>NC_080173.1:79893126-80635699 GCF_950295315.1 Erinaceus europaeus | reverse complement strand
GCATCCTGGCTCTTGACTAAATCTCTCTTGGCTCTCAAGCACTGAATATTTCTCACTGTTTTTGTTTGTTTGTTTGTTTCATTCTTGCAGGATTGGGGCCCTGAAAATAGTTTCATTGTTACTTGTTCTTTTCATTCAGATAGAGTCAGAGAGAATATCACACCCTAGGGCTTCCCTCCAGTGCCCTGGGTGAACCACTTACCAAGATGTGAGGTTTTAGACACTTTTCTAACCTTTTCTGAGACTACTTTTCCTCATTATAAAAAAAAAAAAAAGAGGCATAAAGGTGATATTTTGGTTGGTTATGAAGATTAGCAATAATCCACGTAAGAAAGTCTGATGTAACTGATGAGGTTCTAGGGGTTGCTAGTGTAATCTCTGCTTTCTCTATACCTATCACTCCTTTGCTATAATCTTATCTGGCCATTGCAATTATATTTTACTTTTAATGTATTTTATTTGTTTAATGAGATGGAGCTAGGAAGGTAGGACAGAAGAGGAAGTGAAGGAGGGGCCAGGACAGTACTCTGGCATATGCAGTGATGATAACTGAATTTAGATCTTACGCTTGGAAGTCCAGAGTTCTACCACTATGCCAGCTCCTGGGCCACTTCAGTTAGATTTTAATTTGTTCTTTCTCAGAATAGACTGCCCCCTTAGACATCCTCCAGTTTACTTGAACTCTGTCTCTTTAGTTGAATAGAATGATACCAACTGATTTGCTTTGAAACCCAGCATTGAAGGGCTTTGTCATACTCTGTGAGAGTTCCATTTTTAGCACACCAGTGACTGTCTGATGAGCAGGAATCAATGCAGGGGTAAGATTGGGGTGCTTCAGTCTTTGTTGTTAGATCAGGTCCCACCTCTACAGTGTTCAAATTATTGTTATTTAACCAAGGATTACAAAATGTATCCTTTCAAACTCCATCTATAAATGGTAATACTGTATTCATCAGTGGCAGAGCAGGAGTCACTGGGGAAATCGGACATGAGCCTGTGGACAATGGGCTGTATTGTGAAGCTGGTTGTGTTGAACAACAAAGACTAGTGGAATAAATTGCTAATTTTCACGTGAGAGCTAATTTTAGTTCCTTTGCCTTCCTTTTATCTCAAAAATCATCGTGCCTGTGTTCTGAATTTTTTAAATGTCCCAGGGTGCTAAAGTGACCTAGATACTTCACCAGTTAAGCTGGATGACTAGACTGTGCCCCACAAAAATATTTCCAACCCTCAGATTAGTGCCAATTTTCTTAGAAGAAAGAAAATAAATACTAACACTGTCAGGCTGGAGTAGTAGCTCTGCCTGTGGACTCTGAGACAGACAGGGTTTTCAGGTTCAAAACCTGTCCTTCCCAGAAGCTGGTGATTCACTGGAGGAAAAAAAAAAACTAATTTTACTAACAAAGTCTAAAACTCAGCTCCCCATTGATCTTTTACAGTTTATTTCCTTTGGTTTGTCTCTGCTTGTTGATATCTTGTATTTCTTGGGTGATTAGGATGTAGTCCCTTATTAGTAAATTGTATGCGCTAATCCTTCAAAGTGAACACATTTTATTATTACTATTTTAATAATGAGAAATGTTTATGTAGACAAGAAACAATTCTGTTTGAAGGCACTAAGAAAACATTAATTATATTACTATTTCACTTGCTCCAACTGTTTCATGAAGCTGTAATTAATGTTTAAGCTATAGTACTATCTTTTCGTGAATGTTACCGTGAGAAATATCCTGGTTTGGTTTCCAATAGAATATTCCCCTTTTCATGGAAAATAAGTATTTTGGATTTATTTTATTTATTTTCCCTTTTGTTGCCCTTTTTTTATTGTTGCTGTAGTTAGTGTTGTTGATGTCGTTATTGTCAGATAGGACAGAGAGAAATGGAGAGAGGAGGGGAAGACAGAGAGGGAGAGAGAGAGAGAGACACCTGCAGACCTGCTTCACCGCCTGTGAAGCGACTCCCCTGCAGGTGGGGAGCCGGGGGCTTGAACCTGGCCGGTCCTTGCACTTTGCGCACGTGCGCTTAACCCGCTGTGCTACCGCCCGACTCTCAAGTATTTTGGATTTAAAACCAAGGACCTGCTTTCATTCTTTGAAAAAGGAGTTATTGGACAAATCTTATAGAGTTTTAAATTGAAGAATAGTGGAAATATATTCTATTTTATTTTATTGCTTTACCACCAGGGTTATCACTGAGGCTTGGTGCTTAATATCTACTCAGTCCCACAGTTCCCAATGACCTTTTCTTCCTTCCCTCCCTTACTACCTTCCTCCCTCCGCCTTTTTTCTTTGTTTTCCTTTCTTCCCTTTTTCTTTCTGTTTTGATTGAGGAGGAAAGATATTTAGAAGGGAAGGTGCCTGGAGCACTATTCTACTGTTCAGGAAGCTTCTGCCTTACCAGTGGGGACTAGGGATTTGAACCCAAACCACTGGAAGCTGGGAGATAGCTGGAGCACATGAACTGCATCCCTGAGACTTTGGATTTGATCTCCAACACTGCATGTGGTGGGATTATGCTCTGATTCTCTCTAGCTCTAGTGTAAAGCAAATAAACAATCTAATAATCTGAAGAAGAAGAAGAAGGAGAAGGAGAAGGAGAAGGAGAAGGAGAAGGAGAAGAAGACCACTACAACAACAATAAAACAACCAGGGCAACAAAAGGGGGAAAAATGGCCTCCAGGAGCAGTGGATTCATGGTGCAGTCACCGAGCCCCAGCAGTAACCCTGGAGGCAAAAAAAAAAAAAAAGAAAAAGAAAAAAGGAGACCATCCCTCTTCACTAAAGTCAGTTACTCTATTAGTTAATATGTTATCTACTAGAAGACCATGACTGGTTTACTTCTACTTTGACATTTATTTCCAATGTTTGGATCACTTTATATTAGGTATAGGTTTTTTTTAAGTTTTCTTTTTTTTTTTTTTTTAAACTTACTACCTTTTATTTACTGGATAGAGACAGCTAGAAATTGAGAGGGAAGGGGAAGATAGAGAGGGAGAGAGATAGAGAGACACATGGGCACAATGATAGAGTTACGCACTTCTTTTTTTTTAATATTCATTTATTCCCTTTTTTGCCCTTGTTTTATTGTTGTAGTTATCGTTGTTATTGATGTCATTGTTGTTGGATAGGACAGAGAGAAATGGAGAGAGAAGGGGAAGACAGAGAGGGGAAGAGAAAGATAGACACCTACAGACCTGCTTCACCATCTGTGAAGCGACTTCCCTGCAGGTGGGGAGCCGGGGCCCAGCCTGGATCCTTATGCCGGTCCTTGCACTTTGTGCCACATGCGCTTAACCTGCTGCACTACCGCCCGACTCCCAGAGTTAAGCACTTCTATGTATAAGATCCTGAATTTGATTCCTGGTATCCTCTGGTTCTCACCCTCTCTCAAATCATTGTGTTTTCCAAACAATTTTTCAGAGTTTATAACAGGCATTGCTTATAAGTTTCTTAATATGTATTCGATATCCTATTACTTATCAAGGAGTCTTAACTATAGGATAATGGAAATATTTGCTGTTGTTTGGGTGTTTTGATGTCAGTAAATGTTGTGATTGTTGATGTGTCTGTAATTTTCTCTACAAATATACGTGGATTACTGTTGTGCAAGTTCATAGTATTCTTCATACAGCCATATAAAAGCCCTTCTTTTGTCAAATTCCTTAATTTTATAGATGGAGTGAAACAGATCTAAGAGCTAAAGTGAAGTCATTGGCTAGGTGATTTCACATTCAAGATTAGAATACAGTTTTCTGAACCGTTAAACTAGATTTTTTTTTTTTTGTCTCCAGGGTTGTCGCTGGGGCTTGGTGCCTACACTATGAATCCACTGTTCCTGTTGCCCCCCCTTTTTTTTTCCCTCTTCTTTTTTTTAATATTTATTTATTCCCTTTTTTGTTGCCCTTGTTGTTTTATTGTTGTGGTTATTATCGTTGTCATTGTTGTTGGATAGGACAGAGAGAAATGGAGAGAGGGGGGAAGACAAAGAGGAGGAGAGAAAGAGAGACACCTGCAGACCTGCTTCACCGCTTGTGAAGCGACTCCCCTGCAGGTGGGGAGCCGGGGGCTCGAACCGGGATCCTTAAGCCGGTCCTTGTGCTTTGCGCCACCTGCGCTTAACCCGCTGCGCTACCACCCGACTCCCCTGTTGCCCCTTTTTTTAATTGATTTTTTTTTGATAGGACGGAGATAAATTGAGAGGGGCAGGGAAGATAGGGAGAGAGAAAGACACCTTCAGACCTGCTTCAGTACTTGTGAAGTGACTCCCTTGTAGGTGGGGAGCCAGGAGCTTGAACCTGGAGCATTGTGGGGGGGTCCTTGTGCTTCATACTGTGTGCGTTTAACCCGGTGCACCATCTCCTGGCCCCCATCTTTCCCTCTCTACCTCCTGCCCTCTCAATTTCCTTCTGTCTCTATCAAATAGTAAATAAATTTAAAAAAATTTAAAAATGGGCTGGAAAGATAGCATAATGTATATGCAAAAAGAGTTTACTGACTGAGACTGTGGCTTACCAGGTTCAGTCCCCAGTCTCACCATAAACCATAGCTAAGCAGTGCCCGGTGAGGAAAAAAAAATGGAGGGAGGGAGAAAGTTTTGTCAGGAGACTGCTCTATGGTATCATGCATGATGTGTAAGGTCCTCATGCATTATCCAGCCCCCTATTAAAAATAAATAAATAAATAAATAAGTGTAGAGGCTAGCCAGCTGTCCAGCTACATAGTTTTAGGCCAGAATTCTTTTTTTAAAATTTTTTAAAATTTATTTCTTTATTGGGGAATTAATGTTTTACATTCAACAGTAAATACAATAGTTTGTACATGCATAACATTCCCCAGTTTCCCATTTAACAATACAACCCTCACTATGTCGTTTAGCATCCTTCATGGACCTGTATTCTCCCCACCCACCCACCCCAGAGTCTTCTACTTGGGTGCAATACTTAGGCCAGAATTTTGAGCCACAGACTAGAAAACCTGTTTGTTAAGTGGCTATGTAAGTATCTTGTCCTAAAGTATACTTAAGTATATCTACATACTTAGGGTCTAATGCTGTAATGTAGTATCACCCCCCTGCCCCTGTTTGTTAAGTGGCTATGTAAGTATCTTGTCCTAAAATATACTTAAATATATCCACATACTTAGGGTCTAATGCTATAATGTAGTATCATCCCCCCACCCCCTGAGCTGGGGGTCACACATGTGCACATGAACTGCTATCTGGCCTACTTTTTTTTTTTTTTAAGATTCATTTATTTCATAAATGATTGAGAAAAGAGAGAGAACTAGTGCATCACTTTGGCACATGTACTACCAGGGTTTCAACTCAAGACCTCATACTTCTAAATTTAACCACTGTACCTCCTCCTGAGCCACTTTTTTTTTTTTTAAGGTGTACTTATTTTTGAGAAATAGGAGAGAAAGAGAAGCAGAACATCACTCTGGCATACATAGTACTGGAGGTGGAACCCATGACATCATGATTGAGAATCCAATACTTTATATTTGCTGTGCCACTTCCTGGGCCCACTTACAGTTCCCCAGCTCATGGTGGACTCTTTCCTTCCTTCCTTCCTTCCTTCCTTCCTTCCTTCCTTCCTTCCTTCCTTTCTTCCTTCCTTTCTTTCTGCCTTTCTTTCTTCCTTTTTTTTTTTCATAGAGGATGAGAGACACACAGAGAAGAGACACCACAGCACTGCTCACCACTTGATGCTTCCTTCTAGAGCTACTTCTTTGTGGTGGCTGGGATCTTCAGCCACTCTTTCAGATGTGGTAAAGTGTTTGCTCTGCCAAGTAAGCCATCTTCCAGCCACCCTTGGGCCAACTTTTTCATTCAGAGAGAGAGAAAGGCAGAGACACCAGAGTACTAGAATACCTAGAACTGTGGTTCCCCCATGTGGTGCTACACGTGGTACTAGCCCTTGTTCATGCCGAGGCATACGCCATACTTAGTGAGCTCTCAGCCGCCAACACCTTGCTTTTACTTTTATTATTTTTTAATATTTATTTATGAGAAAGATGGGAGGAGAGAGAAGAACCAGACATTACTCTGGTACATGTGCTGCCAATGATTGAACTCAGGACCTCATGCTTGAGAGTCCAGTGCATTATCCACTATGCTACCTCCTAGACCACACCAACACCCTATTTTTATTGTTAAACATTTTTGTTCTGTTTTATTTTCACTTTTTTTTTTTAAAAAAACTAGTATCTATTTATTTTTTATATTTTGGGTTTCATTTCATTTTTATTTGATGGGACAGAGAGAAATTGAGAGAGGAGGGAGAGATATGGAGAGAGAGAGACACCTGCATCACTGCTTTACTGCTAGTGAAGCTTCCTTTCTGCAGGTAGGGACTAGAGGTGTGAACCTGGGTTCTTGCTCATGGTAACAGGGTACACTACCGCCTGGCCCTGCCTTATTTTCACTTTTAAGTATAGTTTTTTATAGAATACTATTGTCATTTCCTTTTTTTTTTTTTTTAACCAGAACACTACTACTCAACTCTGGCTTACGGTGGTGTGGGCAATTGAACCTGGGACTTCAGAGCCTCATACATGAGTATCTTTGTATAACCATTATACTGTCTCCACGCCCTGAGAATATTATTGTCAAATGATGATAACAGTAATAGTAAAAATAGCCAGAATTTTGTGTTTGTTTTTTATTGGCACCGGAGTTAAATCGCTGGGGTTTGGTGCCTGCATGGTGAATCCACTGCTCCTGGTGTCCAATTTTTTCCTTTTTTCTTTTTTTTCTTTCTTTATTAGATAGGACAAAGTGAGAGAGAAGGAGGGGGGAGGGAGAGAGGCAGAGAGACACCTGCAGTACTTGCTTCATCGCTCGTGAAGCTTCTTCCCTACAGGTGGAGAGTGGGAGCTCGAACTTGGGTGCTGGCACATAGTAATGTATGCACAGTTTTGTAGTGTCCTATGCATTTCTTTGGTATGTACGTATTCTAAGTGGTTTCACATACTAGCTCACAACAGCACTGTGATCTAGGTATAGTCATCCTCATTTCACAATTGAGGAAAACATTCTTCCAGAGATTAAATAACTTGCCTAAAGTCACATAACTGATTAAGAAAACAGTCAGGTAGGAACTGAAACAAAGACTCTCTTGTCCTCTGTGCTCCGGATACAAAATGCAGTGTTTTACTGAACATTTCTATGTCTGTGTACATATCCCACTGTACTGTATGCGCTTTGTGGCTGTTTTATATATGCTGTCTTAGGAAAATCAAATGGGTATTTGGTATTGCTGTCCTTCATAGTGTTTATACAGCACAGTGAATTTTCCTGATCAACGTCATTTTTTTCTTCCCATTCCTCAGCCTTAATTTTAAGGATCCTGAAGCAGTCAGAGCTCTAACATGTACTCTTCTAAAGGAAGACTTTGGACTTTCTATTGATATTCCTTTGGAAAGACTAATTCCTACAGTTCCCTTGAGACTCAACTATATTCATTGGGTAGAAGATCTGATTGGTCATCAGAACTCTGACAAAAGTACTCTCCGAAGAGGAATCGACATAGGTATATGACTTTAATTTTTTTCTTTTTTCTTTTTGGTTCAGTATAAGTCTCATAAAATTTTTAAGGTCAGATATCTTGTAAACGTCCCTCCTGGGTGTGGACAAAACTGGTTGCAGATATTACTTTTTTTATTTCCTATACCTGGGCTTGACTGCCATTGATTTTTCTTGAGAGTGTATATTGACACTTAGTGAGAGAAGTACAATAAAAAGGGAAGCCCTTCCTCTTTTTCTTTCTCCCTCCCTCTTTCTCCCTTTCTTTCTTTCTTTTTTTCTTTCTTTCTTTCAGAGAGATACAGAGAGAGACCAGAACACTGCTCAGTCTTGGCTGATGGTCATGCTAGGGATTGAACCTGGGAATGTAGAACCTCAGGCATGAAACTTAAAAAAAAAATTTTTTTTAATTATATTTATTGGATAGAGACAGCCAGAAATTGAGGGAGAAGGAGGAGATAGAGGGACAGAGAGACAGAGACACCTGTAGCCCTGCTTCACCACTTGCAAAGCTTTCCCCCTGCAGGTGGGGACTGGGGGCTCAAACCTGGGTCCTTGCGCATTTTAACATGTGCGCTCAACCATGTGTACCACCACCCAGCCCCACCATGAAACTCTTTTTGTTGAACCATTATACTATATCCCCAGCTCAAGGGGCTTTTGTTTTCTTAGTTTTTCAGTCTACCACGTTTGTGTCTTTGTGTATTGTGCATTATGATTATTCGGAATTACTTGATAATGACATAGTAGTCCTCATATTGAAATTTTACGTTGTTGACAGTTTAATAAAAGATTACAGGAACCTGAGTATTTTCACAAATCTGTTTAATCTAAAATTAAAGGAAAGAAAAAAGTCACTGAGTTAAAACATTAGTTGTAAATTTTTACAGTGGAGGGGACCGTCCACTTTGACTTATTAGGGAGTTAAATTTATATACAGAAGGAAATAATGTAAATACGTATTTAAAAATTTTTGTGTGGGGAGCTAGGTGGTGCACCGGGTTGAGCGAACGTGTATGTTACAGTGCTTAAGGATCGAGGTTCAAGCTTCTGTTCCCTAACTACAAGGGGAGCTTCACAAGCAGTGAAGGAGGTCTGACATGCTCCTCCTTCTTCTCACTTTCTCTCTGTCTATCCAATAAGTAAATTAAAAAAGAAAAATAGTTATATATTAATTAAAAAGAACCAGAATACCAGGGCAGGGGTAGATAGCATAATGGTTATGCAAAGAGACTTTCTTGACAGAGGCTCTTAAGTACCAGGTTCAGTCCCCTGCACCACCATAAACCAGAGCTGAGCAGTGTTCTGGTAAAATGATAATAATAATAATAATAATAATAAACAGAACTTATTAAAAAAAAAAGAGTATCACTCTGACACGTATGCTGCTGGGAAACAAACTTGGGACCTCATGTATGAAAGTCTTGCATTGTATCTGTGTTGGTATTTCCCTGGTTGCCCCTACTACATAAGTTCTATCCCATAGAGCAAGGCATTGTATATATCAAAAATATCTCAGGGGTGGGGGTGGAAGGTGGTGGTACCATGATTTGCAGCCTTGAGATCCTGAGTTTGATCACCAGCATTATGTATACTGGAATAATGCTGTAGGTTCTCTCCCTCTCTCTTATTAGTAAAATAACCCAGGAGTCCAGTGGTAGCGCAGCAGGTTAAGCGCACGTGGCACAAAGCACAAAGACTGGCTTGAAGACCCTGGTTCGAGCCCCTGACTCCCCACCTGCAGGGGAGTCGCTTCACAAGCGGTGAAGCAGGTCTGCAGGTGTCTTGTCTTTCTCTCTGTCTTCTCCTCCTCTCTCCATTTCTCTCTGTCCTGTCCAACAACAGTGCCATTGATAACAACAACAATAACTACAACAATTAAAAAACAAAGGCAACAAAAGGGGAAATAAATAAATAAATATAAAAAAAATAAAATGACCCTTAAAAAACAAAACATAATTTGCCGTGTTCAAGAACAGATTTCATTCTTTCTAATTTTGGTTCTCTTTCCCCCTACACCCCCCCTTTTTTTCTTCCTTTCTTTTTTTTTTTTTTCCTCCTTTTAGATTTTTTTTTTTTGAGGAGATCTGTCTGGTTTATTTTCTTTTTTTAATTTTTTATTTATAAAAAGGAACCATTGACAAAACCATAGGATAAGAGGGGTACAACTTCGCACAATTCCCACCACCAGACCTCCATATCCCATCCCCTCCCCTGATAGCTTTTCTTTTCTTTAACCCTCTGGGAGTATGGACCCAAGATCATTGTGGGATGCAGAAGGTTGAAGGTCTGTCTTCTGTAATTGCTTCCCTGCTGAACATGGGTGTTGACAGGTCGATCCATACTCCCAGCCTGTCTGTCTCTTTCCCTAGTGGGGAAGGCTTCTGGGGAAGAAGCGGAGCTCCAAGGCACATTGGTAGGGTTGTTTGTCTGGGGAAGTCTAGTCGCATCCTGCTAGCATCTGGAACCTGGTGGCTGAAAAGAGAGTTAACATACAAAGCCAAACAAATTGTTGAATAATCATGGACCTAAAGGCTGGAATAGTGCAGATGAAGTGTTGGGGGGGTCCTCCATTTTGTCGATAGCTAGTAGGCATATTTTAGTTATATTTCAAAGGGCCTGTAGCTATACTAGTTTTTTTTTTTTTTGCCTGAGCCTGAAATCTCATATACAGGTGGATCTAAGTTATTGTCTGGGGAGATGATGTCATGGCTGGGAAAAAAAACAGAAAGCTGGATCAGGAAAGAGAGTAGCTTCCTAATATGGGAAAGGGGTATAAACATTGTGGACTATAAACACCATCGATTTGATGTGATCTGGGGCCCATAATCAGCTTAGGAGCCTGTGTGAACTCTGCATCCCTCTAGATCTGAGCTCACATTCTGTGGTCATGAGTACGAACATTCCAAGCGGCCCCAGTATTGACCCCATCTTCCTTTCTCAGGTGTAGCATAGAGTATGTTGTCCATCCTCCCTTCGGAGGATGGAACATTCTCTACCATTGTTGATCCAAGTTGAGGGCAAGGTCCTGTGGGGGTCCACAAAGGGGTCTGTTTTGTTGTTCCCGATAGAAATGACCAGTATCAATGGAGAGAGGGATTTATTCGAGTTCTAGGCCCATCAAGTCTGTTTGGGAATCTCAGGACTCCCCGATTAGGGCCCCAGCTGGTTTAGATTTATTTTTATGAGAAAGAAATACCAGAACACTGCTCAGTTCTGGCATAATCAGTATCCGTAATTGAACTCAGGTCGTCTGGCATTCACGATTTATGCTGTATTGCTCTGCTGCCTTCCAACCCTGCTTCTTTCTCTTTGTTCTGAATTTCAATGAATTCACTGAATCATTGTTTTATACTTAAAAACTTTCCCAATTCCTATTGATAATATATATCACTATCTTTTGAGTTTCTCTCTCTTAAATTGTCCACCTCTCTTCATATGTGCTGACAATCCCAGTCCCAAGTTACCATCTTCTAGTCTACAGAATAGCTTCTTAACTTCTCTTTTCTGTTGCCTTTCTACTCCATTTTTCTCTTTTTTCTTTCTTTCAGAAAGTATGTATACTATTTGTCTGGCAGCTAGTGTAAAGTTTAAAGGAGATAATAAGTACAAAGTATTCAGCAGGACATAGGAGAGCAGTCATTTGTTGTTGTTGATGTTTATCTGTCCCGAGTCATGAAACATTGAGAAAAGTATTGGAACTTAGTTCTGAGAATTTTGAAAGAGGTGGAAAGATTAAAGAACTAGTTCTGGGCCTGAGTGGTGGTCCACATGGTTGATTGCACATGTTACAGTGCATAAGGACCCAGGTTTGAGCCCCCAATCCCTACCTGCAAGGAGGAAGGAGAAAGCTTCACGAGTGGTGAAGCAGAACAGCAGGTGTCTCTCTGTCTCTCTTCCTTTCTATCTCCCCCTTCCCTCTCAATTTCTGACTATCCAATAAATAAAGGTAATAAAAAAAAAAAAAGTTAAAGAAAAAGCACTCGTTCCCATTTTGGTCATAGTGACTAACCTTACTTCTTTGAAGTTACAATAACTATAATGGCTTTGATTGTCTCTATAGTCTATACATTTTGGACAAAGTCTTTCTGAACTTGTTTTCCTCATACTTAAAGATGAGAATATTTAAAGCTACAGTATGTACTATATAGAACAGAATGAAATTGTGCTATGCATTTGGTATATACATGATTAATAAATGGCTCTAGCTAGTTTTTAAAGAATGCATATATAAACCCACATCTCATTAAATCTTTACTACCTTTATAACTTCCCGTTGCTTCTATAATAAACACCAACAACCTAGAGTTCGCCTATTAGATCTTCCATTATCTCTTCCTGATCTCTGCTCTCTTTTCTAAACTTCACTTTAAATAAAGCAAAAGAAAAAAAATACAACTTCAGCTAGAAATAGAGAGAGAAGTGGATGACAGAGGAGGAGAGACACAAAGAGACACCCTGCTTCACCACTCGTAAAGCTTTCCCCCTGCAAGTGGGGACCTGGTTCTTGAACCTGGGTTCTTGCGCACTGTAGCATGTGCACTCAACCAGGTGCGCCACCACCCGGCCCTTTATTTATTTATTTATTTATTTATTTATTATATTATTATTTTATCAGGGTGCTTCTCAGCTCTGCTTTATGATGGTGCTGGGAATTGAACCCAGAAGCCAAGAGCCTCAGGCTGTCTCCCCAGCCTTTAATTCTCACATATCCTGTAGTTGTTAGTTCAGTTCTTTTCTTTTTCCCCCCCTCTTGTTGCCCTTGTTGTTTTTACTGTTGTAGTTATCATTTTTGTTATTGATGCTGTCTGCCGTCGTTGTTGGATAGGACAGAGAGAAATGGAGAGAGGAGAGGAAAACAGAGATGGGGAGAGAAAGATAGACACCTGCAGACCTGCTTCACCGCATGTGAAGCGACTCCCCTGCAGGTGGGGAGCCAGGGGCTCAAACCAGGATCCTTATGCCTGTCCTTGCGCTTTGTGCCACCTGCACTTAACCTGCTGTGCTACTACCGCCCGACCCCCTCAGTTCTTATTTTCTCAGGAGAGCCTTCTCTGACCTTCTAGCAATAGATAAGTCCTTTGATTCAGAACTTGAGATAACTAGGTTTCTTCCTTTGTGACTTTTTCCTGCCAGGGTTTTCATGCCTGCACAATTCCACTGTTCCTAGTAGACTCTGTTTTACTTTTAGAGGAAGGATGAGAGATGGAGTCAGCACAACATTGCAGAAAAGCAGGAATGGCAGAGGTGTGGTGTCTTTCCTTCTTTCTATACATAAAAATAAAAAATAAGGGAGTCAGGCGGTAGCACAGCAGGTTAAGCACATGTGGTGTGAAGTGCAAGGACCGGCAGAAGGACCCCAGTTGGAGCCCCTGGCTCCCCTGCAGGGGAGTCACTTCACAGGCAGTGAAGCAGGTGTACAGGTGTCTCTCTTTCTCTCCCCCTCTCTGTCTCCCCTCCTCTCTCCATTTCTCTCTGTCCTATCCAACAACAACAACATCAATAACAACAACAATAACAATAAAGCAACAAGGGCAACAAAAGTGAATAAATAAATAAAAATAAAAAATAAAACCATAAAATTAAAATAGCGTTTACTGGAAATGGTATACTTACATAAATGTTGAAGACCTAGCATCTATCATGCCAAAAAACAAAATAAAGAAGAAAGAAAGAAAGAAAGAAAGAAAGAAGCAGAGCTGTAAAGGAGGAAAGCAGACTGGGATATAGCACAGCTGGTAAGAGCACACACCCTCCTATGTGCAAGGAATTGGCCACTAGCCACCACATAGGAGCACCATGCAACATAGGCAACCTCTGCCATACCTGGTACTCCCATAGGTGCTGGGGCTTGAACCTGCTCTCTCACATGTGGTAAAGTGGAATTAAAAAAAAAAAAGTGTGATGCTGGGAAAAGAGCTCACTTGGGCAGTACTGCTTTGTCATGTGTGCAACCCAGGTACAAACCTGGTACCTACTATGTTAGAAGTTTCAGTGCTGTGGTTTCTCTTCTTTTTTATTTTATTTATTTATTATTGGATGGAAACAGAAATTGAGGGGAACGGGAGGAAGGCAAAGAGACAGACACCTGCAGCCCTGCTTCACCACTAGTGGAGCTTTCCCACTGCACGTGGGGACCAGGGGCTTGAACCCGGGTCTTTGCACACTATAATGTGTGTGCTTAACTAGGTGAACTGCCACCTGGCCCCCTTTATTTTTAAAATTTTTTATTTATTTATCTATGTATTATCTTGCCACCGGGGCTCCCGTGGACTTTTTTTTTTTACATTTTATTTGATAGGACAGAGAAATAGAGAGGGAGAGAGAATGATAAGCACCTGCAAACCTGCTTCACCACTTATGAAGCATTGCAGGTAGGGTGTGTGTGTGTGTGTGTGTGTGTGTGTGTGTGTGTGTGTGTTTGTTGGGGAGCTGGAACCCAGGTCTGGGTCATTGTGTGGGTCCTTGCACATAGCACTGTGTGTGCTTAACTGGGTGCACCACCACCTGGCCCTCTCTTATTTTACTTGTTTGATAGCACAGAGGGAAAAGGAGAGAGAGAGATACCTACAGTACTGCTTCACCACTAGTGAAGCTTCCCTCCTATAGATGGGGGGGGGGGCTTGAACTACTCTGTAGTTTCTTTTCTCAGTGCCTTTCTGTCTCTCACTAAAAAAGTCAGCCTGGAGCAGTGAAGCCACGTAGATGACAAAATAAATAAATAAATATGGACTCCACTGGGTGAACTATCTCCCAACTTCTTTGTGTGTGCGTGTGTGTATGTCCAATAAATGATTTGTTGAATGTTGATGGATTCTGTCATTATTTGTCATTCTTTTTTTTTCTTTTTTCTTTTCTTTTCTTTTATTTATTTATTCCCTTTTGTTGCCCTTGTTTTATTGTTGTAGTTATTGTTGTTGTCGTCGTTGTTGGATAGGACAGAGAGAAACGGAGAGAGGAGGGGAAGACAGAGAGGGGAAGAGAAAGATAGACACCTGCAGACCTGCTTCACCGCCTGTGAGGCGACTCCCCTGCAGGTGGGGAGTCAGGGTTCGAACCGGGATCCGTATGCCGGTCCTTGGGCTTTGCGCCACCTGCGCTTAACCCGCTGCGCTACAGCCCGACTCCCCTGTCATTCTTTTGATAATCAGAATTCTAAACACCCCCACATGAACTAAGCATGCTGTAAAAATAATGGGGTTTACCAAAAACTTTTGTGCTTTTATTTTCATGATAGAGGTTTGACTGATGGATTATCTTAAACAAGTAGCAAGCGAGCGGGGCCAGGCACTGGCTTGCCTGGTTGAGTGTGCACACACTACAGTGCACAAGGACCCGGGTTCTAGCCTTTATCCTCACCTGCAGGGCAGAGTCGCTAGTGGTAAAGTAATGCTGCAGGTGTTTTCTGTCTCTCTCCCTTTCTGTCCCCCTCTCCCCTCTCAATTTCTCTCTGTCTCTATCTCTATCCAATAATAGCTAAATTAAATTAAAGATTTTTTTTTTTTTAAAGAGAAGCATGAAAGCCTACTTGGAACTAATTTATGTTTCATTATGCCCCAAACCTTCTCAAGTAACACTTAGGGGATATGGGAAGTTAATGAATTTTAGCTCTTCACAAGGGACACTCTTGCTTAAGTCACATTTGTTCTAATTAGGATTTTGTATAAAAATTTTCCCTGGACTCCACAGATTTGCTCTAATTCAATGACTATAGGCTTTCCATTAAATTTTTAAAAATATTTATTTATTCTCTTTTGTTGCCCTTGTTTTATTGTTGTTATTGATGTTGTTGTTGTTGGATAAGACAGAGAGAAATGGAGAGCGGAGGGGAAGATGGGGGAGAGAAAGACAGACACCTGCAGACCTGCTTCACTACTTATGAAGTGACCCCCTCTGCAGGTGGGGAGCCGGAGGCTTGAACCGGATTCCTTCCTCCGGTCCTTGTGCATTGCGCCAAGGCTTTCAATTTTATCATTACAAGTATTATAGTCCATTTAAAAATATCATTAAGCTTTCTGAGCAGATTAGAATGTTAATGTGTAAGTTTTTTGGTCTTAAGAATTGAAAAAGCAGAGTCGTGGTGGTGCAGTGGGTTAAGCACACGTGGCACAAAGTGCAAGGACCGGCATAAGGATCCCAGTAATTCATAGGTGGTGAAACAGGTCTGCAGGTGTCTTTCTTTCTCTCCCCGTCTCTGTCTTACCCTCCTCTCTCCATTTCTCTGTCCTAACAATGACATCAATAACAACAACAATAACTATAACAACAATGAAAACAGCAAGGTCAACAAAAGGGAAAATAAATAAGTTGAAAAGGCTTGATTCTTTTCCTTTCTTCCTTCCTTCCTTCCTTCCTTCCTTCCTTCCTTTCTTTATTTCTTGCCTCCAGTGTTATTACTGTAGCTGGGTGCCTGCACTATAAATCCACTGCTCTTGGAAGCCGTTTTTTCTCCATTTTATTGGATAGGACAGAGAGAAATTGGGAGAGGAGGGAAAGAGAAAGACACCTGCAGAAGCATCCCCCCTGCAGGTGGGTAGCAGGGGTGTGAATCCAGATCCTTGTGCTTAGTAATGAGCACTTAGCTGGGTGTGCCATCAGCTGGTCACAGTTCTCATTCTTGAGAGCTTGTTTGGAGTTTCTACCAGTGCAGCACAGCTATACCCCTGATGGAAGATTGGCCTGTGTCTATTGGGGAAGGCTGTCGTCTTCTCCAGTTGCAGGAGAGATGCACATGGAGCAGTGAGGGAGGAAGGGGACACCCACTTAGCCAGCCAGATCGGCCAAATCAACCCTGCCGATCAGTGGGGTGACAGATATTGAAGCCAAATTGCCCTCACATCCCCAATTCTCATTCTTTTAAAAATTTTTTTATATTTATTTATTCCCTTTTGTTGTCCTTGTTGTTTTATTGTCGTAGTTATTATTGATGTCATCGTTGTTGGATAGGACAGAGAGAAATGGAGAGAGGAGGGGAAGACAGAGAGAGGGGGAGTGAAAGACAGACACCTGCAGACCTGCTTCACCGCCTGTGAAGCGACTCCCCTGCAGGTGGGGAGCCAGGGGCTCAAACCGGGATCCTTCCTCCAGTCCTTGTGCTTTGTGCCACCTGCGCTTAACCCCCTGCGCTACCGCCTGACTCCCCCCAATTCTCATTCTTAATTTATGAGAGGACTCAGGCACTACTGTATCATATGCTATATCAGGGATTTTACTTATGCCCTCAACCATACAAGTCTTTCACTCACCCCATTGAGATATCTCTCCTGTTACTGCTATTTCTTTGTTTCTTTGTTTGCTATTTCAATTCAAATGAGAGAACCAGTTGCTTGAAAATCAAGGACTTGGTAGCTAATCAAAAAGAAATCTTTAAGAATATTTCTTAGCTGAGAGTTGAGCGGTAGCACAGTGAGATAAATGCAGGTGGTGTGAAGCGCAGACTGGCATAAGTTTCCCGGTTCGAGCCCCCGGCTCCTTACTTGCAGGGGGGTCATTTCACAAGCAGTGAAGGAGGTCTGCAGGTGTCTGTCTTTCTCTCCCCCTCTCTGTCTTCCTCTCCTCTCTCCATTTCTCTCTGTCCTATCCAACAATGACAACAACAACAATAATAGCTACAACAATAAAAAAACAACAAGGGCAACAAAAGGGAAAATAAATATTTTAAAAGTTTAAAAAATAATTCTTATCAGGGGGTCGGGTGGTGGTGAACCAGGTTAAGTGCACATGGTACAAAGCGCAAGGATCCTGGTGTGAGCCCCCAGTTCCCGTCCTGCGGGGAGGGGGGTCACTTCACAAGCAGTGAAGCAGATCTGCAGGTGTCTATCTTCCTCTTCCCATTTCTCTCTGTCCTATTCAACAACAATAGTAACAACAACAGAATTGGCCTCCAGGACCAGTGGATTTGTAGTGCAGGCACCAAGCCCCAGCAATAACCCTGGAGGCAAAAAAAATTCTTAGTGAGAGAAAGATTTAATTAGATACTACAGCATGACTCTGGCACACGTGGCTTTAGGGATTGAACTCCAGACCTTATGTTTCAAGGCCAAACACTTAAGTCAACTACACCACATACTGGGCTGCTGGAATTGTTTGTTTTTTCTGCAGAACTGCAAGTGCTGCTTTTCTTATTCTGACTGACTCTCACTCACCACGATGACTAGCAGAGGCAAATTATCATGACTTCTGAGAGAAACCTGAGGACTCTTTTCAAACATTTTTTTTTTTGCATTATCTTTATTTATTTATTGGATAGAGACAGCCAGAAATCAAGAGGGAAGGGAGTGATAGGGAGAGAGACAGAGACACCTGCAGCACTGCTTCACCATTTGCAAACCTTTCCCCCTGCAGGTGGGAACTGGGGACTCAAACCTGGGTCCCTGAGCACTGTAACATGTGGGCTCAACTAGGTGTGCCACCACCCAGCCACTAAAACCTGACTACTCTTTACAGCCCTTGCTTCCTCACCTTACATGCCCCTAAGTAGGTATTTGCCCATTAATGGCAGGGCCAGGATGTTAATAGGTCACCATGAAGGAACTGTAGCAATCACTATGACTGTCAACTTAAAGACTCTGGCCATGAGTTGTAATTTTTTTATTACTCAGTGAAGAATACTTAATGAGGATGAAGTAAGGTGAACCTGAATTTCCTTTGAGTTAGGAGTAACTCTAGCTGACTCCAGCTCTTCCTGCCAAATCCTTACAAGACTTGACTGGTACCAAGCTGTGATCAGAACCCAAAGTTGCAGAATAGGTAACTTCTGTGGGCCTTTGAGAGAAAACCCTGGCTTGTCTTCAATTGTCCTAAAAGCAGTATTTGTTGTTACAGTATATATTAGTCTATGGTCAAGGTTTCTACTTAAAAGGTCAGGATGAGGGCCAGGAGGTAACTGAGCTCATAGAAAGCAGACATTCTTCTCCCTGAGGCTGTGGGTTCAAGCCCTGGCACCACATGGTAAAATCTCTCTGTCTTTCCTGCTCTTTCTGTCTGCCTTTCTCTCATTCTTCAGAGAGAGGGAGAGAGATTGAACTGGGTAGGCATCTCAGTGATACTGCACATGCTAGTGTGTGGCATTGGTTCCCTGGTGACATATATAAATATTTATATTTAAATATAAATATCTGTGTTGTGGTCTGTGAGGTGGTTTCAGTGGCTGCAGTGTTAGACTAGTAAATATGAAGTCTGTAGTTCTATCTCTGGCATCTAATGTGCCCATGTGATGCTCTGTATCTTTAATAAATATTTTTCAAAAAACGTTTTAAGTTTAGGACCTGTCCTAATTGTCTAAAAGTAATCTTTGCCTCGTCTGAATTTCTGTTTTAAAACTGGCAGGACAAGTCAGTGAGTAATGTTTTATTTAGATCTAGGTCAGACGTCTTTCCATGTTACTATATCTAAGAAATTAATTCTTAGACCTCTGGAGATTGTGCAGTTGAAATTTACAAGGGGTGGTTCTAGATTTGATTCCTGGCACACCACCAGTCAAATAGAAACTAGAATGTGGTGGTCTAATAGTAAAAAATTACAATGTATGTCTTTTCTGCTTTGGGATGTTTTAAGATAGTCCTGTGGTATTTTCATAAGTAACACTGGGGCCAGTGAAATACAGAGCTGTAGTGCACAGGACTTAAATGTGGAGATTCCAGTTTTGATCCCTAGCACTACCAGAATTGTGCCGTGCTTTAATGAAAAAATAAAAAAGACCTAAAATGAAGGCATTAATTTCATTTAAGAAAATTGGGGCGGGCAGTAGCGCAGCAGGTTAAGTGCATGTGGCATGAAGCTCAAGGACCGGAATAAAGATCCCAGTTTGAATCCCCGACTCCCCACCTACGGGGGGGTCGCTTCACGGGCGGTGAAACAGTTATGCAGGTGTCTATCTTTTTCACCCCCTCTGTCTTCCCCTCCTTTCTCGATTTCTCTCTGTCTTATCCAATGGTAACAACAGCAATAACAACAGTGATAAACAAACAACAAGGGCAACAAAAGGGAAAAAAATAGTCTCCAGGAGCAGTGGATACATAGTGCAGGCACTGAGCCCCAGTGATAATCCTGGAGGCAAAAAAGAAAAAAGGAAGAAAATATGAGTTTTGTGTGAGATTTAAAATGAAAACTTTTTATAAAAGAAAAAAACTGGTTTTTGACTATGTATTTGTAAAGCCAGTGTCTCATAAAGACATGATTTCACTGCTCCAGGCTTTTTTTTCATTCATGGGGGGGGGGGACTTGAGGAGACATTACAGCATCAAAACATCCTTTGTTACCATGTGGCACTGGGGTTCAAACCTGGGTTGTGTGCATGAATGATAGTGCAGTTGCCCTACCTAATGAGCTATCTGCAAGCCCTTGAACACTTTAAAAGTAGGTTTTACTTATATATTTTATTATTTATGTTTTATATTAGTAAAAGACTAGAGTGCTCCTTTATTTTGACATGAACAGTGCTGAGGATCAGATACTAATGCTGTCCCTCACATATGCAAGTTCTGAGCTCCACTCACTGAACTACCTCCCTGGGCACAAGTTTTGACTTTTAGTCGTTCATGAATTCCTTGAGCACCTGCCAGTTATGCAGCTATCATCTTACATGTAGCACACAAAGGGAGAGGACAAGTTTTTGATCCTCTGGCAAATTTATATCCAATTAAAAGGTTAGTCATGGAACGAGTAGACAATTCAGTAAATTTTTTTTTTTTTGGTCTGTTTTTTAATGAGAGAACAGAGCACTGTTCTACTGTCAATGAAGCTCTCCCTGGCACAGATGCTCTCCTTTGGTGGCAAGGTCTTCAACTTTAGTCTTCGCACATGGCAAAGTCTATACTTTACCTGGCCCCTCTATTTACTATTTAGAAAGATTTATTGGGGCCAGACAGTGACACACCTGGTTAAGCACACACGTTACAATGCCAGGGACCTAGGGTGGAGCCCTAGACTGCCTGCAGGAAAGCTTCACTAGCAATAAGCAGTACTGTAGGTGTCACTCTATGTCTCCTCCCTTCCCAATTTCTCTGTCCCATCAAATAAATAAATTTGAAACATTTTTATATATTTCACAAAAGAGAGAGGCACCGTAGCACTGCACTAGCACATGTTGTTAAAATTCGGTGGCTCTAGCTGGCCGGGCTAGCTTCACGGGCGGGTAACAGAGACGTGGAGACAACGGCTGGGCAGAGAAGCTGTATTTCTTTATTCAGGAACAACGATTCATAAACTAAAACAAACTAATCACCAAACAGAACTCTGCTGTCTCTTTGCGGCGGCACAAGCACTCTCTCTTACTCTGTCCCTCTCCAACTCTCGAACTGTGGAACTCTCTAACTTTTGGAACCCTCTCTCGGGGTTCCTTGGGGCGGGGCTAAGCGGGCCCACGAAACTAACAGGACTGATCCAATTCTCTTGGCGGGGGAGAACTAGAACCCAATGTAAAGCATACAACAAGCACATGTTCTCAGATACCGAACTCAGAATTTCAAACATGGAAGTCCTTTGCTTTATTGTCAGCCACCTCTCCTGCCATCCAGCTTGTGTTGTTTTTTTTTTTAGATGTTTATTTATTCCTGTTTGTTTCCCTAGTTGTTTTATTGTTGTAGTTATTGATGTTGTTGTTGTTGGATAGGACAGAGAGAAATGGAGAGGAGGGGAAGACAGAGAGGGGGAGAGAAAGATAGACACCTGCAGACCTGCTTCACCGCCTGTGAATCGACTCCCCTACAGGTGGGAAGCCAGGAGCTCGAACCGGTGATTGGCACATGCGCTTAACCCATTGCACTACCCGCCCCACTCCTCCAGCTGGTGTTTTTAACTAAAGATATAACCTAAAGGGGCTGAGCAGATAGCATAATGGTTGTATAAAAAGGCTTTGCTGCTTGAGGCTCCAAGATCTGAGATTTAGTTTCTCACACCAACATAAGCCAGAGCTGAGTAGTTCTCTGGTAAAAAAATAAATGAAATAAAATATAAAAAGGTCTAAAAAATTTTTTAAAAATAAATAAAAAGAAAAGAAAAGAAAAAAAATTAAAAAGTCCCACCTGCATAGGGGAAGGCTTCATGAATGGTGAAGTGCTGCAAATGTCTTTCTCCATCCCTTCTTTCCCTCTCAATTTCTCTGTTTCTATCCAATAAAATAAAAATAAAGAAAATATTTTTAAAATAAATAAGCTTAAGAAGAAAAAAATGCTAAGTTACTAAGTTACTACTCTTGCTTGTTTATGTGTGCACCTATGTGATTTGGATTTTTATTTTATTAGGTACTGGAGCATCCTGCATCTATCCCTTACTTGGAACAACCTTAAATGGCTGGTATTTTCTTGCAACTGAAGTAGATGATATGTGTTTCAACTATGCAAAGAAAAATGTGGAACAGAATAACTTATCTGATCTAATAAAAGGTTAGCACTATAGAATATTTCTCTAAACTTTTGTCTTTTTGATTTAGTCTCATTTTACTTTCACATAGTAACTTTGGTATGTTAAATTTGTTATTTTGTTATAAAAGGTAAGAGAAATATAGTTAGTAAATACAATAATATAGTAAATATAGTTAGTCTATATCAGTCTATATCATTCATCCTTTTTTTTTTTTTGTCATGACTGGGGCTACACCATTCCAGACCTGCTTAGATAGAATGACAGAGGCACAGGATTGGGCGGTAGCACAGCAGGTTGATAACACGTGGCGCAAAGCGCAAGGACCAGTGTAAGGATCCCGGTTGGAGACCACAGCTCCCCACCTGCAGGGGGGCACTTCACAGGCGGTGAAGCAGATCTGCAGATGTCTGTCTTTCTCTTCCTCTCTCTGTCTTCCCTTGCTCTCTCCATTTCTCTCTGTCCCATCCAGCAGCAACAATGTCAATAACAACAACAATAATAACCACAACAATGATAAAGCAACCAGGGCATCAAAAGGGGAAAAAATAGCCTCCAGGAGCAGTGGATTTGTGATGCAGGCACCAAGCCCCAGCAATAACCCTGGAGGAAAAAAAAAGAAAGAAAGAAAGAAAGAAGAAGAGAAGAGAAAAGAAAAGAAAAGAAAAAATGACAGAGGCAGAGAAATACCACAACTCCAAAAGTTCCCTCAATACAGGAAGGGCTGAGCTCAAACATGAGTTCCAACCATGACAAAGCAAGAGCATGATCCAAATGAGCTATGTTCTCTTTTTTTTTACCCCCCAGGGTTATTGCTGGGCTTGGTGCCTGCACCATGAATCCACCGCTGCTGGAGGCCATTTTTCCCCCCCTTTTTATTGCCCTTGTTGTTGTAGCCTCATTGTGGATATTATTGTTGCCATTGTTGATGTTGTTCGTTGTTGGATAGGATAGAGAGAAATGGAGAGAGGAGGGGAAGACAGGGGGGGAGAAAAAGATAGACACCTGCAGACCTGCTTCACCGCCTGTGAAGCGACTCCCCTGCAGGTGGGGAGCCAGGGGCTCGAACCGGGATCCTTACGCCGGTCCCTGTGCTTTGCGCCACATGCGCTTAACCCGCTGCGCCACCGCGCGACCCCCATGAGCTATGTTTTTTCTACCCCATTCGTAATTCTTAGTAGTGAGGCTGGAAAGTTCACTGAGAAAGATGCCTGCTTCGCCATGTGTACAACCTAGGTTTGAACACTTGCCCTATATGTTTCTAACTTCCATATGGCAGTGGAGGAAGCTTTAATGCTATAATTTCTGTCTGTCTATCTGAATGAAAAAAGTGAGCTGGTGCAGTGAAATCACATATCCATGATATCCTGGTTCCACACACACAGTGATTTGTATTTGTGAATTTTTCTGCTTGCTAGAATTTGCCAGCTTGAGGTGTTTGTAACCTCAAAGTCAATACTAGTGGTAATTGTGCGTTCTTTCTCATATATGCTAAATAACAAAAAGCTGAGTCACCCAACATACATGTTTCCAATTGAAGTTGAGCAAGCCAATGCTCTCCTTTTTGTTATAGCTCACACTAAACACAAGTGTCTTTCCTGTGATATTTTTACTACAAACAATTTTTGTACTTTTTCTTGGTGGGTTTTCTATTTAAAAGACCCCTAAAGAGAATAAGTACAGTCCAGTGTTCCTGAGTTCAATAAGGCTGTGATGTGCCTTACAGAAAATAAGTATTTCAGTAAGCTTTATTGAGACATGAATTATGGAGCTGTTCACCATGGGTTTAGCTTTTGTGAATCAATATATATTAAATAGTGTTATAGGAAACAGGATAGTACAATGAAAATGTGATCAGAGGCTCACAGCTACCTAATCCTTTATTTCTCCTAGGAACCAGTTGTATTCTCTAATTCACTGTCCACAACAACTTTATAGGATATAAACACTGTGAATACTTAGAATCAATCGTATATGGTGCATCCTTGTCACCAGAATTTGAAAGGAAGAAAACTCTACTGTTGACTTAACTGTACCATCTTTTTTATTTTTTATTTATGAGAGAAAAAGAGGGTGAGAGAGAAAACTGAAGCCCCACTCTAGTACATGCAATACCGGGGATTGTCCTTTAGAGTCCAACACCTCATCCACTGTCCCATTTTCAGAGTTTCAGAAATAGACTTTTTTTTTTGCCTCCAGGGTTATCACTGGAACTCAGTGCCTCCACCACAAATCCACTGCTCCTGGAGGCCATCTTTTTGCCATTATTGCAGCTGCTGTTGTAGGATAGGACAGAGAGAAGTTGAGAGAGGAGGGAAAGATAGAGCAGTGAGTCAGCAGAAAGTTCCTAATGAAATAGTGTCTACTTAGACTTAAATACCCTCCTCATGTACTTCCGATTACACTTCCCTCACTCATTCCAAAGGTAACCTTATCAAAGCAAGGACTGCAAAACTGAATAAGGGCAAGAGACTGGCATACTTTAACTATGACTCTTTAGTCACTATCAGGCCACCCCATCAGCTGGGGCCCTATTTGGGGAGTCCTGAGATTCCCATACAGACATGATGGGGCTAGACCTCGAATAAATCCCTCTCTCCATTGTTACCAGTCCTCTCTATCAGGAACAACACAATAGACCCCTTTGTGGGCCCCCATAGGACCTTGCCCTCAACTTGGATCAACAACAGTAGAGAGTAGTCCATCCTCCGAAGAACAACATACTCTATGCTACACCTGAGGAAGGAAGATGGGTCCTGATATTGGGGCAGCTTGGAATGTACCTACTCATGACCACAGAATGTGAGCTCAGATCTACAGGGATGCAGAGGTCACAAAGCCTCTTAAGCTCAATATGGGCTCCAGATCAGATCAAATCGATGGGGTTTAAAGTCAACCATATTTATACACCTTTCCCATATTTGGGAGCTACTTTCCTCCCTGATCTAGCTTTCTGGTCCTTTTTCCAGCCATGACACCATCTCCCCAGACAATAACTTGGTTAAACCTGCATATCAGATTTCAAGCTCAGGGGAAAAAAAAAACAAACTAGTATGGCCACAGGCCCTTTGGAATGTAACTAAAAAATGCCTACTAGTTATCTATAAAATGGAGACACCTCCCCCCCACTCTTCATCTGCACTATTCCAGCCTTAAGGTTCATGATTAGTCAACAATTTGTTTGTCTTTGTATGTTAACTCTCTTGTCAGCCACCAGGTTCCAGATGGTAGCATGATGCAAACTGGACTTCCCTGGACAGACATCCCCACCCCGCTAGGCAAGGAGAGAGGCAGGCTGCGAATATGGATCGACCTGTCAATGCCCATGTTCAGCAGGGAAGCAATTACAGAAGCCAGACCTTCCACCTTCTGCATCCCACAGTGACCTTGGGTCCATACTCCCAGAGGGTTAAAGATTAGGAAAGCTATCAAGGGAGGGGATGGGATACGGAGTTCTGGTGGTGGGAATTATGTGAAGTTGTACTCTTTTTTTTTTTTTTTTCCCCTTTTGTTGCCCTTTTTTAAATTGTTGTTTTAGTTATTGTTATTGATGTCATTGTTTTTAGATAGCACAGAGAGAAATGAAGAGAGGAGGGGAAGACAAAGAGGGTGAGAGGAGGATAGATACGTGCAGACCTGCTTCGCCGCTTTTGAAGCGACTCCCCTGCTGGTGGGAAGCCAGGGACTCAAACCAGGATCCCTACACCGGTCATTGCGTTTCACACCACATGCGCTTAACCCGCTGTGCTACCACCCGACTCCCAGTTGTACCCCTCTTATCCTATGGTTTTGTCAGTGTTTCCTTTTTATAAATAAAATTTAAAAAAAAAGATAGGGAGAGAGAAAGACACCTGCAGACCTGCTTCACTACTTGCAAAGCAACACATCTACACGCCTCCCCCCGCCGCAGGTCAAGAGCCAGGGGCTCAAACCCTGGGATCCTTTTAAATATTTTATTTATTAATGTAACAAGGAGAGAGTCAGACATCACTCTGGTACATGTGCTACTAGGGATTGAACTCAGGACCTCATGCTTGAGAGTCCAGCACTTTATCCACTGTGCCATCTCCAAGACCACCAGAAATAGACTTCTTACCAGTGTTAAATATTGTTAAGCATTTTTAGTTATCCATTCTTACATTACAAATCACTATAAGGCACAGAAGCTTTAACTAATATAGTTTTTATGGTCAACCTTTGGGTATGGCTGACCTGCGTGGTTATCTTGCCAAGTGTTTCGTGAGGTTGTAGTCATCTAACATATACTAGGATAGCGATTTTTCATCTGAGATGGCTTGCTTAATGACTATTGCCAGGAAACCTGACTGTGGATCTCTTCTTGGGGCTACTTGATCATCATGCAACATGCCAGCTGCCTTCTGCTGCACCTAATTCAAGAAATAGGAGGAGGACACTGTTATTTTTCAACCTGCCATCAAAGTTAGAGCTGCACTTCCATTCTGTTCTATTTGATAAAAGCAAACTTCTGAGTCCACCTACATTTAGGATATAGGAAATTATACGTTACCTCTTGAAGGGACTTGTGTCAAAGAATTTATTAGCATGCTTGAAAAATGCTATAACATTAATGGTAGCTAACAGTTTCTATTTTTTCCTCTTCCTAGTGGTAAAAGTACCACAGAAAACTCTCTTGATGGATGCTCTTAAAGAAGAATCTGAGATAATCTATGACTTTTGCATGTGCAACCCTCCCTTTTTTGCCAATCAGTTGGAAGCCAAGGTAAAGTATTTCCTGCTTTAAAATAGTTGATTAAGTTTTCCTTTTATTTATTTATTTATTTATTTTTGCCTGTAGGGTTATTGCTGGGGCTCGGTTCCTGCACTATGAATCCACTGCTCCTGGAGGCCATTTTTGTCCCCATTTTGTTGTCCATGTTGTTATTGTTGCCATTGATATTGTTGTTGGGTAGGACAGAAAAAAATCAAGAGAAGAGAGGGGGAGAGAAAGACACCTGCAGACCTGCTTCATTGCCTGTGAAGTGACTCTTCTGCAGGTGGAGAGCCAGAGGCTTGAACTGAGATCTTTACACCTGTCCTTGTGCTTTGTGCCAGGTGCACTTAAGCAGCTATGCTACCGCCCAATCCCCTACGTTTTCCTTTTAAAAGTAAGAGAAGAGCATCTTTCATTTTGGAATCTATCAGTTAATGTTTCTGATACCAAGCACCTACTAGGTCAATTTAGATTGATGTTAGATGAACCATTATGTTGTCTGGGGAGAGGGAAAGAGTGAGGAGAAGGTTCTTTTCACCTCCAAACCATCCTGCATTGGGCTTTTGACTTAGGCTGGAAGCAGTAAATTTTTATTGCCACCTGTCATTTGATAGTAAAATGTTTGATTTAGCCCTTCTTCCTTCCTTCCTTCCTTCCTTCCTTCCTTCCTTCCTTCCTTCCTTCCATCCATCCATCCCCTTTCTTTCTTTCTCTCTCTCTTTCTTCCTCTCTTTCTTTCTTTCTTTCTTTCTTTCTTTCTTTCTTTCTTTCTTTCTTTCTCTTTGTTGGATAGAGACAGCCAGAAATTGAGAGGAATGAGAGAATGAGGAGATAGGAAGAGAGATGCCTGCAGCCCTGCTTCACCTCTCCTGGAGCTTGCCCTCTGCAGGTGGGGACTGGGGTCTTGAACCCAGGACCTCGAGCACTGTAACGTGTGCTTAACCAGGTGCTCCACCACCCAGCCCCAGATTTAGTCTTTCTGTCTGCTAAAGAAAAAACTGTATGTATTTATGAATATAGAAAGATACATAGTGAACCAAAGCACCTGCTTCCTGTCCAGTTTGTTTAGGAATTGTCTTTGTCTTTTTTCTTTTCTACCAGAGCACTCACTGTTCAGCTCTTGGATATGGTGGTGTTGGGGTTTCAAAATGAGAGCTCAAGCTCGAAAGTTATTTGAATAACCATTATGCTATCTCCCCAGCCTTAATAATTGTCATTTAGAAAGTTGAACTACTACTGTATGCTGCTAATCATTGACTAATCCCTAGAAAACCTTATGAAATGTTATGTCCGGTGTAATAGCAGATTAACGTAAGATAAAATTATATTTTAAGACTGGGGAGATACAAAATGGTTCTGCAAAAAGACTTTGAGGCTCCAAATTCCCAGTTCAATTCCTAGCACCACCATTATCCAGAGCTAAGCAGTGTTCTGGTTAAAATAAAATAAAATAAAATAAATAAGTGCATTTTATAAATAAACAGAACCTTCCTCGGTGTCATAAAATACTATTGATTTAACCAGTTTTCCTTTGCCTAATAAATTTGTTATTACTAGGTAGTGAGTGATACTAATCAGTAATGAGGTATATGTGCTTAAATCTTTGAGAAAACAGGAGGTCTAGGCCCATCATATCCATGTGGGATTCCCTGGATTCCCTGACTAGGCCCCAGATAATGGGGTGGCCTAGTAGTGACCGAAAGGGTCATCATTAAAGTGTGCCAGGCTCTTGCCTTTATCCAGCTTTTGTAGTCCTTACTGGATTCACTTGAACCTGAACTTTAAAAATCTAAATTTTAGGGAGTCAGGCAGTAGCGCAGCAGGTTAAACATGTAGCGTAAAGTGCAAGGACCGGCGTAAGGATCCCGGTTTGAGCCCCCAGACCCACCTGCAGGAGAGTCGCTTCATAGACAGTGAAGCAGGTTTGCATGTGTCTATCTTTCTCTCCCCCTCTCTGTCTTCCCCTCCTCTCTCCATTTCTCTCTCTCCTATGCAACAATGATGACAAGAATAATAACTACAGCAATAAAAAACAAGGGCAACAAAAGAGAAGAAATAAATATTTTTAAAAAATTTTAATGCTTATAAAAAAATATAAATTTTAGCTTTCAATGGATATACTTTATAATAATTTAAATGGTTGTTTTTTAACCATTACATGGTTATTTACTTGTGGCCGTGGTCTGGGAGATGACACAGTGTATAAAGCACTGTACTCTCAAGCACAAGGTCCTGAGTTCAATCCCCGCAGCACATATACCAGAGTGATGTCTGGTTCTTTCTCTCTCTCCTCCTATCTTTCTCATTAATTAATAAATAAAATCTTTTTTTTTTTCTTTTTTAACCAGAGCACTGTTCAGCTCTGGCTTATGATGGTGCAGGGGATTGTACCTGAGGCTTTGGAGCCTCAGGCATGAAAGTCTGTTTGCATAACCATTATGCTATCTATCCTCCACCCAATAAATAAAATCTTTTAACAAAATAATAAATTACTTGGGGTATTATCTACAGCTTCATGAATAGTAGAGCAGAACTGCAGGCCCTTCTCTCTTTCACCCTCTATAAAAGAAACAAAAAAAAAGGTCCAGGAAGTGGCACAGTGGGTAAAGCATTAAATTCTCAAGCATGAGGTCCTGATTTCTATCCCTGGCAGCACATGTACCAGAATGATGTCCGATTCTTTCTCTCTCTCCTTCTACCTTTCAATTAAATAAATAATCTTTTTTTTTAATAACTTTTTTTTCAGATTTTATTTATTTACTAATGAGAAACATAGGAGGAGAGAGAAAGAACCAGACATCACTCTGGTACATGTGCTGCTGGAGTTGTATCACCGGCAGCACATGTGCCAGAGTGATGTCTGGTTCTTTCTCTCTCCTTCTTTCTTTTTTTTTTTTTTAAGACTTTTTAGAGAAATATTTATTATATTCCCTTTTGTTGCCCTTGTTGTCTATCTTTCTTATAAATAAAATCTTTAAAAAATAAATAATCTTTAAAATAAAAAAAAAGTGGGTGGGAGGAGATGGCCTCCTGGAATGATGGAGCCTTAGAGGCACCAAGCCCAAAGTAACCCTGGTGGATAATAAATAAGTGAAATAAAATCTAGCCTTACAGGGATATACATATATATACTTATATATGTATATTGAGTTATAGCATGTACATACAAAGGCACACATGCTCCAAATTAAGCTGGATTTTCCATGGTTAATACTCATATGGAACTAGATACCTGCAGACTTGCTTCACTGCTTGTGAAGCGACTCCCCTGCAGGTCGGGAGCCAGGAGCTCGAACCAGGATCCTTAGCGCCCGTCCTTGCGCTTTGAATCCTGTGCACTTAACCCACTGTGCTACCGCCCGACTCCTAGATTTTTCTGTTTTGTCTATCTACCAGAGCACTACTCAGCTTTGGTTGATGGTGGTTCTAGGGATGAAGCCAATATGCTATCTCCCCAATAAGCATCTTTTTTTTTATATAACACCTTTACTGAAATGGAATTGATATGTCATACAATTCATCCACTAAGGGGTAGAATTTAACTGCTTTTACTAGTATATTAAGAGATGTGTAGTTGTCACCACAACTAATTTTAAAACATTTTTGTTAACTTCTCAAAAATCACATGTCTATTACCTGTAAGCTACTTAATCCTAGACAATCATCAGTATGGCTTTTCTCTTATTTATTTAAATTTCTTTATTGGGGAATTAATGTTTTATATTCAACAGTAAATGCAGTAGTTTGTACATGCATAACATTCCCCAGTTTTACATATAACAGTGCAACCCCCACTAGGTCCTCTGTCATCCTTCTTGGATCTATATTTACTTTGGTGCACTACGCCAATTCCAGTTCAGGTTCTACTTGTGTTTTCTCTTCTGATCTTGTTTTTCAACTTCTGCCTGAGAGTGAGATCATCCCATATTCATCCTTCTGTTTCTGACTTATTTCCCTTAGCATGAATTTTTCAAGGTCCATCCAACATCAGCTGAAAACGATGAAGTCACCGGTTTTTATAGCTGAGTAGTATTCCAGACTGCACGACAGTCTTTGCATAACCATTATGCTATCTACCCCTGCCAATGGCTTCTCTTTTTACATGAAATAGTTTTAACATTTTATTTATTTAAAAAAATATTTTTATTTATTTATTATTGGATAGAAACAGAGAAATTGAGAGGGAAAGGAGAGGTAGAAGGGGTAACAGAGAGACACCTGCAGTCCTACTTCACCACTGGTAAAGCTTTCCCTCTGCACATGAGGACATTTTTTTTTAAAGGTTTTATTTATTTATTAATGAGAAAGATAGGAGGAGAGAGAGAAAGAACCAGACATCACTCTGGTACATGTGCTGCTGGGGATTGAACTCAGGACCTCATGCTTGAGAGTTCGATGCTTTATCCACTGTGCCACCTCCTGGACCACGAGGACATTTTATATAAATAGAATTACAGTGGTGTGGAAAGTGACATGGTGGAGGAACACAGGGTTTAGAAGCACAAGGTCTTGAGTTTGAGCCTAAGTACTACCTGTCCACCTGTTGCAGGTTAATGTTTTCACTCTCTTTTTGTCTCTTGGCAGTTCTTTTATTTATTTTTTTACCAGGGCAGCATTTCTCAGCTTTGGTTTATGGTGGTGCGGGGGATTGAACCTAGGAATTTGGAGCCTCACGCATGATAGTCTCTGCATAACAATTATCCTATCTACCCCGCCCTAATTAATCATTTTTTAATGAAATCAATAAGACATGGTCTTCAGAGACTTTACTAGGCCGGATATATTTCCAGGATTTATATTGTAGCATGCTTACCTCTGACATATAGTGGTGCCAGGGACTAAACCTGGGACCTCTGAGTATTTACCTACCATGTGTGAGACTCTGGAGTTGAGCCTCTGTGCCACATGGAAGAACCAGGCATGGCCAAGGGGTTGGGGGAAGCCCAATGATGGTGAAGCTGTGCTGTAATGTCTCTCTTCTTGATCTCTCTTTCCCTCTGTTTCTCCATCTCTCCACAGTTCTCTTTCAGTAAAAAAACTGAACCCTTGAGTTTGCTCAGTGGTATTAAGTTTGCAGATGGTACTGAGTTCAGTTCACAGCACCATAGAAAATATGTATATATATATAATATATGCTTAGTGTTTACTCTAACATTTATATGAATTTTATGTAGAATTTTTCTGTGCAGAAGGCATATAAAGTGACAAATATAAGGAGGTTAAAATTTCTTTCCTGTCTATATATGTCTTTTTTTTCTTTTGTTGCTACCAAGGTTATTGCTGGGGCTTAGTGTCTACACCTTGAATTCGCCTGTTTTCCATGATGTCCTTTTTTTTCTTTTTTCTTTGATTGAGCAGAGAGGAATTGAGATGGGCATGGAAGATAGAGAGGCAGAGAAACACCTGCAGCAGCACTTGCTTCATCATTCATAAAGGCCCACCCCCCATCCCTACAGGAGGAGAACAGGGGCTCAAACCTGGGTCCTTGCGCATGGTAACGTGAGCACTTAACCAGGTGCACCATTGCCTGGCCCTCAAAAAGTTAAAATTTCTTTTTCACTATTATTATTTTTTATTGAGATGAGGACTGGACCAGAGCATCAGTGTGATACATGCAGTGTGGGGACTTAACTCAGGACCTCATACTTGAGAGTTAATGCTTTATCTACTATATCACTTCTTGGGCCACAGAAGGTTCAAATTTTTGTGCTAATCACTAAAAAAAGACTTGACCCTGAGGTGGAATATTTGCATGAATGTACTTCAATATTGCAATGACTGTATAATTTTTTGTAGCATGATATTTGGGTAATAGTGTTAATGTTTAGACTTTCTTACTTATAGAAAGTCTCATTGAAATACTTGAGATTAAGCTGTAAATTAATTTTATCAAGATGTTTTGTTATTTTTTTTCAGGGAGTAAATTCTCGAAATCCTCGAAGACCTCCACCTAGTTCTGTAAATACTGGAGGTATCACAGAGATTATGGCAGAAGGAGGTGAATTAGAGTTTGTTAAAAGGATCATCCATGACAGTTTACAACTTAAGAAAAGATTAAGGTAAGTTGGTTATTACAACTTGGAAATATTTTTCTTCTCAGTGCTAAAGAGACAGTGTCACTTCGAGTAACTGTAATCACAGTGGTCTAAAGAATAAATAAAAACATTCAAAAGAGCAGATCCTTCAGTCTGCAAAGACTATTTCTGAAGATGTCCTTGTGACCTTAATTGATTTGTGTTTCCTGTGGTCATCCGTACTATATATGGGTGGAAAAGAGGAAAATACCATATGATTGCATTGCTCCCATTAGTAGGTGACTGTCATGGAACAAAACCGATTCAAATATGGCTTTTGATTGGAAAACAGATGGGTTCAGATCAGTCCCATGAACCATAGTATATTTGTTGCTAGTCCTTGGAGCAATTTGTGTTCTTGGAAATAGTCTCCCAAACAACAGATGTGAGGACATGGAGCTGTCAAGAACTTCATGAAGGGAAACTGAAATCACTAGGCAGTTCCAAAGGAAAGTTAAGACTATCCCTTTTTAAGAGCTAATCATTTGGGACGCCACACCTGTCATTAAGCAGCATAAGATACTCAAATGGAGCTATTTGTCTGGTTCCACTTCTCACTCAGCCACACATTCATGAAATGAGGAGCTTTCAACCCTGGGATTTAACTTTGGGACACAGGATATTATTTTAAATTGTAAATTACAAATGACATAAAATTTACTATCTTAAAGCTATTTTGTTGTATATGAGAGAATAGAGGGGACAAAAAGAAACTGAAACATTACTCTGAGGTTTATGGTGGTCTTTTTTTTCTTTTACCTTAATTGTTTTGTTGTTTGGTCTTTCTCGCCCACATGGAGTGTCAAGGATGTAAGCTGTGGCCTTGCTCTCTGTTGATGTCATCTCCCCCACCCCCATCTTAAACTTTTTTTTTTCACTTTTTCATTTGTTATTAGTAGTTTGTTACAACACTGTAAGATCACAGTTTATATTTCTACACCACACCCACCACCAAAGTTCTGTCCCCACCCCCCCACCGCCCAAAGATCACCATCGTAGTTCTCTCAAGTCTCACAGTTTGCTTGCTTCTGTTTTGTTTGGATTTTTTTTTTTTTTTCTGGCAAGTTCATATAAATGAGATCTCTAGATTCCACATATGAGTGAAACCATCTGGTAGTGTGTTTCATCTCTTTACTTCTCAGGGGAGAATATTGCTGTAGAAAACATTGGGATCGATTGATAAAAGTTTTAATATGGATTGTATTTTAAATGATAATATTTTGTAACTATTGATTTTTCTTGGTTTAATTTTTCTGTGGTTATGAAACAGAATGCTCTTTTTTTAAAAAAATATATGTGCCAAAACATATATCGGTAAGTAGGCATAATGATGTCTGTCTGTAACTACCCAATGGGGGGGGAGTATTGATTAGTTAATCTAGGTGAAGAGTATACTGGAATATCCTTGTACTAATCTTGCAACTCATCTGCACATTTGAAATTTTAGAATAATTTTTCTTGAAACTTACTGTATCAGAGGAATTACTAAATGAGTAGAGTACTATTTTCATCATTAAAAGCATATAATGGATTCTAAATCTCTAGTGTAACTAGCCGCATCTTCCCTTTTCTCTCTCTTTTTTTTTTTGTTTGCATTTGACTTATCACAAAATGCCCATTGAAAACTAGGATCCAGTGGGTAGTTTCTGTTTGGTCTTGTGGTGCCTTACACATGCTTGATTTTTGCCCCTCTAGGGCCAGTGTACTACATATAAGTAGGGTAAGGGGAGATACACCACAGTACCAGTTCAGAGCATCCATGGAGCTCCTCCCATGCCCATACTGTAGTGCCCCCAGTACAGAAACAGGAATCCATGTGTGGGGGTTTCATGTGTGGTAAAGTGTGAACCTACCTGGTGAGTTATCTCCTGGCCCCTGGGTATTTTTGAAAGTAAACTAAAACAGTAATTGTTCCACATCCAGTTACTTCTAATTCTTTAAGAACTCTAAATAGGAGAGTCGGGCAGTAGCGCAGCAGGTTAAGTGCATGTGGTGCAAAGCGCAAGGACCATCATAAGGATCCTGGTTCGAGCCCCCGGCTCCCCACCTGCAAGGGAATCACTTCACAGGGGGTGAAGCAGGTCTGCAGGTGTCTTATCTTTCTCTCCCCCTTTCGGTCTTCCCCTCCTCGCTCCATTTCTCTTCGTCTTATCCAACAATGACGACATCGATAACAACAACAATAATAACTACAACAGTAAATCAAGGGCAACAAAAGGGAATAAATAAATAAATAATTTTTTAAAAAAAAGAACTAAATATATTGATGAGGTAAACCTTAAAGATTCACAATGTAGTATGTATGCACTTATGGCAAGGGTTAAAATGTATACATTTTCCCAATTCCATAGTAAGTACCAGTGACATTGTAACTGTTTCCTTTTTTTTTTTTTTTTTGCATTTTTAAAATTTTTTAATAGTTATTTATTTTCCCTTTTGTTGCCCTTGGTTTTTTTATTGTTGTTGTAGTTATTACTGTTGTTGTTATCGATGTCGTCGTTGTTAGGACAGAGAGAAGTGGAGAGAGGAGGGGAAGACAGAGGGGGAGAGAAAGATAGACACCTGCAGACCTGCTTCACCGCCTGTGAAGGGACTCCCCTGCAGATGGGGAGCTGGGGGCTCAAACTGGGATCCTTATGCCGGTCCTTGCGCTTTACGCCACATGTGCTTAACCTGCTGTGCTACCACCCAACTCCCTTTTTTGCATTTTTTAAAAAAAATTATTTATAAAATAACAGTGTCAACAACATAGGACAAAAGAGGTACAACTCCACACAACTTCCACCACCCCCTTCCTTGAAAGCTTTCCTGTTCTTTTTTATTATTGTTGTTATTTTTAAAATATTTATTCCATTTTGTTGCCCTTTTTATTATTGTAGTTATTGTTTTTGTTGTTGGATAGGACAGAGAGAAATGGAAAGAGGAGGGGAAGATAGAGAGGGGGAAAGAAAGACACCTGGAGACCTGCTTCACCACTTGTGAAGTGACTCCCTGCAGGTGGGAAGCCAGGGGCTCAAACCGGGATCCTTGTGCCGGTCCTTGCACTTTGTGCCACCTGCGCTTAATCCGCTGCACTACCGCCCAACTCCCAATTTTATAAATTTATTTGTTATTAGAGACAGAGAAATTGAGAGGGATGGGGGAGACAGAGAGGGAGGAGAGACACCTTTAGTACTGCTTTACCACAAGGAAGTCAGGATGGCCGAGTGGTCTAAGGCACTGCGTTCAGCATTGCTTCACCACTTACAAAGCTTTCCCTCTGCAGGTGAGGACTAAGGGCTTGAACCTGGGTCCTTTCACACTGTAATGTCTGTGCTTAACTGCCTGGACCCAGCTTTCCTATTCTCTATCCCCCTTTTTAAATTAATTAATTTATTTATTCCCTTTTGTTCCCCTTGTTTTTTTTTTTTATTGTTGTTGTAGTTGTTGTGATTGATGTTGTTGTTGGATAGGACAGAACTGGAGAGAGGAGGGGAAGACAGAGAGGGGAAGAGAAAGACACCTGCAGACCTGCTTCACCACTTATGAAGCGACCCCGCTGCAGGTGGGGAGCTGGGGGCTTGAACCGGGATCATTAAGCCAGTCCTTGTGCTTTGTGCCACCTGTACTTAACCCACTACGCTACTGCCCAACTCCCTTTTATATCCCTTTTATCCCTCTGGAAGCATGGACCCAGGATCATTATGGGGTACAAAAGGTGGGAGGTCTGGCTTCTGTAATTGCTTCTCCAATGAACATGGGTGTTGACAGATCGATCCATACTCCCAGCTTGTTCCTGTCTTTCCTAATTGGGGTAGGTCTCTAGGGAGGTGGGATTCCAGGACACAATGGTGAGGTCATCTGCCTAGGGAAGTCAGGTTAGCATCATGGTAGCATCTGCAACTTGGTGGCTGAAGTAACTTTATTTACTTATTTATTTGTTTATTTTTTTTATTCTTTTATTCATGAAGATAGGTGGACAAAGAGAGAGAGAGAGAGAGAAAACTAGACATCACTTTGGTACATGTGCTGCCAGGGACTCGACCTCATGCTTGAGAATCCAATGCTTTATGTACTACACCACCTCCTGGACCATGCTGAAGTAACTTTACTATTAATAGAACTACTATAAGCATTTTTTTTTTTTTTGGCTCCAGGATTATCACTGGGACTCCATGCTGGCACTATGAACCCATTGCTCCCAGTGACCATTTTCCTTTCTTTTCTTTTTATTTAGTTTTTTATTTTATTCAATAGGAGGAGAGAATTTGAGAGGGGAGGGAGCAGTAGAGAGGGAAAGAGAAAGATAGTAGTTATCTGCAGACCTGCTTCACCATTTGTGAAGTGTCCCCTCTGCAGTTGGAGAGCCAGGGCTTAAACACAGGTCCTTGTGCATGAGCTTAACTGGGTGTGCCACTGCCTGGCTCTCTACAGTCTTTCTTATCTGAATATTTGCTATCTTTCATCTCCCAAGCAAGTTCATAGTATCTTTCTTTCTTTCTTTCTTTGCCTCTAGGGTTATTGCTGGGGCTCGGTACCTGCCTGCACCACGAATCCACTGCTCCTGGAGGCCATTTTTTCCCTTTTTGTTACCCTGGTTGTTTTACCATTATTGTAGTTATTATTATCGTTATTGATGTCGTTGTTGGATAGGACAGAGAGAAGAGAGAGAAAGGAAAGACGGGGAGAGAAAGACAGACACCTGCAGACCTGCTTTACCGCCTGTCCTCCTCACCTTCCCTCCTCTCTCAACTTCTCTCTGTCCTATACAACAACAAAGTGGAAAAAAATGGCCACCGTGAAAAAAATGTTCTCTGTTCAGGCACGGAGCTCCAGCAATAACCCTGGAGGTAAAAAGAAAAGAAAGAGTCAAATCAGTTTATTGAGGTACAACTTACATACAGTGAAAGTCTCTAGTTTTCAGTGTATGGTTTGATGAGTTTTATCAAATGTGTGCATTACTACCACCACAGTCAAGACAGAGAGCATTTCTGTCATTCTAAAATTTCTTTAGTGTCTATACTATCTGTTCCTATCTTCTATTGAGTATTTTTTTATCAAAGTAATTTTGTCTGCTCTAGATTTTCATATATATGGAATTATACAGAGTATAGTTTTTTTTTGTCTAGCTTTTTGTTCTAACTTTCAAAAATTTTTATTTATAAAAAGGAAATTTTTTATGTTACATTTTGACATCCTAAAAAAAAAGAAAAAAAACTTTCTACCTGGGGATACTTCCCGCTCTGGGCTAGCCACATGTTAAAGACGGTAAATTGCCCAGCCTGAATTTGACTTTGAAATGCAAAGTAACTAGGGCAGAATCCTACCTTCTTTACATGGCCCTTACACCCCAGAAAGCAGTCCTCTTCTGCCCTGTTTAGCCCAGGGGCAGGTATCAGGGAAGAAGGGACTGACTACTCCTTTAGCCAAAACCTACTGCATTTATTCAGTCTAACTAGTCTCAGATTGACCACTTGCCTTGTCTCACTTGTGCTAGGGTAACCTAATAAAAGCTGAGACCAGGGAGTCAGGCAGTAGCGCAGCGGGTTAAGCGCACCCTTCTGTCACCTCTTAGGGCTACAATAACTGACCAGCTTATAAAAGAATGGGAGACAGCCTTTTTTTAAAAAAAATATTGTATTTATTTATTTTTATTTATGAGACAGATAGGAGGAGGGAGAGAGAGAAAGAACCAGACATCAGTCAGGTACATGTGCTGCCAGGGATAGAAATCAGGACCTCATGCTTGAAAATTTAGTGCTTTACCCACTGTGCCAACTTCTTTTATTTATTTATTTTTTATTTTCCCTTTTGTTGCCCTTGTTGTTTTTTATTGTTGTTGTTGTTATTATTGATGTCATCGTTGTTAGATAGGACAGAAAGAAATGGAGAGAGGAGGGGAAGACAGAGAGGGGGAGAGAAAGACACCTGCAGACCTGCTTCACTGCCTGTGAAGCGACTCCCCTGCTGGTGGGGAGCCGGGGCCTTGAACCGGGATCTTTATGCCGGTCCTTACTCTTTTGCCATGTGTGCTTAACCCGCTGTGCTACCGCCATACTCCCTTCTTTTCTTTTCTTTTCTTTTTTAATATTTATTTTATTTATTCCCTTTTGTTGCCCTTGTTTTATTGTTGTAGTTATTGTTGTTGTCGTTGTTGGATAGGACAGAGAGAAATGGAGAGAGGAGGGGAAGACAGAGAGGAGGAGAGAAAGATAGACACCTGCAGACCTGCTTCACCGCCTGTGAAGCGACTCCCCTGCAGGTGGGGAGCCGGGGTTCGAACCGGGATCCTTATGCCGGTCCTTGTGCTTTGCGCCACCTGCGCTTAGCCCGCTGCGCCACCGCCCGACTCCCTTCTTTTCTTTTTTTTAAACAGGCTTCTTTAATGCATAATTTATATCAGTTGTTTCTGCCTTTTCATTAATCAGTATGGATTGTTAACCCATTGCTAGTTGGTCCTTTGGATCATTGCCAGGTTTTGGCTATTATGGATAAAAATGTAAGCAGTTGCAGCTTCAGATGAATTCAAGCTTTTCTCTATCTTAAATGCCTCGGAGTCAGACTTCTTTATTGGACATGACAGAGAGAAATTGAGAGAGGAAGGGAGAGAGAGAGAGAGAAGATACACACCTACAGACCTGCATGACCGCTTGTGAAGCGACCCCCCACAGGTGAAGAGCTGGGGCTCTAACCTGGATCCTTGCGAAGATCCTTGTGCTTTGCACTGCATGTTCTCAACCCACCCACGTCAGATTTCTAGATCAAATTGACAGACTATTTTTCGAGTGATTGTACATTTATTTATTTATTTTTGTCTCCAGGGTTATCGCTGTGTGCCTGCACCACGAATCCACTGCTCCTGGAGGCCCTTCCCCCCCATTTTTGTTGCCCTTGTTGTTGTTGTTGCTGGACAGGACAGAGAGAAATCGAAAGAGGAGAGGAAGACAGAGTAGGGGAGAGAAAGATGGACACCTGCAGACCTGCTTCACTACTTAACCCACATCACCACCACCTGGCCCCCACTTTTGAAACTTTTATTTATTTATTTTACAAGAGAAGGGGAGAGACCAGATCTGGCATGTCAGGCACTAAGGATGAAACCAGGGACAACATCAGCCACTACAGGTCCTGCAGTCCACTCAGGCCATCTCCATGGTTACCATTTGGCTGTCCTTTTTTATGTGTTGCACCAGGGAATGAACCTAGGAGTTCACACATAACAATAATATCACTGAGTGAGCTTACAGGCTCAGCCTTTTCATTCATATACTTACTGAAGGAGGCAGACAAGAAGAAGGAGAGACAGGACTGGGGAAGATAGCATAGTGGTTATGCAAACAGACTGTCATTCCTGAGGCTCCAAAGTCCCAGGTTCAATCCCCTGCACCACTATAAGCCATAAGCTGGTCAGTGTTCTGGTAAGAAAAGAAAAGAAAAGAAAAGAAAAGAAAAGAAAAGAAACGAAACAGCAGAGCACTGCCCCACCATCCATGGAGCTCTGCCTACTTTTATCTTTGATGTTCTCATGTGACACCAGCAGTTCCCAGGATACCCCCTCACTCATGAAAATCATGCATTCTTCCACTGAACCACCACACTTCCCAACTACTTTTTTCATACGTGTATTTTTTTCCCTTTCCTCTCTCCTTTTTAATTTAGTGTGGATGGGTAGTGGTGGGGGTTACACATGTGTACTGCTCCCAGGTCAATGTTTTCACCCTTTTTATTTCAGATAGAGTCAGGGAGAGAGACAGCAGCACTGGAGCCTCCCTGAGGGCCATGGCACTACCACATGGTTTCAGGACTCGAACCTGGGCCCTGCCATGGCAAGCTACACACCCTACCTGGTGAGCTAACTTCCAACCCCATAATTATCTTTTTTTTTTTTTTTACTTGATGCAGAGGAGACAGGGAGCAAGAAACCAGAACATCACTGTAGCATATGTGGTCCTGGTGATCAAACTGAGAACCTTAGGCGTGAGAGTCGTGAGGGTCCCTTGCTGCTGCTGCTGTTGCTGCTGTATGTTACTGCTGTACTGGGGATTAAAGCTTGTCCTTCCACTCATGCTAAAGATTTATTTACTTTTGGTGGCCAGGCGGCAGCATACCCAGTTAAGCACATATAGTCCTAAGAACCTGCACAAGGATCCAGGTTCGAGCCCCCGGCTCTCCACCTGCAGGGGGTACACTTCATAAATGGTGAAACAGGTCTGCAGGTGTGGCAGAAAAAAAAAAAAGATTTATTTACTTTTGAAAGAGAGAGAGAGACCAGAGCACTACTCAGCTCTGGCTTACGGTGGTGCCAGAATCTGAGACATCTGAGGCCTTAGGTATGCAAAGCTTTACTCTAACACACTGAGATAGCACCCAAGGCCCAATTTTTATTTTACATTGTTAGAGAAAGAGATGAGATACTGAAGCACAGTGCCACCATCCATAGCCTCCCCCCCCAACACACACACACACACACACACACACACACACACACACACACACACACACACACACTATCCATAGTGCTTCCATGTAATGCCAGGAATCAAACTCAGAGCCTCATGCATGGCTGTGTCCACTGAGCATCTCCTGCAACCTCCCATCCCCACACACTCTTTAAAATTCCATTGTGTATACTCCCTGCTACCTCACAGGTGGTCACTGTTACAGGGTCTCTGTTTTGTTTTGTGCCTGCACCCCATGCTTTATTTTTGCATTGTTTGTATTGCTGTGTCTTCCAGCTCACAGGTCTTTTATAGAATTGGGTTGTTTTGTTTTGTTTTGTTTTGTTTTGTTTTGTTTTGTTTTACCAGAGCACTGGCTTATGGTGGTGGTGGGGGGGGGGCTGACTGAACCCAGGATGTTGGAGCCTCAGGCGGGAGAGTTTCTTTGCATAAGTATTATGCTATCTACCCCCACCCTAGATTTTGATTTTCTAATGCCATCCAGTAAAATTTTCATATTATTATAACTTTCTTTTCTAGAAGTTCCATTTGGTTTACCTTTGTCCCCTCTTTTCTTCTCCATGTCTGTGTTTCTTTTTGTTTGTTTGTTTTTTAAAGTATTTTATTTATTGTATTTTTGAGAGAGGTGCAGAGACACAGAAAACCAGAGCAGAGCCTCAGGCATGAGAGTCGCGTTGCATAACCATTATGCTACCTACCCCCACCCTCCACCTTTCTTCAAATAGTGTTGATTTTTGTGCTAATGCTTAGTTGTGATCATTCTGATTTTCTTTTAGTCTTAATTTTAATATGTAAAACAATGCAGTATCCTTTCAAACCTGTACAGGCTGCCTTTTATTAGCAGCAGCTTTCTCCCATGGTGGTACAACAATACCTGAACTCCAGGAGTGGTTTGCTGTACTGCTTTCTGAGGTTTCTGTCATGGAGCTCCACCTTACATGTGTCAACTGTTATTCGACAAAATTTTGTGGGAAATCCCCCGCCCCACCCCACCCCCGGAAAAGCCCAGATTTCTCAATCTATAGCTCCTTTCTCCATTGCACTTTGATCTTCAAATTCTTGCTATTGTTATTTTTAATTATAGTCTGTAGTTCATCAATTCAGCAAGATTCTTGGGCTCATGTTTGCAGCCTGGAAATCTCCTTTAGGCACTATGCTCTGTCAGACATAGGACTCAGCTTGTTTCTTTCTTTCTCTTCACTATAAAACAAAGCAAACAAAAAGAAACTTCGCTAGTAGTGGCTCTGTGTCTGGAAAATAATTTTTTATTTATATATTTTTGTTCAGTTTTTAATTGTCTATGGTGGAAGGAAAAATGCCATAGCAATTAATCCTTCAGAGGCTGAAGAAGAAACCTTATATACATTTTATACTTTTCAAACTGTTTGGAGTAATCTGAAGAAATCAGTTTTGGCCTTTTATTGCTATAGGAAAAATTGATTGCCTGTTCCTTCAATATTCTAATATACTACACATATCTTTGAATATTTTGTTAGGTGATGGCATCTCAAAATATAGGTTGATGCTAGGTTTTACAATTTCTCTTATTATACAGGGGGTCAAGTAACAATTTTATTGCTATTTATTAACAAACTTGCTATATATATAGTCTTATATTTAGTGAACTTCATTCTGAGTATCACAGTTGTAGTTTTTCTTTTTTACTTTATTTCCCCCAAATCATTGGAGAAAGAAAGTGGGCTCTTGGCTTTTTGTTGTTGTTTTGTAAGTGTTCTTGAGCTTGTTGTCCTTACCTAGGTCTTTGTCTATGAACACATTATATACAACTCACATTGTTGTCACTTGTAAATTATTATCTCTTTGCTGTCCTCATCTAGAATAAGGCTCACTCTTTTTTTTTTAATATTTATTTTATTTATTCCCTTTCGTTGCCCTTTTTGTTTTACTGTTGTAGTTATTATTGTTGTCGTTGTTGTTGGATAGGACAGAGAGAAATGGAGAGAGGAGGGGGAAGACAGAGAGAGGGAGAGAAAGATAGACACCTGCAGACCTGCTTCACCGCTTGTGAAGCGACTCCCCTGCAGGTGGGGAAGGCTCACTCTTAAAATGTAGCCACATGAGAGTCGGGCGGTAGTGAAGCAGGTTAAGCGCACATAGTGCAAAGCGTAAGGACCAGCGTAAGGATCCCAGTTCAAGCCCCCGGCTCCCCACCTGCAGGGGAGTCACTTTACAGGCGGTGAAGCCAGGTCTGCAGGTTTCTATCTTTCCCCTTCTGTCTTCCCCTCCTCTCTCTATTTCTTTCTGTCCTATCCAGTGATGATGACAACAACAGCAATAATAACTACAGCAATAAAACAAAGACAACAAAATGGAATAAATAAATAAACATTTTTTTTAAATGTAGCCACATAATCACTGTTTTATTTGTCCTAGGTGGTATAGCTGTATGTTGGGAAAAAAATGCAGCCTGGCTCCTCTAAAGGAAGAACTTCGAATACAAGGGGTAACACTTTGTCATTACTATTCTGGTGTATCTAATTTTGATAGTAGTTGACATATAGAATTTTCCTTTACATTGTAAAATTCAAAATGTGGGTCTAGGAAGATAGCATAGTGGTATGCAAAAAGACTTTCATTCCTGAGGCTCCAAAGGCCCAGACTCCCAATGTCCAGCATCACCATAAACCAGAACTGCAACAACAAACACCTCTAAAAGTTCTGCTTAGTGTTTTCTCTTCTGATCTTGCTTTTCAAATCAGTCTGCCTGTGAATGAGATCATCCCATATTCATCCTTCTGTTTCTGACTTATTTCACTTAACATGATTTCTTCAAGCTCCATCCAAGATGGGCTGAAAACAGTGAAATCACCATTTTTACTCTGAAAATATCTAATAGTTCTAGTTTATCTATCTCTTCATTTAGCTCCTCCTTCATTTCTTTATTGATTTTCTGCCTGGATAATCTATCAGGTTGAGAGAGTGGGGTGTTGAAGTCCCCTACTATGACTGTGTTGCTGTTAATATATTGCTGTAACTCTTTCAGCAAATGTTTGATGTATTTAGATGGTCCTTGGGTACATAGATGTTGATAATCATTAAGTCCTCTTGATTGATTGATTGATTGATCCTCTGAGCACTAAGTAATATCCATCCCTATCTTTTTAAATTTTATTTATTTTAAGGCCTGTCGTGTCAGATATGAGCATAACTGTTCCTGCCCCTTTTTTGTGGTCCATTGGCTTGTATGGTAGTTTTCCATCCTTTTCACTTTGAGTCTGTGTTTATCTTCTTGAGGTAGGTGGGATTCCTGTTGACAACATATGGTTGGGTTGTATTTTCTGATGCATCTTCCTACTCTGTGCCTTTTAATATGTAAATTCAGGCCATTGACTTTTATTGATATTATAGATTGAAGATATTTTAATGTCTGATATGGCATGTTAATGGTGATCTGATTGTTTAGAGGAAATCTTTCAGAACTTCTTTCTGGGCAGACTTGGTGATAGTTGATTCTTTCAACTGTTGCTTGTCTGTGAAGGTTTTTATGCCTCCATCTAGTCTGAATGACAGTCTAGAAGGATACAGTAGTCTTCATTGAAAGCCTTTCTCATTGAGCACTCGACAGATATCTTGCCATTCTCTTCTGGGTTGGTGGGTTCCCAAAGTAGTCCCAGTCTCGTCTTGTTGCAGTTTCAAGTGATCTTCTTTTATATTCCTTGTTCTTTCGAGAAGTTTCTCAACTGGGTAGAGCTAGAGGTCTGGGCTGAGTTGTGGTTTCTGGATGCTCTCTTGTTTGCTTTTCTATTATTTTATTTACCAGAACATTGCACATCTCTGGTTTATATTGATGCTAGGGATTGAACCTGGAAGCTCAGAGCCTGAGACATGAAAGCCTTTTGCATAACCACTTTTTAAAAAAATTTATTATTAATTTTTAAAAATATTTATTCCCTTTTGTTGCCCTTCTTGTTTTATTGTTGTAGTTATTATTATCATTGTTATTGATGTCATTGTTGGATAGGCTAGAGAGAGAAGGGGAAGACAGAGGGGGAGAGAAAGAGAGACACATGCAGACCTGCTTCACCGCCTGTGAAGCGACTCCCCTGCAGGTGAGGAGCTGGGGGCTCAAACCAGGATCCTTACACTGGTTCTTGCGTTTTGCACCACCTACGCTTAACCCACTGCGCTACCACCCAACTCTATTATTATTATTATTATTTTAAATATTTTATTTATTGACTCATGAGAAATGAAAGAGAGAAAGAACCAGACATTACTGGTACATGTGCTGCCAGGGATTGAACTCAGGACCTCATGCTTGAGAGTCCAGTGCCTTATACACTGCGTCACCTCCCAGACCACTGTTGTTATTTTTTAACCAGAGTACTGGTCAGCTCTGGCTTATGGTGGTGCAGGGATTGAACCTGGGACTTCAGAGCCTCAGGCATGACAGTTTGTTTGCATAACCATTATGCTATTTACCCCCACCCTTTTGATTTGTTTATTAATGTGAGAAGAAGACCAGAGCATCACTCTTGCATATTGATGCTGGGGCTGAAACTCAGGACCTCATTTTTTTTTTTTTTTTTGCCACTAGGGTTATTGCTGGGGCTCAGTGCCTATACTACAAATCCACTGCTCCTGAAGGCTATTTTTTTTCCCTTTTGTTGCTCTTGTTTTTTGTTGTTGTTGTTTTTTATCATTGTTGTGATTATTGTTGTTGTTATTGAGGTCCTTGTTGTTGGATAGGACAGAGAAATGGAGAGAGGAGGAGAAGACAGAGAGGGGGAAAGAAAGATAGATAGACACCTGCAGACCTGCTTCACCGCTTGTGAAGGGACTCCCCTGTAGGTGGGGAGCCAAGGGCTCAAACAGGGATCTTTTTGCCGGCCCTTGCACTTCGCACCATGTGCACTTAACCTGCTGCACTAACACCCAACCCCCAGGACCTCATACTTAAGAGTCTAGTGCTCTGTCTTTTGTGCAAATTCTTGGTCCATACTTTTTTTTACTTTTGTAATTATATGGCTAAAGGGTCTCTGTCAAAGATTTATTTCAGTAACTATATAACTATAACAGAATACGTGGGAAAGAGAAACCAGAAATCAAAATTTTGATGCGTGTCTGCCACTGACTCCACGTTTGCCTTAATTATTGTTGGATGTAGATGTTCAGGTTATACATCTAGTTGTCAGAGAATAGCTAGAAACCAAATGTAATCTCAGTACAGCATGCTTCCTGCACACAAATTGACCTGCACACATAAATGACCGTCCACACAAATTTAGCCCTTTGCTTATGTTGGTTAAGAAAAAGAAAAGCTACTTGAAGAACTATAGTTTGGTTGCATCATATATTTGGACTTTAAACCAGAACTATAGATAGTCTTGACTATTTGTGTGGTGGGGGGGTGGGTGGTAAAATTTATTCACTGATTATTAGACTGCTGTGAAGAAATATGGATAATAATATTTGTTAACTGATTAAAAATAAGCCTATGCAAAGCACAAGGACCGGCATAAGGATCCCGGTTCAAACCCCGGCTCCCCACCTGCAGGGGAGTCGCTTCACAGGCGGTGAAGCAGGTCTGCAGGTGTCTATCTTTCTCTCCTCCTCTCTGTCTTCCCCTCCTCTCTCCATTTCTCTCTGTCCTATCCAACAACGATGACAACAACAATAAAAAAAACAACAAGGGCAACAAAAGGGAATAAAAAAAAAAAAAAAGCCTAACATGTAACTTAACAAGAAGCACCAGCCCAAAACACTGGTAGAATGATTTCAGTTAGATAAGTACTGTATTTATTGGTTGCAGGTTCCAAAAGTCACCTATACTGAATTCTGTCAAGGCCGGACAATGAGATGGGCTTTAGCTTGGAGTTTTTATGATGATGTAACAGTACCAGTAAGTAGAGAACTTACTTCATCTTCTCCAAATGCCATTGTGTGGGTCATAAATGAGCTGCATCTGTATTATCCTGTTACACTCAAGTTTGTCTTTAATACTTAAGTCGGAATGGAATATGATTGTAAAAAAAAAAAAAAAAGCATAATCGTGGAATAATAACTCTGTCTTCATTCTCTGTGGGTTTGTATAATACTGATTCTTGCTCAAACAAAAATAAGTAGAAAAAAGTTTCTTTTAAGAATCAACATTTCTCAGGTGGCGCAAAGCGCAAGGACCGGCTTAAAGATCTCGGTTTGAGCCCCCGGCTCCCCACTGCAAGGGAGTTACTTCACAAGTGGTGAAGCAGGTCTGCAGGTGTCTGTCTTTCTCTCCCCCTCTCTATCTTTCCCTCTTCTCTCCATTTCTTTCTGTCCTATCCAACAACAATGACATCAATAACAACAACAATAAAACAACAAAGGCAACAAAAGGAAATGAATAAAAAAAAAGAATCCAAATTTCAGGGCCGGGGAGATAGCTCAGCTGTAACATACAGAACTTGCACACATGAGTTTTCAGCTCCTATTGAGGCACTGCGTATGTGCCATAGCTGAACAATACTCTAGTGAGTCTCTCAATTTTTTTTGGTAGACTTGCTTCATGTTTCCAAGATTACACTGCTCCCAGTAGACTCATTCTTTGCCTTTTTAATTCAGATGAGACAGGGTGGGAGGTAGGGGGAGAGAAAGATACCACAGCACCACTGTTTGTGAGGTTTCCCCTGGTATCATGCATGGTACTTGTGGCTTGAACACAGGTCTTCACATTTGGTACTGAGTGAGCTATTTCCTAGCCCCCCAACTCTCATTCTCACAAAAAAATAAATACATAAATTTTATTTAATAATTGTGTTATTTTAACTAAAGCACTGTACATCTCTGACTTGTGGTGCCAGGGATTGAACCTGGGATCTCTGGTGCCTCAGGCATGAATCTTTTGTTTAAACCTCTGTGCTGTCTCCCTGACCCACAATAAATGCCTGATTTTTGTTTGTTTTTATTGAATTGAGACGGGAAAAGGAGATGGAGAGGGGGACGTGGAAAGAGGCAGCTACAGCACTATGTCATCTCTCGTGAAGCTTTTCCCTGGAGTTGGCAACCAGAGGCTTGAACTCTGGTCTCAGTACATAGTATAAGTTGCACACCGCCTGCCCGCCTGCCTCCCCCGCCCCTTTTTTAACCAGAGCACTGCTCAGCTCTGGCTTATGGTGGTGCTGGGAATAGAGCCTGGGACTTTTGGTACTTCTACCATAAAAGTCTTTTTTGGGGGGTCAGGCTGTAGCACAGCAGGTTAAGCATAGGTGGCACAAAGCACAAGGACTGGCATAAGGGTCTCGATTCAAGCCCCCGGCTCCTCACCTGCAGGGGTGCCACTTCACAGACAGTGAAGCAGGTCTAGAGGTGTCTAGTCTATCTTTTTCTCCCCCTCTCTGTCTTCCCCTCCTCTCTCCATTTTTCTCTGTCCTATCCAATGACAATGACATCAATAGCAATAATAACTACAACAGTAAAAAGCAACAAAGGCAACAAAAGGGAAAATAAATAAATAAATAAATAAATAAATAAATATTTTTGAAAGAAGTCTTTTTAACCATTATACTCTCTCCCCAAGTCTCTTTTCTTTCTTTCTTTTAACTTTACTTAATTTGATAGGACAGAGACAGATTGAACATTCTGGAAGGGGCTACAGAGCAAGAGAAAGACAAAGAAACACCTGCAGCACTGCTTCACCGCTTTTAAAGCTTTCCCCCTGCAGGTGGGGACTGGGATCATGATCCTGGGTCCTTGTGCATGGTAATATGTGCACTCTGCCACTGCCAGGCTTCTCCCAGTTCCCTTTCTTTTTTCTTTTTCTTTTCTTTTTTCCTTTCTTTTTTTTTTTTTTGCCTCCAGTGTTATTGCTGGGGCTCGGCCTGCACTACAAATCCACTGCTCTTGGCAGCCATTTTCTTTCATTTTTTTTGTTGTTGCTGCTGCTGTTGTTGGAACAGAGAGAAATTGTGAGGGGGGGAGAAAGATAGACACCTGCAGACCTGCTTCACTGCTTGCAAAGGAATTCCCCTGCAGATGGAGTTGCAGCTAGTGGCTGGAACCGGGATCCTTGCACCAGTCCTTGTGCTTCAAACTATGTGTGCTTGACCTGGTACATTACCACCCGGCCCCACCACATCCCTTTTCTTTTTAACGATTCATTCATTCATTCATTTATTAGGAAATGGGAAGCAAGAGAAGACTAGCATGCTGCTTCACCCTGGCATAAGTGGTGTCAGGGAATGAACCAGGACCCTCACACATGTGAGTCTGGTGCTTGAAAAGTTTGAGCTGTTTGCCCTGTCCCTGAGGATTTTTCTTTACCACTGTTAACTTTCCTAGAGTATCTGTCTCCTGGGGCTCCTGGTAAATATAGAAATCATTATTTTAGGGTATAGACTTTAGATGTGTGACATTTAGGGGTCATTTCTAGTGAAGGTTTTTATCTTGGCTTTAAAACGTTAACCATCTAAAATATTGACTAAATTTGAAGTGAGCAGTCAGTCATTATTCTTTTACCCCGGCTTTGTGTATGTTTGAACTGGAACATTTTCTGTAGTATAGCACTTTTTTTTTTTTCCTCCAGGGTTATTGCTGGGCTTGGTGCCTGCACCATGAATCCACCGCTCCTGGAGGCCATTTTTCCCCCTTTTGTTGACCTTGTTGTAGCCTCATTGTGGTTATTATTATTACCATTGTTGATGTTGTTCGTTGTTGGATAGGACAGAGGGAAATGGAGAGAGGAGGGGAAGACAAAGAGGGGGAGAGAAAGAGAGACACCTGCAGACCTGCTTCACCACCTGTGAAGTCACTCCCCTGCAGGTGGGGAGCCAGGGGCTTGAACCGGGATCCTTATGCCCGTCCCTGTGCTTTGCGTCACATGCGCTTAACCCACTGCGCCACCACCCGACCCCCAGTATAGCACTTTTAAAAAGTGTTCTTGAGGGAGTCAGGCGGTAGCGCAGTGGGTTAAGCGCACGTGGTGCAAAGCGCAAGGATCTCCCTCCTCCCCCCCCACCTGCAGGTGCAGGGGAATCGCTTCACAGGCAGTAAAGCAGGTTTGCAGGTGTCTTTCTCTCCCCCTCTCTGTCTTCCCCTCCTCTCTCCATTTCTCTCTGTGCTATCCAACAATGATGACATTAATAACAATAATAACTACAACAGTAAAACAACAAGGGCAACAAAAGGGAATAAATAAAAAAATTTTTTTAAGTGTTCTTGAGGGAGTCAGGAAGTAGTGCAGTGCGTTAAGTGCAGGTGGCCGCAAAGAACAAGGATCCCGGTTCGAGCCCCTGACTCCCTACCTGCAGGGGAGTCGCTTCACAGGCAGTGAAGCAGGTCTGCAGGTGTCTATCTTTCTCTCCCCCTCTCTGTCTTCCCCTCCTTTCTCCATTTCTCTCTGTCCTATCCAACAACAACAACAGCATCAACAACAACAACAACAATAATAACGACAACAGTGAAACAAAGGGAATAAATAAATAAATATTTTTAAAAATCTTTTTTTAAACAAGTATTCTTGACTGGGGTTAGTCCCTGGCACTACAAGAGAGCACAATTAACAGTACTAAAAGGGGATGCAAGGGTGGTAGAGCAGTGCATGGCATTTCTTTTCTCCCTTTAAGTGAGTGTGTGTGTGTGTGTGTGTTTATGTGTGTGTGTGTGTGTGTGTGTGTGTGTGTGTGTGTGTGTGTGTGTGTATGTACACGAACATGGAGGTCGCTCAGTGGTATCACTTATGCTTGTCCTACCTACAAGTGAAAGAAAAATAATTTGTTAAAAGGTGCAGTTACACTTTTCTGCAGCTGCCAGTATTTGCACAGGGATAACCTCGGAATGATTGTAATCATTTGATGTGAGAGCCAGAGCATTCTACAAGATGACAAGAATAACACATCAGGGAGTTCTAAAAATAGAACCACTTATTCCTTTATTTGTTTTTATTCATTCTCCTGTGCTACATTAAAAAAATTATTCCTAAGACTTCTGTTTGTGCTTTTTACTGCTGTATATAAAGGATAAAAGAGTGGTCTGGGAAGTGGCTCAGTGAATAAAGCACAGGACAGTCAAGCATGAGATCCCGAGTTCAGTCCCCGGCAGCATATGTACCAACCAGGGTGATGTCTGGTTCTTTCTCTCCATCTATCTTTCTCGTTAATTAATTAATTAATTAGTTAATAGAATAACATACTTGGGCAGAGGAGTTAGCATAATGGTTATGCAAACAGATGCTCATGCCTCAGACTCCAAAGTCCTAAATTCAGTCCTCTGTACCACCATAAGCTAGAGCTGAGCAGTACTCTGGAATAAATAAATAAATAAATAAATAAATAAATAAATAAATAAATAGAATGCTTCTTTACGGGAGTCGGTTGGTAGCGCAGTGGGTTAAGCACATGTAGCGCAAAGTGCAAGGACCGGCATAAGGATCCCAGTACAAGCCCCTGGCTCCCCACCTGCAGGGGAGTCGCTTCACAGGCGGTGAAGCAGGTCTGCAGGTGTCTGTCTTTCTCTCCCCCTCTCTGTCTTCCCCTCCTCTCTTCATTTCTCTCTGTCCTGTCCAATAACGACATCATCAATAACAACAATGATAACTACAACAACAACAAAAAAAAAAGGACAACAAAAGGGAAAAATAAATAAATATAAAAAATTTGTTTAAAAAATGCTTCTTTACTAGCTAGATTGATTAATTGTTCTGGGCTGTGCTAAAAAGGTAGTATAATAAAATAGCATCTGATTGGTAGGCTGGCAGATGAGTGATGCTCTGCTTTCTCCTCTTTCTGTCATTAACAAATTTTTAAAAAGAAAAAGAGATCACCTCTCTTTGTTCTCTCATTTTCTTTCAAGAATTACTGACTTATTGTTGCTTAACCCCCTGACCTTTTTGAACACAGTACTTGGCTTGTGCACTGCCTTCGTTTTCTTTTTTCCTTTTTTTTCGTGGTTACCAGTCATCATCATCATCATCATCATTATTATTATTGGATACAGAGAGAAATTAAGAGAGGAATGGGAGATGAAAAGGGAGAGAGACAGAGAGACACCTGCAGCTCTGCTTTACCGCCCATGAAGCTTTCCCCCTGCAGATGGGGACCAGGGGCTTGAACCACAGTCCTTGTGCACTGTAGTGTGTACACTCAACCAGGTGCATCACCTCCCCCCCCCCCTTTTGTTTTCAGATCAGAGCACAGTTCAGCTCTGGCTTATGGTGATTCCAAGGAGAGAACCTGGGATCTTAGAGGCTCTGGCTTAAGAGTCTCCCATAACCACTGTGGTAGCTCCCTGACATAGCATGTGCTATTTCTTACTGTAGTATTTATGGAGGCCTCGTACTTGGTATCCCTACTCCATACAATAGCCCTCTTCTGTTTCCAAAGATCTTGTTCACTATTGGTCTCTGACATTATCTTAAGTGTTGTCATTCCAGGCTTGAGATACAGCTCACTGGGTAAGTGTGTGCCTTGCCATGTATCTGGCCCATATTCAGCTTTATTACCTCTGCATCCCTGTAGATCTGAGCTCACATTCTGTGGTCATGAGTAAGAACGTTTCAAGCTGCCCCAATTTCAGAACCCATCTTCCTCAGGTGGAAGATAGTATGTTGTCCAGCCTCCCTTCAGAGGATGGAACATTCTCTACCATTGTTGACCCATGTTGAGGACAGGGTCCTATGGGGACCCACAAAGGAGGGTGTCTATTGTGTTGTTCCTGATAGAGATGACAGGTAACAGTGGAGAGAAATTTATTCGAAGTCTATCCCCATCATGTCTGTTTGGGAATCTCAAGACTCCCCAACTAGGGCTCCAGATGATTGCTTTGTTTTCTTATTTTTCAGCCTCTCTTTTTTCATCATTAGCGATTTAATACTGATAGACAAGATTGTGGGATAAGAGGGGCACAATTCACACAACTCCCACTGCCATCTTGCCATATGCCATCTCCTCCACTGGAAGCTTCCTCATTCTTTATCCCTCTGGGAGTGTGGGCCAAGAACTCTAATTGGAGGTCTGACTTCTGTAATTGCTTCTCTGCTAGACATTTTTGCCCACTTTTTACTGGATTACCTGATTTTGTTGTTGTCATTGTTGAGCTGTCTGAGTTCTTTATAGATATCAATTCTTTACCAGATTTATGATGTGCAAATATCTCTTCCCAATTACTAGACTGCCTATTTGTCCTTGTGAAATTTTCTTTTGATGTGTAGAGGCTTTTCAGTTTGATGTAGTTCCACTTATTTAATCTTGTTTTCATTTTACTTGCCTATGGAGTTGAGGCTCCAAATAAATCTTTGATGTTAAGGTCTCTAAAATATTCACTGATTTCAAAGGTAGGGGGTTCAGAGATGGCTCAGCAGGTTATATAACATACACCTTGCAGTGCATGATGAGGCTTTACATTCACTAGCACCGAAGGGGAAAAAAGATGACAGGAAGGACTATTCTTTCTATCATCTTCTAGACTTATGAGTGACTTTAACACCAAATGATTACAATAATTAGTAATGCCCTAGGCTGTCCCTGTGCAGATGCTAACAGCTGCAGGAAAATGGAACTGCACCTGTTTGCAAATGCTTTCTCTTTCACTTGCCTCCCAGGTTTGTTGGCACTGTAGGAGCAGGAACTGATAATGAGCTCTGGCACTCCTCATGCCATCCAAGAGACCAGAGTTGCCCTTGCCCCTCCTGGATTAGTGACTATTTCAAAGTATCAAAGGGCAGTGTATTTCTGTATTGACAAAATCAGTTTATTTTGAAAAGGAACTCTTAATCCTTCCTCTTTTCCTCCTTTGAGGCCATCCTTGAACCCTGTTCATGGCTTCAGCCATAAAGAATTCCTCTCGCTAAGGGGTTCAGATTACTCTCATACCAGAGAACTCGTCCCTCCCCACCAGTACCCAATCCAGAGCTGTTAATAATACATTCCCAAGTGTTCCATTAGGTGCACTTAAACTGCTACAGGGACAATGGCAGTTTCTGATTTGTGGTAACCCAGCAACAGTCTCTTAGCACTGGTGCCCTTGACGAGCTGCTATTTTCCCAGGGGAAGTCCCAGTGTACACATGAGGTTTTTAGTGGTTCTCCATCCTGTGGTTCTCCATCTCTCGCCTCTGAATCTCTTCCCACCTATTTCTTTTTGGACGTTCTACCTGGCTTTCCCCTTCTTGCTTCTTGGGAGTGGGGGAGGATCCCTTAAATGAGGAGAGGAAGCTACTGACTAAAGCTAGTTAAGCAGAAATATTGACCTACTTCTCCACCTCACCCCCATTCCTGCCTTTTTTAGGGTAAATGTGCAAGTTACCATGGAAACTCAGGCCTTCCTATTTGTTTCCGTTGGTGCTGAATACTGAGAAATTCTAATTCACTGCTGATTCACGTGCTTATACTAAGCCCATTGCTCTTGTCTGGATTTAGTTTAGAGAAAAGAGGATTCCTAGTGTTGATGACATTTTGCACAATCATTTCTGACGTGATGAATACAAGGAAGCATATTGCAAGGACTGTTCTCTACATAATTTTAGCAGCAATTTTAGAATGCTTCTTTATCCTAATTTTTCTTCTAATTGCTCAAGGTGTTATTTTAATTTTGCTTGGATAGTAACTTGATGAAGAAAAAAATAGTGTGGCTGTACTGAGTTGTCTCCTGTTGGCAGGAGCCTTGCCAGGAACTTGGGTTTTAAAAATGGGTTCTCGGGAGTTGGGCTGTAGCGCAGTGGGTTAAGCGCAGGTGGCGCAGGTGGTGCAAAGCTCAAAGACTGGCGTAAGGATCCCGGTTTGAGCCCTGGCTCCCCACCTGCAGGAGTCGCTTCACAAGATGTGAAGCAGGTAGGTCTGCAGGTGTCTGTTTTTCTCTCCCCCTCTCTGTCTTCCCTTCCTCTCTCCATTTCTCTCTGTCCTATCCAACAATGACCACAACAATAATAACTACAACAATAAAACAACAAGGGCAATGAAAGGGAATAAATAAATAAAATAAATATTTTTTTAAATAAATAAAATAAAATAAAAATGTGTTCTCCTATGTTCAAGACATTCTTGTGGCATAGGTGGTACAAAGTGCAAGGACCAGTATAAGGATCCTGGTTCCAGCCCCCAGCTCCCCACCTGCAGGGGAGTCACTTCACAAGTGGTGAAGCTGGTCTACAGGTGTCTTTCACTCCCCCTCTCTGTCTTCCCCTCCTCTCTTCATTTCTCTCTGTCCTATCCAACAACAATGACAATAATAGTAACTACAATAAAACAACAAGGGCAACAAAAGGGAATAAATAAATATCTGGTGGGAAAAAGACATTTTTGTAAGACTGGGATTTTGTTATCTAGGGAGTAACAACTAGAGGGCTTTTGGGAGAGCAGATGGGAGGAAAAGGTCAAATTAATTAGGTAACCTTTAATGTCAGAGCTGGGGGTCTGAGTCTGACTGTCCTGTCTGTACTACATGGATTTGTTTGTTTTTTGTTTTAACAAGAGGGGGGGACGGGGGAGAGAGAGGCACAGAGAGAAAGAACAGAGCACTGCTCAGCTCTGCCTTGTGGTGCTGGGGATTGAACCTTCGAATCTGGGACCTTGGACCCTCAGGCATAAAGTCTTTTATTTTGTAACCATTATGCTATTTCCTCAGCCCTCCATAGGTTTTCAAACTAGTTCTAATAGATTAAGGATTTCATCTAGGTCCCACCCCAGCCCTGTAGACTGACTGGTAGTTCAACCAGAGTCGATTTGCTCTTGTTATTATTGTGTATTGGTTTTATCTATTGAAAGGATTGCGGGGGTCAGGCAGTAGTGCAGCAGGTAAAGTGAACTTGGTGAGAAGGATCCCAGTTTCAGTCCCCAGCTCCCCACCTGCAGGGAGGTCGCTTCACAAGTGGTGAAGCAGGTCTACAGGTGTCTGCCTTTCCTCCTCTCTCAAATTCCCTCTGTTCTATCTAACAACGGCAACAAAATAGGAAAAATGGCCTCTAGGAGCAGTGGATTCATAGTGCAATAGCCCTGGAGGCAAATAAATAAATAAATAAAATTAAAAAGCTTGAATTGGAACCCAAATCAGTCTGAGGTGTTTGTTTTTTCTATTGCCTCAAGAGTTACTGCTGGGGATTGGTGCCTGTACAACTCCACTGGTGGCTTTCTTTTCTTTCTTTTTTTTTTTAATTGAGGGCAAGAAGGGGAGAGACAATACACTGCAGCGCTGCTGCACTGTACATGACGCTTCTCCCTGCAGGTGCTTCGTCAGCCAGCCCAGGGCTTGAGCTCAGGGCCTTGTGCTGTATCTTCGGCTCTATATGTGAGCTATCTGCCGGCCCTGATATCAGTCTGATTTTACTGACTGGAAAACAAAAATGTGTGTATTCTACCCAAACCAAGAGACCCCTCACAGAATGGGAGAAGATCTTTACATGTCATACATCAGATAAGAGTTTAATAACCAACATATATAAAGAGCTTGCCAAACTCAACAACAAGACAACAAATAACCCCATCCAAAAATGGGGGGAGGACTTGTACAGAATATTCACCACAGAAGAGATCCAAAAGGCCAAGAAACACATGAAAAAATGCTCTAAGTCTCTGATTGTCAGAGAAATGCAAATCAAGACAACAATGAGATATCACTTCACTCCTGTGAGAATGTCATACATCAGAAAAGATAACAGCAGCAAATGCTGGAGAGGGTGTGGGGTCAAAGGAACCCTCCTGCACTGCTGGTGGGAATGTCAATGGGTCCAACCTCTGTGGAGAACAGTCTGGAGAACTCTCAGAAGGCTAGAAATGGACCTACCCTATGACCCTGCAATTCCTCTCCTGGGGATATATCCTAAGGAACTCAACACATCCATCCAAAAAGATCTGTGTACACATATGTTCTTGGCAGCACAATTTGTAATAGCCCAAACCTGGAAGCAACCCAGGTGTCCAACAACAGATGAGTGGCTGAGCAAGTTGTGGTATATATACACAATGGAATACTACTCAGCTGTAAAAAATTGTGACTTCACCGTTTTCAGCCGATCTTGGATGGACCTTGAAAAGATCATGTTGAGTGAAATAAGTCAGAAACAGAAGGATGAATATGGGATGATCTCACTCTCAGGCAGAAGTTGAAAAACAAGATCAGAAAAGAAAACACAAGTAGAACCTGAAATGGAATTGGCATATTGCACCCAAGTAAAAGACTCTGGGGTGGGTGGGTGGGTGGGGAGAATACAGGTCCATAAAGGATGATAAATGACATAGTGGGGGTTGTATTGTTAAATGGGAAACTGGGGAATGTTATGCATGTACAAACTATTGTATTTACTGTTGAATGTAAAACATTAATTCCCCAATAAAGAAATAAATTTTTTAAAAAAATGTGTGTATTGCCCAGGAGACAACACAATAGTCCCTGACACTTTGTGATGTTTTATTATGTCGACAGGGGTTTGAATCCACACCATTCCCACAACCAGAGTTCCGAACCTTCACTCTCCCCACTGCAGTCCAACACAGTTCCCCTAAGGTTGACATGGGCCAACCAATCTTCTCTACAAATATCTGTCCACATTTACACATAGTTGCCCTTTTTTTTTCCTTTAAACATTTTTTTTAAGATTTTATTTATTTATTAATGAGGAAGATAGGAGGAGAGAGAAAGAACCAGACATCACTCTGGCACATGTGCTGCTGGGGCTCAAACTCAGGGCCTCATGCTTGAGAGTTCGATGCTTTATAACTGCGCCACCTCCCGGACCACAGCCCCTTCTTTTTCTGATTCACTCCTCTCTTCCCCCTCTAAATCACTCATGACATCATAACTATCTCTGTATGTCCCTCTCCTTTTCCTTCTCTCTCTCTGGAGTGCAGAGTCCTCTTATCTTCATCCTATCACCTCTCCCCCCGCTGGCAGTATGGATCAAGGTTGTTTATGGGGAGCATAAGGTAGGAGTTCTGGCTTCTGTAGCTGCTTCTCTGCTGAGCGTGGGCGTTGACAGGTCGATCCATACCCCCAACCTCTTTCTGTCTCTCCCTAGTGGACCAGAGGTCTGGAGATGTGAGGGTCTAGGACACGTTGGTGAAGTCGGTATGGAATCATGGTAGCATTTGTAGCTTGATGTCTGGAAGGTGACATGACCTAAGTTGAGACAAAATGGTTAATGAACAGGAGCCAAAAAGTAGGATCAGAGCAAATGAGATTAGGGATTTTAGGGTAGAAGAAAGCAAGGGTAACCATTTTAGGCGTGTTCCTATGGTAGTTTTGCTTGATGTTTTAGTTCTCTCTATCGAAAAGATTTTTTTTTTTTTTTGGCCTCCAGGATTACTGCTGGAGCTCGGTGCCTGCACTACAGATCCACTGCTCCCAGAGGCTATTTTTTCCCCTTTTGTTGCCCTTGTTGTTATTACTGTTGTTGTTGGATAGGACAGAGAGAAATGGAGAGAGGAGGGGAAGACAGAGGGGTAGAGAAAGACACCTGCAGACCTGCTTCACTGCTTGTGAAGCGACTCCCCTGCAGGTGGAGATACAGGGCCTCCAACCGGGATCCTTACGCCGGTCCTCACACTTTTAAAAGGTTGGGTGATGGCCCCAGGAGGTGATACAGTGGTTGAGCTTTAGTCTTGCAAGCGTGAGGTGCCAAGTTCAGTTCCTAACACTACACAAGCCAAACTGCTGCTCTGACCTCTGACCTCTCTTTGACTTTCTTTCTCTGTACTGTGTAATAAAACAAAAAAGAAAGAGTGAGAGAAAAGAAACAAAAAAGGGGGGAGTCGGGTGGTAACGCAGCAGGTTAAGTGCATGTGGTGCAAAGCGCCAAGGACCCGTGTAATGATCCCGGTTTGAGCCCCTGGCTCCCCACCAGCAGGGAAGTCGCTTCACAAGTGGTAAAGCAGGTCCACAGGTGTCTGTCTTTCTCTCCCACTCTCTGTCTTCCCCTCCTCACTCTATTTCTCTCTATCTTATCTAACAACAGTCACATCAATAACAACAATGATAACTACAACAATGAAAAACAACAAGGGCAGCAAAAGGGAAAATAAATACTAAAAAAAAATTTTTTTTTTAAAGTTGGGCAAGGGAGGTCACTTGGTGATACAGAGTAGCATGACAGAGAAGTCGTTAGTTAATTCTCCAGTGCTGCATTAAAAAAATAATTATTGGGGAGTCGGGCGGTAGCTCAGCGGGTTAAGCGCACATGGCAGACCCCTGCAAGCACCAACCCGGCTTTGACCTAGCACGTTATGATTGGGCCCTCCTCAATCGCTATCAAACAGGCCATGGCCGGTGTACCGCTATGTTCCATCGCTGGGGAGCCAGAGACGACCCGAACTGCCCCTGCGGCTCCAGACAGACTATGACCCACATAGTCAACGACTGCCACCTCTCCAGATTCAAAGGAGGTCTCGAAACTTTACATCAGGCTCAACCTGATGCTGTTGACTGGCTACGGAAGAAGGGCAAACGCTAGAAGAAGAAGAAGAAGAAGCGCACGTGGCGCAAAGCCCAGGGACGGGCATAAGAATCCCGGTTCAAGCCTTGCGCTCCCCACCGGTGGTACAGGGCAGTCGCTTGACAGGCAGTGAAGCAGGTCTGTAGGTGTCTTTCTCTCTGTCCATCTCTGTCTTCCCCTTCTCTCTCCATTTCTCTCTGTCCTATCTAACAATGGCAACAACAATAATAACTACAGCAACAATGAAAAACAAGAGCAACAAAAGAGAAAATATATTTTTAAAAAATTTTTTTAATAAAATAAAAAATAATTATTGGGAGTCGGATGGTAGCGCCTCGGGTTAAGCGCAGGTGGCGCAAAGCGCAAGAACCGGCCTAAGGATCCCGGTTTGAGCTTTGGGCTCCCCACCTGCAGGGGAGTCACTTCACAGGTGGTGAACTGGGCTGCAGGTGTCTTTCTCTCCCCCTCTGTCTTCCCCGCCTCTCCATTTCTCTTTGCCCTGTCTAACAACGAGGACGTCAATAACAACAATAATAACTAAAACAAGGACAGCAAAAGCGAAAATAAATAAAATATTTTTAAAAATAATTATTTAGGGAGTCGAGCGGTAGCGCAGCAGATTAAACACAGGTGGCGAGAACCGCAAGGACCAGCATAAAAATCCTGGTTCAAGCCCCCTGCTCCCCACCTGCTGGGCAGTTGCTTCACAGGTGGTGCAGCAGGTCTGCAGGTGTCTGTCTTTCTCTCCCCCTCTGTCTTCCCCTCCTCTCTCCATTTCTCTCTGTCCTATCCTACACAATGACATCAGTAACAACAATAATAACTACAACAATAAAACAAGGACAACAAAAGGGAATAAATAAAAATTAAAATATTAAAAAATAATCATTATTTAGGGGGCCAGGCGGTAGCGCAGTGGGTTAAGTGCACAAGGACCGGCATAAGGATCCTGGTTGGAGCCTATGGCTCCCCACCTGCAGGGAGGCCACTTCACATGCGGTGAAGCAGGTCTTAGGGAGTGTCTAAGAAAGCATCCCCTCTGCAGAGGCTTGAACTTCGGTCCTTGTGCATGGTAAAATGTGTGTCACTGCCTAGCTCCTAAGTTACTTCTTTTATAATACATATTTATCCTTTCTTGTTTGCCTGCCTGTCTGTTTGTTTACTTCAGGAAATGAACATGCAGAACTTATAAGTACCCCTCTTTTTTTCCCCTGCTACCAGGTTTATTTCTAGGGTGTGCCGCCTGCATAGCTACACTGTTCTCTGCAGGCTTTCTTTCTTTTTTAGATAGAGAGTAAGAGTTAGAAAGGAAAAAAAAAAAAGTAACCTGTAGCACTGTTCCACTCATGATCATGAAGTTTCACTCCTGCAGGTGAGAACCAGGGACTTTATTTATTTATTTATTTTCCCCTCTGTTGCCCTTGTTGTTTTTCACTGTTGTAGTTATTGACGTCATCATTGTTAGATAGGACAGAGAGAAATGGAGAGAGGAGGGGAAGACAGAGAGGGGGAGAGAAAGAAAGACACCTGCAGACCTGCTTCACCGCCTGTGAAGCGACTCCCTGTGGGTGGGGAGCCGGGGGCTCAAACCGGGATCCTTAAGCCGGGCCTTGCACTTTGCACCACATGCGCTTAACCCACTGCGCTACCACCCGACTCCCGACTGGGGACTTTAACCCAAGTCCTTGCTCATGGTGACCTGTACACTCTGCCAAGTGTGCCACTGCCCAGCCCCTATAACCACCTCCTCATAGATGGCATACCTTGTAAACCTTTCTTCTGTTTCCTTTTTTTTAATATATAAAATGGAAATATTGGCAAGACCATAGAATAAAAGGGGTACAATTCCACACAGTTCCCACCACCAGTGTTCTGTATCCCATCCCCTCCCTTGAAAGCTTTCCTATTCTATATCCCTCTGGGAGCATGGACCCGGAGTCATTATGGAGTGCAGAGGGTGAAGATCTGGCTTCTGTCATTGTTTCTCTGCTGAGCATGCTTTTATACTTTTTACATCTATTCAAAGGATTGTTTCAGGACATTTAAACTGTAGCCTATCAGACTAAGGTAATAGCTATGCTCACTGGGCTGTTATAAGGAAACTGCCACTTATGCAACAAAATATTCAGCCTACTTGATAGCAGCAAATCTGCTACATGTTTCAGTGAATCGTAGTTTTTTTTTTGTTTGTTTTTTAAATATTTATTGCTTTTTGTTGCCCTTGTTTTACTGTTGTAGTTATTGATGTCGTCGTTGTTGGATAAGACAGAGAATAATGGAAAGAAGAGGGGAAGACAGAGGGGGAGAGAAAGAGACACCTGCAGACCTGCTTCATCGCTTGTGAAGAACTCCCCTGCAGGTGGGAAGCCGGGGGCTGGAACCCAGATCCTTGTGCGGGTCCTTGCGCTTTGTGCCACCTGCGCTTAACCCGCTGCACTACCTCCAGACTCCCCTGAATTGCAGTTTTTATAAGATAATCTGGCTGCTCTTCCCTGCTCACCTTATGTCTGTGATCCAGCCAAGTGTCAGTGTTGGCCTTTCTGCTCCAAATAACGATAGTATAAATAACAGCTGTGGGGAGTAGGGCAGTAGTGCAGCGGGTTAAGTACACGTGGCACAAAGCGCAAGGACTGGCATAAGGATCCCGGTTCGAGCCCCCATTTCCCCACCTGTAGGGGAGTCGCTTCACAGGCAGTGAAGCAGGTCTACAGGTGTCTTTCTCTCCCCCTCTCTGTCATCCCCTCCTCTCTCCATTTCTCTCTGTCCTATCCAACAACAACAACTTCAGTAATAACTACAATAATAAAAATGGGCAACAAAAGGGAATAAATTAATTATTAATTGTTAATTAAAAAATAAATAACAGTTGTGAAGCATTTTGCTTATTCTTGGAGGGCCTGCAGGATAATAACTATTCAGAATGTGATCGATGGCAGGGGTTGATAGCATAGTGGTTATACAAAGAGACTCACGCCTGAGACTTCGAAGTCCCAGGTTCAGTCCCCTCCACCACCATAAACCAGTGTTCCTGTTAAAAAAAAAGAAAGAAAGAAAAAGAAACGGGGTCAGGCAGTGGCGCATCAGGTTAAGTGTATGAAGCCCAAGGACTCACACAAGGATCCTGGTTCAAAGCCCTGGCCCCCCACCTGCAGGGAGTTACTTCACACGTGGTAAAGCAGGTCTGCACGTGTCTTATCTTTCCCTCCTCTCTGTCATCTCCTCCTCCCCCTCTCAGTTTCTCTCTGTCCTATCAAATAAAATGGAGTAAATGACCACCAGGAGCAGTGGATTCATAGTGCAAGCAACGAGCCCCAGCAATAGCTCTGGAGGCAAAACAAAACCAAAAAACAGAATGTGACAGAGACCCTCCTGCAGTGGATAAGAGCATTCCTGCCCCTTAAAGTCATTGTTGAAACAAGGATCTATCACTCCATGTTCCACTAATCACTAGTGAATAATTCTTTTCCCACAGGTCTGGCAGAACTTAATGATTTAGTGTGGGTTTTGGCTTCCTTGACTTTTTTTTTTAACCTTCATAGTTCACAGCAGACTTTTGGCAGCAGAGCAGCAATTACATGGATTTGTGTCAAGTTCCACCTGATCTGAAAGTCTCTTGACTGCACCGCTGAAATCCAGAACTGGCACTTATGAAATTTATAGACACATCTGTATGATGAAGCATATTTTAAATTTTAAGAGCTGCTTTTGCCCAATCTATGCTTTCAGTCAAATCTAAGCTTTATATATATTCAGATTTATTTATGAGAGAGACCAGAGCACTGCTTACCTCTGGTGTGTGAGAGGAAGAATTATGGCAAGGAAATCCTGTATCCTAACACTGAGCTGTCTATCTTTGGCCCTTCTGGTGTGGGGTTTGTTTGTTTGTTTAACAATGCAACAGAATAACACTTGAAGATCCTTGGTTAATGATGATGATTCTTGAATCATTGCAAATCAAAAGATACAAAACCTATTGTCCACCCTGTAGGGTTTACAATTTCTACCAAACTTCTTGCACATTGTAATTTCCATTGAGTGATAGCATAGTGTTTGGTGTTTTTGTTTCTTTGTTCGTTTTGTCATTCTCCCAGGACTTAGTGGCACAGAACTGACTTTCTCAGATGAAAAGGGGTAGAGAGAGAACCAGATGGTGACGCACCTGGTTGAGCGCATGTTACAGTGGGCACGGACCGAAGTTCTTGCCCCTGGTCCCCACCTGCAGGGGGAAAGCCCTGCAAGTAGTGGCAGGGCTGCAGGTCCCTCTTCTTCACTGTCTTCCCCATCCCTCTCGATTTCTGTGTCTCTGTCCAATAATAAAATAAATACATAATTTAAATGTAAAAGAAAAGGGGTAGAGGAAAGAAGATCTCCACTCTGAGTTACTCCAGTGTGCTTGGCGCCAGAACCGAACCTGGGTCATGTGCATAACAGACCGAGTGCACTATCCAGGTGAGTTGTTTCACGAGCCAGTAGTAGATCTTACAGTCTAAAATCAGTTGTAAATTGACTTCTGGTTCTTTACTTTAAACTGAATTAGCCATTGTGTATCATTGTTTTTTTGTTTGTTTGTTTGTTGTTTTACCACTTAGGATGTTGAATTGCAGGTGTGCTTGCTAATCTGGATTGTGACCATTTGCATGTAGTATTCCATTTTATTTACTCGTTACAGAGAGCCAGAGCATCGCTCTGACGCATGCAATGTAGGGGGTTGAATTTAAGACCCTGCTTTCAACAATTCCACACAGTCCCCACCACCAGAGTTCTGTGTCCCATCCCCTCCATTAGAAGCTTTCCTTTTTTTTTTTCTTCTTTCTTTTGTTTTCTTTTTTTGCCACTAGGGTTATCGCTGGGGCTCAGTGCCTACGCTATGAATCCACTGCTCCTAGAGGCCATTTTGTTGCCCTTGTTGTTATTGCTGCTGCAGTTGTTGTTGGATAGGACAGAGAGAAATGGAGAGAGGAGGGGAGACAGGGGGAGAGAAAGACAGACACCTGCAGACCAGCTTCACCACTTGTGCGAACTCTCTGCAGGTGGGGAGCTAGGGGCTCAAACTGGGATCCTTACTCTACAAGTCCTTGTGCTTCACGCCATATGTACTTAACCCACTGCACTGCTGTCCGACCCCCAGCTGTCCCATTCTTTATCCCTCTGGGAGCATGGACCCAGGATCATTATGGAGTGCAGATGGTGGAAGGTCTTGTGTCTGTAATTGCTTCTCCACTGGACGTGGGCAGTGGCCAGTCAATCCATACCCCCATCCCATTTCTATTTTTCCCTAGTGGAGCTAACTGTTAATTTCTTTAGACCTGCTCTTGCATTTAAAAGCTTTGAGAATTGTTTCTTCAGTGAATGGTTTCTATAGTAAAATACTAAACCAATTCTGAGGATCTATGTGGCGGCCTAGGAGATTGTGCAGTAGCTACATGTTGGACTTCCATACATGAGGTTCTGAGTTCAGTCCACATATGCCAGAGTGATGCTTGGGTTCTCAGCTCTTCTTTTCTGTCTTGCTATTAAATGGATAAAGTATTTTTTTAAGAAATAGAATATAGTATATGGTTATGTTAAAAACTCACTAAAGATCTTCAGAGATAATCATACTTTAAGTTTTGTTTTAATTTTTTTATTACCTTTATTTATTTATTGGATAGAGACAGCCAGAAATCGAGTAGGAAGGGGGAGATAGCAAAGGAGAGAGATGGGAGTCAGGCAGTAGCGCAGCGGCTTAAGTGCACGTGGCGTGAAGCTCAAGGACCGGCATCAGGATCCCGGTTCCAGCCCCCAGCTCCCCAGCTGCAGGGGAGTCGCTTCACAGGCAGTGAAACAGGTCTGCAGAGGTGTCTCTTTTTCTCTCCCCCCCTCTGTCCTCCCCTCCTCTCTCTATTTCTCTCTGTCTTGTCTAACAATGACAACAATAACTACAACAGCAATAAAAAACAATGGCAACAAAAGGAGAAATAAATATAAAAAAAAATTTAGGGTTTAAAAAAAAAGAAAAGGAGAGAGACAGACACCTGCAGCCCTACTTCACCACTTGCAAAGCTTTCCCCCTGCAGGTGGGGAGCAGGGGCTCAAACCCCAGTCCTTGTGCATTGTAACATGTGCACTCAACTGCATGCACCACTACCCGGCCCCTAAGTTTTTTGTTTTTTTCAAAGTGTTAGGCTTGCAGTAGCCTACGAAATATTACTTATCATGTTGGGTGACTGGATAATAGCAATGCTACTGCTTAATGTTCCTATGAATTAGCCTTATCTTGTCTGAAACATTAATTGAACAAGTCCTTACTCAGACACACATCCTTTGTGTGTGGGCCTCCTAAGTAAGTTTCCTTCCTCCCTTCTTTTTTTCAATAATGCCTGGCAATTTACTTCTTTTCACTTTTTATTTTAGAACATCTTTATTTATTGGATAGAGATAGCCAAAAATCAAGATGGTAGGGGGCGATAGAGAGGGAGAAGCAAGAGAGCCACCTACAACACTGCTTCACCACTCGCAAAGCTTCCCCCCTCCCTGCAAGTGGAAACTGGGGGCTCAAACCCCGATCCTTGTGCATTATAACATGTATGCTCAACCAGTTGTGCCACCACCTGGCCCCTTAAGTAAGTTTTCTAAGTTCTTCTTAACACTACCACTACCACCACCACCACCACCACCACCACCACCACCACCACCACCACCACCACTACTGCCATTAGGTTATTGCTGGGCCTCAGTGCCTGCACTGTGAATCCACTCTTTCTTTCTTCCTTTCTTTCTTTCTTTCTTTCTTCCTTTCTTTCTCTCTTTCTTCCTTTCTTCCTTCCTTCCTTCCTTCCTTCCTGTCTTTCTTTTTTTATTTGTTTATAAAAAGGAAACACTGGGGAGTCAGGCGGTGGTGCAGTGGGTCAGGCGCATGTGGCGCAAAGCGCAAGGACCAGTGTAAGGATCCCAGTTCAAGCCCCCGGCTCCACACCTGCAGGGGAGTCGCTTCACAGGCGGTGAGGCAGGTCTGCAGGTGTCTGTCTTTCTCTTCCCCTCTCTGTCTTCCCCTCCTCTCTCCATTTCTCTCCTGTCCAACACCAGCGACATCAGTGACAACAACAACAATAACTACAATTTAAAAAAACAAAGGCAACAAAAGGGAATAAACATTTTTTTTTAAAAAAGAAACACTGACAAAACCATAGGATAAAGAGGGGTACAACTCCACAAATTTCCTACCACCAGAGTTCTGTATCCCATACCCTCCCTTGATAGCTTTCCTATTCTTTTTTTTTTATTTTTTATTTATGAAAAGGAAACATTGACTAAACCATAGGATAAGAGGGGTACAACTCAACACAGTTCTTATCACAAAAAGTCCATATCCCATCCCCTCACCTGATAGCTTTCCTATTCTTTTTTTTTTTTTTTTAAGGATTTTGTTTATTAATGAGAAAGATAGGAAGAGAGGGAAAGAACCAGATATCACCCTGGTACATGTGCTGCTGGGAATTGAACTCAGGACCTCATGCTTGAGAGTTCAGTGCTTTATCCACTGAGCCATCTCCCAGACCACATGCTTTCCTGTTCTTTAACCCTCTGGGAGTATGGGCCCCAAGGTCATTGTGGGATACAGAAGGTGGAAGGTCTGGCTTCTGTAATAGCTTCCCTGCTGAATATAGGCGTTGACAGGTGGATCCATACTCCCAGCCTGCCTCTGTCTTTCCCTAGTGGGGAAGGGCTCTCTGGAAGTGGAGCTCCAGGACACATTGGTGGGGTTGTCTGTCCAGGGAAGTCCAGTTTGCATCATGCTAGCATCTGGAACCTGGTGACTGAAAAGAGAGTTAACATATAAAGCCAAACAAGTTCTTGAGTAATCATGAACCTAAAGGCTGGATAGTGCAGATGAAGAGTTGGGAGGGTCTCTGTTTTGTAGATAGCTATTAGGCATATTTTAGTTATATTCCAAAGGGCCTGTGGCTATACTAGTTTTTTTGTTTTTGTTTTTGTTTTTGCCTGAGCCTGACATCTGAAATGCAGGTGGAACCAAGTTATTGTCTGGGGAGATGGTGTCATGGCTGGAAAAAGGACCAGAAAGCTGGATCAGGGAAGAGAGTAGCTCCCAAATATGGGAAAGATGTGTAAATATTGTTGACTATAAACCCCATCAATTTGATGTGATCTGGGGCCCATAATCAGCTTAGGAGCCTATGTGACCTCTGCATCCCTGTAGATCTGAGCTCACATTCTGTGGTCATTCTGTGGTCATTCCAAGCTGCCCCAATATCAGGACCCATCTTCCTCAGGTGTAGCCTAGAGTATGTTGTCCAGCCTCCCTTCAGAGGATGGAACATTCTCTACTATTGTTAATCCAAGTTGAGGGCAAGGTCCTATGGGAGCCCACAAAGGGGTCTATTGTGTTGTTCCTGATAGAGATGACCGATAACAGTGGAGAGAGGGATTTATTCGAGGTCTAGGCCCATTATGGCTGTTTGGGAATCTCAGGACTCCCCAAGTAGGGCCCCAGCTGATGGGGTGTCCTGATAGTGACTAAAGAGATTGTTAAAGTATGCCTGTCTCTTGCCCTTATTCAGCGTTTGCAGTCCTTGCTTTGATAAGGATAGCTTAGGAGTGAAGGAGGTAAGTATAATAGTAAACAGGTGAGGAGGGTATCTAACTCTAAGTAGGCACTATTTGATTATGAACTTCATACTGACTCACTGCAGACTATTGTGCACTTTTGCTTTCAGGTATATATTTTGCCCATATTTGTGGATACATGTGAACATATGCCCTATCTCATGGGACCTGGTCTATATCTAGGTTTTGGAACTTTGTTAGAAAGTAAACCACCAAAAAAAAAAAAAAAAAGAAAGAAAGTAAACCACCTGGAATGGAATTAGAGAATCCTATGAAAGGAAAGGTTTCACCTGTGAAATGAGGCTGAAGGGTTGACATTCCATGCCTGACATCTCTGGACACAATCTGAAGTGAAGCTTGCTGAGGTGGTTGGTACCTGTTGCGTTGATTAGGTTGGGATGAGCAGATGCAATATCATTTGGTATGAATTGAGAGAAGCTTGCAGGAAAGTGAGCCCCACCCTAGAGGTTCCAAGACTGGGGACATATAGGCTCTAGAGAGGAAGCGGGAGTTTCCTGATGTCTTAGGGTTTAAGAAGGCAATAGATAGTTATTACTATAATCACATTATTTGGCATATGGTTGACTTTGAAAAATACCTTAGTTAGGATTTGCTGTATCATATACAACATCACCATAATTTATGATATTATTTGTATATAGCTGTGCTATATACTTCTGTTCTCCCTGGTCTAAGCTTTTAAGAGAGTCAACATATCAAAGACTCAGCCTGTGCATTAAAAAATTGGAGATATTCAATCAATTTTCCCCCTCTCATATATTATATATATATCCTATATATATACATCATATAGATATATCCTATATAGGATATATATCCTGCAAATTAATAGGAGTGGCTTCTTTCTCTCCTTTTGTTTGCCATCATGGTGGCGGACTGACTGGTCCTCGCCATGTCTTCCCATAAGACTTTCAGAATCTAGCACTTCCTGGCTAAGAAGCAAAAGCAGAACTGTCCTATTCCTCAGTGGATCCAGATGAAAACTGGTAATAAAATTAATAGGAGTGTACATAAACACCATTCCCACCACCATAAGACTGTGTCCCATCCCACCCGCTCCCACTTCCCCCCAAACCCCCCACCCCCCGCCCCATGAAGCCAAACATCCACCCTCACCCTCAACCCAGGGTTTTTTACTTTGGTGCCCTGCTCCAATCCCTTTTCTTTTTTCATTTAATAGATAGATAGATAGAAAGAAAGGAAGAAATTGAGGATGGAGAGGGAGAGACAGAGAGATACCTACATACCTGCTTGACCACTCGTGAAGCTTCCCTCCTGTAGCTGAGGAGCAAGGGCATGAGCTCAGGCCTCCCTCCCTTTGCATGGTGCGGTAGCAGAGTGCGTGTGCCACCACCAAGGCCCTCTAACAGTCTTCTCCTTTTTTTTTTTACTTTAATTTTTTATTTTCTTTACTTTTATATTCTGTTACTTTTTATTTTATTAACTTCTAGTGTAAATAGCAAATATAGGTGCTCTTGTAGAGATTCTGCTTAAAAGTTTTCTAGTATATAGTAAACTGGCTGTTTTCTGATGCATGTGTGAGTATGGGGTTGTTAGCTAGTCCTTATGAGACATCACCTGATAATTAGACTTTACTGTGTATGTTCTGTCACTGTTTCCAGGAAGCATTGGAGTTAACAGAAGCATAGTTCTTAGATTCCTTTTTACAGGAAAAGACCTTCAAAGACCCCCTTCTAAAATAAGTTCTTTATTAGTGAAAAAGAGAATCAGAGTACCACTGTGACACATGGGATGCTAGGAGTTGAATTTGAACCTCATGCTTAAGAGTCCAACACTTTATCTGTGTTACCTCCTACGACAAAGTTTTTTGGTAAATTTTGCTGATAGTTACAAGTCTGTCTCTTAAAACAAAATCTCCATAAAAGGCTTGGCCTAAGAATCAAAAGGAAGAAAGGAACAGATGAGGGGGAAGAAAAGGAAGATTTGCTAAAGTTTTTTTTTATATATGTTTATACACTTTTTAAAAAAATTCATTAAGATAGAAATTGAGGGAGTCGGGCTGTAGCGCAGCGGGTTAAGCGCAGGTGGCGCAAAGCACAAGGACCAGCATAAGGATCCCGGTTCGAACCCCGGCTCCCCACCTGCAGGGGAGTCGCTTCACAGGCGGTGAAGCAGGTCTGCAGGTGTCTATCTTTCTCTCCCCCTCTCTGTCTTCCCCTCCTCTCTCCATTTCTCTCTGTCCTATCCTACAACGACAACAACAATAATAACTACAACAATAAAACAACAAGGGCAACAAAAGGGAATAAATAAAATAAAATAAATATTTTTAAAAAAGAATGTATAAAAAATAAATAAAAATAAAAAAAGAAATTGAGAGGGTAGGGAGTAAATAGAGAAGGAGAGAAAGACAGCTGCAGACCTGTTTCACCACTCATGAAGTATCCCCACTGGAGGTGGGGAGCCGTGGTTCAAACCCGGGTCATTTTGCATAGCACTAAGTGCACTTAACCAAGTGCGCCACCACCTGGCCCCTACTTACTTATTTTGGATATAGACAGAAAAAAATGAAAGGGGAGAGGGAGACAGAGAATGAGGAGAGGCAAAAAGCACCTGCAACACTGCTTCGCAGTTTGTGAAGCTTCTCTGCAGGCAAGCAAGGGTCAAGGACTTGAACCATGGTCCTTGTCCATGGTAATATGTTTGCTCAGCTGCGTGCATAGCCACCCAGCCCCAGATTTGGTAAGTTTTAACTTTAAATAAATAATTTTATATTATGTTTTTATTTTTTACCTGGGGGAACAGCGAGCTGGTAGAATATAATGCTTCCATGCTTGAGCCTCCAGGCTCTGTTCCGTACACCAAAGTGATGCTCTGATTTACTGTTCTTTCTCTGATCTGAAACTCTTGAGAATTTTTTTCCCCTCCAAGGCTATAATCACTGGGGCTTGGTGCTGGTACTACAAATCCACTGCTCCTGGTGGCCATTTTCTTTCCTATATTTTTCTTTTTCTTTATGATTTTTTAAATTTCTTTATTGGGGGCTTAATGATTCACAGTTGACAGCAAAACACAATAATTTGTACATAACATTGCATAACATTTCCCAGTTTTCCACATAACAACAATACAACCCCCACTAGGTCCTCCTCTGCTATCATATTCCAGGACCTGAACCCCCCACCCCCACCCCAGTGTCTTTCCCTTTGGTGCAATACATCTGTTTTTTCTTTTTGACTTGACAGGACAGAGAGAAATTGAGAGGGGAGGGGAGAGAAAGAGGGAGAGAGAAAGACACCTTTACCTCTGGTGAAGCATTCCACACCCCTGCTGGAGCAGGGGCTCAAATCCTCGTCCTTTCATATGGTGATATGTGCACTGAAGTGGTTTGCCACCTGCCAGCCCCCAGAATCTATATATATATAAAGGAATCACTTCTAATAGGCTGCATTGTGGCACTCCTGGTTGAGTGCACACGTTACAATGCTCTAGGACCTGGGTTCGAGCCCCCGGTCCTTACCTTCAGGGTGAATGACGCTTCACAAGTGGTGAAGCAGGACTGCAGATATCTCCCTCTCCCTATTCCTCCCTCCCTCTCCCTCTCTCTCTCTCCCCCTCCGTCTCTCTTTCCCTCTCCCACTCCCTCTCTCTCTTCTCTCTCTCTCTTCCTCCCTCCCTCTCTCTCTTTCTTTTTAAGAATTTATTTATTCATGAGAAGAGAGAGAGAGAAAGAACCAGACATCACCTGTGCTGCTGGGGATTGAACTCCTGATGTCATGGCTAAGAATCCAATGCTTTATCCAATGCACCCTCTCGCCCTATCAGCTCCTTCCATCTCGATTTTTCACTGTCTCTATCAAATAAATAAACATAATTTTGAAAAATAAAAAAAAAACACGTAAATCACCTCTAAATACAGTCTTGTTATTTGGTTTCTAAAATGAAACTTGAGTCCCCCTAGTGGATAGAATACAATTCACTTTCCAAGTTTGAAAGATGACAAACTTGGCTTACATGGAACCAGTTTTCAAATTCACTGTTCTCAATACTGCTAACCTGTGTTCCCGCTGAGAAGCAGTATTTGACTATCCCCTGACTTGGTCCTGACATCAGCCAAGATTCAGCAGTCTTTCTTTTCTGTCCATAAGATCCCAGTAGCCCCAGCTATTGTTACGTGATATTGCAGACTGAATGTGATCTCTCAAGACGTGGCTCACTAGCTGCTTTCTTTCTTTCTTTCTTTTTAAAAAATATTTATTTTATTTATTTTTTCCCTTTTGTTGCCCTTGTTGTTTTATTGTTGTAGTTATTGTTGTTGTCATTGTTGGATAGGACAGAGAGAAATGGAGAGAGGAGGGGGAGAGAAAGATAGACACCTGCAGACCTGCTTCACCGCCTGTGAAGCGACTCCCCTGCAGGTGGGGAGCCGGGGTCCGAACCAGGATCCTTATGCCGGTCCTTGTGCTTTGCACCACCTGCGCTTAACCCGCTGCGCTACAGCCTGACTCCCCAGCTGCTTTCTTTCATGCTGCAGCAAATGTGGAAGTTGGCAGTTTCATTTGTCTATTTTTTTTTAAAGATGATGTTTATTAATGAGAAAGATAGGAGGAGAGGAAAAAAAACAGATATCACCCTGGTACACGTGCTGGGGCTTGAACTCAGGACCTTATGCTTGATAGTTCAGTGCTTTATCCACTGAGCCATCTCCCAGACCACTGTTTTTTTTTTTTTAATATTTATTTACTTATTTATTTTCCCTTTTGTTGCCCTTGTTGTAGTTATTGTTGTTACTGATGTTGTCATTAGATATGACAGAGAGAAATGGAGAGAGGAGGGGAAGAGAAAGATAGACACCTGCAGACCTACTTCACCGCCTATGAAGCGACTCCCCTGCAGGTAGGGAGCCGGGGGCTTAACCGGCTGCGCTACCGCCTGACTCCCACTGTTTGTTTTTAATGAGAAAGAGATGAATAGACCAGAATGCCAGTTCATCATATTTGTGCCTGGAATTGAACCCCAGGCATATATATACAAAAATATGTGCCTGTATTTAGAGGTGATTTATGTTTGTTTTTTTTTATACACCCACTGAGCCGCCTCCCTATTCTTAGAAGTTGGTAATTTTTGAACTGATTTATCTACTAATGAAAGATCCAACCAAAGCATTGCTCTGGCATATGCAATGCTGTAGATCAAACTCAGAACCTCATGATTCCAAGTCCAGCACACTGCCTGCACTACTAGAAGATGATGGGGGTTTTTTATATAAATTTTTTATTTATTTATTTTCCTTTTTGTTGCCCTTGTTGTTTAACATTGTTGTGGTTATTAATAGGACAGAGAGAAATGGAGAGAGGAGGGGAAGACAGAGAGGAGGAGAGAAAGACAGACACCTGCAGACCTGCTTCACCGCTTGTGAAGCGACTCCCCTGCAGGCGGGGAGCCAGGGGCTCGAACTGGGATCCTTACACAGGTCCTGGCGATTTACGCCACATGTGCTTAACCCACTGCACCACCGCCCAACTCCCAAAGATGATGGTTTTAAGCCATATAGTTCGTTATAGAAAAGGATACAGGGCTTGCACCCAAGCAAAGGACTCTGGGGAAGGATGGAAAAGCATGGGATGGAAGGGCATTGGGGTCCATCTGGGTGCATAATGGCAGAAAGGGACACCTAGGTTGAAGGAGAGAGTGTCATGGTCTGGGAGGTGGTGTAGTGGATAAAGCATTGGACTCTCAAGCATGAGGTCTTGAGTTCAATCAGCAGCACATGTACCAGGGTGAGATCTGGTTCTTTCTCTCTTACTTTCCCATTAGTAAATAAATTAATAAAATCTTTTAAAAAGAGTGTGAGTGTCTTTACAGACACACCTATCATGGGGAGATGAGAAGTCATACCTATGTTTCAGCCACTGTACTATATGTAACCATTCACTATTCAATTAAGTAGGGGAGGGGACACAGTGCCCCAGGAGCCTTAAGTTGCCATGCAATAAAGTAATTTGGGTGGGGCCAGGTGACAGCATACCCTGTTAAGCTCACATAATACAAAGCGCAAGGACACGTGCAAGGATCCAGGTTCGAGCCCCCGGCTCCCCACCTATAGGGGGTCATTTCATAACAGTGAAGCAGGACTTCAGGTGTCTTTCTCCATCTCTGTCTCCCCCTCCTCTCTCCATTTCTGCCTATCCAATAAAGAGGGGGGATGGCCACCAGGAGCAGTGGATGCACAGTGCTGGAAGCAAGCCCCAGTGATAGCCCTGGAGACCAAAAGGTAATTAGTTGATTTCAAGGCCTACTTTGGGCACAATGGGTAGGCTAAGGACAGTTAGTAGCAGGAAAAGGCATATGCTGTTAGCCAGCATATTTGGTATGGCAGCTAAATCTGGGTGATTACTAGCTAGCCATCTGACCAGGAATTGCTTTTATAGCCTCTCTGTATCTTAGTTTTATCCCCTGGGAAAATGAGATGATAAATGTGTTTTGTAAGATTGTTTCCAGTATTACAAACAAATATCTGGTGCTCTGTAATTGGTGTCAGAAGTTACGGCAATTTCCCAGAGCTTGCTGTAGTGCACAGGATTTGGAGGACTATTTGCTCCACTTTTCCCTCTTCACTCATGCCTTCTTTTTCTTCCAGTCACCACCAAGTAAGCGAAGAAAATTAGAGAAGCCAAGAAAACCCATTACATTTGTAGTGCTGGAGTCTGTGATGAAAGAATTATCCCTCAAATCATCATCTCCGGGTTCAGAGACTGTGGAAGGCATAGTAGTTGTGACGACCTGGATTGAAAAAATTCTCACTGATCTTAAGGTATCTGGTCAAGTACAGTGAAGATGTGCTTAGAATAGCCTTTCCCGGGAGTCGGGCTGTAGTGCAGCGGGTTAAGCGCAGGTGGCGCAAAGCACATTCCAGTTCGAACCCTGGCTCCCCACCTGCAGGGGAGTCGCTTCACAAGTGGTGAAGCAAGTCTGCAGGTGTCTAGCTTTCTCTCCTCCTCTCTGTCTTCCCCTCCTCTCTCCATTTCTCTCTGTCCTATCCAACAACGACAACAATAATAATAACTATAACAATAAAACAACAAGGGCAACAAAAGGGAATAAACAAATAAAATAAATATTTAAAAAAAAAAAAAAAGAATAGCCTTTCCCCTTTCTCAAGGAAGTTTTGAGAAAAGTTTTTTTTTTTTTTATAAAACTGTGGTGTGTTTTTTTTCCTCAAATAGGTCCAACATAAGAGAGTTCCCTCTGGAAAGGAGGAAGTCAGCCTTTTCCTAACAGCCATAGAAAATTCCTGGATTCACTTCAGGAGAAAGAAAAGGGAACGAGTCAGACAACTGAGAGAAGTTCCTCGGGCTCCTACGGATGTCATCCAGGCCTTGGAAGAGAAGAAGCCTATCCCCAAAGAATCTGGCAGTAGCCAGGATTTAGCCAAGGGCTCTCAGGAGAGTGCCCTGTGTAAGCCTGCTCTGCCAGAAACCCAGACCGCCACTCTGGAGAACCATGGTCCAAACCAGGATTCACTTTGTCAGGAAGAAAACCCAGAATACGTGGAGAATGAAAGGAGTAATGAAAAGGGAGAAGGGGGGGGTTTAGAAAGTTGTGAAGACTCTGGCAATGGAGGACAAGACCAAGAGGCTTCTGAGCAATTCGGAAACCCAATTTCTGAAAAAGGAAATCGTCTTGAAGGAGTGACAGGATATTATCTGTTTAAGTGTTTGATAAATGTTAAAAAGGAAGTAAATGATGCCTTAGTTGAAATGCATTGGGTTGAAGGCCAGAACAGGGATTTGATGAACCAGCTTTGTACCTATATACGTAACCAAATTTTCAGGGTGGTTGCTAGTTAACTCCAGATGTCCCACACAGTTGGCAAGTTTCCACAACAAAATTTCCTGATTTGGTGTGACTTGTGGAGTGGCAAGAGGAACTGTTCAACTGTTCCTACCATATGACCCATCAGTAGCATTTTGTGGAGTTATCTTTAAACAATAAAAGTAAATCAATCCATGTTAAATGCACTCTGTCCCTTGTGTTAAGTTAAAGGATACTATAGTTCAGGAGAAAGAATTGTGATTATCATCAACAAAAACTAGTGGTAACTTTATAAGGAATTTAAACCTGTCTTAAACTGGTTGTCTTCACTTTAGACTGGTTCTATATAAAGGATTCTATATAAAGGTTCTATATAAAGGATTCTATATAAAGGTTCTATATAAAGGATTCTATATAAAGGATTCTATATAAAGGTTCTATATAAAGGATTCTATATAAAGGTTCTATATGGATGAAAGGATTTTTTTTTTTTTTTTAAGTCTGGTCAAATGGAGAATCTTTCTCTTCTCTCTCTCTCTCTCTCTACCAGAGCACTGCTCAGCTCTGGGTTATGGTGGTGTAGGGACTGAACCTGGGACTTTGGAGCTTAAGGCAGGAGAGTCTGTTTGCATAACCATTATGCTGTCTATTATCTATCCCCACCCTCAACATACTCTTCTTTGTCACCCACCATTGCTTCCTTAGGATGGAGGTATGTCCCCAGGCATTTAAGCCATGTGCTGTCTTCTTAGAGTCAGCTTCAAGACTGGGAAGACTTTCTCTGAGTGAATGTGATTGATTCCCCCAGAGAGACTAGAAATATGTGTTCTTTATGTTTGTTTTGATGTTACTTATTTCAGAAACAGAATTAGGTAGACAGAAACTCCCTTATTTGGGGTATAATAGATAAAGCATAACCCTACCTCCAACCTACTGAAAGTATTCTTTTATAGTAGTTGATCTGTACTTTTATTTTTTTTACATTTGAAATGGTGTTCTTTTTCGTTTGTTTTAGGTTTTGAAAACTCATTCCTGTTTGAATCCTGGGATCAGGGAAAATATTTTATATTTTCTTGGCTAATGATTAATGATAGGAACAAGATGGCATGTTTTTTTAAAAATATTTATTCCCTTTTGTTCTTGTTTTATTGTTGTTGTAGTTGTTATTGATGTTGTGTTAGGAACAGAGAGAAATGGAGAGAGGAGGGGAAGACAGAGAGGGGGAGAGAAAGATAGACACCTGCAGACCTGCTTCACCACTTGTGAAGCGACTCCCCTGCAGGTGGGGAGCTGGGGGGCTCGAACCAGGATCCTTAGGCCGGTCCTTGCGCTTTGTGCCACGTGTGCTTAACCCACTGTGCAACTGCCCGACTCCCAGCATGTTGTTTTAAAAAGTCTGTTAAGATATGTTGTAGCTGATCAGATTCTTCTTATTTCTTCTTCTTCTTTATTTTCTTCCTCCCAGAGCACTGTTCAGCTCTGATTTATGATGGTACAGGGGATTTGGGAACATCAGGTATGAGAGTCTCTTTGCATAACCATTATGTTATCTACTCCCACCCTCTTCTCTCAATAGTAAATCTTTAATAAAAAAGACATGTACAACAACAATAATAACTACAACAATAAAACAACAAGGGCAACAAAAGGGAATAAGTAAATAAAATAAATATTAAAAAAAGAAAGAAAAAAAAAAGAAAAAGAAAAAATCTTTTAAAAAAAGAAAAAAGACATGTTTCTGTGTTGAACTGTTGAAGTTCAACAAGAATGCCTGTAGAAAAGGAACCTCTTGTGGTCTGGGAGGTGGCGCAGTGGATAAGGCATTGAACTCTCAAGCATGAGGCCCTGAGTTCAGTTCCCGGTAGCACATGTGCCAGAGTGATATCTGGTTCTTTCTCTCTCTTCTATCATTTCTCATAAATCAATAAATAAAATTTTAAAAATGTTTAAAAAAAAAAAGGAAAGGAACCTCTTTTAAAAAAGGCTTGTGCAAGTGGCGGAGTAGAGCTACAGGTGTCTCCCCATTTCCTCTCAACTTCTCTTTCTCCAATAAATCATAAATAAAATATTTTTTAAAATAAAGACTTAGAAGTGCAAGTAGAAAATAGCAACAAATCACCTAGCTTAACTTCAGACCAAACTACTGGTGGTGTTTTTGTGTCTCCTAATCTTTCTGTATAGGGTATGTGACTTTAGCTGTAAAAACGCTGTATATGCATTTTACATTATGCTTTACATTATGCATATGCATTTTACATTATGCATTTAATGTTTTATAGTTATAACAGGATAGTGTACCTGTTTACGCTCCTTACCGGCTGGCAATGTTTCCAGGCACACTGTTACCCTTTGCTTAAGTCTAAGATCCCCAGAGAATACTTTGTAACTAGAGGCACCAAAGAGCATCTTGTTTCTATTTGTGTTTCAGTGCCCAGGCTTATAAACTTGGTGTTTTATAGGTGTTAAATTAATATTCTTAGAATTAAAAAGGGGGGATCTTTATTTTATATTTTGAAGATACATTTAAAATGCATTTTAATTATACATGTGCTTTGTAAAATGTGCCGTATGACATCATATACTTCTGATATGAGGGGAAGGAATGTTAGAACATCATAGGACTGATGTTTGCCTTAAATGTCTGGAGGTCGAAACCATATTGATAGTCTGGTATGGAATTAAATCTTTGTGGTATTAAATTCTATTCTAGTCCCTGGCATTGCCTTCTGATCTCTTGATAACTGAAGTCAGAGCAGAAGCTGAACTTGTTTTCCAAGGGAAACTGAAACTGGTTTTGTTCTTTGGAATCTATTTTACTTCCAACAGTTTCTTTCATCCCACATACCTGCCTGATTATTCACACCCCAGAGCTTTTCCTCACAGGTTTGCATCTCTGTTAGGGAGTTTCAACTGGTCTTAAGGGTTCATGTTGAGTCGTTAGAAAAAAAATAACTTTAGTATATGTATTTTAAAGCATGAAACTTCTCTTGGTGGAAAGCAAAGCTCACTGTGTGAGCATCTCGACTTCTGAGCTCTGACAGCTAATAAACTGCGCTGTGGAAAAGATACAAAGCCAAAGGGAAATCCCAGGACTCAAACAAACAAACATGGATGGAGCTTCTTCCTCTTGCTGATGCCACATTTTCTTGCCACATGGGGGCACCTTTGGCTCTTTTATCAAGTGCCTTAACTTCACTATAGGAGTGGATAAAATTGTGTTCTTGGTATTTTCTTGAACTATCCAGTTGGTACTTGGATAAATATTTTTATGTAAACAAGTGCATTTTCACATAAATAAAATGGAAAATAAAAATAGAAAGGAGAAAATACAACATCAACCAATCAATGGTCTTTTTATCTTTCAACCTTTCAATATTTCTTTATGGTCCCAGTCAACTACTTTGTTTTCTTTTCACCTGTCTTGCTACTTTAGATCATATCTAGATTGTTTAGGTTGAATATGTGCTTTGAGTGGACTCTTATTAATATGTAGTCGTGAGGGGGCATTTACGGGGGGCAATATTTAGTGATCTTAAACAGTTAACTTTCTCAAAAGGCTTACATTATGAGAGGAGTAATACAGAGATTGAAGTAGCCTTTTTAAATTTTTTTATTATCTTTATTTATTGGGTAGAGATAGAAATGGAGAGGGGAGAAAGAGACACCTGCCATCCTGCTTCACCACTTGTGAAGCTTTCCACCCTGCAGGGGGGGAACTGGGCACTCGAACCATTGTCCTTGGGCACTGTAATGTGCGCACAATCAGGTGTGCCACCACCTGCCCCGAAATAACCTTTTTTTAATTTATATTCTTTTATCTCTTCATTTATTCGGCTAGATGACTAGCATACATGGAGTCTATTATTGCCATCAAACGTTGGCATGGTTGGTTATGTGGTTCTTACACAGTTTTACTGGGTATGGTTTTCCACCAAAGATGTTTCTTTGTAGCGCAGGTATATTTCTAATTCTGCAAGTGGGCTTAAGGTTTCATCTACTCTTACTTTTATGGCACAGGCTAAGGCATAATGAGGTGGCCGTCCAAAATATCTATGCTCTAGGAGGCAGAAGATGCAGCCTTCTGAAAAAAAAAGATAGTCTCAAAATTGTAATGGTTTTGTAACCTAGAGTGGGAAAGAGGGCAGGGGTGGGTTGCATAATGGTTGTGCAGAGACTCTCATGCCTCTGAGGCTCTAAAGCCCCAAGTTCAGTCCCTCCATATAACCATAAACCAGAGCTGAGCAGAGCTCTGGGAAAAGAATTTTTTAAGTGGGAAAGGGAGAGTCGGGCAATGGCACAGCGATCTAAGCACAGGTGGCACAAAGCGCAAGGACTGGCAGAAGGATCCTGGTTCGAGCCCCCGGCTCCCCACCTGCAGGGGAGTTGCTTCACAAGCGGTGAAGCAGGTCTGCAGGTATCTTTTCTCTCCCCCTCCTCTCTCCATTTCTCTCTGTCCTATCCAACAAGACATCAATAACAACAACAATAATAACTACAACAATAAGGAAAACAAAAGGGAAAATGAATTTTTAAAAAAGTGGCTTGACTTCTGAATTGCATTGATGGTCTTCTACCTTTCTATGTTGCTGAATACAAACCTAGAAGAGCAAGTGCCTACACTGTTAGCCTTGCATGGGGCTCACTGTACCAGCAGCAGGGCAGCACACACATACCAGAGGGTTCCCACTCTGCTCTGTAAAAGACTCAGATCCTCAGCTGTGACTCACTTGAATGACTAAAACAGTGTTTTGTTTTGTTTTGTTTTTAATTGCTGGTTGGAACCACTAAAATGCTCCCTTTTGAAACAGCTAATGCTGTGATTTGGAGGTTGTACTTTTACTCCAGAGGACTCTGTTGTGACTGAATTAAGGCCTTGTTCCTTTATTTTTTTTTATTAATTTTTTTTATTCATTCCCTTTTGTTGCCCTTGTTGTTTTATTGTTGTAGTTTTTGTCGTCGTTAGATAGAACAGAGAGAAATGGAGAGAGGAAGGGAAAACAGGGCAGGAGAGATAGACACCTGCAAAAGGGAATAAATAGTTAATAAACTTCTTTTTAAAATGCAGAAGGACTTGACAGAATTGACTTGTATTTGATGCTCTGAAGAAGGTAAGGGATATATAAATCAGGGTGGGGCGAGGGTAGATAGCATAATGGTTATACAAAGAGAGTCTGATGCTTGAGACTCCGAAGTCTCAAGTTCAGTCCCCCATACCACCATAAAGCAGAGCTGAGCAGTGCTTTGGTAAAAATTAAAAATTAGGGAGTCGGACAATAGCGCAGCGTGTTAAGCGCACGTAGCGCAAAGTGCAAGGACCCGCATGAGGACTCCAGTTGGAGCCCCGGGCTCCCCCCACCTGCAGGGGAGTCACTTCACAGGCGGTGAAGCAGGTCTGCAGGTGTCCATCTTTCTCTCCCCCTCTCTGTCTTCCCCTCCTCTCTCCATTTCTCTCTGTCCTATCCAACAACATCGACATCAATAACTACAACAATAAAATAACATAGGGCAACAAAAGGGAATAAATAAATATCAAAAATCCAGGGTGTTTTTTCTTCTAATTTTTTTTATTATTGGGGAATTAATGTTTTACATTCAACAGTAAGTACAATAGTTTGTACATGCATAACATTCCCCAGTTTCCCATATAGCAATACAACCCCCACTAGGTCCTCTAAATCCTTCTTGGACCTGTATCCTCCCCACCCACCCCATTTCTTCTAATTTTTTAAAAATATTTATTTTCCATTTTGTTGCCCTTGTTGTTTTATTGTTGTAGTTATTATTGTTGTTCTTAATGTCGTCTTTTTTGGATAGGACAGAGAGAAATGGAGAGGAGGAAAACAGAGAGAGGGAGAGAAAGACAGACACCTGCAGACCTGCTTCACTGCCTGTGAAGCAACTCCCCTGCAGGTGGGGAGCCTGGGGCTCGAACTGGGATGCTTACTTTGGTCCTTGCGCTTTGCACCACCTGCGCTTACCCCGCTGGGCTACCGCTGGACTCCCCAGGGTGTTTTTTGAACCACTCTGTGGTGGATGGAAAACTGGAGAAAAGCAGGCTTCACTGTTCATCAGATCTGGGTTAATATTCCACATTCCAGTTTCGTTTGTAAATTAATCCAATTAATGTCACTATGCCTTGCCTTTCTCATATGAAAAGTAAAATTCTTTACAGACTTGTAGTAATGGTTGAGAGAAATAAGCCCCTGGAAGAGTGTCAACAAAGAGTAGGTTTCTCAACTTACTTATCTCTTAATTTTCTAAATATTTTATTTATTAGTTAATGAGACGAATAGAAGGAAAGAGACAAAGAACCAGACATCACTCTGGTACATGTGCTGCCAGGGATGGAACAAAGGACCTCACGCTGGAGAGTTCAACGCTATCCACTGTGCTACCTCTTGGACCACTTATCTCTTAATATTTTAAGAGAGATTTATCTAAAGAAAATGGAAGAGAAAGCCAGAGCACCAGGCTAGCACTGGACCTCACTAAGAGCTGAGCATTCTGTTCACTGTGACACTTACTGAGCTGCGGATTTTCTTTCTTGAGATTTCAGTTTCAGGCCAGAAATTTTTCTACCAATGCACTCAAATGAAACGGCCAAAGCCTTAAGCATAGCCACTTGTTTTGTTGTTGTTTTTGCCTCCAGGGTTATTCCTGGGGCTCAGTGCCTGCACTACGAATCCACTGCTCCTGGAGGCTATTTTTTCCTTTTTTGTTGCCCTTGTTGTTTATCATTGTTATTATTGTTGTTATTGCTGTCATTGTTGTTGGATAGGACAGAGAGAATTTGAGAGAGGAAGGGAAGACAGAGGGGGGGAGAGAAAGAAAACCTATACACCTGCTTCACTGCCTGTGAAGCAACCCCCCTGCAGGTGGGGAGTGGGGGGCTCGAACCAGGATCCTTACGAGTTCTTGCACTTTGAGCCAAGTGCGCTTAACCCGCTGCATTACCGCCCAGCCCCCTGCCACTTGTTTTTTAACCAGAGCACAGCTTATGGTTGAACCTGGGACTTGGATGCCTCGGTTATGAAAGTCTGTTACCTAAACCTCTGTGCTATATCCCCATTCTGGGTTCTACTTTTTTTTTTTCCTAGTGCCATGCTATACCTGCAAGACAATGCCACCATTCCTGATGGCTTTTTTTTTTTAATTTTTTCTCCAAATAGAGACAGAAATAGGGAGAAGGAGAAAGGAACTTCTATAATACTGCCTCACTGCTCATAAAGCTTTGCAGGTGGAGGGGGGCTTGAACCAGGTCCTCATTCATGTATGCTCTATCCAGTGCACCACTGCCTGACCCAAGAGTTCCACTTTTTGACCAAGAGCAAGATCCCAGCTTATACAGGTATGGAAAGATGAGCAATGGGGGTAGATAGCATAATGGTTTTATGCAAAGAGACTCTCGTGCCTGAGGCTCAAAGTCCCAGATTCAATCCCCTGCACCGCCATAAATCAGAGCTGAGCAGTGCTCTGGTAAGTAAAAAACAGTGAACTAATATGTACTGCCAATGTTTTATATAACTTGTTACAATTAGTAACCCTGCAAAAATGTAGTGTCAGTGGTCCAGATGGTGGCATAATGAATAAAATATTGAACTCTCAAGCATGAGGTCCTGAGTTCAGTCCTCAGCAGCACATGTACCAGAGTGATGCTCTAGGTTCTCTTTCTCTCATCCAATCTCTCTCCTAAATAAATAAATTGGGGTAAATAGCATAATGATTCTGCAAAGAGACTCTCATGTCTGAGGCTCCAAAGTCCAGGCAATACCCCGCACAACCGTAAGCCAGAGCTGAATAGTGCTCTGATTGAAAACCAATTAAGCTGGGAGTCTGGCCGTAGCCCAGCGGGTTAAGTGCAGGTGGTGCAAAGCGCAAGGACCACCATAAGGACTCCAGTTGGAGCCCCCGGCACCCCACCTGCAGGGGAATTGCTTCACAAGCGGTGAAGCAAGTCTGCAGGTGTCTTTCTCTCCCCCTCTCTGTCTTCCCCTCCTCTCTCCATTTCTCTCTGTCCTATCAACAGCGATGACATCAACAACTACAACAATAAAACAAGGGCAACAAAAGGGAATAAATAAATAGGTTGAGTGCACCTATTACAATGTGCAAGGACCCAGGTTCAAGCCCCCAGTCCCCACCTGCAGGGGGGAAGCTTTATGAGTGGTGAATCAGGGATGCAGGTGTCTCTGTCTCTCTCCCTCTCTACCACCCCCTCCCCTCTTGATTTCTGGCTGTCTCTATCCAATAAATAAAGATAATAAAAAAAGTTTTAAAAAACAATAAGCCATGACATCATCTCACCAGACAATAACTTGGTTCCACCTGCATATCAGATGTCAGGCTCAGAAAGAAAAAAAAAAACAAACACTAGTATAGTCATGGGCCCTTTGCAATATAACTAAAATAGGCCTACTAACTATCTACAAAATGGAGACCCCCAAAATCTTCAACTGCACTATTTCAGCCTTTAGGTTCATGTTTAGTCAACAACTTGTTTGGCTTTATATGTTAACTCTTTTTTCAGCCACTAGGTTCCAGATGCTAACATGATGCCAACCGGACTTCCCTGGGCAGGCAACCCCAACAATGTGTCTTGGAGCCCTGCTTCCCCAGAGCCCCACCCCACTAGGGAAAGACAGAGACAGACTGGGAGTACGGATTGACCTGTCAATGCCAATGTTCAGTGGGGAAGCAATTACAGAAGCCAAACCTTCCACCTTCTGCACCCCATAATGTCCCTTGATCCATGCTCTCAGAGAGATAAAGAATAGGAAATCTATCAGTGGTGGGGATGGGATAGGGAGCTCTGGTGGTGGGAATTGTATGGAGTTGTACTCCTCTTATCCTATTGTTTTTGTCAGTGTTTCCTTTTTAGAAATAAAAGTTATTTTAAAAAATAAATCTTAAAAAAATAAATAAAGCTTGGGGAGTCGGGCGGTGGCGCAGTGGGTTAAGCGCATGTGGTGCAAATTGCCAGGACCTGCTTAAGGATCCCAGTTCGAGCCCCCGGCTTCCCACCTGCAGGGGAGTCGCTTCACAAGCGGTGAAGCAGGTCTGCAGGTGTCTGTCTTTCTCTCCTCCTCTCTGTCTTCCCCTCCTCTCTTCATTTCTCTCTGTCCTATCCAACAACAATGACATTAATAACCACAACAATGTTAAACAACAAGGGCAACAAAAAGGAAAATAAATAAATAAATAACTTAATTTTTTTTTAAGTTAATAAATAAATAAATAAATCTCATCAGGCTTTAGTAACTTTGCCTGAAATTATTCCCAGGTCTATATGATAGAACTGGAATTTGAACTCAGGTCAGGAGATTTCAAACACCTTGTACCAAGTCTCATGATTCATAAAAGGTGCTATGCTTAAAAATGTAAGTGAATTTCTACATTCATTTGACCCACTCTAGGGAAGAAGACTTCAATTATATGACACAGGGAAAAGAAAATAAAGTATGTCTTACTCAATTTCATAATTAAGCATTGAAGGTAATTTTATTCCACCAACACTGAAGGTAATACTATTTTCTAACCTATAATCAATAACTAAGATTTAGTAAGTGAAGTTCTCAATTTATGCTACCAAATCTTTGTAGACTTGTGAATTTGGCAACACAGACAATTAAGTTGTTAGTAAAACCACAAAATAAAATATATTATAAGCATATGCTGGATCTGAATCCATGTAAGATAACTGATAATCAGCTAATGAATCTTTGATAAAGTGTAATTATATAACAAAAGGAAGAAAGGGGTTTACTATTGTTTAATGATAAACACAGAACAACACAAAACTGATGTGCTTTTTGATATGGCAGGAGAAGGTAGTAATTGTCAAACAGCGAATTATCAGGGGTCGGGCAGTGGCACAGTGGGTTAAGCGCATGTGGCGCAAAGCGCAGGGACCGGCGTAAGGATCCCGGTTCCAGCCCCCGGCTCCCCACCTGCAGGGGAGTCGCTTCATGGGCGGTGAAGCAGGTCTGCAGGTGTCTATCTTTCTCTCCCCTTCTTTGTCTTCCCCCTCCTCTCTCCATTTCTCTCTGTCCTATCCAACAACGAATTGCGTCAACAAGGGCAATAATAATAACCACAACAAAGCTACAACAAGGGCAACAAAAGGGGGGGAAAAATGGCCTCCAGGAGCGGTGGATTCATGGTGCGGGCACCGAGCCCAGCAATAACCCTGGAGGAGGAAAGAAAGAAAGAAAAAAAAAAAAAAAACAGCGAATCATCTTCTTAGGTTGTGAATAAACTCATGTAAATCTGGAGGAACGTAAAGGCTGCCTGCCATCTGGTGGACCCATTGAGGGAGTGTGGCTCAGGGTCTAGAAACTAGTGCCATGGTGGAAGATAGATAGCATAATGGTTATGCAGAGACTCTCATGCCGTGGTCTGGGAGGTGGTACAGTAGATAAAGCACTAGACTCTTGAGCATGAGGTCCCAAGTTCAATTCCCGATAGCACATGTGCCAGAGTGATGTCTGGTTCTTTCTCTCCTCCTGTCTTTCTCGTGAATAAATAAATAAATAAATAAAGACTCTCATGCCTGAGGCTCCAAAGCCCTAGGTTCAATTCCTGGCACCACCGTAAACCTGAGCTGATCAATGCTCTGGTTAAAAAAAAAAAATAAAGAAGAAGGAAAAAAAAACTAGAGCTAGGAAATTCCGTTGGAGGTGTTGGCTGGCTTCAACATCCTGTCAGCCTCTAGATAAATGGCAGCTTGTTCTACTCTAGTAGGTTAAGTGCACATGGCTTGAAGCCCAAGGACTGGCTTAAGGATCCCAGTTCGAGCCCCCGTCTTTGCAGGAGGGTCACTTCACAAGTGGTGAATTGCTTCTGCAAGTGTCTATCTTTCTCTCCCCCTCTGTCTTCCCTTCCTCTCTTGATTTCTATCCTATCCAAAAACAATAACAACAATAATAATAACCACAACAACTATAAAACAACAAGGACAACAAAAGGGAAAAAATGGCCTCCAGGAGCAGTGGATTCATAGTGCAGGCACCGAGCCCCAGCAATAACCCTGGAGGCAAGAAAACAAGAAGGAAAGAGAACGAAGGCGATCCAGAGAGCACTGCTGAGCTGGGTGAGGCTGGGAGCCTCCATTACAGACCAGCAATTCCACAGACTTAATGTCTCTTATTGGGAGAAAATATTTCCCAGTCTGCTTTTTCATAGTTTTAAGATCCTTAATTCAGATGTTTTTGTCCCAGAATATCTGCCATCTAGATCACATGTGGAAATTTATGGACCAGACTCTGACCTGTATTTCAGTGACCTCTGGTGATCACTAATCAGAACTTGTACAGTTGCAAAGGAAACCATTTCCTCATCTTCCACATAGGGGACAGCAAGAGGGCATAGAGCTCATGCCCTGACTAAGAGGAAGCAACTTTAAAAAAACACTGTACTGGCGGTAGCACAGCAGGTTAAGCGCAACTGGCGCAAAGCGAAAGGACCAGCATAAGGATCCCAGTTCCAGCCCCCCGGCTCCCCACCTGCAGGGGAGTCCCTTCACAGTCGGTGAAGCAGGTCTGCAGGGTCTATCTTTTCCCCTCTCTGTCTTCCCATCCTCTCTCCATTTCTCTCTGTCCTATCTAACAATAAAAACATCAATAACAACAACAGTAATAACTACAACAACAATAAAAAACAACAAGGGCAACAAAAGGGAAAAATAAATAGATATAAAATTTTTAAAAAATATTTTAAAAATTAAACACTGACAAATACAATAGGATAAGAGGAGTACAACTCCATACAATTACCATCACCAGAGCTCCCTATCCCATCCCCACCACTGATAGATTTCCTATTCTTTATCCCTCTGGGAGTATGGACCAAGGGACATTATGGGGTGCAGAAAGTGGAAGGTTTGGCTTCTGTAATTGTGAGGTAAGTGTAATAGGAAGTAGGTGAGGAGGGTATCTAAGTCTAAGCAGACACTACTTCATTAGGAATTTTATGGTGTCTTTAGGTCTTTCTACTTGCTTGCTGCATATACTGACTCACTGTAGACTATTGTGCACTTTTGCTTTCAGGTATATATTTTGCCCTAATTTATGAATATATGTGAACATATGTCCTATCTCATGGGACCTGGTCTATATCTAGGCTTTGGGACTTTGTTAGGAAGTGAAACACGTGAAATGGAATTAGAGAATCTTTTTTTTTTTGCCTCAAGGGTTATTGCCAGGGCTCAGTGCCTGCACCATGAATCCACTGCTCCTGGAGGCCATTTCCCCCCCCCTTTTGTTGCCCTTGTTGTTGTAGCCTTGTTGTAGTTATTATTGTTATGATTATTATTGTTGTTGATGTCGTTCGTTGTTGGATAGGACAGAGAGAAATCGAGAGGGGAGGGGAAAATAGAGAGGGGGAGAGAAAGACAGACACCTGCAGACCTGCTTCACCGCCTGTGAAGTGACTACCATGCAGGTGGGGATCCAGGGGCTTGAACCCGGATCCTTACTCCAGTCCTTGTGCTTTGTGCTACATGCGCTTAACCCACTGCACTACTGCCTGACTCCTGGAATTAGAGAATCTTATGAAAGGAAAGGTTTCACCCGAGTAATGAGGCTGAAGGGTTGACATTCCATGCCTGACATCTCTGGACACAATCTGAAGTGAAGCTTGCTAAGGTGGTACCTGTTGCATTAATTAGGTAGGGATGAGCAGATGCAATATCATTTGGTATGAATTAAGAGAAGTATGCAGGAAAGTGAGCCCCACCCTAGAGGTTCCAGGACTGGGGTACATATAGGCTCTAGAGAGGAAGCAGGAGGTTCCTGCTGTCTTATGGTTTAAGAAGGCAGTTCGGGAGTCAGGCGGTAGCAGAGGGTTAAGTGCACGTGGCGCAAAGCACAAAGACTGGCTTAAGGATCCCGCTTCCAGCTCCCGGTTCCAGCCCCCAGCTCCCCAACTGCAGGGGAGTCGCTTCACAGGCGGTGAAGGTTTGCAGGTGTCTATCTTTCTCTCCCCCTCTCTGTCATCCCATCCTCTCTCCATTTCTCTCTGTCCTGCTGGGAAATTGTGCAGATGCAGTCACATCTGCCATGTTGTCCCCTCAGGCTATTGCTAGTTCCCATGAGAGTTGGGACATTCTCAGAGCACCCGTTCCACCATGTCACCATGTTGTGCCCTCAGGGCATTGTCTATCCCCCCCCCCTGCGATATTTGGAGTGCTTTGGTTACTCCTCCCCCTTCCCATTCTCACAAGAGTTATTATCCTACACTGGAGTGCTATGGTTACTCCTTCCCCTTCCCATTCTCGCGAGAGCTAATCCCATAAAAGCCCTTCTTCTTCCGCACCTCTCTCTCTTGCTGGCGCTTCACTTTGGTGTTTAGACGCAGGGAAGGTTGTTGCATGAGGCGGCCATTTTTGCTACCTCCATGTGGCCCAAGCTGCTTCTCTCTCACCCAACTCTGAGGTGCCAGCGCAAATAAAGATTTGTGTTCCCTCTTCACTCCGGATCTCCTCTCTCTCTTCTCCATGGTGCAGCTCGACACTGTCCTATCCAACAACGGCATAAATAACAACAATAAAAAGGGCAACAAAAGGGAAAATAAATAAATAAAAATATATATTTTAAAAAAGAAGGCAAGTGATAGTTATTGCTGTAACTAAGTAATTGGGTTAACTTTGAAAATCTCCTTGTTAGGGTTTGCTGTATCATACAGAACATCACCATAATTTATGTCCTTTGACATTATTTGTATATAGCTGTCTTATAGAGTAATGCCACCTGTTGCTTCTGTTCTCCCTGGTCTAAGCTTTAAAGAGAGTCAACACTTCAAAGACTCGGTCTATAGTCTGTGCATTAAAAAGTTTGAGACATTTTGATGAATTGACATAGTGGGGGTTGTATTGTTAAATGGGAATCTGGAGAATGTTATGCATGTACAAACTATTGTATTTACTGTTGAATGTAAAACATTAATTCCCCAATAAAGAAATAAATTATAAAAAAAATAAATAATAAAAATAATAAAGTACATTTGTCCAACAACAACAACAAAAAAAAGAAAGCAGGTGGTTAGCTTTGCAAGAAGCCTGGCAATGTATTATTCGCTCCACCCTGTTTCTTGCATCCCTTTCACCAGCCCAAGAGCTATTTCCTGGCTCAGAAGTGAACTCTTCTCTCCACTGTTATGGCAGGAATCTGAATGAGGCCACGGGCAGGCGGGGCTCAGCTCTCTTGAGCCCTTACACAGCCTGGGGCCTTCCGGAGTCTGCCTTTGGGAGCCCCAGTCTCACCGAAGTGAGCTGGTAGGGAAAGAGAAGGAAAGGAGAAGCCAATCCACCATCTGCTGGTTTCTCCTCAGTGTTTAAAAAAAAAAAAGTTTGAGACATTCAATCAATTTCTCCCCTCTCATATTAATTAAATAGTGATTTATATGACTACAAGTTAATAGGAGTGGACATAAACACCATTCCCCCCTCCAAAAGACTGTGTCCCATCCTCCTCCCCCCTCCCACCAGTGAAGCCAGACATCCACCCTCACCCTCCACCCAGAGATTTTTACTTTGGTGCCCTACTCCAACAGATTTGACTTTTTAAGGACTCTGCAAGGGTGGAGGGTAGATAGCATAATGGTTATGCAAACAGACTCTCATGCCTGAGGCTCCAAAGTCCCAGGTTCAATCCCCCGCACCACTATAAGCCAGAGATGAACAGTGCTCTGGTTAAAAAAAGAAAAAAATAATAAAGACTGCAAATAAGAACAATTTGCTCACCTAAAAGCTCTTCAGCTGGTCCAGGAGGTGGCACAGTGGATGAAGCATTGGACTCTCAAGCATGAGATCCTGAGTTCGATCCCTGGCAGCACATGTGCCGGAGTGATGTCTGGTTCTTTCTCCCTCTCTCCTCTTATATTTCTCATTAGTAAATAAATAAAATCTTTTTTAAAAAAAAAAAAAGCTCTTCAGAGTGCCTTTTCTTTTTTTAATTATTTTTTATATTTATTTATTCCCTCTTGTTGCCCTTGTTGTTTTATTGTAGTAGTTATTTTTGTTGTTATTGATGTCGTCATTGTTGGATAGGACAGAGAGAAATGGAGAGAGGAGGGGAAGACAGGGGGGGAGAGAAAGACAGACACCTGCAGACCTGCTTCACTGCCTGTGAAGCGACTCCCCTGCAGATGGGGAGCCGAGGCCTCCAACCGGGATCATTATGCCGGTCCTTGTTCTTGGTGCCACATGTGCTTAACCTGTTGCGCTACTGCCCGACTCCCTTTGTTTTGTTTTTATAGCTAGAGCTTTTAGAGTGTTTATGTACTTAAACCTATCGGGCTCCGTTTTTTAATTTTCTTTTCTTTCTCTCTCTTTTTTTTTTTTTTAAGACCAGAGCACTGCTCAGCTCTGGTTTATGGTGGGGCTGGGGATTGAACCTGGTAGCTCAGAGCCTCAGGCATGAGAGTCGGTTTGCATAATCATTATGCTGTCTCCCCAGCCCAGTTTTTTGTTTATTTGTCTTGTTTATTTATTTATTCCCTTTTGTTGCCCTTGTTGTTTTATTGTTGTGGTTATTGTTGTTGTTATTAATATTGTTGTTGTTGGATAGGACAGAGAGAAATGGAGAGAGGAGGGGGAAGACAGAGAGAAGGAGAGAAAGATAGACACCTGCAGGCCTGCTTCACCACTTGTGAAGCGACTTCCCTGCAGGTGGGGAGCCGGGGGCTCGAACCGGGATTCTCACACCGGTCCCTGCGCTTTGCGCCATGTGCCGTTAACCCGCTGCGCCACCGCCCGACCCCCATGTTTTCTTTTGTTTTTTAAGATGTTTTTGTATTTTCTTTGTTTGCTTTTATGGGCAGAAATGTCCTTTGTCACCTTTGAAGCAGAAAATATTTGCCTAGGGGGTCGGGCGGTGGGTGGCACATTGGGTTAAGTGCACAGAGTACCAAGCGCAAGGACCCGCACAGGAATCCCAGTTCAAGCCCCGGCTCCCTACCTGCAGGGGGTCACTTTACAAGTGGTGGAGCAGGTCTGCAAGTGCCTATATTTTCTCTCTCCCTCCCTATCTCCTTCTCCTCTTTCTCAATTTCTCTCTGTCCTATCCAATAAAATGGAAACAATGACCACTAGGAGCAGTGGATTCATAGCACCAGCACCAGGCCCCAGCGATAACCCTGGAGGCAAAAAATTATATTTTATTGTAGGTCTGGGCATTCTTCACATTTAACACTTGAATTTATGTTGGTATGTGGCATGAACCTTAAAGGCCTCTGTCTTCATGAATGACTGAGCTGTCATATATAATCCCTTCAGAGAAATGACTGATAATAGGTTACTAGTAACCTGTTTCATGACGGAGGTATTAACTAAAGCAGACCAGTGGTTAGTATATACCAACGACCCCTTCATTCTCAGCCTAGAAGTGGGAGGAGAGGCAAGGCTGGTATTCCGGAATGTTCTCTGCACTGCCTAGTATATATACACTCTCCTACCTTTGGTGTTGGTTATGGAGCTGAACTCTGGATTGAGGCAGCCCAGTTAATGATAGGCCTTACTCCTGTGAGAACTACTGGCATAGGGAGTAAGACTTGACCCTATAGACTTGCTTTTAGGTGTGAGCTCGGACTGCTGGGTCAGTCGTTCTTTCCTTGAGACAATAATTGCACCCCAGTGCTCTGTCCAGGATGAACCATCCCCGTCACTGACATCCACTGGCCCCTACTTGATCAGCTGGCTTTTGACTCACATTGAAAGACTCCTCTCAGGCCCTAGAAGGCAGCTCAGTAGATAAAAAAGTATTAGACTTTCAGGTATGAGGTCGTGGGTTCACTCCATGGCACCACATGTGACAGAGTGCTGCTTTGGTTCTCTCTCTTTCTCATTAATAAATAAGTACATTTTGAGATGGGGAGATAGCGTAATGGCTATGCAGAAAAAGAGGTTCCTGCCTGAGGCTCCAGAAGTCTTATGTTTAATTCCCAGAACCATCATAAGTCCGAGCTGAGCAGTGGTCTGGTCTCTTTTTCTCTGTATCTCTCTCATGAAAAATAAATACATATACATTTTTATAAGACTTTAAATTTTTTATTTCTGAGAAAGCTAGGAAAGAGAGAACTAGACATCACTCTGGGTACCTGTGCTGCTGGAGATTGAACTCAGAACCTCATGCTTGAGAATCTAATGCTTTATCCACTGTACCACTTCCTGGACCACCATAAAAAAATTAAATATATATATATATTTTAAAAAAAACCAACAACAGGTTGAGCATTGGTACACCCAACTGAATGCACAGATTACCAAGCACAAGTACCCAGATTCAAGCCCTCACTGCCAACCTGCAGGGGGAAGCTTCACGAGTAGTGAAGCAGTGCTGCAGTGTCTCTCTCTTTCTCTCCTTAACATCCCTTCTCCTCTCAATTGTCCTATCAAATAAAAGAAAATATTTAAATATAAATAAATATTAAAAAAAGAAAGACTGCCTCTCTCTTTGCCCATTCTCAGTCTCATGACCCAAATCAACTTACTCTCACACCACCATCTCTTTTTTTCCTTCAAGGTAATACTGTCAATTTTCACTCTTTCCCATGTGCCTTAGGTCCATTTTCACCTACCAAAGTCATTACAACCCCCTCTCTCTAGGTGCTTGACTAGCTTGGTGTCTCAGGAAAGCCTTCTTGCTTCTGAATTGCACTCTATTTTTTAAATTTTTTTTGCATTATCTTTATTTATTTATTGGACCGAGACAGCCAGAAATCAAGAGGAAAGGGAGTGATAGAGAAGGAGAGAGACAGAGACACCTGCAGCATTGCTTCACCACTTGTGAAGCTTTCCCCCTGCAGGTGGGGACTGGGGGCTTGAACCTGGATCCATGAGCACTGTAACATGTGTGCTCAACCAGGTGTACCACCACCCGGTCCCTGCACTTCTTTTTTTTTATTAATTAATTAATTATTAGATAGATACAGAGAAATTGAGAGGGGAGGGGGAGATAAGAAAAGAGACAGAGAGAGACTGGGTAGTGGTATACCTCTATGAGCGCACATGTTATAATGTTCAAGGACAGAAGTTTGAGCCCCTGGTCCCCACCTGCAGGGGGAAAGCTTTGCGAATGGTGAAGCAGGGCTGAAGGTATCTCTGTCTCTCTCTCCCTATCTCCCCCACTCTCAATTTCTGTCCCCATCCAACAAATAAAGATAATTAAAAAAAATTTTTTTCTTTATTATATTTATTTGTTTCCCCTTTTGTTGCCCTTGTTGTTTTTATTGTTGCTGTTGTTATTGATGTTGTCATTGTTGGATAGGACAGAGAGAAATGGAGAGAGGAGGGGAAGACAGAGGGGGAGAGAAAGACAGACACCTGCAGACCTGCTTCACCGCCTGTGAAGCGACTCCCCTGCAGGTGGGGAGCCGGGGGCTTGAACTACCCGGTCCTTGCGCTTCGTGCCACATGTGCTTAACCACTGCGCTACCGCCCGACTCCCCAAATAAAGATAATTTAAAAATTAAAAAATAAAAAAGGAAAGATACAAAGGGACACACCTGCAGCCCTACTTCAATACTTGTGAAGCTTTCCCCCTGAAGTTGCGGATCAGGGGCTTGGACCCCAGTCCTTGCACATTGTAATGTGTGTGCTTACCCAGGGGCGCCACCACCTGGCCCCTGAATGGCATTTCTTTCCTTATTATTCTGTGTCCACACTTAGGTCGATTACTTGGATAAAAATCTACCCCTTTCTCCAGTCACCTCTTTTTTTAAATTTTTTTTATTTTCTCTTTTGTTGCTCTTGTTGTTTAACATTGTTGTGGTTATTGATGTCGTTGTTGTTGGACAGGACAAAGAGAAATGGAGAGAGGAGGGGAAGACAGAGAGGGGAAGAGAAAGACAGACACCTGTAGACCTGCTTCACTGCATGTGAAGCGACTTCCCTGCAGGTGGGGAGCCGATGGCTCGGAACCGGGATTTGTGCCACGTGCACTTAACCTGCTCCGCTGAGCCACCATCCAACTCCCAGTCATCTCTTTTCAAGCCAAGGGAAAAGCACACCAGATATAAAGTGCCTTTAAGGAATAACCATGTAGGGAGTCCCATTTAGATGTTCATCATTCCTCAGAGTAGCCTGAAGCAGTATGGTGTCCTCTGGGTCTCTGAGCAGCCAGATCCTAAGTCTGATTCTTTTTACTGACTTTACTTATCTGCTAAGTTTTTGTTTGTTTGTTTTGTTTTTTGCCTCCAGGGTTATCTCTGGGGTTGGGTGCTGGCACTATGAATGCATTGTTCCTAGTGGCCATTTTTCCTTTTTATTTTTATTTATTTATTTTTTTATTTATTTATTTTTACTTTTGTTGCCCTTGTTTTTTTTATCGTAGTTATTATTGCTGTTGTTGTCGTTGTTGGATAGGATAGAGAGAAATGGAGAGAGGAGGGGAAAAACAGAGAGAGGGAGAGAAAGAGAGACACCTGCAGACCTGCTTCACCGCTTGTGAAACGACTCCCCTACAGGTGGGGAGCCAGGGGCAGGAGCCGGGATCCTTACTTGTCCTTGCACTTTGCGTCATGTGCGCTTAACCCACTGTGCTACTGCCAGACTCCCCATTTTTCCATTTTTATTGCATAGGACAGAGAGAAATGAGAGAGGAGGGGGGATAGATAGGGGAAGAGAAAGATAGACACCTGCAAATCTGCTGCACCGCTCGTGAAGCATCCTTCCTACAGATGGGGGCTTGAGCCGGGATCCTTGGCATGGGTCCTTGCACTTCATGCTATGTGCACTTAACCCAGTGTGCCACCACTGCCCAGCTCCCCTATGTTTGTTTGCTTCTCCCTCTCATATGTATACATACGTACATATGTGCATACATACGTGCATATCTGTACAATACTAAGCAAAGTTCATCATTATCCCTGTCTTCAACCAGGAGAGAAGTTATCTGTACATTATCACCCATTTCTGTGAGATTTTCAAGGACTATGCACCTACTTTCTCAGACTGGGCTGTTCCACAGCTCAGATGACACTAGGCAACTTTGTGACCTAGAATGAAACTCAGAAGGTTGAACTAAGTGATGTCAACATTGTTGTTCACTATGGCTTCACTGCTCCAGGTCTACTTTTTTTCTCATATGACAGAGACAGACATCAAAGCATCAAAGTTTCTCCAGTGCTGTGGGGACCAGGGGCTTGAATCTGAGTCACAAGCATGACATAGCAGGTGTTTTCCCAAGTCAGTTAAGTCAACCATCTGTAATCTCAAGATTTACAGCTGTGATATCTTGTGATACACAATGAGAAGGGAAGAATAAATGATGGGAAGTTAGAATTTGATTGTATCAGTTTCATAGGCACAAGAGAAGTTCTTTGACTACACACTTTAAGTAGAAGGGTGTGGTCTGGGAGGTGGCACAGTGATAAGGCTTTGGACTCTCAAGCATGAGGTCCTGGGTTCGATCCCCAGTAGCACATGTGCCAGAGTGATGTCTGGTCCTTTCTCTCTCCTCCTATCTTTCTCATTAATAAATAAATAAAATCTTTTTAAAAAAGTAGAGAAAGGGAGGTGAAGATGGAGCTGGAAATTTCTGGGAACCCACTTCACCAAGAATTTAATGAATGCCCTATAGAACACAGCTCTAGCAAAGTAACTTAAAATCCTGTCCATCATTCCATTGGGTTTGGCAGTCAGTTAAGAAACTTTCAGAAGCTAGATTATATTAGCTAACTCAGCCTTAAATTCACTTAATTTCTTTTTTTCTCTTCTGAGAACATAACTTTTCTCTTTTTCTTTTTTAGAATCTAACTTTTTTAAATGAGTTTACCGGGGTCAGGTGGTGGTACACCTGGTTGAGCACACAAGGCTTAAAGATCCAAGCCACGTGTGTTTAACCCGCTGCACTACCGCCTGACTCCCATAAGGGTCCAATACTTTATCCACTGCTCCACCTCCCAGACCACTCTCTCTCCCTTTCTATTTCCTCCTACCCACTCAACTTCTCTCTGTTTTATTAAGTAGTATATGCATTTTTTAAATGAGCATGACAGCAGCCTGGGAGGAGGCACGGTAGATAGTGTTGGATCTTTGAGCATGAGATCCTGAGTGTTATCCCTGGCAGTACATTGTATCATGCTCTGGCTCACTCTACCTCTCACTCATAAGTAAGTAAATAAGTAAACAAACCTTATGGATATTTGTAGAGTTGTATGATCTCTTCTGTTATATCTAGTATAATAGTAGAGAGTAAAGGTATATTTTCTTTATTACTAAGGAGTTAACTTCTAATCTGTGACCTTTTACCCTACTCTGGTTTATCAAAGGTCACTTGGCCTTAATTGCAAAGGTACCTACTAACCCAGTGCCTGGCACATGTTAGACACCCAGTAAATATTTGCTAAATGAATGTCATATGACGTATCCCTTGATGTCGTAATAATCTGTTTCTTTCTCTTCATCTCATAGTTCATTTTCTCATTTTGATCTTTTTTAAAAAATATTTATTTATTCCATTTTGTTGCCCTTGTTGTTTACATTTTGATCTTCTAGTTATGATTGATGAAAAGGTGCCTAAACCACTTGTAAAACCTGAGCAGTTAAGTCTGGAGAATTAGAGTATCATCTTCTGGGATCTAGTGTGACTGTGTACATTTGTTGTCCTATCCTTTCCTCATCTCCTTCCTTATGCTCTATGAATAGGCTCAGGGAACTGAGCCTGGCTGCTCAAGTTGCGTATATGTATGTAATGCTTTATTGGGATGGCTGGTGGGGAAATGAAAGACACTCTTACTAAGGGAGTATCTGCACTGAGAGATTTAATCTGGTACAAACTAGAGGAAGAAGACTAAAAATAAAAATCCTCTTACGGGAGTCGGGTGGTAGTGCAGTGGGTTAAGCGCAAATGGCACAAAGCACAAGGACCGGCATAAGGATCCCGGTTCAAGCCCCCAGCTCCCCGCCTGCAGAGGAGTGGCTTCACAAGTGGTGAAGCAGGTCTGCAGGGGTCTATCTTTCTCTCCCCCTCTCTGCCTTCCCCTACTCTCCATTTCTCTCTGTCCTATCCAACAACAATGACATCAATAATAACTACAACAATAAAACAACAAGGGCAACAAAAGGGAATAAATAATAAATAAATAAGTATTTTAAAAAATCCTTTAACATGCAAAGTGCAAGGACTGGCATAAGGATCTCAGTTTGAGCCCCCGCTCCCCACCTGTAGGGGAGTCACTTCACAGGTGGTGAAGCAGGTCTGCTGGTGTCTTTCTCTCCCCCTCCCTGTCTTCCCCTCCTCTCTCCATTTCTCTCTGTCCTAACAACGACAACATCAATAACAACAATTAAAAAAAAATTGTCTTATAAGAAGGACCACAATGATGCCAGCCCCAAAGTTACTAAGTACATAAAAGTCACAGAGGTTTTTTTAAAAAAATATTTACTTATTTATTCCCTTTTGTTGTTTATTATTATTATTGATGTCGTCGTTGTTGTTGGATAGGACAGAGAGAAATAGAGAGAGGAGGGGAAGACAGAGATGGGGAGAGAAAGATAGACACCTGCAGAACTGTTTCACCACTTGTGAAACGACTCCCCTGCAGGTGGGGAGCCAGAATCCTTACACCGATCCTTGCTCTTTGCGCCACGTGAGCTTAACCCGTTGCGCTACTGCCCGACTACCCATAGAGGTGTTTTTTTTTTTTTTAATATTATTACTATTTACCAGAGCACTGCTTATCTCTCTGGCTTATGGTGGTGATTGGGGCTGAACTTGGGAGCTCAGAGCCTCAGGTATAAAAGTCACCTGTCAGGCCAGGCAGTAGTGCAGCAGGTTGAGCGCACATGGTGCAAAGTGCAAGGACCGGCATAAGGATCCCAGTTCAAACCCCTGATTCCCCACCTGCAGGGGGTTCGCTTCACAGGCAGCAGTGAAGCAGGTCTGAAGGTGTCTGCTTTCTCTCCCCCTCTCTGTCTTCCCGTCCTCTCTCGATTTCTCTGTCCCATCCAACAGCAATGACAACAATAACAATAATAACAAGGGCAACAAAAAATGGGGGAAAATATTGCCTCCAGGAGCAGTGGATTCATAGTGCAAGCACTGAGCCCCAGCCATAACCCTGGAAGCAAGAGAGAGAGAGAGAGAAGAAGAAAGAAAAGAAACATAAATAAACAAGTCACCTGCATAACCATTATGCTGTCTCCTGAGCCCAAAGAGTTAAAAAAAAATTTATATATTCATTAATAAGAAAGAGAGGAGGGGTGGAGGGTAGATAGCATAATGGTTATGTAAAGAGACTCACATGCTTGAGGCTCCAAAGCCCCAGGTTCAATCCCTGGCACCACCATAAGCCTAGTAAAAAAATAAAATAAAATAAAATAAAGAGAGAGAGAGAGAGCGGAGGGAAGGGCAAGGATGGATAGAATAATGGTTATGCAAAGAGACTCTTGCACTTGAGGCTCCAAAGCCCCAAGTTTAATCCCCTGCACCACCATAAGACAGAGATGATCAGTGCTCTGGTAAAAAGACAGAGAGAGAGAGAAAGGAAGACAGAGAGAGGAGACAGAGGTGGTCTAGGAAGTGGCACAGTAGCTAAGGCACTAGACTCTCAAGCATGAGGTCCTGAGTTCAGTCCCTGGCAGCACACGTACCAGAGTGATGTCTGGTTCTTTCTCTCTCTCTCCTATCTTTCTCATGAATAAATAAATAACATCTTTAAAAAAAAAAGGGGGGGTGGTCTGGCAGGTGGCACAGTGGATAAAGCTTTGGACTCTCAAGCATGAGGTCCCGAGTTCAATCCCCGGCTGCACATGTGCCAGAGTGATGTCTGGTTCTTTCTCTGTCCTCCTATCTCATAAATAAATAAAAATTTAAAAATATATTTTAAAAGGGGGGGGGGCAGAGGGTAGATAGCATAATGGCTATGCAAACAGACTATGCCCGAGGCTCCAAAGTCCCAGGTTCACTCCCTGCACCATCATAAGCCAGAGCTGAACAGTGCTCAGGTTAAAAAATAAAAAATTAAATTAAATTAAAAAAGAAGAAGAAAGGAGAGAGAGAGAGAGAGAGAGAGAGCCAGTGCATTATTCTGGCATCTGTGATGTGAGGGGAGAGGGGATTGAACTTGAGACATCTTGCTTGACAGTTTAATGCTTCAGCCACTGTGCCACCTCTCCAGTCACACCAAAAAAAAAAAATTTTTTTTTTTTTTAGAAATGATTTTGGAGATGGCTGGACTTTGTTAATTGCCAAAATATGATAACTCCTCTGCTGAAATATAAAAAAAAAAACTACCTGTTACCTTGAAAGAATGTAATAATTGCCAGCTTCTTTCTCAGTTACATCCTCTTTTATCAGAAATTTGGGGCTAAAATAAGATGTTAAATAGCTCTCATTCATTCTCTTCTCCTTTTATTTCCCTTATAAGGCCTTGGTTGATAAGAAATTCCTTTTGGGGGAGTCGGGCAGTAGCACAGCGAATTAAAGTGCAAGTAGCACAAAGTGTAAAGACCCAAGTAAGGATCCCAGTTTGAGCCCCTGGCTCCCCACCTGCAGGGGAGTCGCTTCACAGGTGGTGAAGCAGGTCTGCAGGTGTCTATCTTTCTCTCCCCCTCTTTGTGCCCCAGTGATAACCCAGGAGGCAAAAAAAAAAAGATAATAGGGCCAGGCAGTGGGGTAAGCACACATAGCGCACCTGGTTAAGCACACACACACACACACACACACACACACACACACACACACTATGCAAGGATGCAGGTTCAAACCTCTGGTCCTGGGACGGGAGGAGATAGCATAATGGTTATATATCAGTCCCCTATACCACCATAAGCCAGAGCTGAGCAGTGCTCGAGTTAAAAATAAATAAATAAATAAATGTTTGTTTTTTTTTTTTTAAAAAGCCCCTGGTCACTGCCTGTGGGGGAAGCTTCACAAGTGCTGAAGCAGCGCTGCAGGTGTCTCTCTGTCTCTTTCCCTCTCTATCATCTCTCCCTTCTCAATTTCTCTCTGTCTCTATCCGATCATAAATAATTATTTTTAAAAATTAAAAAAATTAAAAATAAGAAAGATTCCTTTTAGTCATGTTCAGGCTCTAGTAGGCAACCACAGACTCAGGAAAGGCCTGCTTTCTAAAACCTTGCCTAACATTCCCTGGCTCTGTCCCCACATGACCCAGATAAACAGATGATCATGTGAAGTCAGTAAGACTGTTTGTTTTAAATAGCAGGCATCTCCACTAAGCTCAGGAGCAGATGGGCTATATTGGGGCAAGTAAGAAGCTGGCACTGAATCTGTCTTCACCACACCTTTCTCACCTTTTCCCCTCCCTTGAAGGAAAAGACGCCTTCAGGGGCTGGGTAGTGATGTGCCTGGCATACATGTTACAAGGTGCAAGGCTCAGATTCGAGCTCCTGGTACCCACGTGCAGGGGAAAGCTTTGTGAGTGGTGAAGCTGTGCTGCAGGTGTCTTTTCCTCTCCCTATCTCCTCCTACCCTCTTGATTTCTGGCTTTCTCTATCCAATAAATAAAGAAAATTATAATAAGGATAATAATAAAAAGATGAAGAAGAAAAGAAAGATGCCTTCAGAGGGGGTTCCTTCTGCTCTTCCTCCTTTCTTTATCTCTTTTTTTTTAAATTTATTTCTTTATTGGGGAATTAATGTTTTCCATTCAACAGTAAATACAATAGTTTGTACATGCATAACATTCCCCAGTTTCCCATTTAACAATACAACCCCCACTTTCTTTTCTTCTAGCGTTTGCCCTTCTTCCGTAGCCAGTCAACAGCGTCAGGTTGAGCCTGATGTAAAGTTTCGAGACCTCCTTTGAATCTGGAGAGGTGGCAGTCGTTGACTATGTGGGTCATAGTCTGTCTGGAGCCGCAGGGGCAGTTCGGGTCATCTCTGGCTCCCCAGCGATGGAACATAGCGGCGCACCGGCCATGGCCTGTTCGATAGCGATTGAGGAGGGCCCAATCATAACGTGCTAGGTCAAAGCCGGGTTGGCGCTTGCAGGGGTCTGTGATGAGGTGTTTGTTCTTTACCTCAGCTGACTGCCAACTCTGTTTCCAAGAGTCTGGAACAGAGAAGTTCAGTGTAGGCGTAGGGGACCAGATTGGGTGATGAGACGTCAAGCGTTGGACAGGGTGGGCGAAGATATCTACGTATATTGGCAGGTCCGGTCGAGCGTAGACGTGGGAAATGAACTGAGATGATGCTGCATCCCGACGAATATCTGGCGGGGTGATGTTGCTAAGAACTGGCAGCCATGGAACCGGGGTGGAACGGATGGTTCCAGAAATTATCCTCATGGAGGAATATAATTTGGACTTTTATTTTGGGGGAGATTTTTGATAACTGTTTCAATTTCATTAGCTGTGATGGGCCTGTTCATGTTATCCACTTCCTCTTGACTTAGTTTTGGAAGTTGGTAGGTGTCTAGGAAATTGTCCATTTCTTCCAGGTTCTCTAGCTTGGTGGCATATAGTTGTTCATAGAAGCCTCGCATGATATGTTGAATTTCTGCAGTGTCTGTTGTGATATCTCCTCTTTCATTTACTATCCGATTTATTTGGGTCTTCTCCCTTTTTTGTTTTGTGAGTCTGGCTAAAGGTTTGTCAATTTTGTTTACTCTTTCGAAGAACCAACATTTACTTTCGTTGATCTTTTGTATGGTTTTCCTATTCTCAATGTTATTTATTTCTGCCCTATCTTTAGTGATTTCTGTCCCTCTGGTTGCTTTAGGGTTCCTCTGTTGTTCTTCTTCTAGGTCTTTAAGATGTGCAATCAGGCTGTTTATTTGTGCTTTTTCTTGTTTCCTAATGTGTGCTTGTATAGCTATGAACTTCCCTCTTAGGACTGCTTTAGCTGTGTCCCAAATATTTTGATAGCTTGTGTCTTCATTTTCATTGAACTCTCAAAACATTTTGATTTCTTCCTTGATTTCCTCTTTGACCCAGAAGTTGTTAAGAAGTGTACTGTTGAGCTTCCACATTTTGGCACTGTTACTAACCTTTTGTTGATTGTTAAGTGTTAGTTTAATTCCACTGTGGTCTGAGAAGATGCTTGGGATGATTTCAATGCTCTTGAATTGGCTGATGCTGTCTTTGTGGCCTAATATATGGTCTATCCTTGAGAATGACCCATGTGGATTTGAGTAAAATGTGCATTCCAGTTTCTTGGGATGAATGACTCTGAAAATGTCCAATAGTTCTAGTTTATCTATCTCTTCATTTAGCTCCCTTATGTTTTTATTGATTTTCTTCCTGGATGATCTGTCAAGTTGAGATAGTGGGGGTGTTGAAGTCCCCTACTATAATTGTGTTACTGTTAATATATTGCTGTAGCTCTTTCAGTAGAAGTTTGATGTATTTAGATGGCTTCTCATTGGGTGCATAGATGTTAATAATTGTTAAGTCCTCTTTATTGACTGATCCTCTGAGCATTAAGTAGTGTCCATTCCTATCTTTTTTAATCTTATCTATTTTAAAGTCTATCATGTCAGATATGAGAATAGCTGCTCCTGCCCTTTTTTGTGGGCCATTGGCTTGTATGATAGTTTTCCATCCTTTCACTTTAAATCTGTGTTTGTCTTGTTGAGTTAGGTGGGTTTCCTGTAGACAGCATATTGTTGGGTTGTATTTTCTGATCCATCTTCCTACCCTGTGTCTTTTAATAGGTGAATTCAGGCCATTGATATTTATTGATATCAAAGATTGAAGATATTTTAACGCCATTCTTGTAGAGTTTTAGAGTGTTTTGATATATGTCCTATTTGTGGTGGTCTGGTTGTTTATAGGAGACCTTTCAGAACTTCTTTCAAGGCAGGCTTGGTGATGGTTGCTTCCTTCAACTGTTGCTTGTCTGAGAAGGTTTTGATGCTTCCATCTAGTCTGAATGACAGTCTAGCAGGATATAGTATTCTTGGCTAAAAGCCTTTCTCATTGAGCACTCGATAGATATCTTGCCATTCTCTTCTGGCCTGTAGTGTTTGTATGGAGAAGTCTGCTGCTAATCTTATGGGTTTTCCTTTGTAGGTGACTCTTTGTTTTTCTCTTGCAGCCTTGAGGATCCTTTCTTTATCTTTATTCCTTTCTATTCTATCTTTATCTCTTTTTAAAATTTATTCTTTTCCCCCTCCAGGGTTATCGCTGGGGCACGGAGCCTGCACTATGAATCCACTGCTCCTGGAGGTCATTTTCCCCATTTTGTTGCCCTGTTGTGTTTGTTACTGTTATTTTTGTTGTATCTGTTGGATAGGACAGAGAGAAATCAAGAGAGGAGGGGAAGACAAAGAAGGGGAGAGAAAGATAGATACCTGTAGACCTGTTTCAGGAAATTGTGAGGATGTGGTTGAGCTTGGCAGGGCTTGAACATGAGGAGTGCATCTTTCCTGTCAGTCTCCCTCTCTACCGAGAAGTTGAACAAGGAGGGACAGTAGTAACGCCAAAGGTGTGCCTCATCCTACCAGACTCCCTGTCTCACAAAGCACCCGTATTCCTGATACTATGGCCATTAGAGAAAAAGAAAGGGGGAGATGTCGGGTATTAAACCAGCTCCCCCTGCTCCACCCTGCATTCCTGATACTATGGCCTATTTACATAATCATTGTTTTGCCTGAAAGATCCCCACCCATTCCATTCCTTTGATCTATCTTCTTTCTACCTTGAGACCCTCCCTGCCTGCAGAGTAACATTAATCCCACTAGTTAAAACCCTTGCAACAGTTACTAAGGAAGTCTCTACCTTCCCAACCCGCTTTTGCCTTTCTCCACCCCTTCCTAGCCATTTCCATTTCTGACTTGCCACTTCTGGTTCTGTCCTATAAAAGAGTTGTCTCTCTGATCAATAAAGACATTGCATTACCACTCCGCCATGAGTTCAAAACTCTCCTGCATCACTGAGTGAGTAGCAGCCCAGGCTGGCTCCGATCGAGTTCTCTCCAACCCAGAGAGCACGTGCTTGGGAAGAGGCACATCCATGCTAGTCCAGCACTTTTTCTTTAACTCATGTTAATCTTAAAGGCCTTCGAGCTCGATTTCCTGATATTCCTCTGGCACAGTTGAAACCCATTCTTGCTACATGTCCTTCCTCTGCAGGTCTAATCAAGACATCTTCTGTTCAAACTCTTGGGGTTAACCCCTGTGGCTTAAAAGCCAATGCTCTTTGGCAAATTGATGTCACCCACTTACCCAACTTTGGCAAACAAAAATATGTGTTTGTCTCAATTGATACCTCCTCTAAGTTCATGTGGGCTACAGCTCAGACAGGAGAAAGCTCAAAAAAGCTAATAAGCCATATGCTCTCCTGTTTTGTTGTAATGGGCATTCCTCTTCAACTTGAAACTGACAATGGCCCTGATTTTACCAGCAAACAATTTAAAGACTTTTGTTCCCTCTGGAACATTACTCACATTACAGGCATTCCCTATAACCCTCAGGGACAAGGCATTGTCGAGAGGGCCCATCAAATCCTTAAAGCTCAATTAAATAAAGAAAACAGGGGAGTATACCCCCACAATATTCAGCTGGCAAAAGCCTTAACTACATTAAACCTCTTTAATATTTATAAAAATTCGAACCGACCTCCTATTATTCTTCACTGGCATACACCATCCACCCTCCCAGCTATTAAGGTCAAATGGAAAGACCCACTTGATAAAATTTGGAAATGGCCTGAACCCTATTGACCATGGGAAGGGGTTTTGCATGTGTGTTTCCACAGGATTACTCAAAACCTGTCTGGCTTCCTGCCTGCCATGTCCAGCAATACCCGCAAGATGGCACAGCTATCCCTGAAGAACAAGAACAGTGCTCTGGTAAGAAAACTAAAACAGGGGAGTTGGGCGGTAGCACAGTGGGTTAAGCACACATGGCGCAAAGCCAAGGACGGGTGTAAGGATTCCAGTTCAAGCCCCTAGCTCCCTACCTGCAGGGGGGGTCACTTCACAGGTAGTGAAGCAGGTCTGCAGGTGTCTTTTTCTGCCCCTCTCTGTCTTTCCCTCCTCTCTCAATTTCTCTCTGTCCTACCTAACCACAACGATGGCATCAATAACAACAACAACAACAATATCTACAACAATAAAACCACAAGGGCAACAAAAGGGAAAATAAAATAAACATTTAAAAAAAGAAAAAGAAAACTAAAATGGGGCCAATCGGTGGCACAACTGGTTAAGCACACAAATGACAGTGTGCAAGGATCCAGGTTTAAGCCCCTGGTCCTCACCTGCAGGAGGAAAGCTTCACAAGTGGTGAAGCAGTGCTGCATGTGTCTCTCTGTCTCTCTCCCTCTCTATCTCCTCCTCCCTTCTCAATTTCTCTCTGTCTCTATCCAATAATAAATAAGTAAATAAAACAAAAAATAAAAAAGTAAAAAAACAACAAAAAACTTGATCCACACATTATTTCAGGTCACTATTATACATACAAGTATTTATGGACTATCTAGGTATATACACACCTATGTATTCATTATTTTTGCCACCAGGGCTTCACTAAGGCTTTGTTGCCTATAGTGAGAGGGAGTTACAGAGAGAGAAAGAGAGAGATTGCAACACTGTTCACCACTTGTAAAGCTTCTCTTTTGCATGGTGCTCCAATGTGTCATCTGGGGACTGGACTGGAACCTTTAGAGTGTGCATTCTATTCTACCAGGTGAGCCATCTCCTGAACCTCTATGTATTGTCTTTAAATTCCCCCATTTTCTCTGGTTGTGAGGAAGGAAGCAATAACAGGACAAGCACAGATCCAGTCCTGCCAGGAAAAGGACATCTGTCATGTGAAGAAAAATTAAACTGTTGTATTCTAATCTCCTGTTCATTTCCAGCTTCGTCATAAGAAAAATCGGTGGTACTCCAGCATTTATGTGTTTGATGGCCTCTCCATGTTCAACTACAGAGGCTACAGCATTAAATGTACAGAAGTAAGAGCCCTCCATAAACTGGTGCTGGGTAATACCCAACTCTTCTAGCTTACTAGACTCATGCTTTTCTGGGTCTGTATAGATTTTCACTACTTAGAATACACATTATATTCCCAAAGCAAAAGGGTAAAGCCAGCATGCAGCTTTCTGTGCCTTTAATTCTCCTTTAGCTGGTTTCTCAAACAAGAACATACATGTCTGAAGAGATGATGGGATGGTGTGGTAGGATAACCTGCCAATCAACTAACCTCATTAAGGTTTACTTTGTGATTTCACATGAAAGTGAAGCCCAGGCCATAAGATGCAGAGCCCAACTAGCATTGTCCCGCTCTTTCTAAGGCCAAGACTGAGGGGCTTTAAGTCTGCTGGCATTGGAATAGGGAAGTTGGACATATTCCACACATGCTTTTCCTGGACCTGTGTCTATACCTTTCAACTGTCAGTGAGGTTTGTGCCCCTTCCACCATTGAATCAAGACAGCAATGTTTTAGGTGATTTGGGTGTGAACAATTCGATTTCCCCCTATGACATGGTCTTTCTTTTTCTTTTCTTTTTTTTTTAAATATTTATTTTATTTATTTATTCCCTTTTTGTTGCCCTTGTTGTTTTATTGTTGTAGTTATTATTGTTGTTGTTGTTGCATAGGACAGAGAGAAATGGAGAGAGGAGGGCAAGACAGAGAGGAGGAGAGAAAGATAGACACCTGCAGACCTGCTTCACCACCTGTGAAGCGACTCCCCTGCAGGTGGGGAGCTGGGGTTCGAACCGGGATCCTTATGCCGGTCCTTGTGCTTTGTGCCACCTGCGCTTAACCCGCTGCGCTACAGCCCGACTCCCCCTTTTTCTTTTCTTTTTAAAAAGATTTTATTTATTTATTAATGAGAAAGAACCAGATATCATTCTGGTACATGTGCTGCCCAGGATTGAACTTAGGACCACATGCTTGAGAGTCCAATGCTTTCTCCACTGCGCCACCTCCCAGACCACTGTTTTGTTTTCTTACTGAGGAGCCTGCTCTCCATAAGATCTATCTCCACGGGAGTTGGGCGGTAGCGCAGCGGGTTAAGTGCAGGTGGCACAAAGCAAGGACGGCGGTAAGGATCCCGGTTCGAGCCACCGGCTCTCCACCTGCAGGGGAGTCCCTTCACAGGTGGTGAAGCAGGTCTGCAGGTGTCTATCTTTCTCTCCCCCTCTCTGTCTTCCCCTCCTCTCTCCATTTCTCTCTGTCCTATCCAACAACATCATCAATAATAACTACAACAATAAAAAAACAAGGAGAACAAAAGGGAATAAATAAAATTAATATAAAAAATATATTTTCATAAGAACCATCCTTGGGGGTCGGGCAGTGCAGCGGGTTAAACGCACATGGCGCATAGCACAACGGCAGGCCTAAGAATCCCTGTTCGAGCTCCCTGCTTCCCACCTGCTGGGGAGTCGTCCAGTCGCTTCACAGGCGGTGAAGCAGGTGTGCAGAGGCTACAGCATTAAATGTACAGAAGTAAGGAGCCCTCCATAAACTGGTGCTGGTGCTATCCAAAGACACCAATAATAAAAATAACAACAACAACGATAAACAACAAGGGCAAAAAAGGGAAAAAATTGCCTCCAGGAGCAGTGGATTCCTAGTACAGGCACCGAGCCCGAGGAATAACCCTGGAGATAATAATAATAATAATAATAATAAATACAATAATAATAAACAATGCAACCTCGCTACGGAACGAGGAGTAACTGAAATACTGTGTGACCTTAAGCAAGTCTTTTTCATCTCTGAGTCTCAGTTTCCTTCTCTGTAAAATGAGAAGATTTGGGCAAGCTGAACGCAGAGGCCTAACTTTCTGACTGTAACTCTTCCTGGTACCCAAAACACTAGCGCCAAGCACCGGTGGCAGCGAGCGCCAGCCGGGTAACCCCGCCCTCTGCGGAGCCCGGCCTAGGCCGGGAGTCCCCCCCCCCCCCCCCAGCACCCCGCCCACGGCCGCTGAGCTCCGCAGCTCAGGGGCCCGGCTTCCGCCCTCCACGTTGTTGTTCTCCATCTGGGACACGCCCCCTAGGTCTCGGCTGCTGTCACCTCGCCTTAACCGCACCCGCCCCGTCCCTGAGCAAAGGGTGGCTCAGTGATGGCACAGTTGGAGCCTCTGCCCATGTTAGACAAACGTGGACAAAGAAGCGATTCGGAGGAGGGACTTGATATTAAATGATAGAAGGTAAAGGACACAGGTCACAACTGAGGAATTTCCCTCTTGGCGTCCCACCTATGGTTCACACACACAGTGACCCTTCCCCCCAATCCGCACCCAGGAATGTGACCCTGGTAGACACTAGCCCTTTAAACTGAAGGCTGGCGGCGCGGGGTGTCCATGTGGAGCAGCTCCATGCCGTGTTGTCCTGCCAGCCCATTGGCCGGCGGCCCGGTGACGTCGTCTAATAGGATGCGAACGCACTGCGGGGGGAGGAACGGAGGCAAAATACGGATGTGGATCAGCACTCCGTTCCCTCTGCCGCCGCTCCGGCAGCCTCGCGCCTTCAGCTCCGCCCAGGGGCGGATCCCGAGGGATGGGCGACTGCCAGGCGGAGGCAGAAAGTAGGTCACGTGTGTGTAGGGAGCGGAGACCTGGGTTTCAGGTCCGTCTCTGCCATCCTAGGGTTCCCCTAACCTGGCATGTCCTTAGGAGAGCTCACTGAGGGCTTGCGTCTTTCACCCGCCCTCCCCTCCCGCAGGCCAAGTTTCGTTGTGAATGACCCAAACACAACCCTCGCTCAACTTGTGGCTGACAGCCGGGGCGGGGCGTGGCCGGAAAGCGGAAATGCAGGGCGCGAACCGGCCGGGCTTCCCCCCGCCCCCACCCAGGCCACGTGTGCGCGCGCCGTCTGTGGTGGGCGTGACCAGCCCACTCCGGGCCCCGCCCCTCCATTCGTGAGACGCAGCGGCCCAGCGGGCGGGGGCTCCGGTCCGGGCTTTGGCTGCGGCCCCGGTGTAGTAGCGGGGGCGGCGGCCGGGGGCAGCGCGGCTCCTTCCCTTGTTGTGTGTGTCTGTGCCTCCTCGCCATCTTGTTGCAAAGCCTTTTCTTGTCGGCGGGACTCCCGGGGGCCGCGGGGCGGGAGGCATCTGAAAGGAGGAAGAGAGGGAGGGGAAGGAGGAAGGCAGTGCCGCCTTTTTTTTTTTTTTTTTGCATCAAAATTTTTTTTCGATTTGCAAAATCTATTTTGCAAATATTTGGGGAGACATTGATTTTTCTCCCCGTGCTCCCCCGTTCTTCCCTGCGGAGTGCGCTGCGCCGCCCAGCCCTGTCGCCCCCCCGGAGGTGATCCCTCCCTCCTGCCTCCCCGCCAGCCTGACCTGTGCCTGGCTCGCGGGCCGCAGTCTCGGCCCCGGCGCGCCCCTGGCAGCTCTCGGCGCGATGAGCATAGAGACGCTACTGGAGGCGGCCCGCTTCCTGGAATGGCAAGCGCAGCAACAACAGAGAGCACGTGGTGAGCGGCCGTGCACGGCCCCTGGGGCACCGGGAAAGGGGAGGCGAACGACCCCCGTCCCCCGACCCCACGCGAAACCGCGGGCACGTCCCCCACCCCCTCCGGTCAGCCCGCCAAGCGGGGCAGCGCGAGGCTGGCTCCGCGCAGAGCCGCCGCCTGGGGAGGAGTGTTGTGGGCAGTGAAATTAATGAACTCGTTCACATGCATCGAGGGACCCGGCTGCTGTGACCGCCACCCGTAGCTACCTGCCACCCCTTGTGCATCTTCCTTGAAGGGGGGAGGCTCTTTCCGCGTGGGCCAGCGGCGCCCTGGGTGGTGCTGAGGGTGTGTGAGTCAGGGGGGTGGGGGAGGGATGGTGCTGCGTGGGGGTGGCAGACCCGCGTGTGCGTGCGTGTGTGTGTGTGTGCAGGGGGATGTGTGCCGTGAGCCTCGAGAGCGGGTGAACGGACGTGTGTACATGGGCGAGTGTGTAGTGCACACAAGTGGGCGTGTGTGTAACTGGGGGTGGTGGTGGGAGTTACTCTACACCGAGCAGCTCCCCGGGTTCCCTGGCTCTGTAAGGGGAGAATACTGGGGGCGCTCCCCGCAGATCTACGCGCCGCTTGGGGCGGAGGCGGCCTTTGCAGAATGAAATGACATCGCGTGTCTTATGATCCTGGCCAGCCCCGCCTGACCCCGCCTCCCAGAGCTGGGCTGGGTCGCGGGTCTGGGGTTTGGGTGCGAGTCGGGCCGAGTGGGTGTCTGTGAAACGGCACTCAGGTCGCTGGGGGCAGCCCCTGGCCCCCCCTTGCTGCGCCCCACTTTAGCCGGTGTGGAATGTGGCGTGTCTGCGCGTTCCAAACCCGCTCTCGGCTGGAATGTTGCGTGTCGCTGCATTCCAATCCCGTTGGTTACAACGGGTGGTGACGTGGGCGGGCCCCGCCCCCGACCACGTGCACGGGGGACACTCCCGCTGGGGACAGCGCGGCCGGGCCCCTCCCTGCAGCCTCACGCTGGGCCCGGGGCGGGGCCTTGCGCCGGGTTGGGCCGGGGCTCCGGACGCTGGGCATCTCCCAGTGAGTCTTCGCCCTGCTAAAGCGAAGCTGAGCTTACCTGTCGCTTCTAGCCTCAACCTCCTGTTTTTTGTTTTTTTTTTTTAATCTTGGGGCCAGGGAAACCCTTAGAATCTCAGGGCTGCAAGGAGTATTTAGAGCTGACGTATGCCCCGACCTCCAAAATTGTTCTTACCAGGACCTACAGGCAACACCCCTGGAGGAACACACTGGAATAAGCGAGGCTGAGAAAGGGCAAACTTAGATGCTCTCTCAGAGTTGGAGGGGTGGGGGGAACGGATTTCAGATACCTCCCATCCCCACGCGCCCTTATGGTCATCCCCAGCGTCTGGGTGCTGCTGTAATAGGAGATCGGGGGTAGCTGTATATTTCCGGACTGCTTCGAGAGCCGTAGCCCTGGCCAGGGTATGTAATACAGCAGTATCCAGGGATTCCGGTCTCCCCATTCCAAACCCTTCCTCTGGGCGGGTTGTGGTGGAGATTGCTTCGCCCTCCTTTCCTTTTTCTCTGCCTATTGTTGCTTCAGTGATGAGTCATGCAGGAGGTAGTAGTGTGTGTTGTGTGTGCGCGCGCACACGCCTGGCCTGCAGCGCTGCAGGGTGGGGGAGAGCTGCTGACCTGAGGCTGAGGACTACCGGCCTCTCAAGGTCAAGAGTCACTCTTACAGATTTGAGATTAAGATGCTTGAGTTTAGCGAACTGATGGACTAGAACATCTGCTCACCGGCCCCTTCCCCTTGTCTGGGTGCAGAGCAGGGTCAGGCACTGGACAGTGGTGGTCATGACCCAGGGTGTCCTTGCGGGGGGGGGGGGGGGGCGTTGTGAGAGTGAGGGGAGGGGGTCGGGGAACATGGGTAAGATTTGGAAACACTGAGTCACCTGCTGCCACCATCAACACAATGCAATGAAGAAGTCTATTGTGTCCCCACTGTGTACCAGCCAGTGTGCTGTGAGTGAAAGGAAAGGACCTTGTTACCCCAAGGGCACACTCACTTTACTTTACCAGCTGGCAGTTTGGCTATATGGGGAAGGGAAAAAGACCTCCCTCCCACTGTCATTTCTCCCACCCTTTCCAGAATAAGCCTAAGAAGGACAGAGATGACGTGTGCAACATTGGAAAGGAACCTGGGTACAGTTCTCTCAGCTAAACCACTGCACAACCCTGCTCCCCTCCCCCAATAGTAGGAACTGGGCTTAGGGAACTGAGCTTGCTGTAGCTACCCAGATGCAGCTTCTTCGTGGGGCTGAACCATCTTAGGAGATGGAAGGTTGCTGGAAAGCCAGATCTACCCCAGAAATTCTTGTGCTGAGGGCTAAGCCCAGCAGCAGGAATTGAAATTATTTAAAAAAAAATTTAAAGGATTTATTTCATATGAGAGACAGTTTCACGTGAAAGAGAGAAGCTAGATTACCATTGTGCTACCTGCTGCATGGGAGATCTGAGTTAGGTGTGCAAGTCTCCTGCTCCACAAGCTGCGCTATCTCCCTAACCAGAAGTAGCAATTCTATCTCCTGTATACATTGTTTTCTCCTTGAGATGCTGTCCTCTGACTTGGGGTGGGAGGAATTGGAGACAAAAGGGTGGTGTAGGAATCTGCTGGCTAGAATGCTTTCCCTGAGTCTGTGCCTCTGATGCGCAGCTGTTGGGGTGGCAGGGAGGGGGTCCTCTAGTCCATGCCCGATTCAACCTCAAGGAATCTGTTTCTAGATAAATGACTTTACTCACACGATGCACCTGGGTATATGAATGTGCATGCCTGTATGTATGAGAATGAATAGAGACAAGGGGCCAGGCCAGCCTGCTGGTCAGCAGGAGGACTTAGTAATTTCTAGCATTCATGAAAGTGGCTCAAATGGAAACTTCTGTTTAGCAGGATTGGGGGAAGATGTCTCGAATATCCGGAGGCTGCTTATTTAGTCACACCCTAGGCTTGCCCTAAATACAAGGTCCCTAAGATGTAACTTCTTAGGAATATTTGGGGCTACTTGGTATGAACTCCTCAGACACCTTCCTGCCTGGTGCCTACTGAACCCCTGAGCCATGCTGGCTCTGTGATGGCTGATGGGAGCACAGCACTTGTCCTTGGGTCACTCTTAGAGAAGGCATGTTAAGTTCTCTAGGGGTTACCTCCAAAAAGAGCTCAGGGAAGGTCACAGTTGGGGAGATAGCATAATGGCTATGCAGAAAAACTAAAACTTACTAGTGGGGCAAGAGAACTAAAGAGAATGAGAGCATCATTCTGGCATATGCCATGTCAGGGATGAAATCAAGGACTCAGGATGAAACAGAACCTAAATACTGCTAAGTACTGCTCCTGAGGAAGACTCCCTAGTGACTGCGTGCACCTCTTCACACTGTTGCCTCCCCCTCACCCCCATGCACACACAGGGAGAGGGTTGGTTGTGTCTGGGTATATAATGAGTCAGCTGGTGGGGAGGAGGAGGCAGAAATGTTTGGACTGAGCTGGCCTAAGGTATCCCATCTTCACAAGTCAGGCCTTTTTATGCTGATCCAGGTATTGCCAGAAAACTTGGGTCCTTCCTGGCAGCTGTAAGGTGTACTTGTCTGGAGGAAGGAGGGAGATGAGAAGGAAGTGGTCATGTCTTGGGACGTTAAAGTTGCTGTAATTATGGAGGGTTTGAGTTTTGCTTTCACTAGAGATCCTGGGATACCTGTCCTTGGGGTTTGGGCTCCTGTGTGTCTCCCTGTTCCTGGAATAATAAAACATTTGGCCCAAGGTCAGTGAAAGTTTGGGAACTGGCTCAAATAAATGAAAATAGTGACAGTGATGATGTTGGACCCTGAGCTCCACCCAGGGCCTGGCCTTGGGAGGATGGTGCGGGCAGGTGGTGAACAAATTGGGCCTGGGAAGGGCTACACATAGATGGGGTCAGAAGGCTTTTTCTAGTGAGGTCTGTGGGCAGCTGGAGCTCAGAGAGCTGGTTTTCTCTGAGACTAACAGAAGCCAGTGCTGGCTGGAAAGGCTGGGGAGAGCCAGGCTGCCCTCACTGGATCAGGCCTGCACCAGCCAGACATCTCCCTTTCCTGAAGGAGAAGGGGGATCCAGAAAGGCCCAGGCTGACCAGTCCAGCCCCTGAACTCAGGCTGCTGGGAAACCGCTCAGTGCTTCCCCTCTCAGAACACCCCCCCCCCCCACTTCCTCCTTGCCTGTTCTCTGCAAGGAGGGAGGGAAAGAGGGCCTCTGAGCAAGGCTGGCTCATATTCAAGTTGACCCGTCAGAGTGTCGTGAGGTGTTGGGTTTTCTGGGGGCCCTGAATCCAAAAGACTGTAGCCTGTCGGTGCCCTCCTCCAAAGGAGTACTTAGCCAAGTTTGTTCCCAAGCCCCACCCATTATGGGGTGGGGTGCTTGGGGTGTGTCCACCTTGCTAGCATTGTCAGTTCTTTTAGTCAGCAGTGTGACAAAACCAGGGCAGGAGGGAGAGCTATTTAACCAGCCTGCACCTCAGTCTGAGGGCTACAGCTGCTCCTCAGGGGCCCTGCCAGGCTCAGGAGCCAGAGGACCACAGTAGGGGAGCCTTGGAGAAGATGGGGTAGGGTGGACATGAAGAGTGACCTCTGGAGCAAAAAGAGCCTCTGTCCTTCCTCTGTCCTCAACCAGCTCCTGAGTAGGCCTCTTCTTCCTGCAGGCCTTTCAGCAGAGATGCCACCAGGATGCCAAGTTGCCTAAGCTCTTTGCCTGTTAACTCCTATGAGATGCCCAGTTTCTCTTTGTCTGCCTTTCACCCTTCTAGCTTGTGCTCCTGCTGTTTTTTGGTGGGGAGAAATAAAAGTGGCACAAAGGGCAGAGAAAGACCAAGTATGTACTTTTGTAGACCCTATGGAAGCCACCAGATATTGGGACCTAGCCTGGGAATCTGTAATGCTGGCCCTGATTTCCTTATATGTGAACTGAAGATGTTTCTGCCTGGTCTATAGTGTAGGGCTCTTTAAAGTGTGTGTGTGTGTGTGTGTGTGTGTGTGTGTGTGTAGACAACTAATGAGCATGTGTTGGCATACTTGCAGGCATTGTCTGGGCTGGTTTATTAACCAGTTCTACACAAAGTGCTGTATGACTCTGTAAATCACTTTGTATTTCTGAGCTAACCTACCTCATCTGTGCAAGGAAAGTAAGATTTCCCTCTAGAAAGTATTCAGTAACTACTGATGAAGATCTTCCCCAGAACTAAGCCCTCTCCATTCTCCTATGGTGGCCTGTGGGATCTTTTGTGGGCAGGCCTCTGCCCACTGCTCCTCTCAGCCTTGTTGCTCCTGGCCCTCACTGCTTATCGCCTGCTTATTCGATGGGCTTCCCACAGCCCCTTCTATCCTTGCCCAGTTTGAATGATTACCCTTTCTACTTGTCTCCCCACCCTTCTCTTTCCCACCTCCTTGGCTGTGAGCTCCCCAAAGTCAAGTCTGTTTTGTCTACTGCTGTGGCCACAGCACTTAGCCTTGCGCTAAGGGTGGGTACCTGCCTAACTGAGCGCTGACCAGGACAGGGTCCCACGGTGGGTTACTGTTGGAAGACAGGTGAAGCTGGGACCCAGGATGGTGGTCCTGCTGAGACACCCCCTCTTGTGTTCTTTCTGTGTAGAGGAGCAGGAGCGGCTTCGCTTGGAGCGAGAGCGGGAGCAGGAGCAGAAGAAGGCTAACAGCCTGGCCAGGCTGGCCCATACCCTGCCCTTGGAGGAACCCCGCATTGAGGCACCACCCCTGCCTCTGTCACCTCCTGCACCCCCACCAGCACCCCCACCACCGCTTGCCACCCCCACCCCACTGACTGTCATTCCTATTCCAGTGGTGACCAATTCCCCTCAGCCGCTGCCACCACCTCCTCCATTGCCCCCCACAGCCCAGCCTCTGCCCCTGGCACCTCGCCAGCCAGCCCTAGTTAGCACCCCAGGACTCAGCATTAAGGAGTCTGCTCCCTTGCCTGCCAGACCACAGGTGCCCACCCCTGCTTCTCTGCTGCCGGACTCTAAGACCCCCATTCCACCCACGGGAAGCCCCAAGCCTTTGCAGCCCCTCCCCACACCCATCCTGACCATAGCACCCCATCCTGGAGTGCAGCCCCAACTGGCCCCCCAGCAGCCACCCACACCCACTCTTGGGACCCTGAAGTTGGCACCAGCTGAAGAAGTCAAAGCCAGTGAACAGAAGAAGAGGCCTGGGGGGTGAGTGAGTTGTGGCAGAGGCCAGTCTGGTGGCCACCCTCTAGGCTGTGTATGCAAGAGCAAGTTCCTTCTCAAACTAGCCTCCCAGACGTCCCCCCCGCCCCCCGCCAAGGGGCCCTGGAAGCCGGGAGGGAGTGTTGTCTGAAGGCCTCTGTGCGAGTCCCTCCAAGGTTGGGATGCCTGGCATTCCCAGGCTTTTGGATAGGCATATTGGATTATGGGTCTCACAGGTGAAGGCTGAGGGCTAGCTGGCAATTTCCTTAATTCCAAGGAGCCCTTCTGTCCCCTGACAGGTAGAAATGGAAGGTTTAGGGGGCTATGAATGGTAAGCACACTTATGCCCTCCAGGAGGGTGTATGTGCCTGGACAAAGGACAAGCGCCACCCGCTGCGCCTATTACAGAGAATGTGTGGGGGTGGGGGGATGGGAAGACCTTAACAGGTCCTCCTCCCTGAGCCTCCTGTCTGTCTGGTTTCAGGATCGGAACCAGAGAGGTCCACAACAAACTGGAGAAGAACAGGTGTGTTTGTGATTTTGCCCCCTCCCTCGGCCTTCCCTCCCCACCTGAATCAATCTCTCTCTCACACACACCGGCTCACTGGGGCTGCCCCCTCTCTCCAGGAGGGCCCATCTAAAGGAATGCTTTGAAACCCTGAAGCGCAACATCCCCAACGTGGACGACAAGAAGACATCGAATCTGAGCGTGCTGAGGACGGCTCTGCGGTACATCCAGGTATGGGGGAGGGACGCGGCCCTGGAGAGGGAGGCAGGGAGGGCGCCGCCGCAGCGCAGCTTCCTCCCGGCTCCCCCGCCCGCCTCCACGCGGGCTCCGTGCACATGGCTCGGCTGACATCAGCGGGGCTCCCCGCCCGGGAGGGGGCGGGCGCCGGGCGCGTGCGCGGGGCGGGCGGCCTAGCTCCCCTCCCCCGCCGGCCGCAGCCCGCGCGCCCGGTTAGCGCCTGACGCGAGTTAGGGCCCCGGCACCTGGGGAGGCCGTGGGGCAGCGCGGGGCGGGAGCGGGGTGCTGCCGAGCCTCGCCGTGCAGGGGTCCCCTGGGCGCGGCTGCTTCCACACCTCCCACCCGGCCCCCGTCCGCCCCGGGAGATTAAGTGAGCGCAGCGGGCTGGCTGGGTGACTAACAGCCCCGGGGTCACCGCGCCTGGAAAAAAAAAAAAGTGCGCTCCCTTGTCCGAGTTACCAAAAAAAGGCCCTTTCACGGTGGGTCCCCTCCCAAGGGACTCTGGCCTCTCCTCTGCAGCACCTGGGGGGGGTCCTTCCAGATAAGACAGTTGCCATGGAGGCCTGAGTTTCGGTTTCCCAGGCAACCGGGGCGGGCTCCGCGTGCCGGGAAGGCGGCTGTGGGGGTGGGGCGCGCGGCCACGCTCGGCTGCCGCGGAGACGGAGTCCGGCTGAGCGCGAGCCGTTGGGGAGTGGGAGGGGCTTAGGGCTCCGGTCTCCCAGCCACAGCTCTCGAGGACTGTGGGGGCTGGGCGGCTTCACTGCCCCTAGGGAACGGGCGGCTGACAAGGTCCGGAGGGGCCGGGAGCTAACGGAGGGCGCCCCCTTGCGCGCCCTCCCCCGCCCGCCCCTCGCCGCCGTCTCGACGCTGGGTCAGAGCCCTAAAGTAACCGGAGCCTGACTTGTGGAGGGGCGGGAGCGCTGCTTGGCAACTGCTGTCGGCCAGCCGCTCCCTCTCCACCTCCCGCGGACACGCTCTTCTCCGTCCGGCCTCTGGGGGGAGGGGCGGGGCTGGCGCCTCTCCAGTTCCCTTCCCGGCACCCGGGAGTGGCGGGGCCGGGCTCGCGGATTGGCTGGGCTGCTTGAGGGGCGGGGCTTCCAGCGGGGAGAGGGTGGGGGGAGGGTGCAGCGGGCTGGGAGTGACGCAGCAAAGCCGGGGCCGCGTGGGTGCGCGCGTGCTCCAGCAGGGGCGGGGCCTCGCTTGCCCGCCGGAATGGGCGCAAGGGGGATGGGCGGGGGTTTCGGAGGGACCCCGCCCAGGGAGGCTTGCTGTGGGGGAAGGGGGAGGCGGCGGCTTGCAAAACTGGACTTGTATTGCAGGTCCTTTAGTATGGACTAGGAGTAAAAACCTGCTCAAGTGTTGCCATTTTCTGTGAATATCAGCTTCCTCTTCTGTACTGCAGTGATGCAAAATGGGAAAAAGTAATGGTGTTTTTTTCCATGGTGAAAATCGAGTCTCTAAATATTAATAGGGTTTTTGAGAAGTAGGAAGGATGCATCAATGGCAGGTTCCTTTTATATTTATTTACTTATTCCCTTTTGTTGCCCTTGTTGCTTTATTGTGGTAGGTATTGTTGTTATTGATGTCGTCGTTGTTGTTGGATAGGACAGAGAGAAATGGAGAGAGGAAGGGAAGACAGAGAGAGGGAAAGATAGACACCTGAAGACCTGCTTCACCGCCTGTGGGGAGCCGGGGTTCGAACCGGGATCCTTATGCCAGTCCTTGTGCTTTGCGCCACCTGCGCTTAACCCGACTCCCCGGCAGGTTCCTTTTTATGTACACATACTTACAGGAGAATTACTGCGTAGTGTGTAGATTTTGAATGTGAATGAGGAATGGATACCCGGAACCAGCAGACTCAGGATGTGGGTCTAGGCTGGGTAGGAAACAAGGTAGACAATGCCTGACCTTCAGTTACTTGCCAGCAGGAGAATCAGAAGTGGAAAACCTGCAAGGCTCCACTGATTTACTTACTCATTCTAGCACCCCCCCAGTGTGATGCAGAGGGGTTAACTTGCGGCCTCCTGTAGTGTAATTGGGACGCCAGTGACTAGCCTCTGCAATCCATGGAGTTCCTCCAGGTGCCTTCCATGGCATGGTATTTCTTTCTTTCTTTCTTTCTTTTTTTTTCTCCTGTCCCTCGAGGGATATCACTGGGTCTCAATGTTTGCACTATGAACCCATCGCTCCTGGTAGCCTTTTTTTTCCTTTTTTGTTTCTTTCCTATTTTATTTGATAGAAATTGAGAGGGGAAGGAGAGATAGGCAGAGAGAAAGATAGACATCTGCAAACCTACTTCACCACTCCTGAAGGGTCTCCACTACAGGTGGGGAGCAGGGGCTTCAACCTGGGTCTTTGCCCATGGTATTATGTGCACTTGACCAGGTGTACCACTGCCCGGCCCTATTCCATGGTGTTTCCGTGGTTGTTGGAACTCAAACCCAGAACGATATGTTCAGCAGGGCATATGCTCTACTGGGTGAGCCATCTCCTGACTTCTCGCTCAGGTAATTTTGAACAACTGTGATTTTGAGGGTAAAACAGGAAGCATAGAAAAAAGTTTGTGTCTTTGTTCTTGTAGCAGATTATTGGTTTGGTAATGCCATGAAGATAGACGTAGGAGATGTCAGGATCTATTTTGGGGAGTTAGGAAAGCTGTTGCTCTGAGCCATGAAAGTTTCAGGGTGCATTAGTGGAAGGCAGAGAGCTCAGTGCATGCCAGAGTTACTCCAGCAGGAGGAAGCACAGTGCCAATTCAGAGGTTAAGAACTGCCAGGAAAGCTGCTGTGCACAGATGGGGGTTGAAAGGGGCTTTTATTGTAGAAAGATTGTAGGGCTGTCTAGGCTCAGGGTTCTGGTTGTGTGCTAAGATGGGAAACTGCAAACCGTGGAGACTAACTCCCATACACGCACGCACGCACGCACGCATGCATGCGTGCACACACGCACACACACGAACGCCCACCCCAAAGTGGCCTGATGGTGGGAAAAGGATTTGAAGAAAGCTACAGTGAATTAGAAGCAGCAAGAGTTGACAGTTACCACATTACCCATTCAAATAGTCTTAGAGGAAATGGGTACAAAAGGAAGCAATATGAACTGAGGTTAGACCCTAGGAAGACATTTCAAGAGCCTTTAGACTGTGGAGAACTGCACTAGGTGAGGAGGTTTGACTCCTGACAGATACTCTGTCTCTTTGACCTAGAAGTCTAACCTCTCTGTTAGTGGGTAAAGTTCAGGACAGTCTATTCCAACCTCCCTCCCCCCACCCCAGCAGGCAGGTTCAAGTTCGTTGATGTGGCTTCATCTGATGCATTTCAAGCACTGGCCTCTTGAGCTAGAGAAGGTGAAAAGCCAGACAGGTGTGTATCTTTGTACGTACATTTATAGGGGAGTAGGGTCTTTCTTATTCTGTCTTTTCAGCAGAAATAAGGGATGTGGGAAAGGGGAGCAGGTTGCTCTCAACCCTAGGATAGCTGGAGACTGACAGTAGAGGTGTAAAGCTACCAGGTGTTAGGCTGTGACAGGCCACAGCTGTATCTGGGTTATGTGTCACAGGGGCTAGTGGGTTGAGATATCCTTTGCTTACTGAGGTTGGGAAAGCAAGGGACTTGGGGCCGCAGGAAAGTGTATGGGAAAGTTGGGCCTGGTTGGTAGATGGAGTTGAAGCCATTACCTTGCCTAGAAAGTGACAGGTGGAAATGAAATCAGAGGAAACTCCAACCTAGTGAGTGACAGTGATTCTTCAGTGATGAAGAGAGATAGATTATAGATCCTTCCCCTAGGGCTACAATGCTGTGCACGATAGGGTCAAAAGGTAGAAACTAGCTAGAACATTCCTGGCCTTCAGCCATAAGAGTAGACTGGGGTATTTTGTGGTGGGATGGAAAAAAACAAAGCCATGAAATATTTACAAGGAAGTGTCCGATGAAGTACTGTCTCTCACTATGTGTCCATGTATGTAGTGCCAGTGCCAAGAATGGTATACGAGTAAGGATTTAGGATAGGGATAGTGTGTGTGTGTGTGTGTGTGTGTGTGTGTGTGTGTGCGCGCGCACGCGTGTGCACGCACACACGCATTGACCAGTAAGCCTTGGAGACTAGGAGCTCAGTGGCAGATTGTGTGGGAGAGTAAGGAGGCAGGAGGGCTGGATTGTCTGAGTTACCGGGCAGATCCCATGGTCATGACATGCTTGTGAGACTTAAGACACATTGGTTTAATACAGAGACAGGAGGTCATGGAGGAAGGGGGAGACTTCGTGTGGAATGAAGCTGAGTAAGATTGGGTTGTCAGAAAAGCCATGATGCATTTGTGCATAGAAAAACAGAAAAATACGTCATGAGTTTTCCAACAACCCAATGAGTTGGCCTTTGGGACATGAGTTGGCCTTTGGGAGCTGATAATAAGCCTGTGAGAAGGGAAACAGGAACCCTTCTGATAAGGGAGCAGTGCCACAGTCTGGGAGGCATGGGGCCCAGCACCTAAGTACAGGATCAACCTATGAGGCACAAGGTTACCTGGGGACTGAAGGAGTGGAGGGCAAGACGGTGCCACAGACAGGGCTCTCCCTCTGTTTTTTTATTTTATATTATTTTTAATATTCCCTTTTTGTTGCCCTTGTTTTTTAATAATGTTTATTTATTCCCTTTTGCTGCCCTTGTTGCTTTGTTGTAGTTGTTCTTGTTGTTATTGATGTTGTTGTTGGATAGGATAGAGAGAGATGGAGAGAGGAGGGGAAGGCAGAGAGGGGGAGAGAAAGATAGACACCTGCAGACCTGCTTCACCGCCTGTGAAGTGACTCCCCTGCAGGTGGGGAGCCAGGGGCTCAAACAAGGATCCTCACGCTGGTCCTTGTGCTTTGCGCCACCTGTGCTTAACCCGCTGAACTACTGCCCATCTCCCATATTTTATTTATTTTAATGAGATAAGAGAGGAGAGAAACCATAGCACTGCTCAGCTCTGGTTTATGGTGGTGCTGGGGATTGAACCTGGGATCTTAGAGCCTCAGGTATGAAAGTCTCTTTGCATAGCCATTATGCTATCTCCCCAGCCCTTTTTTTTTTTATTTTTAAAAAATTATTGGGTAGGGGTATATACATAATGGTTATGCAAAGAGACTTTCATGCCTGAAGCTCTCAAGTCCCAGGTTCAATCCCCATAATGCCATATGCCAGAGCTGAGCAGTACTCTGGTTAAAAAAAAATACATACACATATATATATATATATAATTTTTAAATTTATTATTATTATTTTGCCTTCAGGGTTATTGCTGGGGCTCACTGCCTGCACTACGAATCCACTGCTCCTGGAGGTGATGTTTTCCCATTTTATTGCCCTTGTTGTTGGAACTGTTGTAGTTATTATTGTTATTGTTGTCATAGCTGTTGTTGTTTGATAGGACAGAGAGAAATGGAGAGAGGAGGGGAAAACGGGGGGGGGGAGAGAAAGATAGACACCTGCAGACCTGCTTCACCGCTTGTGAAGTGACTCTCCTGCAGGTGGGGAGCCGGGGGCTGGAACCGGGATCCTTATGCTGGTCCTTGCAAAGCTTTGCGCCATGTGCGCTTAACCCGCTGTGCTACCGCCCAGCCCTCCGCACCCCATTTATTATTATTCTTACCAGAGCACTGCCTAGCTCTAGTTTATGGTGGTATGGAGATTGAACCTGGGATTTTGGAGCCTCAAGTGTGAGTCTCTTTGCATAACCATTATGCTGTCTACCCCTTCCCCCCCTGGTGTTGTAGGGCTAGGAACAGCCTGGAACCTGTGACTGAGAAGTCAGAAACCTTTCCAGTGGGCTTAGTTGGAGTCACTGGTGCTGCTGAGCCATTTCTTGCTGATTAGTGTGAATTGTACATGGTGAAAGAAAGGCTTTGGGAGTCAGGCAGTAGCGCAGTGGGTTAAGCGCATGTGGCGCAAAGCACAAGGACCGGCGTAAGGATCCTGGTTCGAGCCCTTGGCTCCCCACCTGCAGGGGAGTCGCTACACAGGCGGTGAAGCAGGTCTGCAGGTGTCTATCTTTCTCTCCCCCCTCTGTCTTCCCCTCCTCTCTCCATTTCTCTGTCCTATCCAACAACAACGACATCAATAATAACTACAACAATAAAAAACAACAAGGGCAACAAAAGGGAATAAATAAAATAAATATAAATCAAAAAAAAAAAAAAGAAGGGCTTTGGGATTGTTTAGCAGCCTGGGGAGTCTGGTGGGAGCATTACGGAGACAGCACAGATGGACTCTGTGGGGAACAGCCCAAGTGAGAGGTGGGTACAGAGCCAGCAACTGCAGGGAGTGATGTGGAGGCGGGGCAAGGAGATGCGGAGGGGTCTCAAGATCTAGCGAGTCCTTCTCCAGGAACATTAAGGTCGATCCAGAGACTTGTGAGTGACAAAGTGGAAAGGGGCAGGATTGTTTGGGGTTCTTTGGGGACTGGGTTCCAAGGAGAGTCTCCAGTGGCTTCAGTGACTGGCAGAATGATCCAAGTGGTGGTGGAGGCATTGGGCACACTCTGAGAATTCTGTGACTGCTCTGTCCTCTGCCGACTGGAGGGGGAGCTTCTGCCAGGAGAATGGATGGCAGGAGGCAGGAGAACTCTCAGGGTGGCAATGATGGGAGGGGGGGTACAGATGCTGACCTGCATCTGTGCTCTCCTTCAGTGAGGCCTCCCCAGAGCCCAGTCTCCAGGATTCTGGGTCTCACTGGTAGAACCATGACTAGGAGGTGGGTGTGGTCTCCAGCAGCCCCGTCAGCCTGGACCCCCTTGTCACTCCTGGCCTGCTCCTGGGACAGGGTCCCAGAGGCTAGAGGGTGTGGGGAAGTGTGTGAGGCACTGTGGCCCTGTGGCTGTTGCTCAGGGAGTGAGTGCTGTGGTTTTCCCGTTCTCCAGTCCCTGAAGAGGAAAGAGAAGGAGTACGAGCATGAGATGGAGCGGCTGGCACGGGAGAAGATTGCCACACAGCAGCGGCTGGCTGAGCTTAAGCACGAGCTGAGTCAGTGGATGGACGTGCTGGAGATAGAACGCGTGCTCAGGCAGACAGGCCAGCCTGAGGACGACCAGGCCTCCACCTCTACTGCATCTGGTGAGCCTGCCTGCTGCCCCTTTCACCCTTGCCTCCACCCCTCAAATGCCAATTTCCCTGGCCCCCTTTGCCTGCTAGAAAAGTTGCCCCCACCCTAGTCCCATTATAGACCCAGAGCCCTTGGGGTATCTGATCCTCCAGCTTTTTATTTCCAAGCCCTTCTGATGTGTCCCTGTTCCCATATCCTCTCACAGAGGGTGAGGACAACATAGACGAGGACATGGAGGAGGACCAGGCTGGCCTGTGCCCACCTAAGTTGAGCCATCGGCCCCACCCGGAGTTGCCGAAGCCACTGCCCAGCACCGCCCCTGCACCTCTGCCTCCCCATCCCCACCCACACCCCCAGCCTGTGGCCCTGTCTCCTGCCCATCTGCCTGGGCAGCAGCCACCACCACAGAAGACACCTCTGCCAGCCCCGCCTCCCCCACCAGCTGCCCCTGCCCAGACACTGGTGCCTGCTCCAGCCCATCTGGTGGCTGCAGCTGGGGGAGGCTCCACGGTCATCGCCCACACGGCCACCACCCACGCCTCAGTCATCCAGACTGTGAACCATGTTCTTCAGGGGCCGGGTGGCAAGCACATCGCCCACATCGCCCCCTCGGCCCCCAGCCCTGCTGTGCAGCTGGCACCTGCCACACCCCCTATTGGCCACATCACAGTGCACCCTGCCACCCTCAACCACGTGGCCCACCTTGGCTCCCAGCTGCCCCTTTACCCTCAGCCTGTGGCTGTGAGTCAGCCCGTGGCAGTGAGCCACATTGCCCACACCCTCTCGCACCAGCAAGTGAATGGCACAGCCGGGCTGGGCCCCCCAGCTACTGTTATGGCAAAGCCAGCTGTGGGGGCTCAGGTGGTGCACCATCCCCAGCTAGTGGGCCAGACAGTGCTCAACCCTGTGACCATGGTCACCATGCCCTCCTTCCCAGTCAGCACGCTCAAGCTGGCTTGAGGGTGAGGCCGCTCAAAGCCCCCAGTGGGGGCAGGGAAGGGGAACTATCCCCCACTCTCCCACCCACCAGCTCCACACATTCCAGCCCAGCCCAGGCCCACCCAACCCACACCCACCCCCAGGCCTCTTAGGGGAAGGGGGTGCAAAGACTCTGAGCCAGGGGAGGGAGGGGCCACCCCAGGGAGCTGGGCACAGGGCAGAGGATTCTCCCACTGCACAGGGACTTGATAAATGATGAGAAACTCTGGTGAATGTGCTGCCCACCCAGCCTGGTGCCAGCCCAGGTGCATTCCTTCCTCCCTATTTTAACCCCTGAAACCAGTGCAACGTGGACTCCCCTTACCCGCTCGCCTTTCTGTGCTGCTGCTATTTCTCTGTCTAGTGAAGGGCCCTCCCCTCCTAAGCCTCAGCCTTCTCTTCCCAGGTCTTTAGAGAGGCAAGGAGGGAAACATAACTGAAGTAATGTGGCCCAGACTGCTGGGCCCCCGAGGAGATCCTGCTCTAGTTAACCAGTAACAAATCCTAGCAAGTGACTTGGTCTGGAGTCCCACCCAGCTTGGGGTTCTCCAACCTATATGTAGTAGTCTCTATGCTTGGTTACTCCAGAAACTAGTTAAGGTGATTCGATGCCAACAGTAAACCAAACTCGAGCTGTTGCCAAGCTTCCGGAGGCTCACCCATCCCATCCCAACCCTTGCCACTGGGCTGTTGACCTCAGGAGAGTGGGCTGAGCATGGTGTGGGGAGGGAGAGGCTTGGTTGTCTCAAGCCTCTAACACATGCATACCCAGCCTATGTCTAGGCAGAGAGAACTGCTATGGACCTCTGTCTCCAACCCTGAGTGCAGCTCTTGGCTTCTAGAAGGAAGGGATGCTGGCTGGTGTCCACTCCCAGAGGCCTGGTCCCTGGACTCTGCTCAGTGCTGTGTACTTTGCCCAGGCGGTGGGTGCACCTGGGTGCCTCTTATAGTCTAGAAGACCTGGACCAGCATCTGGTCTGGGTTCTAGGAGCCTGGAGCCACACTATGAGGCAAACAGGCAGTTAAAGTCCAGGGGCTTGGCCAGAGCTACCAACCCCTTCCCAAACAGGCCCTGGGGACCTGTGGAGAGGGAGCAGGGAGAGCTGAGGAGAGCTGCTGCTTCTGACCTGACTTGTCTCTGGCATCATCTTCTCCCCCACTCATCCTCAATACCCCCTTCTCTCCCATGGGCTATTCTGAGTGTCCCCTCTATGGTGGGCTGCTATATGCCACCACCACTCCTCTCTTAGGGCCAAAAGCAGGGTTGAGCTTGTGGTGGGGAAGAGTGGGGGACAGGGAGCACTTGTAAGGGATGCTACGTCCCTGCCTCTGTCATGGCAGACAGCAACGGCTTCTCTGAGTATTTATCAAGTGGCCTTGTGTCAAACACACTGTTACACACGTGTCCACACTCAGCTCCCCACCTGGACACACGCTTACCAATGACCTTTCAGCATGGGGGAGAAAACTTGTGTTCCTAGCTGTGAAGTCTGCATTGACAGGTGGGGTGGGCAGTGCAGGATCTCTGGCATGTCCAGCAGGACCCAGGAGGCCAGCAAAGGTGTGGAATGGACTTAAGACACCCACTGACTCCCTTTCAACCCCTTCCTAGTGCCGGAGACCTCCCAGGGGACTATTTTCTTGTGTGTGTCTGGGCATGAAGAAGGCCTTTTGATGCCTTAGAGGTCTCTTAGGAGGGAGCCCTGTGCCTATCCCAGTGTAGCACTTCCACCTTACAAGCTTGCTGCCTTCCTGTACCTGTGGCCCTGGCTCTTGAGGGGAGCTAATTTTGCTTTTTCCAGTGTGATTATGATGGAAAGAACAGAGGGACAGACAGGCAGGCCTGGTCTGGTGCCCAGGGAGCAGTCAGAAGCACTGGCAAGCTCACCTTCTGTTCTCCATGCACCCTGAGGCCATTCCAGAGTGTCAGCCAATTGCCCTTGGGGCCTGCACAGATACCTCATCCGCCCACTGCCTCCTCCCCGACCCCCAGCAGTGGGGGCCTCTGACTCTAGTGCCGAATGACTATGTCCAGATTGGTGAAGATGGGTGTTGTTGCTATTGTTTTGTTGTTGTTTGTGAATGCTGTGACGCTGTATGCCCAAGATGGCAGCCTTGGCAGGCCCTCCCTTGGGCATCTCCCCTATGAGAGCTGTCAGGACCACATCTGTCCTCGCCCTGTGGGACCACCTGCCCCTCCCCTCCCTAGCCCTTCCAGCCTGGGGGACACGCGTGCACACACACACATACACACACACACATCTTACCTCTCATGCGTGTTTTACTTTTTGATGTTCAGAGTGGCTCACTGGCTGGGACTCTTTACCTCGGGGTATGGGGGAGGTTGGTTCCTTGGGGGCCAAAGAAAGGCAGGGATTGCCTGGAGGGGAACTGGGGGATCACCATAACCCCTGATCTCTCTAGGAACGGCTTCTCCCCCCATCCCAGGGTCCCACCCCTACCCCCCAAAGAGGTGGCCCTTGTTTACAGTGAGGACTCGGTCACTGTGTCTCCGTTTCCTGAAATATAAACCGTAGCAACCCCAGACTGTAGAGATTTTTATGTGTTTGGATACATCTGCTGTGTGGGAAAAAAAAAAAAAACTACAAAAACCCTAATTTTGTACATATTGTATTTTTACTATTGAACTGTACTCTAGTGGCTGTTCATGCTCCAAGACTTTAGGTATTGAGACATGAATACTATCCATGTAATAAGCACTTGCCTGGAATAAAATATAAAACTGAAATAAACCTGCACTGAAACCTGAGCTGGAGCTGTCAGCCTGCAGCATCTGGGTCATTTTGTTGGGGAAAGGAGGCAGACTTTTCCAGAAGGGCCTCTGGCAAGAAGCATTTGGGTCCTTACCTTGTTGCCTGGGGGCAGTGGTAGTGGTGAGCCTCAAATAGTTTCCATATTGGTTGATTTTAGAAACAGATTTGGCATCTTCCAGCTCAGATTCCAAGGCTCAAACTGAGAAGTTCAGTTCTGATCTTCCTCTCTTTATGCCTTATACTTCCTCAAACTATCTTTACAAATATTATCTTGTTTCATCTCTCAACAGAACAGTGAGACAAATAAGTCAGGAACTAGCTGGGGGCCAGGCAGTGGCTCAGCTGGTTTAGCGCACACTTTACAGTGTGCAAGGACCCAGGTTTAAGCCCCTGGTCCCTACCTGCCGAAGGAAATTCATGAGTGGTGAAGTAGGACTGCAGGTGTCTTATTTCCCCCTCCCTTCTCAATTTCTCTCTATATATCCAATAATAAATAAAATGTTAAAAAAACAAAACTCAGGAGTCGGGGATAGTGCAGTAGGTTATGGGCACATGGTGTGAAGCACAAGGATCGGCATAAGGATCCCCCAGTTCGAGCCCCCAGCTCCCCACCTGTAGGGGAGTCACTTCACAGGAGGTGAAGCAGGTCTACAGGTGTCTTATCTTTTTTTTTTTTTTTAAGATTTTATTTATTCATGAGAAATGATAGGAGAGAGAAAGAACCAGACATTGCTCTAGTACATGTGCTGCTGGGAACTGAACTCAGGACCTCATGCTTGAGAGTTCAATGTCCTATCCAGTGTGCCACCTCCCAGTCTTTTTTACATATATATTTATTTATTCATTTTCCCTTTTTATTGTTATTGATGTCGTCATTGGACAGGACAGAGAGAAATGGAGAGAGGAGGGGGAGACAGAGAGGGGAAGAGAAAGACACACCTGCAGACCTGCTTCACCACCTGTGAAGCAACTCCCCTGCAGGTGGGGAGGCAGGGACTTGAACCAGGATCCTTACGCTGATCTTTGTGCTTTGTACCACCTGCGCTTAACCACTGTGCTGCCACCCAACTCCCAGGTGTCTTTCTCTCCCCCCTTCCCTCCCCCCTCCATTTCTTTTAATTTTTAATTTATTTTTCCCTCTTGTTACCCTTGTTGTCTTTTATTATTGTTGTTATTGATGTCATCATTGTTGGATAGACAGAGAAATGGAGAGAAGAGGGGAAGACAGAGGGGGAAGAGAAAGATAAGACACCTGCAGACCTGTTTCACGGACTGTGAAGTGACTCCTCTGTAGGTGGGGAGCCGGGGGCTCGAACTGGGATCCTTATGCTGGTCCTTGCACTTTGTGCCACGTGGGCTTAACCCGCTGTGCCACTGCCCGACTCCCTCCTCTCTACATTTCTCTCTGTCCTAACAATGATGACATCAATAACTACAACAACAATAAAAAACCAAGGGCAACAAAAGGCTAAATAAACATTTAAAAAAAAAAAAAAACTTCTCATGGCAGATAAGGAGACAAGGTTTGGCTGGCCTAGTGAGTCCCTTTCAAGCCAGTCTAGGCCTTGGCAGAGCTGTCGTGGCATCTCAATTCAGGCAGAGACCTCCCCCAGTGGGCAGGTGTCATCCTGCCCTGGTGCCTTCTGCCCTCGGGGTTCTGAGAGCTTCAGTGAGGATAGTAGAGACAAACTGTCAGGACTGTGTACAGGACAAAGTTTTCTGAGAGGATGGGCTTCATAGATAGTTAGGGTAGACCATCTGGAGAGTACATAGGGCTGTCCTTTCAGGGAATGGGAGTCAGAGAGCCATGTCTAACCTGAACCTGGAACACCTCTTTCCCAGTGACAGTACCTCTGCACTGTAGGAAAAACCAGTCCTTTGGCAGGCTGTTAGGGTAAGCAGAAGCAAGGGGAAGAGGATAGAGCAGGGCCTAGTAATAGAACAGGTGGGCTGCCCACTACCTTCTTTTTCCAATTCCTGGCACATATCAGGGAACTTCTTTTCTTGGGGTGGGTCTGGGGACATGGGTTATTTGCTGGAGGAAGTGGCAGCCACCAGAATCTTGAGCTTTCATTCTCTTAAAGAGCCAGCCCCATCTCCATTGCTTCCCAGGCCAACCAAGCCATCACTTGTGAGATGTTGGCACCCTCTGCTGGTGGCTTCAGGAAGAGACATTCTTCCACTTTCCCAGGGTTAGGGTTTTCAGAGCATCCATATGGTGTCACGCACTTGGTCCAGCACCGGGGACAAAGATGAGGACTCTGCTATAGGAGTGATGACTCAGTCACCCGAGGGGTATCACTATATCTTAATGACAAAGAAAAGCCCCAGACCCCATTCAAAGGTCAGTTCCCCCCATCAGCTGAAGTCTGTAAGGGAGGGGCCTGTAGCCAGGCTCATGTAAACAGAAATTGCAAGTAGGAAGCGAGGTGCTCCCACTTGCCAGTTCCTGCTCTGTAAAAGGGAGACTTACAACCTTCCGGGATGGAGGTTCCCTGAGATGCTGTTCAGGGTCCTACTCATGTTAGGCTAAGCTAGAACTTTGGTTCTGAGGCAAGGGTTTTAAATGTTTGACACCTGTCACCCTTTGTCCTGAGCAGTCTGTAGTTGAGGTCCCTCCTTCCTGCAAGTTTTGGTCATCACTACCCTTCATTGTGGGACTAACCTTGCTTTCCATTCAACTGTGCAGTTTGTAGTTACCCAACATGTAGTTACTGGCCAGTGACAGCCCACAAGTAGTCCCCAGGGTCGCAAGCATTGCCAAATGCTGTTTATTAGTCTGTTAATCTGAAGAGTATAGTTTCTGAGTCAAAAACATACACACTCTGCGCCTCACAAAATCAGAGTCACTAAGGCAGGCACACAACAGCCACCGTGGTTGGTGGAGGCCAAAGAAACACAGACAAGGGTAGGCAGTGGGGTAGCCCAGTGCCCAAACAGGCCGTGCAGGGCCTGGGGACAAGGGGGGACTGGGAGGCTGTGCTGGATGCAGAGGGGCTGTGGGCCCTTTTTAATGTCTCTCAGATGTGAGAGCCTCACCCTGGGGTTTAGCCTGCATGTATTGAGAGTTGGGGTGACAAAGTAAATAACATGCCTAGGTCTGGGGTTAGGAGCTAGACCTTTCTTAGCACCCCCCCTGAGTGAGGCTCCTTTCGGGGGGTTTCTGGGCCCCCTAGGCCTCTCAGCATCCTGAGAAGCATGTGGAAGGCAGAGCTGGTCTTGCTTCTCACCAGGGAAAAATAGGACCCAAACACTACCCACCCCTCAGCCTCAGGGATTAGGCAGTTGCCTGAATGTGCTGTCCCCAAACTCTGGGCTTGTCCCTGAGAGGAGGCTATGACAGAATTTCCCCCCTAGAAATCACTCTGGGATTCCGTGTGAAAGCAAGTGCTCCTACTTCATTGCAGATCCTCCAGCAGGCAAAAGCATTGTTGATATTTTCAGGGATGCGTCCAATGCGTAAAGCAAGAGCAGGGTGGTAAGTGAGACTGCACAGGTGCACGGGGTGCGTGCTGTACAGGCTCAAGGAGCAGTGGCAGTGCTGCTGAAGTGGACCATTTCTTCCCAGGTCCCTCATCTGCCTACCCCAGTCGCAGTGAAGTCCCAGAGGCAGGCCATGTCTCCTGTGCCCAGGACACGCACCCAGAATGACAGCTGTTCTAGCTGTCCCAGCTGGGATTGATGTGTACACATACACTGGGCCTGCAAGGGGATGCTCTGAAGAGACAGAGCACAGAGTCCCTTGTCCTACATCACTGCCAGGTAGGGACTACAGGGCTCCAGATTGACAGGGAGAGGGCAGGGGAATAGTCTAGGCTGAAGCTGAGGGCAGTGGGGACGGGGAAACAAAGTAGTTGTTGCCCAATGCAGCTGATCCTTGAGGCCATCCTCTCCCATCCCAACCCAGACCTGAGCAGGCCTTCTGGCCCACAACTGCCCTGCAGAGCCAGCACTGCCCAAAGTCGGATCCCAAGCTCACAGCACTTTGTTAGGAACACAGTTGGGCAGACAGGGTTGGCTGTGGGTTGGGGCAGTCTCTGCTGCAATGCCCCTGCATCTCCCTGTGGGGCTAGAGGCCTGGAGCCCAGACTCTGCACAGTGGTATCCTCTTGGCTACACTCCTCACTTGTTCTCTATGAGCATCTGCACCTTGTAGACAAGGTCCCGGGCAATCCTCAGGATCTCCTGCGCGTCGTGACGCTCAGCACGTTCTGGGGGAGACAAAGAAAACTGTGGGGATGCTGGAGCAGGTGTAGCAGTCTGGGAGGAGCTCTGACACTGCCCATCCCTGCTGTTTCCATCTGCTAGACTCCTGACATCTGCTTACACAGGAGGGGGCCCAGTAGTCCTGAGAACCCCTCCAGCCCTGCTCAGACCAGGAGTAGATGCCCTCAGTCAGGAGGGCTGGACCCGCTCATACCATTGAAGAACTTGATGATGTCTGTGAAGTCCATATTGTTGTCGCGGATAATCTCACGGTAGGCCTCCACCAGGGCCAGGGCAATGAACAGGACAAAGTGCTCCGATGAGATGTGCCGAGCTGCCCAGATCACCTCCCACACAGCAAACACGTCTTCATACAGCAGCTCTAGGGAAGCAAGGGCCTAGGGATGAGCTTGGCTTTCCACAGGCCCCTGGGTGGCACCACCCCTGTAGTTCCTACACTGGGCTCAGGCAGACTCCGCCTCTGCACTTCCTGAGCAAAGCAGCTCCACTTTGATAGGCCTTGGTGTTGGGGGAGATGTGGCATGAGAAAGATTCCTGAAATTATGTGTTAGGCTGATTTTCAACCCTAGTGCACTTTGGATCCACCTATGGAGCTTTTAAAATTGAGGATGTTGGGGGCCGGGCAGTAGTGCAGCAGGTTAAGTGCACATGGCACAAAGTGCAAGGACCAATGTAAGGATCCAGGTTCGAACCCCCAGGTCCCCACCTGCAGGGGAGTCGCTTCACAGGCGGTGAAGCAGGTCTGCAGGTGTCTTTCTCTCCTCCTCTATGTCTTCCTGTCCTCTCTCAATTTCTCTCTTTTCTATCCAACGACAGCAGTAACAACAACAATAAACAAGGGCAACAAAAGTAGCCTCCAGGAGCAGTGGATTTGTAGTGCAAGCCCTGAGCCCCAGCAATAAACCTGGGGGCAAAAAAGGAAAAAATTGAGGATGTTGAAGTGAGGTGGTGGCACACCCAGTTGAGTACACACGTTACTGTGTGCAAAGACCCAGGTTCAAGCTCCCACCTGCAGGAGGGATGCTTCACGAGTGGTAAAGCAATCTTCAGGTGTCTTTTTTTTTTCATTATGTTATCTACCCCTGCCCAAGTGCCTTTTTTATAAATCTTTTAATTTGTTTATTATTGGATAGAGACAGAAATTGGGGGGGGGGGTTGGGCGATAGCGCAGCAGTTTAAGCACAGGCCATGCAAAGCAAAAGGACCAACATAATATGATCCCGGTTTGAGCCCCCAGCTCCCCACCTGCAGGGGGGTCGCTTCGCAAACAGTGAGGCAGGTCTGCAGGTGTCTTTCTCTCCCCCTCTCTGTATTCCCTCCTCCCTCAATTTCTCTCTGTCCTATCCAACAACAACACCAAAGGCAACAATAGCAATAACAACAACAACAAGGGCAACAAAAATGGGGAAAAATAGCCTCCAGGAGCAGTGGATTCGTAGTGCAGGCACTGAGCCCCAACAAATAACCCTGGAGACAAAAAAAAAAAAAAAAAAGACATTGAGAGGGAGTAGGAAGATGAGATGGGGGGGGGGACCTGTAGCCCTGCTTCAGCTTTCCCCCTGCAGGTAGGGACCATGGGCTTGAACCCAGGTCCTTTTGCACTGTAATGTGAGTACTTAATGTAATGTGAGTACTTAACCAGGTGCATTACCACCTGGCCCCTTCAAGTGTCTCTCTCTCTCTCGCCCCTCTCAATTTCTCTCTGTACTATCAAATAAAAAATAAAACTGGGGAATGGGTGGTAGTGCAGCGGGTTAAGTGCATGTGGCGTGAAGTGCAAGGACTGGCGTAGGGATCCCGGTTCAAACCCCCGGCTCCCCACCTGCAGGGGAGTCTTTTCACAGGCTGTGAAACAGGTCTGCTGGTGTCTATCTTTCTCTCCCCCTCTTGGTTTCTCTCTGCCCTATCCAACAACGACAATAATAATAATAACAACAACAACAACAATAAACAACAAGGGCAAGAAAAGGTGGAAAAAAATGGCCTCCAGGAGCGGTGGATTCATGGTGCGGGCACCGAGCCCTAGCGATAACCCTGGAGACAAAAATAAATAAATGAATAAATAAATAAAACTGAGGCCATCCAGGTTACTTCCCTTAGGAAGTTCCAAAAATACAGTTAGGATTGAAGACCACTGGTTTTGGAGAGGAGTTGCTGGTCCTGACCCCAGCTGCACCATCCAACCACTGCCTGTCACCTCAGCCTCCATCTCCCCTTACCTCTCTTAAAATCCAGCAGGAACCAGCGGTAACAGAAGTAGAAGTGGGTGTAGTCTCCATTCTGATGCATCAGTTCAAACAGCTCTGAGTCCAGGATCTTGTGTGGAAATACAGAGAGTCTAGGAGCCACACTGACTAAATGTTGCTTCCCTCAGCCAACCCCTTGCTCCAGGCCCCTCTGCTAGGCTCCACAGACAGCCTGGTGGCAACACAGCCCCTCTTCTCCACCAGCAGGGTGGACTTTGCTCTCTGCTGCCCCACCTGTCTCTGGGTTATTCCATTCTCTGCTGGGTTTCATCATCAACCTTGTTACTGAATTGAACTTTCATGAACAGAAATGTTCATTCACAGGTTGTTATTCCTTCTCAGACTGTAAGGCTGGAAACCATGTTTGGGGGGCCAGGAGTTAGTTCACCCAATAGAGTTCTAGGTTTGAACCCTGGCACCATGTGGATAGCACTGGGTGAGTGTCCTGGATGGAGCTCTCCCTCGTTCCCTCTCTGTCTAAAACATAGGGAAAAAAAAAAGAAAGAAAGAAAGAAAGAAAGAAAGAAAGAAAGAAAGAAGACTGCTCAGCGGTACTACCACACATGAGCTAGGCCTTGAGTGTAGAAGAAGCATCTGTAATGAAAGAATGAAATGTGCACATGATGGCAGAGGGTAGATAGCATAATGGTTATGCAAAGACTCTCACGCCTGAGGCTCCAAAATCCTAGGTTCAATCCCCCCGCACCACCACAAGCCAGAGATGAGCAGTGCTCTGGTAAGAAAAAAAAAGGAATGTGCACATGAAGGAAAGTTTGGAGTGCTCCCTGGTCTCCCCATGCATGACAGACAGGCCCAGCAGTAGCTGGTCACATGCGCACCTGGATGAGGGAGCGCATGTTGGCAAAGTGAGTGTCCATGGCACCCCCATTGGGAAAGTTCTGGCTCATCCTCTTCATGAGGTGGCTGAAGCAGCTGTAGGCCAGCTGATCTGAAAGAACAGAGTGAAGCAGCAGAGGGGAGAAACTAGCACCTTACCACCTGGGGGTGTCCCAGAGTCTCCCTCTTCTGGACCTGTGGTCTTGTCTCCAGTTAGATCAGACCAATCACAACACCATTTGGGAAGCTTCCCCTACCCGGCCCCTTACCATTGTCCAGGACGACCAAGAGAGGTGCCAGGAGGTCACACATGCCCTGCACATAGCCCACGTCCAGGTGCTCCCACACGTAGCTGCAATGCCAGGGACAGAGTCACCGTGGGTGTGCACCATCCCCTCCTTTTGGAAATCCCAGGGAGAAGGGCTCTAGAGTGATCTCTGAGCCAGAAGTCAGTTTTTCCAGCCCTGAAGCAGTGGGAGTGTGATGGAGAACACTCTGCAGTCCCTGTCCTTGGGGACCTCAGTGAGAGACACAGTAAACAGCCCTCACCCCTCTGCTGTTTGGGAGCCCAGGAAACCCTGGGCTGAGGGTAATCAGTTACTGCTTCCTGAAGAAGGAAGGAGGGAGCTAAGATCTGAAACATCTCAAAAGAATGACTAGTATTGGAGGGGGCATTGTAGGGAAAGGCTATTCCAGACAGGCAGGAGAGAAGAGCAGGGTCCCTGCCTCCTCCCACCCTGAACCCTGCCCCGCAGTGGCACCTGCACATGATGTCTCTGAGCCTCTCGAGGTTGGGGGATGTGAAATACCAGTAGTTTCGGTCACATCGCTGTACATCCTTGTCTATTCGGTGCAGATTTAAGGCCACAGTGTCCAGTAATTCTATCTGGAAGAGTGAAGGGCCCTCAGGGGTGAGCTGGGGTCTTGGGCTGATGCTTAAGTAATAGTACTCTGAGAATGCTCAGATACAGGTTCAATGCCACCCTCTAGGACAGTCAGGGAACCCCCAGCTTCCACCCTGCCAGCTAGTCCCCAAACCTCAGGATGTCAGGAATGTTCACATACAGTGTAGGCAGCAGCACACACAGTCGCAAGCTCCTCCGCGGCCTCCAGTTCACTGGCCTGAGAGGCCTTCTCCTGGCTGGAATCGTGGGACTCTGGGAAAGCGTGAGCTGCAGGGACTGACCCACTGGGCTCCCCACCACCGTCCTCTTCCTCAAAGCCCATGCTCTGGCCCTCATCTATGCTTGACTGGATGCCCGAGGCCATGGAGTAATTTCTCGAGGAAGGCAGTCCTGAATCTGGAGAGTCAAACTCTACTGACTGCTGCTGTTCCACCACGGTGGTGCTCTGGGGCTCAGCTCCTGGTTCCTGCTCAGGCTCTGGTTTGGAATCTTCAGAACCTGGGGGCCTGGGGGGCTCCAAGTCATCCACAGAGATAAATACCTGGGGGGGTGAATAGATAGTGTGGCTCATACTTGTGCTCTGGCACCTTCCCTCAGTTCTCATTCTCCTTCCTGAGGTCAGTGTGAGAGGTAGAGAATTCCCTTCACAACTTCCACCCACCCTATGACCCTTGACACTCCCTCCCCTTCCGACTCAGCTGACCTAAGCATCATTCCATTAACACCTGAAGTCATGAGGCTTCCCTGGTCAGGTGCTTGTTGTGCCATGTGGGTGACCCAGGTTTGACCTTGGCCCCCACGGTGCTGGGGGAACCTTAGTGCTATGGTGTTTTCCTTCTCTCTCTTCCTTTTCCTCTCTTTCTTTCCTTCTTCCTCTCTTTATTAGGCAAAGAGGCAGGCAGACACACACACACACACACACACACACACACACACCAAAGCACCAAAGTTTTTTTCAATATGGTGGGACTGGGCTTGAACCTGAGCCATGCACATGGCAAGCAGCACCCTATTTTGCCAGTCCTGCCTCTTCTTCTTTTTAAAATATTTTGTCTATTGGATAGAGACTGAGAGAAGCTGAGATGGAAGGCACAAGATAGGGAGAAAGAGAGACACCTAGAATACTGAGTCAGTGATCATGCAGCCGCCTCCTGGCAGCTGGGGACTGGGGGCTTGGACCCCGGTCCTTCAGCATGGCAGTGCGTCTCGACCAGGCATGTTACCATCCGACCCTATGACTATATTTGAAAATGGTGCTCTGGTGCAGGTGAAGCCACAGTGATTACAAAAGAGAAAAAAATTCTCTATTTCCAGTACTGAATATTAAGAATAAAGGCAGGAAACTTCTCTAGTACCTAATCATATATAAACCTTAAGCTAAGGAGAGACAGGAAGTAAAAGGAAACATTAGCCATTTACCACCACAGACGAATCACAAAGCATATACTGCCTTTTTCTATTTGAACTAAGTAGCAAGACACTGAAAATGATTTTTACTTTAGGCACAAAGCAGGCAGTACTGCTGAGTTAGTATCCCTCTGTCATAGTAGCCCTGGAACTAGAATCCAAGTTCGCCTACTCCTGACCTTTAGATCTCTCCACAAAGAGACAAGGCTCCCCAGATTCCCACAAATTCATTTTGCCCTGGCCATCCAAGAAAACACAACACAGTACACTAGCTCACTGTATTCTTCCTGTAACTCCTAGGCAGGCAGTCAGAAAGCGATAGTCAGCTTATATTTTGGTGGGAGAAAAGGAGGCACAGATTCATTAAGCCGTTCTCCTAGGCCTCCACTGCAACAAGTATTAGAGGCCATGCTGGTGCTTAGGACTCCTGTGTGTGACACACCGGTGCCCACCTCCCCCAACCCTTCCCAGGTCCCGTCTGGCTCACATCGTTGCTGATGGTGGAATCACGGTGGATGAGGCGCTGCACATGGCTGTCGATGCTGCTGCCCGAGGAGAACTTGGTGAGTGTGGCTGGCTGAGCCTCCCGCTCTCGTAGCCTCAACACCACCTCACAGGCCTTCCATTCTGCCAAAACCTGCCGGTACCTCGCGGCCACTGCTGCGTCCACCTGTGCTCAGACCACACAGTGACTGTGCAGGGAGGAGTGCTCCAGGCTCCTCTGCAAGGGCTGGGACAGCTGGTGACTAGGGTCAAGCTCAGGGGTGAGGACAGTGAGGCCGCTCTGCTAACACCTTTCTGCCTTCTTTCTGGCAGAGAAGGGGTTGCAGTTTCCAAGGCCCCCAATACCCCTTCAAAACCACTGCCTGTCACTCCCCATGGGAACAGGCTTCCCTTACCTGCTCCATCTCCTTTTTAGCCATGCCAAACTTGTAGTGACCAAGCAGAAAGGGCCAGACGTCCTTACGGATCTCATGTTCCACACCTCCGTAATAAACTTGCCGCAGCAGCTCCAGCTCCTTATAGTTCTGAGGGACCCAGAGAGTAGAGATTGTGCAGCCCTGTGGTCACTGTAGCCCTCTGGGTGACCCATTCCCACAAGGAACTAGGGCCAGGAAGAGTGGCTGCGTCACTGTCCTGATGCCCAGGCAAGCCCTGCTTTGGGTGGTCTTGTCTTCCCTGCTCCTGTTTATAGCTGGATGATAACTACTTCAACCATTTTTGTTCCAGGGCAGGAAATAAAGCCCCAGAAAGACATAGAAATTTGCCTAAAGCTGTTGGAGCGATGTGAACACAGAAGGGAACCAACCTAGTCCCCTTTGTGTGGAAGCCCCAGACCCAGCTCTCTGAGATTTTACCAGCTGAGATGTTAGATCACTTCAGGGCCATTAACCAGGGCTGTGAAGCTGACCCTTGCTTCCTTTCACCTGAATGCCCATTTGGTCTGTGAGAGCTGCTCCCAGAGCATGCTGTTCTGCACTCAGTCCCCCAGCCCAAGCCCCATCTCTTGAGAGTGGGCACCTTTTCATCCTTCTGGTATTTGCTCCACACGTCTTTGGTGAGGCCCCCAGAGGCACCTGGGGGCCGGCCAGGTGGGATGATATTGTGATGCACCAGCGCTGACAGGTGAGTCCGCACTGTGGACAGGTGGCGACAGTATGCCAGCCCTGTGGGGATTGGAAGAGCCAGGAGGCTGTGACCACTGTACCTTCCCTGGTTCCCACCCCTGGCAGCTCCACATCACCCCATACTCACAGCCATAGAAGGCCCTGGATACGATCTGCCTCTTCATGCTCTCACACAGTAGCCTGAGGGGCAACCTGTGGAGACAGCCTGGCTCAGAAGGCAAAGGCTGTGGCCCATTTTGTGAGGAGGACAAAAAGGACATTCTGCATGAGTGGCGAGCGGGTTGGGTGCAATGAGTGCATTAGGAAGCAGGATCCATGGACCAACAGCACAGTCATGGGCTTTCTACCCCTGCCAGCCAACCTGGGAAGAGCTGTGGAGGTCCAATTGGCCTCCAACCACCCAGGGGACCCTGGACAACTAACTTGACTTCAAATTAGTCAGTCTGGGTTTCTCCTCTGTGTAAATGCAGAAAGCTATTTCAGGGTCTCTAGGAAAAATGGGTAAAAAGTGACTGATGAACACTGGTGCAAGAAAACAGCTGGCAAAAGCATCAAAGGACCCTCACACAAAGACCATTCACATACTTCCTGGCTCTTGGCAGTTCAGCTATCTGCTGGAGTTTGCAGCTGTACGTGTGAAGGGTAGGCTCAGAAGGGGAATACTTAAGTATTAAGTACCTACTTGGGCTTCCACATGAGTTTTATATCTCACTCAGTCCTCACAATGACCTTCAGAAACAGGATATCATTTGTGTCTTACAGATGAGGAAACTGAGGCTCTCAGAGACTCAGTAACTTCTCAAAGTCACATGTGTAACAGATGAAATAAAATCCAGTTCCGTCCAACTCAAGGCCAACCAGTAAGGCAAATGTCTTTTGGTGCTCCTGAGGACACACTGACACATGCACACAGACAGACATGCTCCAGGGAGCTGACGGTCCAGGTCTGCCCACTCACCGGTCAGGAACACAGTTGCAATGGCTGGGGGTGGCAAACAAGGAGCTGCTGGTGGAGCAGGAGAGGCAAGAGGAGCCCTGGCTGCACAAGGGCTCCAGGTGCCAGGCTGGCAGGTTGGGTGCAAAGCCCTGCATCTCGATCATGTCACCAGCATCTGAGGGCAGGAAGGGGGTACAGTTGAGGCCTGGCAGGCCTCCTCCCTTTAAGAGCCCTCTGTGCCCAGAGCTGCAGCATGAAGCCACCTGTTGGTGGAAAACCATAGAGTTGGTTCCTGCCTGGTACAGAGCCCAGAGATGAGACGCTGGAGAGAGAGAGGGTGCTTGGCACTTCCCAGCCTCCCCCAGGCCTTTCTGCATGTGATAAAATACTTTTGAGTCATGGGTGATTATGTCTGTTCTCTCCATCTTGATACTAGCAATAGAATAAACATTTGCTTTTCCAGAGGGAGCAGAAAGAAAGAGAAAGAATGACAAAAGCCTGAGCTCTTTAAAATTTTATCAGCAAGCTTGTTCTTTAAAGATTCAGCCTGACCGTCCTCTTGGGCAAATTGAGATGCTTGGGATGTGACCTAGAATGCTACAAACTTTATTTTTAAATTTATTATAATTTATTTATTTTATAGAGACAGAGAAACTGAGGGAGGGGGAAGCAAAGAAGGAGAGAGAGATACACCTCTAGCACTGCTTCACCCACTGTGAAGCGTCCCCCCGCAAGTGGGGACTGAACCAGGGTGCTTGTGCACTGTAACGTGTATGCTGCAGACTCCGAACCTTTTTATTTATGCCAGGGCCTCTTCACTGGCCAAAGCCCCCAAGTGTTCCTGAGTCGCTTGTCCTGGTCCACAGACCTCATCTCTCTGAAGGTTCTGTAGCTCATGGTCACTGGCTAAGGGGGAGAATGTTCCTTGTCTAGGTCAGGAGGCCCTGATGCCAGCTTGTGAGGGGACATTCCTGAGTTATTCATCTGCCCAGCCTGATTGATTCGGCCTAGTGGGTTCCTGCAAATACATAGGGAGCTGGCAGCAAGGGCAAAACTGCTAGGTGGGGACAAGAGAGGTGGCTGCACACATAGTAACACCATCGTGAAGAATGTGCCCAGGTTGCAGCCATTAGCAGACAAAGCCTTCTCAGCCAGCCCAGCTGGTCTGAATCAGAACCCAAGACCCTTGAGAGCTCTGAGTAGGGCAGGCCCCACTATGCACAGAGGACTCTGGCAGCTTCACTGAGGCACAGAGATGCAGCAAAGTAAGACAGCAAGTGAAAGGACAGGGGATGTCTCCAGGAGTAAGGAAAGAACAGAGAAGAGAGGGTGAGAACAAGGAAAGAGAGCTGTGTGTGTGATGAAGACTTTTTCAGGCAGTATTTTCTCTTATGAGTAGCCTTGACCCTGGTTTGCTGTAACCCTAGAGCAGACCTAGATCTGGATTTTGTGGGAGACAGGCTCCAGCTGAGTATGCCTTGGTGAGGAGAATTTAGCTGAACCCCTGCAATCCCCTCAGAGACTGTCTTGTCATGGCCCTTAGGCTCTCTTTCCAGACTGCCTCCTAGCCTGAAATTTTTGTATATATCCGGCCCTTCAGCTCCACCAGAAGGCAAATTAAGGGAACACACTTGATGAGGAGGGGCTGTGGCTCTGGGAGTGAGGGTCTGCAAGCCATGCCCAAGACTGGGAAGAGGGAGGGAACAAATGCAGGTGGGGTGGGGCAGGAGTCCAGCTCAGGCCCCTGAAGCAGGCAGGAGAAAAACCAGTTCTGGGGAGAGCCAAGTGGGAGCAGGCCCAGCCAGGCAGGCAGCAGGCAGCAGGCGGGCAGGTGGGGGAGGGGGACAACAGGTGCAGAGGGTGGGCACACAAAGAAACAAGCTCATGCCCAGAAAGCAGGGCCCAACCAAGGCAAGTCTCCTGGGTCAATGCTCTTCACCTTAATTCTCCAGGAAGGAGCTGAACCAGCCAGCACTGAAGACTGCATTTCTGAATTAACCCAGTGCAGACAGCTGGAGGTGTGAAGTGACTAGGTAAGGGGGCAGCAAGCTGAGCAAGGCTTCTGCTAGGGCAGCAGGCTAGCTAGACAAGGGTTTCTGCTGGGCCAGCTTCGACTCTGACTCTCTCCTCTGAGCAGGAGGAAAGTTTGAAGCAAAATCAATCAGGGTGGTTGAACCCCACAGCTCCTAAGACTCCGAGTGAAAGGTGCCTGACCTGGAGCAGAATTAGAGTGAACAGCATCTCTGCTCTGTGGGGAGGCAGCAGGAAAAGGGGGGTGGGGAAGGAGAGGAGTCTGGACACCCGCCACTTGATTCACATGCACAAGTCAAGCATGTTGCAGGCCTGGAAAGCAATGGCTAGCAGAACGGACTCAACAGTGTTGTCATTATGGACTGGAGTGGGAAGTGGGGGCTCCCACATCATATTTCCAGCTACCAGCTGAATCTGCTCTCATGCCTCCTCCACTTGTCTAAGTACTGAGGACTCAGAGGCTGATATTGGGTTGGTCCGGGCCCTGAGTTTCATGTAGATGCTTAGGTGCTGGGGGACTGTATGCAGATTTCTCTGATCCTACAGGCCTGAGCTCTAACACGAATCAGGGACAGACTTGCTATTGCCAAGTCAGCCAAGAGAGGGGCTCTTGGCCCCTCTCTCAAGCCTAACTAGTTTGGGGGGGAGTCTAAGAAGGGGCTCTCATTGGCCCTCCTCAGACTCAGCCTTCCCACACTGCTCAATGTCAACCTATAAGTAAGCATTTGTACCCAATCCAGATTTGCAAGGAACCAGAAGGCAGGCAATAAACTAGGCCCCCTGGTGTTCCAACCTGTGCCTGGCCTATAGGCTCCTACTAGTAGGGGCGAGAGGGAGGGCAGACATGAGGGCAGGTGTGTGATGGGTTAAACAGGCAGATGGCTGGGTTGTGCTGAGCGTGTGGTAGGTAGGGATGTTCTAGGTCACAGATTTGGTTGCCTGGGGACAGGGGAAATTATTATTGGTCTGGTGGCTGGACTAAGGAAATAGGTTCTTTGGCAGAACTTTGTAGAAGTGTAGGGAAAGTGTTGGACATATTCTTATACATTTTCTGCAGAGTCAGGGAAAGTGGAGAAGAAATTCATTCTACGGTGTCAACATGGTGTGGGAGGGGGGCTTCTCTAAACTGTAAACTGTCCCTTCATAGCAGGTCTCTCCTTGAGAGTTCCAGTCTATCCCTCACAGATTCCCTGGCTGATTACTCTCCAGAATGAGGTTCCCTCTCCACCAGCTTATCTGTGCTAAGAAAGACAGGTAGCAACTTCTTGGGGAAACTGAGCCATGGGTCTATTTCCATGGTGCCCCAACTCTTCACCTGACCCACAGCAGCCTACTCTTGCCCAGGAGGGGCCTGGTACTTTTGTCCTGTTTCAGCAAAAACACTGCCTGGGTTTGTTGGCATACTCCCAGGAGTGGAAATGGGGCTTAGAGAGCTACTCAGGTCTCCCAAGAGACAATATGATTCACCTTCCTATGGTTGGGTCTTCCCTCTTAGGCATGAAGCCCTTCCCTTACAGACTCAGCAGAGAGCCTAGACACCTGCTCTTTGTACCATCCCCTCCTTTTGTCAGTGTTTCCTACCTAACTGGCTTCCTGTTAGAAGGGAACCACCCTGGGTATTAAGTCCCATAATGCCAACACTGCCATTAGAGCCCCTGCAGTGGGTGGCAGGTGGGCCCAGGGGGGTGGGGGTGGGGTGGGGTGGGTCAGGAGGGGGGCGGGAATAAAAACCTTTCATCGGATTGGGAGCTGTGAGGTTCCGCGAGCAGATCATTGAGAGCATCGCGTGTAGTTTATCCTCCTCTTCCTCATCATCGTCCACCGAGGCCGCTCGGCTGGCCGCTAGGTGGTGGTAGTTAATAGTGACTGCTCAAAGAGAATAGCAGAGAGGCAGAGGCGTGAGGACCCTGGTCCCCAACTCCCTCCTTTGGGGGAGGGAAATGGAGTCTTGCAGGGTTTGCAGAGAGGAAGGGGGACCTGACAGTCTTTTTGGTGATTCACTTGTGAGAGGATGGAAGAGAGTGAGGATGGGTGCTGCCTCAGAACCTCTGCTCTCTAAAGGAGACCGTCACTAGAAGAACAAGAGAGAACTGATGCGGGTCTGAGGGTAATGAAGGGTGGGGCCACTGGGGCAGGCCTGCAGCTCAGGAGCTCGCTGGCCCAGGCTGAAACTGGACATCACTGCTGGCAGGTAGATCCTAATCATTCTTCAGTTCACATCATGGTCAGGATGGATGAAACCTGAAGATTACTCCAGACTCCTCCCTTCAGACTACAAATGCAGCCTTCTCCTCCAAGGGCTCCCCAAAGCTTCTCCAGAGGAACCTGAGTCATCTTCTGTCACAGGTGCTGGGTACCCTGGTCACCCTCAGGGGGAGTGAGCCTTGAAATGAAGTGACTAGAATTGGAAACTGCTACACAAAGCGGGAAGTACAAACTGAGTTATCTAAGCTGATCAACAGCCTGAGATGAAATGCCAGGTTTGCAAACACATTCTGGCAAAAGGTATGTCTCCTAATATGGAAGGGGAGGGGACTTCCCTCTGTCTTATGTCCTCCAAGCTGCTGAGACTAAGTGTCTCAACACTTATCTGTGCTGTGGCTAAGTGTCTGCAGTCTGAGTAATCTGTCTGCTAATACAACTTACTGACAGCTTATTGGCACATGTGAGGAAGCTTAGTGGAACAGGTGGTCTGGCTGGCAAATTCCCTGACCTCACCCCCAGACCATCAAGTCTGACTCAGAGCAACTCTTGGGCAGCAACAGCACTCTCCCCGAAAGGGAACTCCAGTGTCGACAGATAACCTAGAGAGAGGGTAGCCTCCCTCAGGCTTAGGAGAGGTCTGCATCCAGGCAGGGCAAGACCAGGAGAACCCCCAAGTCCCCACTCTCTTCAGTAGATGTATACCTCTATTTTCAGTGAAAGTTCCTCTCATCAGTAGCTGATCTGAGCTAGTGGTTCTGGTGGGGTCAGTAGATACTCTGTACCTTCCACAGAGCAGCACTGGGCCCACAGCCAGGCTGCCTTGTGGAAGTCAGAATGCAGCTGAGGGTAACCTGAGAGTGTTTTTTACCTCCTATCACTAGTCTAAGTTTTGTCCCCCTGGTACAGGATATCAAGGGATGAATAAGAGAATACTGTGCAGTGACACTTGGATCTGCTATGTAGATCCTAAGGGTGAGGAAGTGGAGAGAAAAACACCTAGGCAGAAAAGCAACTTTTCAGAGGGATTATTGGGGTGGGGGTCCAGTGAAAGGCTAAGAAATGACCCTCTCATCTTGACCTGGCCTTGTGGGTGGGCTGCCTGCCACCCTTCCTGGGTGACACTGCACACTCCTACCTCTCTGAGTGTCTTTCTCTCCTGCTCCAGGTATGACATTTGGGACACTCACTGTGTTCGTGCCTGTGGCCAGGGTAAATGATCCGGAACACGTAGTCTGTGGCCCGCCCCAGGCCCATCTCCTTCATGTCCACAGACCGCATGCTGCTGCGCTTCCGGAGCTTGGGGAACACCTTCCCCTGTGGAAGGTGAGGTGGGTGGTCAGCCTGTCCATGGCACAGGAAGTCCCATCCAGGCACCACCCAAGGCTGCTCCTAAGAATTTCAAGTGGGGAAAGGAGGGAAATGGCCAGAAAACACCCTCACATAACTCTTTACCCAGGGCCCCAAGCACACAGTACCTTTCCCTGCTGGGTCCAGAGTGGGGGCTCAAGCTGCCCTCGAGGCAGAAGCCCATTCTCCAGGCATGACAGAAAGGACAGCAGGTGTCCCCCCTGTGGGAAGTGCAGTGGTGGCCTCTGGATGCCATCCTGGCTCACCAGCACGAGTGTGCCACCACTCTCTGGGAGGATGTGAGTGTAGACGGTGAGGTGAGGGCCTCCAAGAGACACCCCCTCCTGGCCAGCCATCACTGCAGTCTAGTTCACCAGGTTCCCCAGGATGGGTAAGAGGATGGTAATGATGGAGCACAGGAATGAGGGAGGAGGACAGGTGTCTGACAGGCTGGGAGAAGACAGCCCCCTCCCCCCTCCAGTGCCCAGGATAAGGGAGGCTCACTTTGCTGGTGGCAATGGATGCAGACAATCTGGCTGAAGGGCACAACCAGAGCATAGTCCCAGTAAACGCTGGAAAAGAACCAGATTAGCGACACTGGGTCTAATCCCAAGACCCACCATCTCATCTTTCTCACATCTCAGCCCCAACACCCATGAAAATACCCTGGTGAGGGGGTTGGGCAGTGGTGCACCTGGTTAAGCGCACTAAGCTCAAGGATCTGGGTTTGAGCCACTCCCCACACTCCACTAGCACAAGCAGTAAGACAGGTCTGCTGGTGTCTCTCTGTCTTTCTCTCTCCACATCCTCTCTCCCCTCAGCCCTGAGCCCCAAAGATAATCCTGGAGGCAAAATTAAGTAATTAAAAATACCCTAAGGAGAATGACTGTACCAAAGAGGTGGGTGGGAGTAAATAGCATAATGGTTATGCAAAGAGACTCTCAAGCCTGAGGCTGTAAAGTCCCAGGTTCAATCACCCATGGCACCATAAATCAGAGCTGATAAGTGCTCTGGTAGGGAAAAAAAAAAAAAAAAAGATGTGACCACCACCAGCCCCCTGTGCTGTCTTCATTGCTCACAGGCTGGCAGTCTCAGTACCTACAGCTTGGCTTGGGCAAACGTCATGTGCAGGCCTGGCTCAATCTCAGGGAATCTGGGACTCTCCCTATCAGCCAACTCCTCTAATTCTTGGCATCCAGATAAGGAGTGAGGGTTGCCTCCTGAAGCAGATAGGACTTCTGCTCTCTCTGCTTGAGGGAAAGACCCATTCTCTTCCATGGCTTCTAGAAGTGAGTCCCAAAGATCTCACCTTTTTTCCAGCTCAGAGTCCCCAAGAGTCCCATTCATGAGTTGGTTAGGGGTCCACTTCAGAGTCAGGCTGTCTGCAGACTGGTGCAGGGAGAGGTAGCCAGGGACAGCTTCCATGTCCTCTTTCTACAGAAGACAGGATGAGAAACTGGGAGATTTCAGGAGGTGATCTATGGACAATGTTTTCTTGGGGTGGGGTGAGGGGGACCCACACTGTAGCAGTCCCAGAGTCCCAGACTGGGACCAGGCAGGAGCAGAGAATGACTACACATAGAGGCAGAAATCTCTTTTCTTGATGGGCCTGGTGCCACTAGCTCTGTCCTGTTAACCTCATGGACACCAAGCAGCTCCTGGGCCAGCCAGAGCCAAGTTGGACATTCATTCTGCCTGCTGGCTGCCATTCTGTCCCCTGGATGGCCTAGCTCTCAGCTGGCCAGAGCAGATGCCATTCCTGGCTCCCGCCAGCTTAGGCAGGAGCATGAAACAGTGAAGCCCCATGGTTAAAAGGACAGATGTAGGGTCTGGGTGGTGGCGCACCTGGTTGGGCATATATGTCATAATGTATAAGGTCACAGGTTTGAGCCCCTGGTCCCCTCCTGTAGGGGAACAGCTTTCTTTGCAAGTGGTGAAGCAGTGCTTCAGGTGTCTTTCTATCTATCTCCCCCTTCCCTCTCGATTTCTGACTGTCTCTATCCAATAAATAAATTCAAATGATTAAAAAAGGGCACAGAAGTGCAGGGAGATTCTGGTCCTGGGGTGTCCGGGAGGAGGGGTAGGTGCTAGATCTTCCTACCGGCTGCACCAGCACATTGTTCTTGCCGTAGAGCAGCCTTGTCCTCGAGTTCTGATGCAGGGACTCCACGTACTCCCGGGCACAGGTAGCTAGCCTGTCCTCTGACGTGCTGCCACTTGAGTGCCGCTTCCGGATCTGTGCAAAGTCACAGCTCAGCCCAGGCTGCTGGGAAATCAGCCTTGGACAATGAGAACCCTGGGTTCCATGCTGACCATCTCTAGCTAACTTCAGGGGTTCATCCGGTCCCTACTGTGCACTCAGTCAGACTTTTTTCTCCATGCAGGGACCTCTTGTGCACTCCTGGCAGTCATGCAAGTACCAAAGTGGGGAGAGGGTTCTTGGTGGTTCATACCCTGGGAGCATCTCTAAGGCATATCCTCTGTTAAGGATAGAGAGTAACCTCCCCTCCCTACAGGCCTCAAGGCCTGACCTGAGTGTGTGTAAGGAAGGGGTAGAGAGAGGGCACCTACGCCTAGGGCTGGGCGCTTTGCAGGGGAGTCCTGGCGATTAGGGGCACCATGGATACGGTGCCTCTGGACCAGTTCATCAGCAGAGGGGTCGGTCCAGTAGTGATCAGCTGTCTTGAGCTTGGTGTACTCCAAGGCACAGGGCCCCACTGTGGAGACAGGGACAGCAGCTGAGATGGTACCCCTTGCCTTTTCCCCAGTGCAGGTCTCTCTGCTTTCAAGCTCACCTAGAAGAGAGGCCAAGATGGGGCCAAACACAGGGTCCGCCAGTAACGCCTCCTTCTCGTAGTACTTGCTGCCAGGGGGAGAGAAAGGTGATGACTGGTGGGGCTCCCAGATTCATTCCAGGGCATGCGCCCACAAAGATCAACTTCTTGTCAGTCACCAAGAAGAACTGAGAGCTTTATGAGGTGCCTATTCTTAGGGGTGCTATTGGGGACATGAGGATTGCCTATAGACTGTTGTGAGAACAATCAAGCATGATGGGGGGAGTACTTGGGGGACAGGGCAGTCGGTCACCTGCAGTTCTCCACCAAGTACTGCACGATCTTGTCCAGCACTTTCTCGATGAGTGCAGTGCGTACCCATATGTGTTTCAAGGCCTGAGGGCTAAGGGTTGGGGTCCTCCCACTGGCAGAGCTCTGTCTCTTCAGGGCCTCTTGGCTGCCTGCTGAGGGTTTCCTAAAAAGACAGAAAAAGCATCAGGAGAGTGGAGGCAATAGCCTAATCAGGTTTGGTGCCACAGGTGAAAACTCAAGGGGACCAACCAGAAAGTGAGGTATAAGAGAGGGAACAGGGCCTTGTGTCTGGAAGGGGCCAACACCAACCCTTAGGCTGGTCTCTGACTCAAGAGCTTCTGCAGGAAAAGGGGCCCAGGAAGCCAACTTGGGAAGTAGCAAGTGCCAAGTGGAATGAACAGAAGAGGGTGGGAGGCTTTGCTCTAGGGTTTACCTGCCCTCTACTTTTTGCTGCAGCTCTTGGACCTTGTGGCAAATCTCCCCAGTCACTGGGCATGTCTTCCCCACCTTGGTAAACAGGGCTGCCATCTTGTCACTACGCAGAAAGCCAGCAGCACGGCGTCTCAGCTGATGCAAGAGGCATGCCTCCACTGCACCTGGGTCACAATGGGAACCGAATATTAGCTTGCGAAAGAGAAAATACTCTTCCTCCTCTTCCCCATATCTATGGGGAGAACTGAACAGGGCCAAGCCTGGACCCGTGCTAGCACTATGGAGAGATGTTATCTTAGGGCAGGGAGATATACCCTGGCCTCCTTTTAGATCTCTCTCCTCATCCTTTGTTCCCGTGCTGGGTAGTCTTACAAGAGCTGTAACATGGCATGCAGGGTCTCTTTCTCTGCAGGTGAGCTATATACATGCCTTCCATCACCACTAGAGCGTTGAGAACCAAGCTTGCCAGTTCCAGCTGGCATGGGCAATTCTGCTTTCTTACCACCACAGCAAGCATGGACAACACCTACAGATAGAGGATGATAGGAGCACACAGCCCAAAAGCCCTCCTGGAGAGCATGGATGATGTGGTTGCTAAGGAACAGGGCTCTGGAGAAGGAGCTAAAATATTGATGAAACCACTGCAGAGATCAGGCCCCACAGCAGTCTCTGAATTATTGATGAGCCCAGCAGCTGAAAGCTATAGAGATTTCTAGTTTCCATGCTGGGAGGGCTTCCCTTCATTCATTCATGTTTTCAGGGCCAGGGCTGACTTCCTCTGGGCCCTGCTTACCATAGACAAACTCTGAAGGAAAGAAGGCACAGTGGGGCAGGGTGAGGAGTTGCCCTCGACATATACAGACTCTACAAACATTCGTTTGTATATATGGGGGTGGGGTGGTTTAGAAGGACTTAGCCATTATTGAGACTAAGCTGATAAATTAATAAGTGGGGAGGGAAAGGCCTAGACAGAGGAAGGGGTTTGATCATGCTCATATAGCAGTTAAGTACCAGGACGAGGAACCATGATGCCAAATCTTGGCCTGAGCCCCTTTCATCTCTTCCAAATGTGCTCATGGAGGGTGAAGGGGGAGCACAAGTGAGAAGAGATGTACCCCTAGGGCTGGGGAGACAGCATAATGGTTATGCAAAAAGACTTTCATACCTAAGACACCAAAGTTCCAGGTTCAATCTGCAGCACCATCATAAACCAGAGCTGAGCAGTGCTCTGGTCTCTCTGTGTGTATCTTTCTCTCTGTATCTCTCTCAATAAAAATAAAAATTTTAAAAAAGAGATGCACCCCTTACTTCACAGGTGCACTTAAAATGATTTATCAGGGGGCCAGGCGGTAGTGCAGTGGGTTAAGCGCACACGGTGCGAAGTGCAAGGACTGGCACAGGGATCCTGGTTCGAGCACCCAGCCCCCCACCTGCAGGGTAGTCACTTCACAAGTGGTGAAGCAGGTCTGCAGGTGTCTATCTTTCTCTCCTCCCAGGCCACTTTTATTTTCAATGAGTAACACTTTCCCTGGTCCAAACATTGAAACTAAATAAGAGATTTACAGTGAAAATTTTCACTCCCTTTCTGACCCCAGCACACTTTTGCTCCACTGAATTCCCACAAAAGTACCACTACCTCTTTTGTTTCTTGTATATCCTCGTAGAATTTGTATACTTCTATAAAATAAAAATTGTCCCCACACCTATGGACATCTAATCTTTGACAAAGGTGCCCAGACTATTACATGGGGAAAGCAGAGTCTCTTCAACAAATGCTGTTGGAAACAATGGGTTGAAACATGCAGCAGAATGAAACTGAATCACTGTATTTCACCAAATACAAAAGTAAATTCCAAGTGGATCAAGGACTTGGATGTTAGACCACAAACTATCAAATACTTAGAGGAAAATATTGGCAGAACTCTTTTCCACATAAATTTTAAAGACATTTTCAATGAAATGAATCCAATTACAAAGAAGACTAAGGCAAGTATAAACCTATGGGACTACATCAAATTAAAAAGCTTCTTCACAGCAAAAGAAACCACTATCCAAACCAAGAGACCCCTCACAGAATGGGAGAAGATCTTTACATGTCATATATCAGACAAGAGTTTAATAACCAACATATATAAAGAGCTTGCCAGACTCAACAACAAGACAACAAATAACCCCATCCAAAAATGGGGGAGGACATGGACAGAATATTCACCACAGAAGAGATCCAAAAGGCCAAGAAACACATGAAAAAATGCCCCAAGTCTCTGATTGTCAGAGAAATGCAAATAAAGACAACAATGAGATATCACTTCACTCCTGTGAGAATGTCACACATCAGAAAAGGTAACAGCAGCAAATGCTGGAGAGGGTGTGGGGTCAAAGGAACCCTCCTGCACTGCTGGTGGGAATGTCAATTGGTCCAACCTCTGTGGAGAACAGTCTGGAGAACTCTCAGAAGGCTAGAAATGGACCTACCCTATGACCCTGCAATTCCTCTCCTGGGGATATATCCTAAGGAACCCAACACATCTATCCAAAAAGATCTGTGTACACATATGTTCTTGGCAGCACAATTTGTAATAGCCCAAACCTGGAAGCAACCCAGGTGTCCAACAACAGATGAGTGGCTGAGCAAGTTGTGGTCTATATACACAATGGAATACTACTCAGCTGTAAAAAATGGTGACTTCACCATTTTCAGCCGATCTTGGAAGGACCTTGAAAAAATCATGTTGAGTAAAATAAGTCAGAAACAGAAGGATGAATATGGGATGATCTCACTCTCAGGCAGAAGTTGAAAAACAAGATCAGAAAAGAAAACACAAGTAGAACCTGAAATGGAATTGGCATATTGCACCCAAGTAAAAGACTCTGGGGTGGGTGGGTAGGGAGAATACAGGTCCATGAAGGATGATAAATGACATAGTGGGGGTTGTATTGTTAAATGGGAAACTGGGGAATGTTATGCATGTACAAACTATTGTATTTACTGTTGAATGTAAAACATTAATTCCCCAATAAAGAAATAAATTAACTAAAACTAAAAAAAAAAGAGTTAAAAAAATTGGGAGGGGTTCAGGCGGTAGTGCAGTGGGATAAGTGCACGTGGTGCAGCAAGGACCGACGTAAGGATCCTGGTTTGAACCCCCGGCTCTCCACTTGCAGTGGGGGTCACTTCACAAGTGGTGAAGCAGGTCTGCAGGTGTCTATCCTTCTCCGTCTCTCTGTCCTATCCAGCAACATCAGTAACAACAAGGGCAACAAAATGGGGAAAAAATAGCCTTCAGGAGCAGTAGATTCGTAGTGCAGGCACTGAGCACTAGCAATAACCCTGTAGGCAAAAAAGAAAAAAGAAAATGGTGCTTCTCATTAAACACACATGTTAAAAAATAAAAAATAGAAAAATAAAAATTGTATTATTTGTTTACCCCACCTATTTCTGTAATCGAAATATGTTGTACAATCATACTGCTTTGCATCTTCTTTTGGAGGCCATTATTAATTCCTAGACAGCATCCGCATTCTTTTTCAGAGCTGCATGGTATTCTCCTGCATGAATTATCACATGTACTTGATCCAGCATTGTGTGAGGAAGTTCAGTAAGTTCCCAATTCCCTTTCATTTTTGTTTGGGTTTTTTATTGTTATTGTTATTGATATTGTCATTGTTAGGCAGGACAGAGAGAAATGGAGAGGGAAAGACAGAGAGGGGGAAAGATAGACACCTGCAGACCTGCTTCGCTGCTTGTGAAGCGACTCCCTTGCAGGTGGGGAGCCTGGGGTTCGAACTGGGATCCTTACACCTGGTCCTTGCGCTTTGCTTGACGTGCACTTAATCCGCTGTGCTATCACCCGACTCCCCCCTTTCATTTTTTTCTTAAATCTTTTGTTTTTAATTTTTTTATATTTATTCCCTTTTGTTGCCCTTGTTGTTTTATTGTTGTGATTATTATTGATGTCATTGTTGTTGGCTAGGACAGAGAGGAGGGGAAGACAGAGAGGAGGAGAGAAAGACCTGCAGACCTGCTTCACCGCCTGTGAAGCGACTCCCCTGCAGGTGGGGAGCCGAGTCTCCAACTGGTATCCTTCTGCCGGTCCTTGTGCTATGCGCCACCTGCGCTTAACCCGCTGCGCTACCACCCGTCTCCCTCATTTTTTTTTTAATTTATTTTATTAGAAGCTGGGTGGTGGCACACTTGGTTGAGTGTCCATATTACTTTGTACAATGACCCAGGTTTAAGGCCCCTGTCCCCACCTGCAGGGGGAAACCTTTAAGAGTGGTGAAGCAGGTCTCTCTCTCTCTCTCTCTCTCTCTCTCCCTCTCCCCTTACCCTCTCGACTATTTCTATCCAATAAGTAAAGATAATAAAAAAATTTAAATATTTATTTATTTCCTTTTGTTGCCCTTGTTGTTTTATTATTGTAGTTAGTATTGTTGTCGTCATTGTTGGTTAGGACAGAGAGAAATGAAGAGAGAAGGGGAAGACAGAGGGGGAGAGAAAGAAAGACACCTGCAGACCTGCTTCACTGCTTGTGAAGCGACTCCCCTGCAGGTGGGGAGCTGGGGGCTTGAACCAGGATCCTTATGCCGGTCCTTGCACTTTGGGCCACCTGTGCGTAAACCACTGTACTACCACCCAACTCCCGATAATTTTTTTTTTTTAAAGATTCATTTGGTTAAGCGCACGTGGTGCAAAGTGCAAGAACCGTGTGCTCAATCAGGTGTGCCATGCCCACTACTTAAAATAACATTTCCCACTGCACATGCTGATTCTGTATGGGAAATAACCCAGTGGAAATATGGAAATAGAAATACAGTTTGAACTATCTCTGGTCAAGGAGCCCACAGAACTAGGGTAAGAATACCTGACATAGGGGCTTTTTCTTTGACTAGTAAGTACAGAGTTGAGAGGGATTTCTCCTCTCCTAGGCAACTGCCTGGCACACTGTCTGAGTTTCACAGAAGGAACTTAAAGACTGTGGGAAGAGCAGGGGGGACTGGGCGTGATGTTTGGGCTTCTCTCAATATCCCCTGCTTACAGTAATTGCTGAGGAATGCCTCACCTCACCCCAGAAAACCCGAGGCCTGTGCTCAGAGGCTGCCTGAGAGGGTGGGTGAGTACAAGTGGATGGGAGTTGCCTCTGCCAGGCTCCCAGCCTGGTGGTGTTTGCAGTCGCCTGGGGAGGGCGGGAAGGCTAATGACTCATTATTCGGGCAATTAGTCACATCACTGAGGCACATGACTCCCTGCAGAACTGGTGCCACCTGCTGCCACTCTGGCCCTGCAAAGCACTATTTCTGTCCTCTCAGAGGAGTGTAGAAGCCCAGAAAACGGTCCCCTTGTGCTGTCCGTGGTGCTCAGTGCTCCTGTATGATGCTGGGGCTCAAGACCGTGGCTTTGCTCACAATAAGACACATGTTCGACTTGGTGAATGATAGTGAACCTGGTGAACCTGACTCCCATTCCTGTTTCCAGAACAGAACCTCCACTCTCCTCCAGGACAGCCTGTGATCCTCCCCACAATGAATCCTCTCCTCCCCTTCCTAGGGAGAGGAGAGGTCTTGAGAAGTCACAGCCCTCACCAGTTAACTGTCCAACAGGATTTTTGCAAAAGGGGTGAGGAGTCAAGAACTAACACAGACCAAAGGCCTGCACTCCAGGCCCTGTGCCAGGGCTTTTATGTACAACAGGTCTTCAAATATTGTCTTTTTGTTAGAACATTGATAAGAAAAGACAGTCCTGGCCTGTGTTGAATAAAACATTAGAAGACCTGCTTTCGTTATATGTTGTTTTGTTTCAAGTCAGTTTTTAAGTACCTATTGCTAACAATTACTTCTCAAAGAAGTCCTAAGAGGAATTCCATTTTTGACTGATGACGAAACTGAGTCTTGGGAGTCGGGCGGTAGCGCAGCGGGTTAAGCGCAGGCAGGTGGCGCAAAGCGCAAGGACTGGCGTAATGATCCCGGTTCGAGCCCCTGGCTCCCCACCTGCAGGGGAGTCCCTTCACAGGTGGTGAAGCAGGTCTGCAGGTGTCTATCTTTCTCTCCCCCTCTCTGTCTTCCCCTCCTCTCTCCATTTCTCTCTGTCCTATCCAACAATGACAACATCAATAATAACTACAACAATAAAACAACAAGGGCAACAAAAGGGAATAAATAAATATTTATTTTAAAAAATGGTCCTTCCATGAAAAATTATATTAAAAAATGTTAAGTCACCCAGGTTTCCCAGAAGTAGCCAGTGCTGCATACAGGGGGCCTGTGTATGCCACACCTGGAACTCCACTCTTTGGAGAGTCATCAGCCAGGAGACCTGTGAGGGCGAGGTTGGTATCCCAAGGAAGACTAGTTATGATGGAGCCTCGTTGTTTATCGTCGTCATTGTTACTTTTGTTGTTGTTGTCGCTGTCGTTGTTGGATAGGACAGAGAGATGGAGAGAGGACGGGAAGACAGAGAGGGGGAGAGAAAGACAGACACCTACAGACCTGCTTTACCGCTTGTGAAGTGACTCCCCTGCAGGTGGGGAGCCGGGGGCTCAAACTGGGATCCTTAAGCCGGTCCTTGCGCTTTGCTCGACGTGCGCTTAACACACTGTGCTACCGCCCGACTCCCTCCCCCCCTTTTTTTTTTTTTGCCTCCAGGGTTGTCTCTTGGGCTTGGTGCCTACACCACGAATCCACCACTCCTGGACGCCATCTTCCCTATTTTCGTTGCCCTTGTTGTTGTTGCTGGATAGGACAGAGAGAAATCTAGAGAGGACTGGAAGACAGAAAGGTGGAGAGAAAGATAGACACCTGCAGACCTGCTTCACTGCTTGTGAAGTGACCCCCTGAGGTGGGGAGCCAGAGGCTCCAACTGGGATCTTTACACCATTCCTTGCACTTTGCGCCATGTGCACTTAACCCACTGCACTACCACACAGCCCCCTAATTTTTTTTTAAACTATGGGCTGGGCAATGGCACACCCAGTTGAGTGCACATATTGCTACATTGCACAAAGACCCAGTTCCAGTCCCCAGTCCCCACCTACAGGAGGGAAGGTTCACAAGTGCTGAAGCAGGGCTGCAGGTGTCTTTCTTTCTCCCTCTTTTTTTTTTAAGTGTTTTTTTAAACTTTATTTATTGGATAGAGACAGCCATAAATAGAGAGGAAATGGGGGACATAGGGAAGGAGAGAGACAGAGAGACACCTGTACCCTTGCTTCACCACCCACAAAGCTTTCCCCCTGCAGGTGGGGACCAGGGGTTTGAACCCAGGTCCTTGTGCATTGTGACATGTGTGCTCAACCAGGTGTGCGCCACCACCCGGCCCCTCTTTATCTCCCTCTTCCCTCTCAATTTCTTTCTGTGTCCAAAATTAATACCATTTTTAATATTCATTTTACTTATTACATATGAGAGGGTTTCACATGCGACAGGGAGAGAGAGGGAAGGCAGAGCATCAGTCTGGTATATATATGGTCCTAGGAATCAAATCCGAAACCTTAAGCACGTAAGTCCACAGCTCTACCAGTTGCACTGTCTCTTCAGTCAATATATATATGAGAGAGACACCAAAGTACCACTCTGGTATGTGCAGTACCAGGGAATTAAACCCAGGGCCTCAAGTCTGCAAAGTCTCTATTCTACCCTCTGAGCCACCTCTCCTGATGCCAGAGTAGACTATTTGAACATTTACTTCATCTGAAACATAAGGTTTCACATGAGAGAAAGAGGGAGAAAGAGACAGAGAAGTCAGAGCACCACTGCAGTACATCTGGATCAAATCCAGAGTTCCAGGCAGAGAAGTCTTACGCACTATCAGTTGAGCTATTTCCCCTGGCCCACCAGGGTATAACTGTTTTTGACTGAGCCAGGAACTACCACATGTAATTTCTACCACTCCTGAATCATTTTTCATTCTTTTTATTTGGGGATAGTGTGGATGGGAGGGATACTATAATATTGTTCTACCCTCTAACCTCTGTAGACTTTCCTCCAGTGTCGTGGTGCTCCCTTGTGGTGCTGGGGCTCAAACCTGGGGACTCCCAAATGGTAAGGCATGCTTTGCCACATGGACTATATCTCCTCGTTCTCAGGGTAGAAATTTTAAAAGCTGAATGCCTTGCACGGTGGAACCAAGACATCTAGGTGAGGGGCAAACTCTCTGGAGATAAAGGAACTGGTGGGATGGGCTGCCCCTTTTATTTATTTATTCCCTTTTGTTGCCCTTGTTGTTTTATTGTTGTAGTTATTATTGTTGTTGTTATTGATGTCGTCGTCATTGGATAGGACAAGGAGAAATGGAGAGAGGAGGGGAAGATAGGGGGAGAAAAAGACACCTGCAGACCTGCTTCACCGCTTGTGAAGCGACTCCCCTGCAGGTGGGGAGCCGGGGACTTGAACTGGGATCCTTTGCACCACCTGCGCTTAATCCGCTGCACTACCACCGGACTCCCTGGGCTGCCTCTTTATTAAGCAGTGGCTCTAACTGACCGTGGAGGATATCAACGTTTCAGCTGTCTGAGATGAGGTGGGAGGAGCAAATAAGAGAGGCCTAGCATCATCTGCCTCTCTTCTCCCCATCTCTCTGGACAATTATTTCCACCTATAGATTTGTAGCGTCTGCCTTGACTCAGAATGCACATTTCTATGGTTACTAGGGTACATTTTTTTCTAGGCTTGCACTGGTGATGCTGGTTGTTTACTTCAGCTCTGGGGGGAGGCATTCAACCATGTTCAATATCCTAAAAACAAGAAAGCAATTTGCCCATCCAGATTTTTTTTTTTTTGCCTCCAGGGTTATCACCACTGGGGCTCAGTGCCTGCACTACAAATTCACTGCTCCTGGAAGCTATTTTTTCCCTTTTATTATCCTTGTTGTTTATTGTTGTTATTATTATCGTTGTTGTTATTGTTGTCATTGCTGGATAGGACAGAGAGAAATCGAGAGAGGACAAGAAGACAGAGGGGGGAGAGAAAGACAGACACCTGCAGACCTGCTTCACCCTTGTGAAGCGACCCCCTGAAGGTGGGGAGCCGGGGGATTGAACTGGAATTCTTTTTTTTTTTAATTTTTTTTTATTTAAGAAAGGATTAATTAACAAAACCATAGGGTAGGAGGGGTACAACTCCACACAATTCCCACCACCCAATCTCCATATCCCACCCCCTCCCCTGATAGCTTGAACTGGGATTCTTAAGCCAGTCCTTGTGCTTTGTGCCATGTGTGCTTAACCCACTGTACTACTGCCCGAGCTCCAGATTTTTCTTTCTTTGATATTTTTACCTATATTTATTTATTGTATAGACAGCCAGACACTCACAGTAAGGGTGAGATAGTGAGGGAGAGAGACATCTACAGCATTGCTTCACTACTTGTGAAGGTTTGCCCTTGCAGGTGGGAACCAGGGTCTCAAACCCGGGTCCTTGTGCATTATAACATATGTGCTCAACCAGGTGCGCCATCACCTGGCCCCCCTCATCCAGATTTTTCAGCGGGAGGAAACAGCTCTGATCTGGTATTCTAGAACCAGGCAGATGAGGGCAATGATGTTCCGGACACATGTTCCAATCACATCCTACACAAGCTTCCTTGCCTCATGGGAGATGCAGGCATGGTGCTCACAGTGGCGTCCCAGGGAGTCAGGTCAGTGCCAACTTCGCCATGCTAACAGACTCACTGTCTCTCAGAGTGTTGCTGGAGACCACAAGTCTGCTATTTGGTGGGCTGAGCTATGTCTCCATGAGGACCAATACCTAGATACCCACAGCCCCTAGCCTGTCCTTTTAGGTAGGCTTCTTGAGGAGCCTGATCCCTGGCCAGCATAGGGATCTGTGAGTGTCTGTGAGTGTCCGTCTGCACAGTATTTCTGTGTGCTCTATTCTGACTGAGCACCAAGGTGCCCCTCATTCCTAGATGCCATCCCTCTCTTCTTTCTGTGCAGATTGCTCAATCTGAGGGTTGCTTCTGGATGAGGATGAGCTGTAATGAAAGACAGACGGGGGTGGAGTCTAGAGCTGGGAACAACACCAGAGCTTTATGAACCTCTTTCCGTTGCTAAGCAGCTTTCATTAGCCTGGAAGGCCGGGGCCCAGTGAGCTGCTCTGGGGAATGGCAAGGAGATGCTAATGCGCAGGGCTAGAGAGGCAGGTGCTATGGGAGGACTGCATCCTACCTGAGCCTTGGAGATAGTGGTATTTCAGCACATTCTGAGACTCTAGGCAATTTTCAGTCTGTCTTGTTTCAGTGAAGGGAATTCCTTCTTCTTTCCTCCTACAGTGACTGGAACAGCTGATTCTTGGCATTTATGACTTCTACTTTCCATCCACAGATAACTGAGTAGGAAGGAAGATTTTTCTCTGGGGAACTAGTTCTTGGAGCATGACTGGATGCCTGTGGAGGTGGACTGTAGCAAAATCTCTGGAGACTGACATACCTGGCTTCTCATGCTGACTGTGTCCCTATTGTATGACCACTTACTCAACAACTATGTTCCTACTTCAGAAGGTTGCTGTGAGGATTAAGAGGTTGATGCAGGGGTCCAGGCAATGGTTGAGTGTACATACTACAGTGTGCAAGGACCTGAATTCAAGTCTCCTGTCTCCATCTACAGGGGGGTAGCTTCACAAGTGGTGAAACAGTGCTGCTGATCTCTTTTTCTCTATATTCCCCTTCCTTCTCAACTTCTGTCTCTATCCTAAGTAAATATCTTAAGTAACAATTTAAATTAATTTATTTATGTATTTATTTATTTTGGGTAGAGACAGAAATTGAGAAAGGAGAGGAAAATAGGGAGAGAAACAGAGACACCTGCAGCTCTGCTTCACCACTTGTAAAGCTTTACAGGTGGGGACCAGGGGCCTGAACCTGGGTCCTTGTGTACTATAATGTGAGCACTTAATCAGGTGTGCCACCACCCAGCCCCCTTAATTAATAATTAAAAAGAGTGATACAGACAAAGAGAAATTGAGAGGGGAGGGAGAGAGACAAAGAGGGGGAGAGAGAGACACCTGCAGCCCTGCTTCACCACTTGTAAAGCTTTCCCTCTGCAGATGGGGACCAGGGACTTGAATCTGGGTCCTTGTGCACTGTAATGTGTGTGCTTAACCGTGTGCACCAACACCTGTTCCCCCTCCCAAAGATAACTACCACAGTTCTCACAAGTCTTAGATTTTGCTTGCTTCTATTTCGTTTGGATTTTTTTTTTTTGGCAAGTTTATGTGAATCAGATCTCTAGATTCCACACATGAGTGAAACCTGGTAGTTGTCGTTACATGAGAGTTTTAATGACCTTTTTATAAAGCAAAATGCAAATTTATCTTTTTTTTTTTTTTGGTCCTAGAAAGGGAACTCAGGGTCTTACTTTCTTCCCCCTTTTAATCTCAGACATCATTTAAAGAGCTTCCTTCAGAGCCATGCATGGTGTTCTCATGTTGCTGAGGCTCGAACCTGAGTACACAAGAATGGTAGTGTATCTGTTCTACTGGTGACGTATTGCCCAGACCCCTTCACTTCCATTAAAAAAAATAATTCGTGGTCCGGGAGGTGGCGCAGTGGATAAAGCATCTGACTCTCAGGCATGAGGTTCCTGAGTTCAATCCCCGGCAGCACATGTACCAGAGTGATGTCTGGCTCTTTCTCTCCCCTTCTATGTTTCTCATTAATAAATAAATAAAATCTTTATAAAAAATAAAATAAAATAAATACTTCACAAGAGTCAGGCGGTAGCACAGCGAGTTAAGCGCAGGCAGTGCAAAATGCAAGAACTGGTGTAAGGATCCTGGTTTGAGCCCCGGTTCCCCACCTGCAGGGGAGTCGCTTCACAGGCGGTGAAGCAGGTCTGCAGATGTCTATCTTTCTCTCCCCCCTCTGTCTTCCCCTCCTCTCTCCATTTCTCTCTGCCCTATCCAACAACAATGATATCAATAACAACAGTAATTACTACAACAATAAAACAACAAAGGCAACAAAAGGAAATAAATAAATATTTCAAAAAAAAATACTTCACATAAGAAAGTTCCAGATGAAAAAGAGAAAGAAACAGGAGACAGAACGTTATTCTGGCACCTGCTATATCTGAGGATCAAACCGGGGACCTCAGGCATTCAAGTCCTACACTATTCTAGTTGACCTATCTTGCTGGCCACTTCAGTTTAATTTCTTTTTTTTTTTTTTTTGCCTCTAGGGTTATTGCTGGGGCTAGGTGCCTGCACCACAAATCCACTACTCCTGGAGGCTATTTTTTCCCTTTTTGTTGCCATTGTTGTTTTAACATTGTTGTGGTTATTATTATTGTTGTTGTTGATGTCATTGTTGTTGGATAGGACAGAGAGAAATGGAGAGGGGCGGGGAAGACAGAGAAGACAAAGACAGACACCTGCAGACCTGCTTCACCACCTGTGAAGTGACTCCCCTGCAGGTGGGGAGCCGGGGGCTCGAATCGAGATCCTTGTTGTTGTCCTTGTGCTTTGCACCATGTGTGCTTAACCTGTTGCGCTACCGCCCAACCCCCCTTCAGTTTGATTTCTTTTTTTTTTTTAAGATTCTATTTATTTATGAGAAAGACAGGAGGAGAGAGAAAGAATCAGACATCACTCTGGCACATGTGCTGCTGGGGATCAAACTCAGGACCTCATGCTTGAGAGTCCAAAGCTTTATCACTGCGCCACTTCCCGGACTACTCAGTTTGATTTCTAAGGCTCTTTGGTAAGATTTGGCTTGTCTCAATTGTCTCATATTCTAAGGAAACTCAAAGAAGTGTAATTCCTGCTCTCCCCAGTCATCCCTTTACCCTCTTCTGCCCACAACAGGTGCCAGTGCAGAATAGAGGGGCCCAGGATTTTGGAGCTACCCAAAGCTTTAGGTAATGTGCTCACTTCATGGTTAATTCAGTTCCCATAGCCTTTACTTGGCCATCATCATCTTCCCTGCACTTCCACTTCTCCAAGAATAAAGCTGCTTCTGGACATGGTTAGGAAACTAGCAAGGCCCAGTGTAAAACCAAGTCTACTTCATACTAAAAAAAATAATAATTTCTTAGTTAGGGGGTGAAGGAGATTAACATATTTGAATCTCCAAAAAGTCAGAAAAGTGGAGTTTTCCACCAGTATATGTATGATTTTCTCTATTATTCCACTGTGTGATGGTGTAAATAACTTGCAGAGGGGAAAAATCATTGATAATTGCTGTGCTAAACCAAGCTTATGTTGAACCAAATTGAGATTTACCTCACCTCTAAACAACACTTTTCACAAGGGTTCATTTCTCTGTGGGTTTCAGATGCCCCAGGCTGGCCTGGCTCTCTACTGTGGACAGTTGTTACTGCAAAAATTCCACCTCCAGCTGTGGTTGTGCACCAAGCCCAAGAGAGAGGCAGGGGCTTGCAGATGCCTTTTGTTTGGTCCACACATTGTTGTTGTTTTTTTTTTTTTTTAATGGGGATTAGTTGTCAGCATTTACAAACTGGAAGCTATGGTATGAAAGCCCAGATTGCTGGCTTAAAATGACAGAAAGGCCCCAGTCAGCCTTCCTGCAGGAGCTGAGTAGTACCTACCCCCCTTCAAATAGAACAAGTGCTTTAGCTGGGGACAGAGCTTAGCAGGGAGGACACAAGATCTGCATGCATGAGGTACCTGGCTCAATCCCCAACGCCACACAAGCTGGAGTAGGACTCTGGTCTTAATTTCACTCATTAAGAAAACAAACAGAGTGGGGTTGGGCAGTAGCGCAGCAGATTAAGCACACCTGGCATGAAGTGTCAAGGCTCCCTACCTGCAGGGGAGTCGCTTCACAGGTGGTGAAGCAGGTCTGCAGGTGTCTGTCTTTCTCTCCCCTTCTCTGTCTTCCTCTCCTCTCTGTTTCTCTCTGTCTTATCCAACAAAAACAACAGCAATAACAATAATAACATCGGCAACAAAATGGAAAAAATGGCCTCCAGGAGCAGTGGATTCATAGTGCAGGCACCCTAGAGGCAAAAAGAAAAAACAAACAAATACAGGGCAAATGTTATCCAGTTTATTCTGATCCCTACCAATTTTATTTTATTTTATTTTAATCGTCAAGGCTTCACTGCTTCAGGCTGACTTTTTCATCTAGAAAGACAGAGACAGAAACAGAGACAAAGATAGAGAAAGACAACACAGCAGGGAAGCTTGTCTCAGTGTGGTGGTGACCGGCCCCAAACTTAAGTTGTGCCTACGACAAAGCAAGAGCATTATCCAAGCAGCTACCCTGCCAGCCCTCCCTTGTCAGGCCCTGAAGACATTTAAGTTTGTGCTTATAACTTAGGCTGCCTGTCAAGAACCACAGTAGATCAACCCTACCCCCAACTCTATCCCCCACACACCCCCAACTCTGCTCCTGGGGAGACTTGAGAAATCTGGAGAACTAGTCTGTTTCACAGCTCCTATTCTATTTCAGCAAACTGAGATGGGATGGAGTGGTGGTTTTCTTTTTCTTTTTCTTTTTTTTAGTGTAGAATCCCTACCAGCCTCCTGGACTTCAGGCAGAAGACAAAAGTGAAAGCCGCACTGCTTCCTGGGCTGATCACAGGAGAGATGACAATTTCTTCTCACCCTAATTGGCTCCCATGTGGGACCACCCACACCTTTTCTCCATCTCACTTCCCTCATCTCCCTGTAACTACCCACATGTGGCACCCAAACACAAGATATCTGCAGTTATTTTATTCTGTTTTCTGTTTACTGTGTATGTTCCGGACAATGTCTAGCACAAAGCCATGCATAATCGAGCCACTTAGCAAAGCCTTCCTGGTGACAGTGACAGAGGCTGATGTCAAAGGAATACAGCATAGGTAGAAAGAAGAGTTCTAGGGGGCAGACAGTGGTGCACCCGGTTAAGCGCACAAAGTACTATATCATGGACCAGGGTTTGAGGCCCCTGCTCCCTACCTGCAGGAGAACACTTCACAAGTGGTGAAGAGGGTATGTTTTTTATCTTTCTCTCCCTCTCTCTGTCTCCCGTTCTCTCTGAATTTCTCTCTGTCCTATCTCATTAAAACAAACAATTGGACATCTAATCTTTGACAAAGGTGCCCAGACTATTAAATGGCGAAAGCAGAGTCTCTTCAACAAATGGTGTTGGAAACAATGGGTTGAAACATGCAGAAGAATGAAACTGAACCACTGTATTTCACCAAATACAAAAGTAAATTCCAAGTAGATCAAGGACTTGGATGTTAGACCAGAAACTATCAGATACTTAGAGGAAAATATTGGCAGAAGTCTTTTCTGCATAAATTTTATTTATTTAACTTTTTTTCTTTATTGGAGAATTAATGTTTTACATTCAACAGTAAATACAATAGTTTGTACATGCATAACATGCCCCAGTTTCCCATTTAACAATACAACCCCCACTATGTCATTTATCATCCTTCATGGATGTGTATTCTCCCCACCCACCCACCCCAGAGTCTTTTACTTTGGTTCCACATAAATTTTAAAGACATCTTCAATGAAACAAATCCAATTACAAAGAAGACTAAGGCAAGTATAAACCTATGGGACTACATCAAATTAAAAAGCTTCTTCACAGCAAAAGAAACCACTACCCAAACCAAGAGACCCCTCACAGAATGGGAGAAGATCTTTACATGCCATACATCAGATAAGAGTTTAATAACCAACATATATAAAGAGCTTGCCAGAAGGATGATAAATGACATGTGGGGGTTGTACTGTTAAATGGGAAACTGGAGAATGTTATGCATGTACAAACCATTTTATTTACTGTTGAATGTAAAACATCAATTCCCCAATAAAGAAATAAATTTTAAAAAATAATAAAGAGCTTGCCAAACTCAACAAGAAGACAACAAATAACCCCATCCAAAAATGGGGGGAGGGCTTGGACAGAATATTCACCACAGAAGAGATCCAAAAGGCCAAGAAACACATGAAAAAATGCTCCAAGTCTCTGATTGTCAGAGAAATGAAATAAAGACAACAATGAGATATCACTTCACTCCTGTGAGAATGTAATACATCAGAAAAGGTAACAGCGGCAAATGCTGGAGAGGGTGTGGGGTCAAAGGAACCCTCCTACACTGCTGGTGGGAATGCAAATTGGTCCAACCTCTGTGAAGAACAGTCTGGAGAACTCTCAGAAGGCTAGAAATGGACCTACCCTATGACCCTGCAATTCCTCTCCTGGGGATATATCCTAAGGAACCCAACACATCCATCCAAAAAGATCTGTGTACACATATGTTCTTGGCAGCACAATTTGTAATAGCCCAAACCTGGAAGCAACCCAGGTGTCCAACAACAGATGAGTGGCTGAACAAGTTGTGGTCTATATACACAATGGAATACTACTCAGCTGTAAAAAAAATGGTGACTTCACTGTTTTCAGCCCATCTTGGATGGACCTTGAAAAATTTATGTTGAACAGGATGATCTCACTCTCAGGCCGAAGTTGAAAAACAAGATTAGAAAAGAAAACACAAGTTGAACCTGAAATGGAATTGGAGTATTACACCAAAGTAAAAGACTCTGGGGTGGGTGGGTGGGTGGGTGGGGAGAATACAGGTCCATGAAAAATGATGAATGAAATAGTAGGGGTTGTATTGTTAAATGGGAATCTGGGGAATGTTATGCATGTAAAAAAAAAAAAAAAAAGAAGTAGAAACGCAAAGCAGAAATTGACTGAGTTTGGAGTATGGCACCAAAGTAAGAAAGCAGAAGTACACTAGAGTTTGCAGTGAGTACCTCCCTAATACTTCCTCTCCACTTTTCCAAGCTTTGGTCCATGATTGCTCAACAATTTGTTTGGCTTTGTATGTTAACTCTCTTTTCAGTCACCAGGTTCCAGGTGTCATCAGGATGCTGGCCAGACTTCCCTGGATTGAAGACCCCACCAATATGTCCTGTAGCTCAGCTTCCCCAGAGACCCACCCTACTAAGGAAAGAGAGAGGCAGACTGGGAATATGGACCGACCAGTCAACGCCCATGTTCAGCGGGGAAGCAATTACAGAAGCCAGACCTTCTACCTTCTGCAACCCACAATGACCCTGGGTCCATGCTCCCAGAAGGATAGAGAATGGGAAAGCTATCGGGGGAGGTGGTGGGATATGGAGATTGGGCGGTGGGAATTGTGTGGAGTTGTACCCCTCCTACCCTATGGTTTTGTTAATTAATCCTTTCTTAAATTAAAAAAAAAAAAAAGAAAAATTCATGTTGAGTGAAATAAGTCAGAAACAGAAGGATGAATATGGGATGATCTCACTCTCAGGCAGAAGTTGAAAAACAAGATCAGAAAAGAAAACACAAGTAGAACCTGAAATGGAATTGGCGTATTGCACCCAAGTAAAAGACTCTGGGGTGGGTGGGTGGGGAGAATACAGGTCCATGAAGGATGATAGAGGACCTAGTGGGGGTTGTATTGTTATATGGGAAACTGGGGAATGTTATGCATGTACAAACTATTGTATTTACTGTTGAATGTAAAACATTAATTCCCCAATAAAGAAATTAAAAAAATTAATTTTTAAAAAGGAAAAACAAACAAACAAGAACAAAAGACAAACAAAAAATAAATAAGAAACCAGGAAAAAATGGTCACCAGAAATTCATAGTGTTGGCATGGAGCCCTAGCAACTGGAGGCAACAAAAAAGGAGTTATAACACTCTTCAAATTCACTTACTATAAGACAAGTATGCATTTCCCCTAACTTGGGTTCTGCCTGAGAAAAAGTGAGACCAGACTGTTCTTATAGGCCTAGGAATTATTAAACCAGGGCAAGTCAGCCAAAAAGGAAATTCTGTAAACCTAGCTTCAGCTTCAACATCCAGTGGAGAAGGATGAACAGACATTTTATGAGCTCTTCAACTACCAGGAATGTTTGTATGCATCATTTCAGTTCCTAAAAACATTCTTTGGGGTGGGAGTCACTGCCTTGTTTTTATTTTATCTTTTTTTCCAGGGCCAGGGTCTAGCACTAATATAATCCCATTGCTCTTGGAATAATTCTTCCCTTAGTTAAAAAACATTTCAGATATTGAGAGACAAAGCAAGATGGGTAGGTAAGTAGGTAGGCAGGTAGGCAGGCAGGCAGGCAGGTAGATAGGTAGGTAGGTAGGTAGGTAGATAGATAGGTAGGTAGACAGATATATAGGTAGGTAGGTAAGTAGATATGGACATTATGGCATTCTCCTTGTCACCATCGTGCTCCCATAGGGTGTCAGGGTTTAGATCTGGGGCATTGTATATGGTAAGGCACACACCCTACCAGGTAAGCTATCTCCCAGACCACTGCTCTGTTTTTTTTTTTTTTTTTTTAAGATTTTTAAAAATATTTATTTATTCCCTTTTGTTGCCCTTGTTGTTTTATTGTTGTAGTTATTATTGTTGTTGTTATTGATGTCATTGTTGTTAGATAGGACAGACAGAGAGAAATGGAGAGAGGAGGGAAAGACAGAGAGGGGAAGAGAAAGATAAAACACCTCAGACCTGCTTTATGGCCTGTGACACCCCTGCAGGTGGGCAGCTGGGGCTTGAACCAGGATCCTTATGCAGTCCTTACACTTCGAGCCTCATGTACTTAACCCACTGTGCTACCTCCCAACTCCCACCTGCTCTGTTTTTAGAGGAGTAAACTAAGGGTGACAGACATTAACAAACTTGTCCAAGACAACTAAAGCAGTAAACAACATCAGCACTCATTTGAATCCTTTTACTCAGGCTCTGCTCCCAGATTGCCTCTTCTTCTCTCCTTGCTCACCCTCCGTCATCTCTGCTTTATGTCCCTTCATAGCTTTTTCCCCTGCACCACCATAAGACAGAGCTGAGCAGTGCTCTGGTAAAAAAAAAAAAAAAAAAAAAGGCAGAAGACTTTGGCTATTCCTCCCATCTTACACTCATGTTGTTTTGCACTTAATCAAGTTCTAGGAGACCTGGTTTGCTGATGCACTGCAGTAAGGTTATTAAAGTAAATGTGACAATTAATTAATTGATTAAATGTGACACAGAACTATTCCAGGGGGTTGGGTAATAGTGCCTCGGGTTAAGTGCATGAGGTGCAAAGTGCAAGGACCGGCGTAAGGCTCCTGGTTCAAGCCTCCGGCTCCCCACCTGCAGGGGAGTCGCTTCACAGGCGGTGAAGCAGGTCTGCAGGTGTCTGTCTTTCTCTCCCCCTCTCTGTCTTCCCCTCCTCTCTCATTTCTCTCTGTCCTATCCAACAACAACGACATCAATAACAACAATAATAACCACAACAACAATAAAACAACAAGGACGATAAAAGGGGGAAATGTAACCTCCAGGAGTAGTGGGTTCCTGGTACAGGCACCAAACCCTGGAGACAAAAATTAAAAAAGAACTATTCCAAAGAGTACAAACCCTCCCCCAAATTAAAAGTATGGAGAAGCCAGAACAGTAGGTCCCAAACCATAACTGCCTCAAGCAGTGATTCTCAAAGTGTGATCACTGGGCCAGTAGCATCAGCATCATCTGTGAACTTTCTTTCTTTTTTTTTTTTCCCTCCAGGGTTATTGCTGGGCTCAGTGCCTGCACCATGAATCCACTGCTCCTGGAGGCCATTTTCCCACCCTTTTTGTTGCCCTTGTTGTTGTAGCCTTGTTGTGGTCATTATTATTACCATTGTTGATGCTGTTCGTTGTTGGACAGGACAGAGAGAAATGGAGAGAGGAGGAGAAGACAGAGAGGGGGAGAGAAAGATAGACACCTGCAGACCTGCTTTACCGCCTGTGCAGCGACTCCCCTGCAGGTGGGGAGCCAGGGGCTTGAACCGGGATCCTTACACCAGTCCTTGCACTTTGCGCCACGTGCACTTAACCCACTGCGCCACCGCCTGACCCCCATCTGTGAACTTTCTAGAAATGCAAATTCTCAAAGTGGGGAGGGGCCACTGGGACTGGTGGGTTCCATATCCTTGATGGCAATAAGTATAAATTAAAAAAAAAAAAAGAAAAGAAAAAGAGTCAGGCGGTAGCGCAGCAGGTTAAGCACACGTGGTGCAAAGCGCAAGGAACTGAGTAAGGACCCCGGTTCGAGCCCCGGCTCCCCACTTGCAGGGGATTCACTTCACAGCAGTGCAGCAGGTCTGCAGGTGTCTATCTTTCTCTCACACTCTCTGTCTTTCCCTCCTCTCTCCATTTCTCTGTCCTATCCAACAACAGCAATGGCAACAATAACAACAATAACTACAACAACAATAAAAAAAAAACAACCGTGGGCAACAAAAGGGAAAACAAATAAATTTTTAAAATTAAAGAAAAAAAGAAAAAGAAATATGGACTGGGGAAATAGCACTGTACAATAGATGTTCATGTCTGAGGCTTTGAGGTCCCAGGTTCAATCCCCAGCACCACTATAAGCCAGAATTAAACACTGCTCTGGGGAAAATAGAAAGAAAGAAGGAAAGGAAGGATAGAAGGAAGGAAGGAAGGAAGGAAGGAAGGAAGGAAGGAAGGAAGGCTGGCTCTCAGATGTATCCCAGACATATCAGAAACAGAAATTCAGGTGACAATCCAGGAATCTGTGTGCTTCAGTGTCTGGTGCTGGAGATTTAACCCATAGTCTAAGGCATGTGTTTTACACTAAACAGCTTCCTTGGCCCAATTTTTTATCTACCAGGGCTCTTGCTGGGGCTCAGTGCCCGAATTATGAATCTACCATTCCTGGTGGCCATTTTTTCTATTTATTTATTTATTTATTTATTTATTCATTCATTCATTCATTCATTCATTCATTCTTATTTGACAGGACAGAGAGAAATTGAGAAGGGTGAGGACTATAGAAAGGGAGAGAGATAGACATTTGCAGATTTGCTTCACTTCATTGTGAAGTGTTCCCTCTGCAGGTGGGGAGTGGGGGCTTGAACCCAAGTCTTTGTACGTGGTAATACATATGTTTAACTACATATTACTCAGCACCACCCAGCACCACTTCCCCCAGCCCAATTAAAAATATTTATTTTATTTTAATAAGAGAGAGAGAGAGAGAAAGTATATAGAGAGCTATCAGAGCACTTCTCAGCTCTGGATGATTGTGGTGCTGGGGACTGAACATGAAGCATGAAAGTCTTTTGTATAACCATTATGCTGTCCCCCCAGCCCCAGATCCAATTCTTACATTTTTTTAGAATGAGAGAGGGAAGGAGTCAGGCAATAGTGCGGTGGGTTAAGCGCAGGTGGCGTGAAGCGCAAGAACCAGCCTAAGAATACTGGTTCAAGCCCCCGGCTCCCCACTTGCAGGGGAGTCGCTTCACAAGCGGTGAAGCAGGTCTACAGGTATCTGTCTTTCTCTCCCCCTCTCTGTCTTCCCCTCCTCTCTCCATTTCTCTCTGTCCTATCCAACAACAACAACATCATTAACAACAATAATAACTACAATAATAAAACAAGGGCAACAAAAGGGAATAAGTAAATAAATAAAAATTAAAAAAATATAATGAGAGAGTGAGTACAAAGCATTTCCCCACCATCCATGTTGCTCTCCATTGATGCTGGGGATTGAACCCATAGCTTCATTTGTGAAGTGGGTGCTCTGCTACTCAACCACCTCCCTGGCTCCAGACATCTGTTTTAACAAGCATCAGGTGACTCTGATGTACAGTGGTATTTGAGAAATACCTTTCTAGGGATCTAAAAATAGTCCGGACTCTGGAGATCACAATTCAGTGGGTTTGAGATGAGTTCATTCCAAAATTTTCTGAGTTGACTCTGACTTGCAGTCAGATTTGAGAATGAGGAAACCCAGTGACTCATCTGTCCTCAATCCCAGGACAATGTCCTCAGTTCTAAATCCACCTCCCACTGCCCCCACCCCCACTTACTCACCACACAGAGCAATGATGTGGCTGCTGTCTTCATGCACAAACTTCCTGGTGACAGCTTCCTCCATGATTTGCTTCACCTGCGGACAAATGGAATGCCTTGTTATTGTTCTGATCAAATACCTCTAGGCAAGTAAAGAGGTTGGCTCTGCTCTCTGCTCTCCTGGGAGTTCACATGCTTGCACAGTAGATAATAGGGATAGAAATGGTGGGGAAAGCAGTTTCTTCATAGACTACTCCAAAGATGTTGGAAAGGTGACCAGGAAGAGATACTTTAAACCCACAGTTCAGTCAGTGCAGATGTTTCAGCCTAGGAGGAAGTACCCTGCCAAGGAGAAGAGAGATAGGATAATGTTTGCTCATCTTTTCTTCAGTGAAGAATGGCTTGTGGGAAGACACCTTGTCCTTCAGGGACAAATTGTTTTGGTATAGTTTTAGATAAACAGCCGGCCCTCTTTCTTCCCCTACTCTGAAGTTAGGGATATGCTCATTCCAGCCTCAGGAACATTCTCCACACATGCACAGAACACATTCTTTCTGTTTATGTAGAAAACTGATTGCTGGGTTCTTATGTGAATAGGAATGCTTCCAAAAACTTTATAAGGCAAGTAGGGCACATCTTTAAGAAAGTACTTTAAAAAACTCCACAAAAGTTGCTGTTTTGTGGTCTGGGAGGTGGTGCAGTGGATAAAGCATTAGATTCTCAACCATGAGGTCCTGAGTTTGATCTTTGGCAGCACATATACCAGAGTTATGTCTGGTTCTTTCTCTCCTCCTATCTTTCTCATGAATAAATAAGTTCTTTAAAAAAAAAAAAAGGGAGTCGGGTGGTAGCGCAGTGGGTTAAGTGCATGTGGCACAAAACACAAGGACTGGCATAAGGATCTCAGTTCGAGGGCCCTGGCTCCCCACCTGCAGCGGAGTCGCTTCACAGGTGGTGAAGCAGGTCTGCAGGTGTCTGTCTTTCTCTCCCCCTCTTCTCTCCATTTCTCTCTGTCCTATCCAACAACGAAGACAACAACAACAACAATAATAACTACAACAATAAAACAAGGGCAACAAAAGGGAATAAATAAATATTAAAAAAAAATTTTTTTTTAACTCCACAAAAGTTGCTGTTTTGACAAGTGTGCAACCCAGGTTCGAGACTGGCCCTCCACTGCCTTGAGAGGAGCTTCAGTGTTGCGTTCTCTTCCACTGTCTCTGCCTCTTTGCCTGTTTCTACCTAACAACTGCAGCAATGACAACAATAACAGCAGCAAAAGCAGCTCAGGAGGTGGCACAGTGGCTAAAAACTCTTTAAAAAAAAAAAAGGCATGTATGCATGAGGTCCCAAGTTTGAATCCTGGCATTGCATATGCCTAGAGTGATGTTCTGGTTCTCTCTCCTTTATCTCATATATTAAAATAAGTAAATCTAGGAGTCTGGTGGTAGCGCAGTGATTAAGTGCACGTGGTGCAAAGCACAAGGATCGGCTTAAGGATCCCAGTTTGAGCCCCCGGCTCCCCACCTGCAAGGGGGTTGCTTCACAAGCGGTGAAGCAGGTCTGTAAGTGTCTATCTTTCTCTCCCCCTCTCTGTCTTCCCCTCCTCTCTCCATTTCTCTCTGTCCTATCCAACAACAATGACATCAATAACAATAATGATAAACAACCAGGGCAACAAAATGGGAAAAAATGGCCTTCAGGAGCAGTGGGTTCATAATTTAGGCACTGAGCCCCAGCAATAATGTTGGAGGCAATAAATAAATAAATAAATAAATCCTTTAAAAAAAAATCCCACAAAGGTTTTTATTGATACACATTGAATATGTGGAAAAGAGTACTTATAATTAGACAGTTTAATGAATTTTCACAAACTGGTCACACCGATGAAACCAGAATCCAGATTAGGAAACAAAACATGTGACCAGCACCCAGAAACACCCCCTCTTCTACCATCTTTTGTTCTGCTCACTACTCCTCTAGCAGCCCAAGAGACTGCATAGCAAGTAGAGTGCAGGATTGCACACAGGAGGTCCCCAATTTCGGTCCTCAGCATCATATGTGCGGGAATGATAATCTGGTTCTCTCTTCATTATAACTATTTATTTATTTAGCCACCAGGCCACTAGGGTCATCACTGGGACTCTGTGCCTACATGACAACTCCACTGTTCCTGGTAGCCTTTTTTTTTTTTTTTCTGAGAGAGAGATAGAGAGAAGTTTGGGGGCAGGGGAGAAGGAGGGTTGCTTGCAGCATTGCTCCACCACTTGGTGGAGGCCGTGTGCTCTACTGGGTGCACTATCACCCACTGGGCAGAGGAGGCACATAATGGTTATGGAAAGAGCATCTCAAGTCTGAGGCTACACAGTCCCAGGTTCAATCCCCCCACTGCCATAAACCAGAGCACTGTGGTGGAAAAACAAAACAAAAACAAAATAAAGCACTATCCTGACTCTAAATATAGCAGATTTTTGGGGTTTTATGTTATGTTACTTTTAAAATATTTTTTAAATATTTATTTATTTATTTATTCCCTTTTGTTGCCCTTGTTTTATTGTTGTAGCTATTATGTTATTGATGTCGTAGTTCTTAGATAGGACAGAGAGAAATGGAGAGAGGAGGGGAAGACAGAGAGGGGGGAGAAAGATAGACACCTGCAGACCTGCTTCACCGCCTGTGAAGCCACTCCCCTGCAGGTGGGGAGGCTGGGGCTTGAACCGAGATCCTCACACTAGTCCTTGTGCTTTGTGCCACCTGCACTTAACCAGCTGCACTACTGCCCGACCCCCTTATGTTATTTTATTTAGATTTTATTTCTGTGATTTTCTTTTTTTCTTTTTAAAATCTTTGTATTTATTTGTTACTGGATAGAGACAGAGAGAAATTGAAAGAGAAGGGGGAGATAGAGAGGAAGAGAGACAGCTGCAGATCTGCTTCACCGCCTGTGAAGCGACTCCCTTGCAGGTGGGGAGCCAGGGGCTTGAACTGGGATCCTAACCAGTACTTGGGCTTTGCGCCACATGCGCTTAACACACTGTGCTACTGCCCAACTCCCCATTTCTGGGATTTTCTACATGCATGAGTTCACTGCTCTTAGGTCAACTTTTTCATTTATTTCAGATAGAGACAGAAAAGGGCTGGCAGAACAGCTCACTTGGGGGAGTCAGGCTGTAGCGCAGCGGGCTAAGAGCATGTGGCACAAAGCGCAAGAACCGGCTTAAGGATCCCGGTTCGAGCCCTCAGCTCCCCACCTGGAGGGGATTTGCTTCACAGGTGGTGAAGCAGGTCTGCTGCAGGTGTCTGTCTTTCCCTCTCCCTCTCTGTCTTCCCCTCCTCTCTCTGTTTCTCTCTGTCCTATCCAACAACGATGGTATCAACAACAATAATAACTACAACAATACAGCAACAAGGGCAACAAAAGGAATAAATAATAATTAAAAAAAACAGCTCACTTGGATAGTGCGCTGCTTTGCCATGTGAGAGACCCCTAGCTTCAAGCCCTGTCCCTTAGCACACTGAAGGAAGCCTCGGTGCTGTGGTCTCCCCTCTCAGATTTTCTGATTCTATCTAGTAGAAAGAAGATGAGGAAGAAGTGCAGGAGGAGGAGGGAGACAGGGGAGACACCAGTGTCTCAGCATTTCCATGTGGCGCTGGAACATGAACCTAGGTTACATGCATGCTGAGGTGTGCATCCTTCCAGCTGAGCTATCTCCTGGCCCTTCTTTATACTTTTCATAGATGGAGCCACTCAGTGTGTGATGTTGAGACTAGGTTTCTTTGGCTCCTTGGTGTGATTGTGAGATTCATTCATTCGGTGTGCAACTGTGACTGCATATTCTCTCTCTCTTTTCCTTTTGCAGAGCACTAATCAACTCTGGTTTAAGGTGGTGCAGGGAATTGAACCTGGGACTACAGAGCCTCAGGCATGACAGTCTTTTTGCATAACCATTATGCTATCTACCCCCACCCAACAGCACATTCTTTGTGTGTGAACACATCATAATTGACTGGCATTTGGGTAGTTTCTAATTTGGGGTTATTATGAAATTTCTGGATTTTTTTCTTTTCTTTTTTGCCACCAGAGTTATTGCTGGGGCTCAGTTCCTGCACTATGTATCTGCCACTCTGAGAGGCCATTTTATCCTTTTTTTTCTTTTGGATTTTATTATTTATTTTTGTTTATTCATTGTCTCCAGGGTAATCACTTCGGGCTCGGTGTCTGCACTATGAATCTACTGCTCCTGCGGCCATTTTTTCCATTTTTTTAAAAAAATTTTTTAAATATATTTATTTACTCTCTTTTGTTGCCCTTGTTGTTTTATTGTTGTAGATATTATTGTTGTTAGTGAGGTCATCATTGTTGGATAGGACAGAGAGAAATGGAGAGAAGAGGGGAAGACAGAGAGGGGGAGAGAAAGACAGACACCTGCAGACCTGCTTCACCACCTGTGAAGCGACTCCCCTGCAAGTGGGGAGCCAGGGGTTTGAACCGGGATCCTTAAACCGGTCCTTGTGCTTTTTTTCTTTTGGATAGAACAGAAAGAATTTGAGGGGAGGGGAAGATAGGGAGAAAGAAAGCCATCTGCAGACCAGCTTCACTGCTTGTGAAATGTCCGGGGGCTAGAACTGGGATCCTTACACTTCGTAATATGCAGGTTTCACCCAGTGTGCCACTGCTCAGCCCCTTCTATTTTTGTTACTTAAGTGGAAAGAGAGAATTTAAAAAATACCTATTTATCTATTTATTTATTCCCTTTTTTTTTGTAGTCCTTGTTGTTTTTTATTGTTGTAGTTTTCCCCCTGATGATAGGAAAAAAAGATAGACACCTACAGAACTGCTTTACCACTTGTGAAGGGACTCCCCTGCAGGTGGGGAGCCGGGGGCTTGAGCCCTGATCCTTACACTGGTTCTTGCACCTTACACTGGTTCTTAAGCCTCTGCACTACCGCCCCACTCCTGACAGAGAGAATTTAAGAGGGGTGGGGGAGTTAGAGAGGGAGAGAGAAAGACACACCTGCAGACCTGCCTCACTACTTGTGAAGCATCCTCCCTGCAGGTGGAGAGTGGGGGCTTGAACTTGGTCCTTGTGCACGGTTATGTGCCCGCTCAACTGGGTGAACCTGGCTCCTGGACTTTTCAATTAATTTTTTTTTATTTGTGAGAACTATGGTGTTTATTACTGGAGGGGGTCACATACCTTCAGTGATGGGTGTGATATGGATCTATACCCTGTAATCTTATAATCTTGTAAACCATTCTGAGCCATTTGCAGATGAAAGCATGATGTCTGATATTTGCTTCAGAATAATACAGTGTCAGGATAAGTGGATTGAATTTTTGAATATTTATTTTCCCTTTTGTTGTCCTTTTATTGTTGTAGCTATTATTGTTGTTATTATTGATGTTGTTGTTGTTGGATAAGAGAGAAATGGAGAGAGGAGGGGAAGACAGAGAGGAGGAGAGACAGACACCTGCAGACCTGCTTCATCGCCTGTGAAGGTACTCCCCTGCAGGTAGGGAACCGGGGGCTCGAACCAGGATCCTTACGCTGGTCCTTGCGCTTTGCACCATGTGCGCTTAACCTGCTGCGCTACTGCCTGACCCCCTAACTTTTTTTTCAATATAAATAAGATTATTTATTTATTTATTTATTATTTGGGAGGCAGAAATCCAGAGCATCACCCTGACACGTGTGATGCAGGGGATTAAACATTTCCCAAGTCTCTGGGAGATTCTTTCTTTCTTTTTTTCCCCTTTTGTTGCCCCTGTTGTTTTATCATTGTTGTGGTACTATTATTGTTATTGATGTCGTTGTTGTTGGATAGGAGAGACAGAAATCAAGAGAGAAGAGGAAGACAGAGAGCAGGAAAGAAAGATAGACACCTGCAGACCTGCTTCACCACTTATGAGGTGACCCCCTTGCAGATGGGTAGCCGGGGGCTTGAACTGGGATCCTTACTCGGTTCCTTATGCTTTGCACTAGGAGCATTTAACCCACTGTGCTACCGCCCAGCTCCAGAGATCAGATTAATCTTACACTCTAAGCTTTTCTTTCTTTCTTTTTTTTAAGAATTTATTTATTCATGAGAAAGATAGGTAGAGAGAGAGAAAGAATCAGACATCACTCTGGTACATGTGCTGCTGAAGATTGAACTCAGGACCTCATGCTTGAGAGTCTGATGATGCTTTATCCATTGAGCCACCTCCTGGAACACATCTTTTTTTTTTTTTTTTTAAAGCTTCTTAAGTTACTTTATGGAGTTTTGTATCAAATGGAGTATAACATCGGAGCTCAAAGATCAGTAGGCATCTGAAGCAGGTTAGTGGGGAACATTTGTACAGACATTTCCAGAATTATAACAAAGGTTTTCTCTCTCTCTCTCTCTTTTTTTTTTGCTGGGGCTCGGTGTCTGCACTACAGATCCACTGCTCCTGGAGGCCTTTTTTCCCTTTTGTTGTCCTTGTTGTTTATCATGGTTGTTGTCACTATTATTGTTGTTATTGCTGTCATTATTGTTGGATAGGACAGAGAGAAATCAAGAGAGGAGGAGAAGACAGAGAGGGGGAGAGAAAGGTAGTCAACTGCAGACCTGCTTCACCACTCCTGAATCGACTCCCCTGCAGGTGGGGAGCCGGGGGCTCGAAATAGGATCTCTACACCAGTCCTCGAGAGCTTTGCCCCATGTGCTTTTAACCTGCTGTGCTACCACCCAGCCCCCAGACTTTCTCTTTTTATTTATTTATTTATTTATTTATTTATTCCCTTTTGTTGCCCTTGTTTTTTTAATTGTAGTTATTGTTTTCTTCATTGTTGGATAGGACAGAGAGAAATTGAGAGAGGAGGGGAAGACAGAGAGGGGGAGAGAAAGACACCTGCAGACCTGCTTCACCGCTTGTGAAGCGACTCCCCTACAGGTGGGGAGTTGGCTCGAACCGGGATCCTTATGCCGGTCCTTGGGCTTTGCACCACCTGCACTTAACCCACTGCGCTACTGCCCAACTCTCATACTTTCTTTTTTTAAATGATATAGTTTTTTTTTTATAGATTTTATTTATTTATTTATTAATGAGAAACATAGGAGGACAGAGAAAGAACCAGGCATCACCCTGCTACATGTGCTGCCGGGGACTGAACTCAGGACCTCATGCTTCAGAGTCCGATGCTTTATCCAGTGCGCCACCTCCCGGACCACTGTAGTTTTCTTTTTTGCTTCCCGGGTTATTGCTGGGGTGCTTGCACTATGAATTATTATTACAAATAATATGAATAATATTATTCGTTGCCTGCACTACGAATCACTGCTCCCTGAGGCCATTTTTTTCATTTTTGTTGCCCGTTATCATTGTTGTTACTATTATTATTGTTATTGCTGCTGTTGTTGTTGGATAGGACAGAGAGAAATTGATAGAGGAGGGGAAGATAGAGGGGGAGAGAAAGAGAGACACCTGCAGACCTGCTTCACTACTTGTGAAGCAACCCCCCTGCAGGTGGGGAGCCCTGGGCTCGAACTAGGATCCTTATGCCGGTCCTTGTTCTTCAAGCCATGTGCGTTTCCGTCCGGCCCTGATAATAATTTTTAAAGTTCTTTTAAAATATCTTATTAATCAGTTTACTTTCTAGAGACAGAAATTGAGAGATAAGGAAAAGATAGGGAGGAAAAAGAGACACCTGCAGCACTGCTTTACAGTTCACAAAGCTTCCCCCTGCAGTTGAGGATTGGGGGCTTGAACCCAGCTCCTTGTGCATGGTAATTAATATATGCACTCTCTAAGTGTGCCACTACCTGGCCCCCACCAGAAGTTATTTATGAAAGATTGGTCTGATTATGAGTATTCACATTGTCTAAATGTTTTTGTTTATTAATGAGAGGGAGAGAGAAAGAGAGAGATCAGAATACCACTCTGGTAGTACATGCGATACTAAGAGTTGAACTCGGGACCTCATGTCTGAAGGACCAATGCCCAGTCAACTGTGCCAACTCCCAGACTGCCTGATTATCTTTTTTCAAAGATTTATTTGAGAGATAGAGGTAGAGAGAGATGACACCAGAGCATTGCTCTGGCACAGACAATGCCAGGAATCAAACTCATGCTTGAAAGACTAAAGCTTTATCCCCTGTGCCACCTCCTGGACCACTATCCCCACTGTTGAATTGTAGAAGAGGAAAGGATTTGCTTCCCTCAGAGTTAAGAGCTGAATGGGAAGGGGATCCGAGCAGGTCAACTTCTGTGAGGTAATACACAGAGCTGTACTATGGATACTTCTCATACATGCATAGGAACATCTTTGGAGCAGTGCACATAGCATTCTCTCTTTAAAATGTATTTATGATAGAGGAAAAGAGGAGAAAGAGATGATCATGCTCACACATACACTGCTGGGGACTGAACTCAGGACCTCATGTTTGCAATCCAGTGCTCTAGCCATTGTGTAACCTTCCAGGACACCATATAGCCTTCTAAATACTACAAAAAAGAAACATTGACTTCTCAGAAATCTTTCCTCTCTTGACCTAATGGATAAGTACGCAAGTATTGCAAGCCAGAGGTTCTGAGTTCAATCACCAAATATGCCAGAGTGATGCTCTGGTTCTCTCCTGTTGAAAAATAAAATATATTGAAAATTGATATTGGTAGGGGTCGGTGGTAGCGCAGTGGGTTAAGTGCACATGGAGCAAAGTGCAAGGACCGGCGTAAAGATCCCGGTTCAAGCCCCCGGCTCCCTACCTGCAGGGGAGTCGCTTCACAGGTGGTGAAGCAGGTCTGCAGGTGTCTGTCTTTCTCTTCCCCTGTCTTCCCCTCCTCTCTCCATTTCTCTCTGTCTTATCCAACAACAACGACATCAATAACAACAATAATAATAAACCACAACAAGGGTAACAAAAAAAGGAGAAAATTGCCTCCGGGAGCAGTGGATTCATGGTGCAGGCACAGAGCCCCGGCAGTAACCCTGGAGGCAAAAAACAAAAAAACAAAAAAAGAAATTTGATTTGAAAAATGCTTTCTTTTAAAAAAAATTTTTATATTTATTTTTCCCTTTTTGTTGCCCTTGTTTTTTATTGTTGTATTTATTGTTGTTGTTGTTATTGATGTCGTCATTGTTAGATAAGACAGAGAAATGGAGAGAGGAGGGGAAGACAGATTGGGGAGAGAAAGATAAGACCCCTGCAGACCTGCTTCACTGCCTGTGAAGCGACTCCCTGAAAGTGGGGAACCTGGGGCTGGAACCAGGATCCTTACACCGGTCCTTCACGCCATATGTGCTTAACCTGCTGCGCTAACGCCCAACTCCCTTGAAAATGTTTTCTTTTTAAATATTTATTTATTCCTTCCTTTTTGTTGCCTTTGTTGTTTTATTGTTGTAGTTATTATTGTTGTCATTGTTGTTGGATAGGACAGAGAGAAATGGAGAGAGGAGGGGAAGACAGAGATGGGGAGAGAAAGACAAGACACCTACAGACCTGCTTCACTGCTTGTGAAGCGACTCCCCTGCAGGTGGGGAGCGGGAGCTGGAACCAGGATCCTTACCCTGGTCCTTGCCGCTTTGCGCCACGTGCGCTTAACCTGCTGCGCTAACGTCTGATTGCCGAAAATGTTTTCTATCATCCCTGGCCAACCCCAAATGCAGATCACACCAAGATGTCCATAGTCTGAGTGTGGTTACTTTTTTGGTTCTTGTTTTACTGTACATGTAAGTTTCTGTCACCATCCTACTTGTTTCCTGATGATAATCACGAAATTTAATATTTATCTTTCCTTTTTTTTAAGTTTTTTAAAAAGTATTTTATTTTATTTCTGAGAGAGATGCAGAGAGAGACACAGAAACACCAAAGCACTGCACAGCTCTGGTTTCTGGTGGTGTGGGGAGATTAAATCTGGGACTTCAGAGCCTCAGGCATGAGAGTCTCTTTGCATGACCATTATGCTATCTACCCCCACCCAACATTTATCTTTTCCTTGTGGAAAACAGGACTGGGGGTTAAATGTGGATTTGCAAGAGTTCTGGCCTAAAAAAGCTCTTTATTGGCTACCTCATAACAAAGGTATGATGGAGTTGCTCATAGCTAGGAAAACGATAGCCTCAAAAAAAATTTTTTTTGTACTAATCACAGAACAGGAAACAAATGTTAGGGCACAGTAGCCAGGCTATATATAGTTAATGCAGGAGAACCATCCCCAAAATCTCTTCTGAGAATTTTCTGAGGACCCAAAAACTCTAGGAAGGGGTGAAGGAACCAATAGGGTAAACTTTGTAGAGACCATTAACCCTAATTCACAGATGAAGAAAGAGCGATTCAGAGAAACTAAGTAACTTGTTTAAAGTCCATGAGCCAAGTCCAGACCACTCCAAAGTTTATGTACTCCCACCAGACTTTGCAATTTCCAAGATCAGCTGGTTTATTTAAAAAATAGTGAGGGCACCCCACCAATGTGTCCTGGAGCTCAGCTTCCCCAGAGACACACCTTACTAGGGAAAGAGAGAGGCAGACTGGGAGTATGGACCGACCAGTCAACGCCCATGTTCAGCGGGGAAGCAATTACAGAAGCCAGACCCTCTACCTTCTGCAACCCTCAACGACCCTGGGTCCATGCTCCCAGAGGGCTAGAGAATGGGAAGGCTATCATGGGAGAGGGTGGGTTATGGGGATTGGGTGGTGGGAATTGTGTGGAGTTGTACCCCTCCTACCTTATGCTTTTGTTCACTAATCCTTTCTTAAATTAAAATTTTAAATAAAAAAAAATAAAAAAAAATAGTGAGGGCTAGGTGAGATGACACAGTGGATAAAGTGTTGTACTATCAAGCAGGGTGTCCATCCAAAGGGCTGCTCCCCAGAATTCCATGTGTCTGAGTGATGTTCTGGTGTTCTCTCTCTCTTTAAAACAGTAACAACAATAACAAAAACTAAAAAAAAAAAAAGTCACAGGGATATATATATATATTTATATTTATAACGGTTATACAAAGTGGCACTCATGCTTGAGTCTCCAAAGCCTCAGGTTCAATCCCCCGCACCGCCAGAGGCCAGAATTGAGCTGTGTTCTGGTAACTTAGAAACAAAGTCACTGAACACATACTGTTTGCCAGACTCAGTGGAAAGCAGTGAGCAACAGAGGGGTTTCCTGCCTTTAGGGGGCTGATCTATCAGACAGGCAACGGCCACAGAGGTAGGAGGGAGATGTTCGTGGCTCCACAGGCCTTAATCCATTCTAATCCACTCTGTGGGTTTGAGTTCTCTGGCTCAATGAGGGGGTGAGTCATTCATATGGGCACCGTCACCATAACCCTCCTCCTCCCACCCCCACCGAATGGAAATTAGTTTCAGGGCTGGGTCAATAAAAAGGACGTATGCAGGAGGAAAGGGATTCTTTTTTCTCTTTCTGACATGCCAGGTGGCCTCCCTTAAAATGAGGGGGGGGGGGTGTAGATAATGAGTCTTAAAAATCCACAGTAGGTGGGCGTGGAGGGAGAAGCTGGCGACGTGTGCGGCTAACCAACCCTCCCAGAGGGAAGCGGAGGCAGATGCGGGGCAAACCCTAGCCGAGCCCCCAGGCACCTGTTCAGCGCCGTAGGAGCGCACGCCGGCCCCGCCCCTTCCCCCGGTGGCGCGGGCAATGAATGGGCAGCGCCGGATCCGCCGAAAGCGCCGCCACCCCTCCCCCGGCCCGGGCTGCCGGCGCCGCTGCCGTCACAGGGCGGGGAGCCGCGGGATCGCCCAGCACACCAGCCCCGGGGCGCCCGTCTGGCCCCTCGGCGGGGCGGCGGCGGCCCCCGGGACCCCGCCCCCGCCCCCGCCGGCCCGAGCCCTGGCCCGCGAGCGCCCGCAGCCGGGGGTGGGCGCGGACCTCCGCGAGCGCTGGCCGTGCGGGCAGGCGCCCGAGTCCCCGGGGCTCCTCGCCCCGACTTTACCTCCTTTTTCACGTTCCACAGCAGTTTCTCTTTGACTGCGCCCTCCGCGCTGCCCATGGTGCGGCGGCTGGCGGGGAGGCGGCTCGCAGCGGCCCCTCGAAGCCCCCCGCGCACTCTCGCCGCCTCCGCCGCCTCTCGGCTCAGCGCCCCACGCGCAAGGCGGAGCCCCCGCCCGCTGCGCTCCCCGCCCGCCGCCGCCGCCGCAGCCACTGCCCGGTGCTCGGCTCCGCAGCCATCTTCCGAGCCCCGCACAGACGTCAGGAGGTTGGCCCGGCCCCTTCCCACAGCCGGGGGCGGGGGGGCTGCTCTCCGCAACTGTGGCGGGGTGTGTGCGCGCGCGTCCGGGGGGTGGCGGGGGGCCCCCAGGCGCGCGCGCCACGCCGACCGCTGTCATGGCAACGCGCCCGCTCCCGCCTCGAGGGCGCGAACCCGCATTATGAACCCGCGACAGCGCTCAGCCCCGGCGGCCGAGGGAAAAGTCGCTCGCATGGGAGTTGGCATCGTGGGCGCCAGGTGCCTCCGTATTGCCCAGCAGGAAGGGCGGGGGCCCCCCGTCCCTGGCCGCAGGGAAGCCAGTGTTCGTCCGTAGGCGGGAAGGCAGGCAGGGGCCCATCGTCCCCCGGAACCCCTCTGCCAGCTGCCCGGCGCCCTCCGTTGTGGGGTGTGTGCGGGAGGGGGGCGGGTGAAAGCAGCCTTCCGGGACCAGAGGAGGCCGCGAGGGCCCGAGTGTCAAGACCAGTCTTCCATCCTTGGGAACCGTCACCCTCCGACTGGCCCTGCCTGTGGGAAGAGGGGACACGGGCTGGAAAAGCGGGGACCAGAGGGGACCCACAGGCAGCCCTAGAAGGTGCGAGAAGAGCCTCCCATGCTGCACGCGCGTGTAGACTTTCCTTTCCTCGCGAGGGAGTTAAGGGAATGAAAAGGTGGTTTCAAGCCATGACACCTGCTGCTGCAGAGGCGAGCGCGGCGAGCGCAAGTCTGGCTGAGGGGAGCGGCTCGGCTCTGAGGTGCGCATGGAGACTCCCATTCAGAAGCTTCCTAAGTGGTTGCAACTCGATAGCACAAAAACAAACGCAATGAGGAGCAAAACATCCCTTCTGGAATAGGCGCCTGAACGGACTCAGGTCTACATTAGACGTTTTAAAGGCCCCAACCGCAGACCGCGGCGTGAAAACCGGAGCGTGAGGAAACTTCTCCCGCCGCGGTTTTGCAGAGACACTGGCCCCGAGCCCTCCAGAGGTAGTGGGAAGGATCCTCGCGAGAAGGGACGCGAAACTCCCGCCCCCAACCGCCACGAGAGGACCTGCCCCCCCCCCCCCCGTAGAGGAACCGGAAGCGTGCGTTCCGGGGCCGGAAGTAGTGTTGACTCGGTACACGTGAGCTGCGGAATGGCGGCTCACCGCTCCGGCCCGCTGAAACAGCAGAATAAAGCTCATAAAGGCGGGCGTCATCGGGGTCGGGGATCTGCGCAACGGGACGGCAAGGGTAAGAAATTAGGGTTGGAAGGAGTACTTTGTATTTGATATTGGCTTTTTCCTCGACTCTTAAGGTGGGCGGAGGGGAGCTCCCTTTCCTGGGCTAAGCACAAGGGCCTTTTCTACTCTCCAGGACGTCTAGCACCGAAAACCCTGACCAAGAAGGTGAGAAAAGACCTCAGCAGAGTAGACCAGAGGCATCGTGCCAGCCAGCTACGAAAGCAGAAGAAGGAGGCGGTGAGGTGGAGCTGGAATTGGGGATGGTTGTGGCTTCACGGTTCTAAGTGGGGAAAGTGACCATGGGTTCGGCAGGGATGGATATTCGCCCTAGAGCACACGCCAGGCGTGTAGGTCTAGACTAAGGGGAGAAGCTCCTTGCCTTGGTTCGAGTATTTTCCCCGTCTTCCTTGGTGTACTCGCAGACATTTTGCTGTGCGTGCTGGCTCTTGGAAGGGAAAGGTGTGTGTGTGTGTGGAGGATCAGTACTGTTGAAAATATAAGTGGTCCGGGAGGAGGCGCGGTGGATAAAGCATCGGACTCTCAAGCATGGGGTCCTGAGTTCAATCCCTGGCCTGGCAGCACATGTACCGGAGTGATGTCTGCCTCTTTCTCTCTCCTCCTATGTTATAAATAAAATATTTTAAAAAAAGAAAAGAAAAGATAACAGTACTGGAGCCAAGTGTTGCTATGATGCTCCTTGGTTAGTTGATTTTTTTTTTTTTTTTAAACCAGAGTACTGCTCAGCTTTGGCTTATAGTAGTGCCAGGGACTGAACCTGGGACTGTAGAGTTCCATGCATGAAGGAGTCTGTATAACCATTATACTATACCCCCCCATCCTATCTTCAGGTTTTGGCAGAGAAGAGACAGCTGGGCAACAAGGACGGGCCTCCTCATCAAGTACTGGTGATACCTCTTCATGGCAGCATTTCCCTCCCTGAGGCTTTTCGGCTGTTTCAGGACAGGGACACTGGAACTGTAGTGCATTTGAATGAAGGGGGATGCACTGATAGCTTTATGCTGTTATCCTCGCACTTGAAACATCGCTGGTGTTTCACATCTGCAAAACCAGGTTAGAGTTTACAACAAAATTTCTATCGTTGTTTAAAGTGTTAAATTATTTTACTATAATTTTCTAGTGTCAACCATCTCTTGACTTTGTCTTCTCTCACCAGGAGATTTGCACACTGTGTTAGATTTGGCTAAAGTGGCTGATACCATCCTGTTTCTCCTTGATCCACTAGAAGGCTGGGACAGCACAGGGGATTACTGCCTTTCCTGCCTCTTTGCTCAAGGACTTCCTACGTACAGTAAGTGAGTTGGTAGTATTGGAGACCAAGGAAGGAAGTGCTTTCGTGTTTGTTATGCAGTGATAATTTTTTTATTTGTTGGATAGAGACAGCTAGAAATTGAGAGGAGGAGGAGAGATAGAGAGGAGAGAGACAGAGAGACACCTGTAAACCTGCTTCACCACTCGTAAAGCCTTCCCCCTGCAGGTGGGGACTGGGAGCTCGAACCCAGGCCCTTGTGCACTGTAATATGTGTGCTCAACCAGGTGCGCCACCACCGGCCCCGCAATGATAGTTTTTAAAAATATATTTCATTCTTTTTTTAATCTTTTATTTATTATTATTATTTGAGAGAGATGCAGAGAGAGAGAAACACCAGAGCACTGCTTAGTTCTGGCTAATGGTGGTGTGGGGGATTGAACCTGGGACTAGGAGCCTCAGGCATGAGAGTCTGTTTGCATAACCATTATGCTGTTTCTCCCACCCTAAAGATATATTTTCATTCTTCATGAGAGAAAGGTAAGGAGAACACAGCACAGCTCTTGCTTATGATAGTGCTGGGGGTTGAATCTAGTACTTTTTCAAGCATGAAAGTAGTTTGCATAACCATTATGCTGTCTCCCCATCCTTTGCCAGGCACTGTATGACTTGTGATACAGGGAAATTGCCAGGTTGTATTCAGCTGATGATGGCATGTATGGGGCATTAACTTGGTCTGTTCTGCCAGGCTATCTGTTTATTTTGGACTGTATTGCCCAGAGGAGAGAATTACAAATTTTGGTTTTAACATAAATTCTTATTGTAAACTTAAAAGAAGTTATTAACATTTCTTTGGAAGTTTAATGTTGGGTTTCCTAGTGATTTCTGGGCTCACTGCTGAAGAGTGGTCTTGTTTTTAAATTACAAAGGGAAATTTTCACATTGTAATATAACATCATGAAGCTCTTTCTCTTTTTCTTATAGCACTAGCTGTCCAGGGGGGTTCTGGCCTCCCAGCGAAGAAACAAATAGATGCCAGAAAGAAGCTGAGTAAAACAGTAGAAAAGCGCTTTCCTGGTGACAAACTCCTTCTGTTAGACACTCAACAGGAGGCAGGAATGTTGCTCAGGCAGTTAGCTAACCAAAAGCAGCGACATCTTGCCTTTCGAGATCGCCGGGCCTACATGTTTGCACATGCTGCTGACTTTGTTCCTAGTGAAGAGAATAACTTGGTGGGCACCTTGAAAATCTCAGGCTATGTTCGTGGGCAGGTTCTGAATGTCAATAGCTTGCTGCATATCGTTGGACATGGTGACTTCCAGATGAAACAAATAGATGCACCTGTGGACCCTTTCCCTCTAAATCCTAGAGTGCTGAAATCCCAGAAGAACCCAATGGCAATGGAGGTAAGATTTATTTATTTACTATTTAAATTTTTTATTATTATTTTTACCAGGGCACTGCACATGTCTGGTTTATATTGATGTGTGAGGGGTTTCATAATCTCAGCATTAAAGAAGGGAGGGAGAGATAAAGAGTGGGAAAGACACCAGCACTGCTTCACCACTTGTGAAGCTTCTCCCTGCAGGTGGGGACCAGGGGCTTGAACCTGGGACCTTGCATTGTAATGCATGCCCTCCCTGCCACCTATTTTTTTTTAAAAAAAAAAAAAACAAACTTTCTAGTGGTCCGGGAGGTAGCATAGTGGCTAAGGTACTAGACTCTCAAGCATGAGTACCTGAGTTCAATCCCCAGCAGCACATGTACCAGAGTGATGGCTGGTTCTTTCTCTCCTCCTATCTTTCTCATGAATAAATAAATAAATTCTTTTTTTTTAACTTTCTAAAGGACAAGCTGAGTGTCCCCCTACTGTAGCCCCCAACCTTGGCCCCTCTCCCTCTGTCCACTCCTCCCCCGACTATAATCCCATCAGCCACCACCACCCCCCAATGGACTTTTTTTTTTCCCTCCAGGGTTATCACTGGAACTCAGTGCCTGCACCATGAATCCACTGCTTCTGGAGGCTATCCCCCCCCACCATTATTGTTGCTGGATAGGACAGAGAAATTGAGAGAGAAGGGGAAGGAAGAAAAAGATACCTGCAGGCCTGCTTCACCACTTGTAAAGTGGACCCACACACACACACACACAGGTGGCGGGGAGCTGGGATCTCGAACCAGGATCCTTGCACTGGTCCCTGTGCTTTGTGCCAAGTGTGCTTAACCTGCTGTCCTACCGCCTGGCCCCCCAGATTTTTTTTTTTTTAAGCATGAAAATGGAAGAGAACCAGAGCATCATTTTGGCACAAGTGGTGCTACGGATCAAACTTAAGATGTCGTGCTCAAGGATCCAACACTATATGTGCGCACCACCTCCCAGACTGCAAGATTGATGTTATTAGAGACAGTATTACAGATTCGGTGTAAATTGGTACAGGAGGATAACTCGTCTCAGAGGTCATCTGCAGGGCAAGATATTTACCTGGAGGTGAATGTTAGTTCAAAAAAGCAATTACAGGACATGCTATAAAGAAGTTGACTAGAATGTGATGATATGACACATTTTGCCCGCACTTTTATAGGTACTGTGGCTCAGCTTACAGAAGATAGAAATGATATATATATATTTAATTTCTTTATTGGGAATTAATGTTTTACATTCAACAGTAAATACAATAGTTTGTACATGCATAACATCCCCCAGTTTCCCATATAACAATACAACCCCCACCAGGTCCTCTGTCATCCTTCTTGGACCTGTATTCTCTCCACCCACCCACCCCAGAGTCTTTTACTTTGGTGCGATACACCAATTGAAATGATGTCTATTTTATCAGACCATTTAAGTCAGAAAGAAACAGTGGCAAAACAATGATGAAAAGCTTGAGATACAGGTCTGTTGCAAAAATTGAGAGAACAGTGTACCAAACTTCACAGAAAAGCTAAAATTTGAGCCAGGTATTGAGAAGGGGAAAGTGTGATTTGTGAGTTGAAGAGAGATGAAAAAATATTCTAGCAATGGACAGCATGAACTTGGGCAAATATTAGATCAAAAGGTGTCTTTGCAAAATGAGTTTGATGATAAAAGGAGTAGGACCAATTTGAGAAACCATAGCCTAGCAGAGATATAAACTTAAAATGTTTGGAAATAGGACAAATTTTGGGAGTCGGGTGGTAGCACAGTAGGTTAGGCACATGGGCACATAGGTGTCTTTCTCTCCCCCTCTCTGTCTTCCCCTCCTCTCTCCATTTCTCTCTGTCCTGTCTAACAACGACGATGGCTATGACAACAATAACTACAACAACGGCAACAAAATGGGAAAAATAGCCTCCAGAAGTAGTAGATTCCTAGTGCAGGCACCTAGCCTCAGCAATAACCCTGGAGGCAAAAGAAAAAAGAAATAGGACAAATTTTGACTTCGTTTCATTCATCTATTTCAGTACCATTTTTTCTTTGTCTTAAAGATTTTATTAAAAGGCAGTCAAGGGAGTTGGGTAGCGCAGCAGGTTAAGTGCACCTTGTGCAAAGCACAAGGACCAGCATAAAGATCCCGGTTTGAGTCTCCGGCTCCCCACCTGCAGGGGAGTCATTTCACAAGCAGTGAAGCAGGTCTGCAGGTGTCTATCTTTCTCTCCCCCTCTCTGTCTTCCCCTCCTCTCTCCATTTCTCTTTGTCCTATTAACAGCGACAACATCAATTACAGCAACAATAACTATAACAATAAGACAACAAGGGCAACAAAAGGGAAAATAATTTTTTTTAAGGCAGTCAAGATACAACAATAGCTCATTTGGATCGTATGCTACTTCCCCATGTGCATGACTCAGGTTCAAACCCAGCTCCCATCTCATTGAAGGAAGCTTTGGAGCTATGATCTCTTTCACTGACTCTTTGCCGATCTGTCTTTAAAAAAAAAAAAAAAGTGGGTAGTGGTCAAGGAGACAGCGTGATAGTTATGCAGAAGACTTTCATGCCCAAGGCTCCAAGGTCCCAATTTTAATCCCTAATACCACCATAAACCAGAGCTGAGCAGTGGTCTGGTCTGGTCTCTGTAACTCTTTCATTAAAATAAAATATAGTATTTGGGGTGGATGGAGAGGGGAAGAACCCTACCACCAAGAGAAGATAAAACACCAAAAAATGTCTTGTTTTATTTCAGTGAGATAGGAAGAGTGAGGCCAGAATTACATTCTACCGTGTGTGTTGCTGAGTATCTAACCTGAGCTCCCATGCTTGCGAGTCCAAAACATGATGCTGCTTTCTGGGCCTGTATTAGAGCTTTTGGCTAATCACCTGCTTTTGGCTTCAGATCTGTGCTACAGATGCTGTGACTGATATGGAAGAAGACATTAGGATCCTGGTAAAGGCAGACCCTGAGAGGCAAGAATCTTTGCAAACAGAAGTCATCCCAGACCCAATGGAAGGGGAGCAGACCTGGCCCACTGAAGAGGAGCTGAGTGAGGCAAATGGTTGGTACTGAATGTTGCTTGTTTAGCTAATCATAATGTGAATCCTCTGAGGGTAGAGAATGCAGAGCTCCCAAAACAGCTCACGTGGATAGTGCTTTACTATTTGCGTGACCTAGATTCAAACCTGACTCCCCAGAGTTACAGGGAAGAGTTGATTTACTTAACTCGTCTGACTCTTAATAGACTTCTCGAAGAAAAGACCCAGGGTGGTAAAAAAGGTTCCCAAAGGCACATCCACTTACCAAGCTGAGTGGATTTTGGATGAAGATGGTGAAAGTGGAGAAGATGAGTCTGATGACACAGAACATGAAGATTTTATGGAAGATGAGTCTCAGGTCAGAACTATGTACACCCCCAAGTGCAAGAAGATCGAGTGTGATCACATTTCTGCTTTTGAGGGGGCTGGGGTTCAGTCAGGTCAGTGTGCTTATAGCTACTACCTAGGAATGTAATTTGTTATGACCTTATAAGAACTAATATTTGGTTTGAATGAAATAACTAGTAAAGGAGGCTGGGTGGTAACACATTGGGTGAAGCACATGTAGTGTGAAGCTCAAAAACCAGCACAACGATCCTGGTTTGAACCCCGGCTCCCCACCTACAGGGAAGTTGCTTCACAGGCGGTGAAGCAGGTCTGCAGGTGTCTATCTTTCTCTCCCCCTCTCTGTCTACCCCTCCTCTCTCAAGTTCTCTCTGTCCCGTCCAACAATAACAACAGTGGGAATAATGGCCTCCAGGAGCAGTGGGTTTCTAGTGCAGGCAACAAGCCCCAGTGATAACCCTGGAAGCAAAAACAAAGCCCAGTAAAGTTATTTTTAATGGTCTTTAGGGTAGAGATAGATGTGTTTTTTTCTAAAACTAATTCTTTATAGGATGAGAGTGGTGAAGAGGAGGAGGAAGAGGAGTGTGAAACTATGACTATAGGGGAATCTGTGCGCGATGATCTTTATGATGAAAAAGTGGATGAGGAGGCTGAGGAAAAAATGTTGGAGAAATACAAACAAGAGAGACTGGAAGAGATGTTTCCAGATGAAGTAGATACCCCTCGTGATGTGGCTGCTAGAATTCGGTTAGTCGACAAGAAAATAAAATCAGTCTTTTTTTTTTTTCTTTTCCCCAGAACATTGCTCAGTTTAGGTTTATGGTGTGGTGATGGGGATTGAACCTGGGATTTCAGAGCCTAAGGCATGAAAGTAGTTTGCGTAACCATTATGCTATCTCCCAGTTCTTTTTTTTTTTTTTTTTTTCTTTTTTTTTTTACCAGAGCACTGATCAGCTTTGGTTTACGGTGCTGCAGGGGATTGAACCTGGGACTTCGAAGCCTCAGGCATGACAGTCTGTTTACATAACCATTATGCTATCTATCCCTGCCTTTTTTTTTTTTTTTTAATGAAAGAGGGCATCAGATTTCAGAGCATTATGTTTTTCGGGTGTTTTTTTCCTTTGCCCCCAGGGTTATTGCTGAGGCTCAGTGCCTGCACCATGAGTACACTGCTCCTGGAAGCCATTTCCCCCCCCCTTTTGTTGCCCTTGTTGTTGTAGCCTTATTGTGGTTATTATTGTTGTGTTGTTGATGTCATTTGTTGTCAGATAGGACAGAGAGAAAAGGGGGGGGGGGAGACAGAGGGGAAGAGAAAGATACCAGCAGGTGGGGATGGGGAAGGTCTCGACCGGGATCCTTATGCCAGTCCTTGCCCTTTTATGCCACATGTGCTTAACCTGTGTTTTGAGAGTTCAGCACTTTATCCACTGTGCCAGCTCTGCAGCCACCAAAATCAGTCTGGCATCATTAAAATTTGTAGAATTTGGGCTGGCAAGATAGCCTATTAGAAAGGTGTCTTGTTATTTATAAACCCAGGTTTGAGCGTGGTATCCGTGTTATACTAGGGGAAGCTTTGGTGCTGTGTGTCTCTCTCTTCCTGTCTCTGTCTACCTGGAAAAGATGACCTGTAGCAGTGAATCCCTGGTGCTGACCAAAAAAGTAACGTTTTATTTTAACTTACGGGCGCAAAGTGCAAGGACCGGCATAAGGATCCTGGCTCCCCACTTGCAGGAGGGTCACTTCACAAGTGATGAAGCAGGTCTGCAGGTGTCTATCTTTCTCTCCCCCTTTATGTCTACCCCACTTCTCTCCATTTCTCTCTGTCTTATCCAACAACAATATCAATAATAGCCACAACAATAAAACAGGGGCAACAAAAGGGGGGAAATAGCCTCCAGTAGCAGTGGATTAGTGTAGGCACCAAGCCCCATCAATAACCCTGGAGACAAAACAAAAAAGTAAAAGAGAGAACCAGGGAAGGCATAGATAGCATAATGGTTGTGCAGTCTCTCATGCCTGAGGCTCCAAGGTCCCAGTTCAATCCCCTGTACCACCATAAACCAGAGTTGAGCAGTGCTCTGGTTAAAAAAAAAGAGAACCAGGTCCTTCCTTCTGCATTACCTTCATCCCCACTGACCCCACACACACTTAAGGTTTCACCATCTGGGCTGACTTTTTTAAAAATTTAACTTTAACTGGAGCACTCCTCAGCTCTGGCTTATGGTGGTGCGGGGGATTGAACCTGGGACTTTGAGACTTCAGGTGTGACCATCCAGTGAGTTATCCAACTACTCTCATTTTTTTCCCTCTTTTTTTCTAATGTGGGTCAGAGAATAAATGGATTCAGGATTCAGGGCCTTGCACATTAATGATAACACTGAAAGGCCTCCCAGGCACAAGTCTTCTTTTTTTAATTGAAAAAGAAGAGCCTCTATTACTCCACCATTATTCATGGTGTCTTACCTGATGGGGACAGGGATCAAAACCAGGACTTTGCACTGGGTAATAAGGCATATACTCTATTGCGTGAGCTATCACCCAACTTTCGACTATTTCTTTAAAATCTAGCTCCTTTATTTTAGATTTCAGAAATACAGAGGCCTGAAGAGTTTTCGAACATCTCCGTGGGATCCTAAAGAGAACCTCCCTCAAGATTATGCTAGAATCTTTCAGTTTCAGAACTTTACCAATACTCGGAAACGTATCTTTAAAGAGATTGAAGAAATGGAGGTTGAAGGAGCTGAGGTATCTGCCTGCCTTTCTCTGTCCCTATAATTGGCTTAGCTTTGGTAGAATGCCCTCTGTTTTAATCTGGGTACTGGGTGCCTCTGAAACTTGTAACATGCTTCATCACTACGGAGTGATTATATGTTTCACTTGATGGTTGTTTTCTGGTAGGTTGGCTGGTATGTCACACTTCATGTCTCTGAAGTCCCTGTCTCAGTGTTGGAGCACTTCAAGCAAGGAGTACCCTTAATTGCATTTTCTTTACTACCTCATGAACAGAAGGTAAGCTAGTGTCTTGTGAGAAATGAAGTTTGTGAGTGGCCAATTGGTTTTCATGTGCAAAATGTTTGCCTTTAGGATTATATTTTCATAGGTTAGAGAAGTCAATGATGTACCTAACATGTCTGAACCTGTCTGAAGCATCTCAGTGATGTAATCTGTGTGGTTCTGAGACTTCTCTGCTACAAGTATGTTTGTCAGATCGGATTTTTTTTTTAAATATTGTTCCCTTTTGTTGCCCTTGTTTTATTGTTGTAATATATTACTGATATTGTCGTTGTTGGATAGGACAGAGAGAAATGGAGAGAGGAAGGGAAGACAAGGAGAGAGAAAGATAGACACCTGCAGACCTATTTCACCACTTGTGAAGCGACCCCCCTGCAGGTGGGGAGTCGGGGTCTCAAACCAGGATCCTTACACTTTGTGCCACCTGCTCTTAACCTGCTGTGCTACTGCTTGACTCCCAAATTTTTTTAATAATTTAAAAAATTTATTTTCCCTTTTTTTGCCCCCCTTTTTTATTATTGTTATTGATGACATCGTTGTTAGGACAGAAAGAAATGGAGAGGGGTGGGGAAGACAGGGGGAGAGAAAGAGAGACACTTGCAGAACTGCTTCACCGACTGTAAAGCGACTCCCCTGCAGGTGGGGAGCTGGGGGCTTCAACTGGGATCCTTACGCCAGTCCTTGTACTCTGCAACATGTGCGCTTATCCCGCTGAACTACCACCCGACTCCCTTTTTATCTTTTTTTTTATTATTTTATTTATTGGATAGGGACAGGCAGAAATCAAGAGGGAATGGAGTGCTAGAGGGAGAGAGACAAACACCTGCAGCCCTGTTTCACCACACCTGAAGCTTTCCCTCTGCAGGTGGGGGCCGAGTGCTCGACCTTGGTCCTTGTGCACTGTAACATGTGCGCTCAACCAGGTGCACCACCTACTTTTTATCTTGAACAAAAAACAAGAGTTGGTGCCACGTAGATGACACCTGGCAAATTGTGTGTGTACGCATTCTAGAGACTCTAGGTTTTGATCTCTGACCCAAGGGATGGCACACCATTCATGGATGGTCGAGTGTTACTTTGATGTCTCTTCCTTCTCTCAAAAATAAAGAATATGGTGTATCACCAAAGTAAAAGACTCTGGGGTGGGTGGGGGAAGAGTATAGGCCCTGGAAAAGGATGACAGAAGACCTAGTGGGGGTTGTATTGTTATATGGAAAACCGAGAGATGTACAAACTGTTGTATTCATTGTCCTATTTAAAACATTAATCCCTCAATAAAGGTGGGGGGGAGAATTAAGTGTTGGACTCTCAGGCATGAAGTCCCAAGCTCAGTCCCCAGATTAGAGTACTAGAGTAATGCCCTCCTGATCCTCTTCTCCTTTATTTATTTATTGACTTACTTGCTTATTTTTTGCGGTTGGATCAGAGAGCCAGTTTTCACCCATATGTGAGGGCCCCTGTTTATTCCCCAGCACTGCATTAAGAAGTAGTAGTGCATAGGGTCAGGGAGATAGCACACAACAGTTTGTCTTGGAGTTTTCTCAGTTCAGTTCTCTTCACTATAAACCAGAACTGAGCAGTGCTCTGGCCAAAATATGTTTCTCTTTTCTCCTTCCTTTCTGTTTTTTATTTGACCAGACAGACAGAAATTGAGAGAGAGAGTGAAAGACACACACCTGCAGACCTGCCAGTGAAGTGTCCCCCCCACTGCAGGTGGGGCACAGGGGCTGGAACCTGGGTCCCTGCACGTGGTGATGTGTGTGTGTTTGTGTGTGTGTGTGTGTTTGACTGTGTGAGCCCCAGTAAATGAGGAGGGTTTGTGCCGAGGTTTACATCTCTTTCCTCTTGGTAGCCAACAGGCAGATTGGGTGAGTAATGTGAGAACTCCAGCTTGGGATGGTGTGAGTAAAGGTTCAGGGAGGGCTTGAAGGGATGCAGTTTTGAGTAGTGTGTCAGAAGACTTGAAGGCCACTTATTCTGGCACATGCTGAGCTTGAAGGTGTCAGTCACAGGAAGATCAGTCATCTGGCACAGGACTCACCAGAGCTCTGAGAGACCGCCTGTGCAACTCACTCTAGTTGTTTTGGATGGAAACGAAAGGGGAGGTTGTGTGTCCGTAACCCCCTACCTAACTGGCATCACTGGTTCTTAATGTGAAACTGATTCTGCTAGTTTGATTTACTTTTTCTCTTTTCTTTTTTTTCTTCTTAATCTTTATAATTGGATAAAGACCTTCAGAAATCGAGAGGGAAGGGGAAGATAGAGAGGGAGAGAGACACACCTTGCAGCCTTGCTTCATTTATGAAGTTTCCCCCTGCAGGTGGGGACTGGGGACTCAAACCTGCATCCTTGTGCACTGTAACACATGTGCTCAACCAGGTGCGCCACCACCAGTTCCCTGATTTACTTTCTTTCAGGTTGAGCTACTTTATTAATCGATAAAAAACTTTTTCTGGGGAGTCAGGCAGGTTTAAGCTCAGAGGGTTAAGTGCAGGTGGCACCAAGTGCAAGGACCAGAGTAAGGATCTCAGTTTGAGCCCCCAGCCCCCCACCTGTAGGGGAGTCACTTCACAGGTGGTGATGCAGGTACACAGATGTCTTTGCCTTCTCTGTCTTGCCCTCCTCTCTCCATTTCTGTCGTATCCAACAATGAGGACATCAATAACAACAGTAATAACTACAACAATAAAGCAAGGGCAACAAAAGGGAATAAAATATTTTTTTAAATGCAGCAACAGAAAAGAAATGGGAGTCAGGCGGTAGCGCAGCGGGTTAAGCATAAGGATCCCAGTTTGAACCCTGGGCTCCCCACCTGCCGTGGAGTCACTTCACAAGCGGTGAAGCAGGTCCTGCAGGTGTCTCTCTCTCTCTCTCTCTCCCCCCTGTCTTCCCCTCCTCTCCATTTCTCTCTGTCCTATCCAACAGCAACAATAATAACTACAACAATAAAACAAGGGCAACAAAAGGGAATAAATAAATATTTTTTAAAGAAGAAGACATTGTTTTTCTTACTTCTTGATTCCCCAGATGTCAGTACTGAATATGGTTGTAAGCCGACACCCTGGCAACACAGAACCTGTGAAAGCCAAAGAGGAGCTCATCTTCCACTGTGGGTTCAGGCGCTTCCGAGCCTCCCCTTTATTCTCTCAGCACACTGCAGGTAACTGAGGGGCTGACCCTTCGGTGGGGGTGAGAGTGCATGACATATTTAGTTTCAAGCCTTAGAGGTATTTTTCAGTACTCTGGTGTAGGAGCCAATGATGTTTTTACTGAAAATGTCTGAACCTGTCTGAAGCATCTCAGTGATGCCAACTCTGTGTGGTGCTGAGGCTTCTTTGCCATGAGTATTTGTTCAGAGTAAGTTTTGAGTAAAGGTTGACGGCTTTATAGAAATAATGTATCAGGAGTCGGATGGTAACACAGTGGGTTAAGTCACGTGGTGCAAAGCGTTAGTGGACTGGTATCCTGGTTTGAGCCTCTGGCTCCCCACCTGCAGGGGAGTCGCTTAACAAACAACAAGGGCAACAAAAGGGAATAAATTTTAAAAAATAATGTATCAAAAGTCAGAAACAGCTGCTTCTGATGTGCCAACAGTAATATAGGTATAGGCTGGTAAGAGTTCATAACTGGGTAAACCTTATTTTAGCTTCTGAGATATTGAAGTGTCAACATCGTGATTTTTGGACAGTGGGGATTAGGGATGTTTTAAAAAAGATCTTATTTATCAACACAAAATTGAGCGTGTATGTGTGGGGGGGGCTGGACTGGAGCATTACTCTGGCGCATGGGATACTGGGAATCTAACTGGGACCTCCCTACTAATGTGTCCTGAAGCCCCGCCTCCCCAGAACCCTGCCCCACTAAAGAAAGATAGAAACAGGCTGGGAGTATGGATCGACCTGCCAACATCCATGTTCAACAGAGAAGCAATTACAGAAGCCAGACCTTCCACCTTCTGCACCCCATGATGATCCTGGGTCCATACTCCCACGGGGATAAAGCACAGAGAAGGTATTGAGGGAGGAGATGCAATACAGAGTTCTGGTGGTGGGAATTGTGTGGAACTGTACCCCTCTTATCCTATGGCCCTGTCAATGCTTCCATTTTATTTAAACAAAACAAAAAAAAAGATAAGTAAATCTTTAGATTTTTTTTATATTGAGTTTCCCTTTTGCTGCCCTTATTTTGTTTTTTTTTTTCTTTTACTGGTGTTGTAGTTACTACTGTTCTTGATGTTGTTCTTAGATAGGACAGAGAAATGGAAAGAGAGGGTAAGACAAGGGGAGAGAAAGTTAGACACCTGCAGACCTGCTTCACCGCCTGTGAAGTGACTCCCCCCTACAGGTGGGAAGCTAGAGGCTCCAATTGGGATCCTTATGCTGGTCCTTGTGCTATGTGTGCTTAACCCACTGAGCTAATGCCTAACTCACTTAAATCTTTTAAAAGAAGGGAAGATAAGCCTGATAGGATTGATTTGTATCTTTCAGCTGTATTGATGTGTGAAAAAAGACAAAGCAGCTCTGCCCCTAAGTTTAAGGGGCTGCATTTATATTAACTTTTCATAAGGCTCTGGATTACCTATGGTTTATTAAATTGTTTTTGTTTTTTTTCTTAAACTCCTGCAGCGGATAAGCATAAATTTCAGAGGTTCCTGACTGCTGATATGGCCCTGGTGGTGACTGTATATGCTCCAATCACCTTTCCCCCTGCATCTGTACTGCTTTTTAAGCAGAATAGTAATGGTAAGTTGAATTCACAGAAGTGAGCAGACCTTGATAAATCGGCTGGTGGGTTTAACATAGCTTTCTGCAGTTATAGTTAAGACATCACATAATTTATTGGTTTTTTTTGTTTGTTTTTTTACCAGAGCACTGCTCAGCTCTGTTTTATGGTGGTGTGGGGACATTGACCTGGGACTTTGGAGCTTCAGGCTTGAGAACCATTTGCATAACCATTATGCTATCTACCCCCTCCCAACACCACATCATTTAAACAAAGTGATGATAATCACTTTATTGAGGAAAAACTGATTTATTTTGTTGTTATCACGGGTACATTTTTCACATCTCCTCAAGATAAGTGTCAGCACACCTCCCCCTCCATGTAAGTCGGATTATCCTATTCCACCACAGGGTACTGGGTTCCCAGTCCTTTTTAGTGACACCACCACTTAGAAACACCCCCCCATTTTCTTTTTCCCCAGGTCTGTTTCAGGTTACCACAGTTGAATGGTTTTTATCTTACTTGCAAACCTTTAGGCTAATCTGGAGACTGACTGACTGTTCAGGGAGCTATAGTTAAGCTAGGCTCTGGTATAGGTTTGGTAGTAATATCACTTAGTGGTTTTTCCCCTAAACTGATGAGGGCAGGGGAAGAGCTTCACAGGCGTGAGGTAGTGCTGCAGTTGTCAGTCTCCCCTTAAAATCAGTGCATCCTTCATTTAATGTTTCCTTAAAATTTTGCATGGGTATTTGAATAGAGCAATAAATGAAGGCTTTGGTCTGTAGACTCCTAAATAGGTGCTCTGCTTTTGCCTCCTAGGAATGCACAGCCTTATTGCTTCGGGCTATTTATTGTCGGTGAATCCGGACAGAATGATAATCAAAAGGGTTGTTCTGAGTGGTCATCCTTTTAAAATTTTTACTAAGATGGCAGTAGTACGTTACATGTTCTTCAATAGAGGTAGGTGTGAAGGGTGAAATTGACTGCCTTAGTGGGGTGTGAATTGGGTTTACATTTTACAGGTGAGTGTTTGATTTCTGTGTGTTTCATTGTAAGATGATGTGCTGTGGTTTAAACCAGTGGAGCTAAGAACAAAGTGGGGCCGCAGAGGACACATCAAGGAGCCTTTAGGTGAGAGAAAATGGGAGTTGGGACCTAGTCTGTGTTTTTCCAAAGCTTCTTAAATGATTATTGCCTCTTTAAAATTTCTATTTCAGGGCTGAGGGTAGATAGCATAATGGTTGTGCAAAGAGACTCTCATGCCTGATGTTCCAAAGTCTCAGGTTCAATCCCCCGTAACACCATAAGCCAGAGCTGAGCAATCCTCTGGATAAAAGGGGGGGGGGGTCAGGCTGTAGCACAGTGGGTTAAGCGCACATGGCACAAAGCACGAGGGCTGGCATAAAGATCCTGGTTCAAGCCCCCCGCTCCCCACCTGCAGGGGAATTGCTTCACAGGCAGGGACAAGTCTGCAGGTGTCTTTCTCTCCCCCTCTCTGTCATCCTCCTCTCCCCATTTCTCTGTCCTATCCAACAACGAACGGCATCAACAATAATAATAATAACCACAATGAAGCTACAACAAGGGCAACAAAAAGGGAAAAATGCCCTCCAGGAGCAGTGGATTCATGGTGCAGGCACTGAGTGAGCCCCAGCAATAAAAAAAAATTTTTTTTTTCTATTTCAATTGAAACTAATTTGTCGGGACTGAGTGGTGTTGCACCTGAGTGCACGTGTCATAATGCATAAGGACCTGGGTTTAAGCCCTCAGCCCCCACCTACAGGGGAAAAGCTTTTCGAGTGGTGAAGCAGGGCTGCAGGTGTCTATCTCTCCATCTCTGTCACCCCCTTCCCTCTAGGTTTCTGCCTGTATTCAATAAATAAAGATAATTTAAAAAAATTAATAAAAAAACTAAGTTGTTCCTTTTTCTAGGTACTCATGGCCACATGAAATGCAGTTTTGATGGAAAGCTAAAGTCTCAGGACACAGTGCTGATGAACCTCTATAAACGAGTTTTCCCCAGGTGGACCTATGACCCATATGTACCAGAACCAGTGCCTTGGGTGAGAAATGAGACTACTTCAGCAGCGCCTCAAGTGGACATGCAGTAATGGATCCAGCCTCAATGCTGCTGCGAGCATTCTGGGGAAGACAGCTAGCAGGTTGTAGACAGACAGTTTGTGTTTTCTACTTTAGCCTAGAGGTCTGCTCTCCCTTTTTGCAGAAGGCTTTTTTGGGGGGAGGGGAGTTTTGCCTTGGGGGCCCTGAGAAGATGTTTAAGTATGAGTGTTTTTCCTGTTACTACTTTGTCCAAGGATTATTTATTTATTAAGTCTTATTAAAAATGTCCATTCTTCATTAGGATATTGAGATTTAAGGAGAGAGGAGGAATTGATAATATCAGGAAGCAGATTTCCCCAGTGTCTAGACACACTGAATCTCATCTTTTCTTTTGCATAAGTTAAACAGAAACAGATTGGAAAGGCACAGCCGCCTTCACCGAGGTTAAGGAGGCTAAGTCTACATTCCCACCACTAAGCACAATGCAGATGTTCTTTACTTCTGGGGAAACTGTTTGAAAGTGCTGGGACATCACAGCAGCCAGTCCGACACCTGCAGTAGGTTCAATAAGCAGTTTCATCCTCTCCCACACCAGCTGGGTTGCATACTGTTGGTAGAGAAGAGAGTAGGAATTAGTGAAATGGGTGGGTGGTGGCACACCTGGTAGGCTGCACACATTACCATGCACAAGGACCAGGCTTCCAGCCCCCACTCCCACCTGTAAGGGGTATGCTTCCTGAGTGCTGGAATTGATCTGCAAGTGTCTCTCTGTCTTCCCCTCCCCTCTCAAATTCTGTCCTATCAAATAAAAAAGAATCTGTGAAATGGGAGAAGTGAAAAGTGTTTGATTTATCTTTATAGTTAAGGGCTAGGTAAAGATAGATAGCCAGTCTGGACTTTCCTTCTTAATGCTATAAGTATATCCATACCAGTGGCACCCCTCCATCCTAAGTCTGCTTCTATTGTCAGGATGATTGTATTAATGCATTTGGGGCACATTAGATGTATTGACGTCAGAAAGTCACCTACATAAGTCCCCAGTGGGTCGGTGGCTAAGAAATTGTTCTATTGGGAGTCGGGTGGTAGTGCAGTGGGTTCAGTGGACATGGTGCAAAGTGCAAAGACCGACTGCGTAAGGATCCTGGTTTGAGCTCCCAGCTCCCCACCTGCATGGGGAAGTTCGCTTTACAGGTGGTGAAGCAGGTCTGCAGGGTCTGTCTTCCCCTCCTCTCTCCATTTCTCTCTGTCCTATCCAACAATGACATTAATAACAATAAATACAGCAATAAAGGGCAACAAAAGGGAATAAATTTTGTTTAAAAAAAATCGTTCTGTTATTTCCTGTCTTGTTGAAGTCTCACCTTAATTTCATCCTCTGTGACAGTGAAGACTTCATCCACCAGGTCCCTTATAATAGGCCAGGTGTTTAAGCCGATACTGGGCTTGATACCATCTGCTATGGTTTCTGGAGGGTGAGTGTTCGGAGTCAGTTCCCCTTTCAGTTTGGACTGGTAGCAGTCATCTGCATTTACAGGTTCAGCAGCGTATACCTTCACGCTAGGTCTCAGAGCCTGAGGAGAAGAGGGTTAGACATCTTAAAGCTTGGCACAGCAATCTTTCCACAGTAACACAGATAAAACAGAAACACACTTCTGCCCAAATCATTTCCTTCTCTTGGTAGATGTAATGAAAATTAAACCCCTCATCTGCCACTCAGCTTTTTGCACTACAAATTGTCATGAATTAAGGAGAGTGAGGCAAAAAAGTACCAAGGGATATTTATATGGGACATTATGGCAGTTGGGAGCAGGGTGTTAAATGAGTGTCTTATAAAATTTCTATGTTGACTGTGTAGAATACAATGCTCTTGGAGCTGTGTAGTGGCACAGCAGATTAAGCACACATAGCACAAAGCGCAAGGACCAGCATAAGGATCCCAGTTCGAGCCCCCAGCTTCCCACCTGCGAGCCCCCAGCTTCCCACCTGCAGGAGGGGAGTCACTTCACAGGTGGTGAATCAGGTCTGCAAGTTATCTTTTTCTCCCTTCTCTGTCTTCCCCATCTCTCTCAATTTCTGTCTTAGCCAACAAAAATGACAGCAATAACAACACGGGAAACAAAAAGTTTAAGCATACGATGCTCTGTTGCTGAATGGAGAGTGTTCCAGAAGCGGTTTTCTCACCTTAATGGCAATGGCTATCCCAGCAACCATTCCTCCTCCTCCTACAGGTACCACCATTGCATCTACCAAGGGAACCTTTAGTGAAAGTAAAGTAGAAATACATTAATAGCCAATTTAATGTGTAGAAAAATAATAATTGACGCTGGGCTCAGAGTTCTACCCGAAAGGGCATGCATGAGGTTCTGGGCTTGAGGTCATATGGTAGCAGTGTGGACAGCAGTGGGAGAACTTGCACATATAATGTTGGAGCATTGCTTGGTACCTCGCTCTAAAAATAAATGAGAGATTGAAAAGGCAAGCAGGGGGCCAGGCGGTGGCTCACTTTGTTAAATGCTACTTATAGTGCACAAGGATACAGGTTCAAGCCCTTGGCCCCCACCTGCAGGTGGAAAGCTTCACTAGTGGTGAAGCAGGGCTGCAGGTGTCTCTATGTCTCTCCCCCTCTATCTTCTCTCAATTTCTGTCTCTGTGCAATAATAAAACTTTTTTTAAAAAAAGGCAAGCAGAGAAGCCTCAGCAGTATTATAAATATATATGAGACACTGAGTTTATCCCCCAACCCACAGTTAAGAAGGCAGACTTTTTTTTTTTTAATAGGACAGAGAGACGCAGAGAGGAGGGGAAGACGGGGAGAGAAAGACAGACACATACAGACCTGCTTCACTGCCTATGAAGCAACTCCCCTGGAGGTGGGGAGCAGGAGGCTAAAACCGGGATCTTGCCTCTGGTCCTTGAGCAAGATGACTGATTCTGCAGTCAACAAAAGCTAAACAAGAACTGTGTAACTAAGCGTTTACCTGGTTGAGCACTTCCAGAGCAATTGTCCCCTGCCCAGCTATCACTGTAGGTTCCTGGTTTGCATGTACCATGATGCCTTCCATTTCCTCCACAATTCTTTTTGTAACATTTTCCATGGACTGAAAGAGTATGTTAATTTAGGTTGTTGTGTGCTTAGTAGAATTCCCAAGTGTAATTCAGACATTTACCACTTTATTGACTATCTACTTAAATTCATTTTGTTCCATTATTGGGCATATAACAAACAGGACAGTCTATAAACTCAATAAAGTTACATTCGTTTTGTTTTTGGATAGAAAGAGAAATTGAGGGTAGGGGTAGATAGCATACTGGTTATGCAAAGAGATTCATGCCTGAGGCTCCAAAGTCCCAGATTCAATCCCCCACACCATCATAAGCTAGAGTTGAGCAGCGCTCTGGTAAAATAAATTTGTAAAAATTGAGACTACCAATCCAAACCAAATAATATTGCATCCGCCGATCACAACCTAACCAAAGCAACGATTGCCACCTCAACATGCTTCACCTCAGACTGTATCCAGAGACTTCACATGTGGAATGACAACCCTTCAACTTCATTACTTGGGTGAGACCTTTCCTTTTATAGTACACTCTAATTTCATCTCAGGTAGTTCCCTTTCTAACAAAGTCCCATAATCTAGATAATACACCAGTTTCTGTGAGAGAGAGCTTATGTGCACACGTATCCATAAACTACTGCAAAATATATACCTGAAAGCAGAAGTACACTAGAGTTTGCAGTGAGTACCCCCCTAACACTTCCTCTCCACTATTCCAAGCTTGGGATCCATGATTGCTCAACAAATTGTTTGGCTTCATATGTTAACTCTCTTTTCAATCACCAGGTTCCAGATGCCACCAGGATGCTGGCTAGGCTTCCCTGGATTGAAGACCCCACCAATGTGTCCTGGAGCTCAGCTTCCCCAGAGACACACCTTACTAGGGAAAGAGAGAGGCAGACTGGGAGTATGGATCGACCAGTCAACGCCCATGTTCAGCGGGGAAGCAATTACAGAAGCCAGACCTTCTACCTTCTGCAACCCTCAACGACCCTGGGTCCATGCTCCCAGAGGGCTAGAGAATGGGAAAGCTACCATGGGAGGGGGTGGGTTATGGGGGTTGGGTGGTGGGAATTGTGTGGAGTTGTACCCCTCCTACCTTATGTTTTTGTTCATTAATCCTTTCTTAAATAAAAAATTTTTTTAAAAAATTGAGACTAAAGAGATTTGGAGCACTGCTTCACTGTTCATGAAGCCCCCGCCCCCCGCAGTGTGAACTCAGGTCTCTGGGCACTATAAAGTGTGTACTCAGCCAGGTGTGCTACCCCCAACTCCTGTAGTTACATTTTAATGTGGGAGAAGGAGGAGATGTAAGTAAATAGATGCTATGTTCAAATGTTATGGGGAAAAATGAATATACATATATATATATATATATATAAATGTCATTTATATATGTATATATTTAGAGAGAGACCACAGCATTGAAGCATCCTGCAGTATGGTGGGGACAGGCTCATACCCGTGTCATACACCTGGCAAAACAGCACACTATTCAAGTGAGCTACTTTGCCAACCCAAAATAGAGATTTCTGTAAGGTGCTTAGGAAGGGTTGCTGGTAAAGTGACACTTTAATACATTTGAATAAGTCTTGCAGATCTTCAAAATATTGCAGGAGGAGAGTAATAGTGGGGCCAGATGGTGGCACACCTGGTTGAGCACACATTACAATGTGGAAAGACCCAGGTATAAACCCCAGGTCCCCACCTACAGGGGGAAAGCTTTGAGAGTGGTGAAACAGTGCTGCAGGTGTCTATCTTACCCTCTTGATTTCTGACTGTCAATACATTAAAATGAAGATAATTTTTTTAAAAAAGTAATAACCACTGCTCAGTTCTGGCTTATGGTGGTGCTGGGGATTAAACCTAGGACCTTGGAGACTCAGGCCTGAAAGTTGTCTGCATAGCCATTATGCTCGCTCCCTAGCCCACAACACTTAACAACTAGAAGGCTAAAGGTTGCCATTTACTGACATGATGACTGAAGGGCAAAGCGGTGGTGCACCAAATTAAATGCACATATCACCATGTCCACAGACCCAGGTTTGAGTCCCCACTCCCCACCTGCAGGGGGTATGCTTCCTTACTAGTGAAGCATATCTGCAGGTATCTTACCTGTCCTATCTTCCTTCCCCTCTCAATTTCTCTGTCTTACCAATAAAAATAGAAAAAAAAGAAAAAAAGGTTGCCAGGAGCAGTGGATTCATAGTGAAGTCACCAAGCCCCAGTGATAAGCCTGGAGACCGAAAAAAAAGAAGAGTGGGGGTGGGGGGGGTTGAGATGAGGAATTTGTCTTAGTAAATTTGAGATGCCTGGGTAGGGTGTGTGCATTCCTGTGTGTGCCATGTTGGTTTGAGCCCTGGCACTGCATGGGAGATACTGTGGCACTGGCGGGAGCTTGGTGCTGTGGAGTCTTCCTCTGAGTGATACTACAGCCTAGCAACAGTGAGACAGTGCATGTGCAAGGTGTAAAAAATGACTGAAGTAGGAATGTCAAGTAGTCATTGTATTTGTGTACATTTATGCAAGCCTGGATTGAGACCCTGAATATTTGTTATGGTGCTATCACTGCTCTCCTTACCTCATCACTTGGTTCACTGCACACTATAGAAGCACCATATGCTTGTATTGCCATCTTTTTACAATTGGGAGCTGTTCGGGGCACCACGATATAAGCAGGAATTCCTGGGAGGAGAAACATGTTAGTACAAGTCCGTAAAACTTACGATAAAGGGTTTTTTTTTTTTTTTTTTAGAATTAAAAGCAATTTTTATTGTTGATAGAAATACAGAAATTGGGGCCCAGTAGTGACAAACATGGTTGAGCGCACATGTTACAATGCATAAGGACCCAGGTCCAAGCCCCTGATCCCCACCTGCAGAGGAAAGCTTTGCTAGTGATGAAGCAGTGCTACAGGTATCTCTTCCCCTTCCCTCTCAATTTCTGACGGTCTCTATCCAATAAATAAATATTTAAAAAATTACTTCTTAAAAAGGTATAAAAGTTGAGGGAAAAGATAAGGAGAGACACCTGCAATACTGCTTCACTGCTAGTGAAACCAGGGTTATCACTCATAGTGTCTGCACTATGAATCCACTGCTTGTGGTGGCCATTTTTCCTATTTTGTTGCCCTTGCTATTGCTGCTGTTATTGTTGGACAGGACAGAGAGAAATCGAGAGGGGAACAAGAACAAGACACAGAACAAGAAAGACACCTGTAGACCTGCTTCATCACTTGTGAAGTGACCCCATCCCTCCCTGCCCCCCGCAGGTGGGGGAGCCAGAGGCTTGAACCAAGATCCTTAGCGGGTCCTCGTGCTTTGCACCACGTGTGCTTTAGCAGCTGTGCTACCCCACGGCCCCCAGAGAGTCAGGACTTTAACAGTCTGGTGGCACTACCCTGTAGCCTGAGAAATTAACAAGTACCTTCCAGTTTAGCGGCATAGGCAAGGGCCTGTCCATGGTTTCCAGTACTGTGAGCAACAACAGCTTTGGGTTTCTCTTCTGAAGTGGCAGAAATCAAGCTTCTGATTGCATTCAGTGCACCACGAATCTGGAAGAGGGACAGTGAGTTCACGTATTTGATTTAAAAGTTTCCAGATGACTAAAGAGCATTTCTAGATTTTTCTTTTTTTTTTTTAATAATTTATTTCCTTATTGGGGAATTAATATTTTACATTCAACAGTAAATACAATAGTTTGTACATGCATAACATTCCCCAGATTCCCATTTAACAATACAACCCCCACTAAGATTTTTCTTTTTTAATGTGTAGTTATTACTGGATAGAGATAGAAGTCGACGGGGTCACCCCATCAGCTGGGGCCCTAACTGGGGAGTCCTGAGATCCCCAAGCAGACATGATGGGCTAGACCTCGAATACATCCCTCTCTCCACTGTTACCTGTCCTCTCTATCAGGAACAACACAACAGACCCCTTTGTGGCCCCCACAGGACCTTGCCCTCAACTTGGATCAACAATGGTAGAGAATGTTCTATTCTCTAAAAGGAGGCTGGACAATATACTCTGTGCTACACCTGAGGAAGATGGGTCCTGATATTGGGCAGCTTGGAACGTTTACACTCATGGCCACAGAATGTGAGCTCAGATCTACAGGGATGCAGAGGTCACATAGGCTCCTAAGCTGAATATGGGCCCCAGGTCACACACATCAAATCGATGGGGTTTACAGTCAACAATATTTATACACTTTTCCCATATTAGGGAACTACTCTCTTCCCTGATCTCGCTTTCTGGTCCTTTTTTTTTTTTTTCCTCCTCCAGGGTTATTGCTGGGCTCGGTGCCTGCACCATGAATCCACCGCTCCTGGAGGCCATTTTTTTTCCCCCTTTTGTTGCCCTTGTTGTAGCTTCGTTGTGGTTATTATTATTGCCCTTGTTGATGCAATTCGTTGTTGGATAGGACAGAGAGAAATGGAGAGAGGAGGGGAAGACAGAGTGGGGGAGAGAAAGATAGACACCTGCAGACCTGCTTGACCACCTGTGAAGCGACTCCCCTGCAGGTGGGGAGCCGGGGGCTCGAACCAGGATCCTTACGCCGGTTCCTGCGCTTTGCGCCACATGCGCTAACCCACTGCGCCACCGCCCAACCCCCTTTCTGGTCCTTTTTACAGCCGTGACATCATCTCCCCAGACAATAACTAAGACCCACCTGTATATCAAATTTCAGGGTCAGGCACCCCAGCTCCCTACCTGCAAAGAAGTCGCTTCAGAAGCAGTGAAGCAAGTCTGCAGGTGTCTATCTTTCTCTGCCCCTCTGTCTTCCCCTCCTCTCTCCATTTCCCTCTGTCCTATCCAACAATGACAGCAATAATGAAAACAACAATAATAATAACAACAATAAACAAGGGCAACAAAGGGGGATAAATAATAAATATTAAAATTAAGATGCTGGAAAAAAAAAGTGATGGTGGGGAGAGGGCTAGGTAGCAAAATGGTTAGTTATTCAAAGAGACTTTTCCTCAAGCTCTGAAGTCCCAGTTTCAATCACCTGCATTACCATTACCTTGAGCTGAGCAGTGCTTTGGTAAAAAATAAAAATAAAATGGTTACCTTAAAAGATCCAGTTTTCTGGAAGAGTTCACATTTGAAGAAAAGATTGCGACCTGTTAGTTGATTCAAAATTGAGCTTGTTAGCACTGGTGTGAGATGGACAAAGTCTTGAATGTTGAGACGTGCTTTTTCAACATCAGCAAAGGAGATGCAGTACTGAGCACACATCGTTATGAAACCTAGGAAGAAGAGAAAGTTCAAGCAAAACCCAAGAGTATTTATTTAACAAATAAATTTTTGAAAATGCAGGTGGTGGCTTGGTGGGTGGGGCTTTGGATTCATGACATGAGGTACCAAGTTCGGTCCCCAGTATCACATATGACAGAGTGATGCTCTGGTGTTCTCTAATTAATAACAGGTTAATCTTAAAAAATAAAAGGGGTGGGTGGGTGGCGGCACACTTAGTTGAGCACACGTGTTACAATGTGCAAGGACCTGGGTTCAAGACTCCAGTCCTCACCTACAGGGGGAGTTTTGCAAGTGGTGAGTTAGTGCTGCAAGTGGTCTATCCTCTATTTCCCCCCTTATTTCTGGCTATGTCTATCCAATAAAAATAATAAATATTGGGGACTGGGTGGTGGCACAGCGGGTAAAATGCATGTGGCACAAGGACTGGCGTGGGGATCCTGGTTTGAGCCGCTGGCTCCCCACCTGTTGGGGGTGTCACTTCACAAATGGTGACGGCAGGTATGCAGATGTCTATCTTTCTCTTCCCCTCTGTCTTCCCCTCCTCTTTCCATTTCTCTCTGTCCAGCGACAACAGCAATAACAATAATAACCTCAAGACTGATAAACAACAAGGGCAACACAAAGGAAAAGATGGCCTCCAGAAGCAGTGGATTCGTAGTGTAGGCACTGAGCCCCAGCAGTAACCATGTAGGCAATAAGTAAATAAATAAATAAATATAAATTGCTGGGAAATTGTGCAGGCAGGCAGTGAAGGACGATGGATTTCATGCCCCATGGACCAAGTCCATTTTACGAAGCTTTTTCCAGCACCTTAACACCCCCCAAGACTGGAAAGACTTAGCTTGTGCTGCACTCCCAGACCCCCTCTACCTGCAATGGAAGGCATGCTTTCGTGATGAATGCTCTAGACAATCCCAGGAAAATAGTCACAAACAGAAAGAATGGAATTTTGATGCATTGTTTGGAGCAGGAGAGTTTGAAACTGGAACTCATCAGGCAGAAGCCAAGTTTCCAACCGGTTATTTGGAACAGGTGCGCATCTGCGCAACACAAGCATGGGAAAGGTTAACCCCATCCACAGTAGAGGCCTCAATCCCCATTAACTCTCTTTGCCAAAACACTAATGAATCCTTAGCGAACTTCATCTCCAGGGTGCGGTCAACCTTAGAGAGAAAGATTTATAATCCTGAAGTCCACTCTCTCCTCCTGCGTTCTATTGTCTGGGATGGCATGATTCCACAATTCCGTCAGGCATGCCTTAGTCTTAAACACCTACATCCAGATAATTGGATTTTAGCGATACAGGAACTTACATCAGGCTCTTATGAGGCACCCATTATGATACAGGTTTATGCAGTTACCCCACGTAATCAAAATGGGGTCTGCTTTCAGTGTGGCTGTCAAGGGCATTGGCGTGACCAATGTCCAGATAAGCTCCAGTCAGGGCAACCACGCCTCCAGTCAGTGCAACCACGCCTCCAGTTAGGGCAAACCTGCCTTCAGTCAGGGAGCCAGAGGCCACAAACACCTTGTCCTAGATGTCAGAAAGGTTTTCATTGGAAGAGAGATTGTTGGTCCAAATTTCATAAAGATGGCACACCCCTGAATGGTACAAATTCGGGGCCTGAGATTTTGTGGACCACTCCTGTTTTAGAACGAGGTCACACTACTATGACAGTAAAGATTGGCAATATTCCTTTTAAATTTTTGATTGACACGGGGGCAGAAAAGACAATTTTAAGGCAAGCAGAGGTTCCTCAAAATTGGGCACTCCTCCCGGGACCCCGTATACACGGAGTTGGAAGGGTGACCCAATCCTTTCTCACACGAGATTTGCTCATGTGGGAAGATCCGGAAGGTTCTACTGGACACTTCCACCCATTGGTAGCTGATATTAGCACCAACCTATTGGGCAGGGATCTTCTAGAATGTCTTGATGTTAGGATATCCACAGATGCCACTGCAGAGTGTAACACCCACTCCTGTGAGACCAGATCTAATCAGCACCCCCAATACTAACTGCCACTGTTCATAACCAAACTCCCTGTTTAGACTGGCTTTCTAATGAGCCTGTCTGGGTGGAACAGTGGCCTCTGCCTAGGGATAAGCTAAAAATTTTAAAAGAGCTCGTCCGAGAGCAGTTGTCCTTGGGACACATTCGTCATTCTTGAAGCCCATGGAATACTCCTGTCTTTGTGGTTAAAAAGTGCTCGGGAAAATGGTGCCTTCTCCAAGATCTCCGTGTGGTAAATAAAACCATGCAGGTCTGGGGCTCCCCCCAAAGGGGTTTGCCTCTTGCTTCTGCAATTCCCACAGGAATTCCAGTTATAGCTATTGATATATAAGATTGTTTTTTCTCTATTCCCTTGCATCCGCAAGATTGTAAACATTTTGCCTTCTCTGTTCCTTCTATTAATAACGCCAGCCCTGCTGATAGATTTGAATGGGTGGTGCTGCCCCAGGGCATGGCCAATAGTCCTACAATTTGTCAAGAGGTGTTTAAATCTGCCCTTTTTCCATATATTCATAAGGGCCTTAATGTTTTTCATTAGATGGATGATGTACTAATATGTGGAAAATTAGATACAGATCTCTGTGCCCTACGTGATTTTCTCATTCCTGCATTAAAGAAAAGCGGCCTTAATGGAGCTCCTGAGAAGATACAGCTAATTCCTCCAATATCTTTCTTAGGTTCAGAGATTTCTCTAACGCAAATTCGTCCCTTAAAACCTAGTGTTACATTTCCTTCTAACCTTACTCTTGTTTCTTTATAAAGTTTTCTTGGAAATTTAAATTGGCTTAGGTAGTATCTTTATCTGCCTACAAGCTGCCTCCAACCACTGTTTGACCTGTTAAAAGGAAACAAACAGCCCTCCTCAAAACGTAGGTTAACTCCCGAGGCCTCCTTGGCACTGGAAAGGGTTAACTAGGCCCTCCAGGACATGCACCTTGTTCGATTCTCCCCCTCCTCTCCAGTAAACCTTCTAATCTTTAACTCCACCCCCACAGTAGTAGGGGCATTGTGGCAGAACCATGGGGTTCTCGAGTGGCTTCACACGCCAGTAGGTGGAGCTAAAAGACTCCTCACTGAGATAGATGCCTTAGCATTCATCATTCGCCAAGGAAGAAATAGGTCTGTGCAGGTCTTAGGGAAAGAACCGGATTTAATTATTCTTCCCTTTTCTCTCACAGATACAGAGTGGCTGATATGCCATCATTCCTGCTTTGCCATAAGCTTCGTGGGGTTTCCAGGACAAATAGACAACCATTTTCCTTCTAATAAATTGATAGCTTCTTTACCTCTTTTGCCTCTACTAGTACCTAAACTTTTCTCTTGGGATCCCATTCCCTCTGCTCCTACAGTCTTCACTGATGGTGGAAAAAAGGGAGCTGCTGCCCTTATATATTACCCAGACAAACAATCCCCTAAACCTCTCTTTACTGAGCTTCCTGATAATTCCCCTCAGTACAAAGAACTTTATGCTGTTTTCCTTGCATTAAAAGCTGTACCGGAATCCTTCAACCTTTTTTCTGACAGTGTGTATACTGTTACCTTACTTCCATGGCTTGCTTATTCTTAGTGAGAATTGATGACAACCCACTTTCCCCTCTCTTGATTCAAATCGCCTCTATGCTCTGTTCTCGAACCCAACCACTGTATATTCAACACCTTCATTCCCACAGCCCTCTTCCTGGTTCCCTGTCCGAAGGGAATGCTGCAGCTGACCGCCTTGCCTCCACAGGAACTCTCCCAGTCTCTGTCTCTGATCCTGCTGATTTTCATTCCCTAACCCATGTTAATCTTAAAGGCCTTCGAGCTCGATTTCCTGATATTCCTTTACCACAGTTGAAACACATCCTTGCTACATGTTCTTCCTGTGCAAGTCTCATAAAAGCACCTGCTATTCAAACTCTTGGGGTTAACCCCCGAGGTTTAAAAGCTAATGCTCTTTGGCAAATCGATGTCACCCACATACCAAACTTTGGCAAACAAAAATATGTGTTTGTCTCAATTGATACCTTTTCTAAATTTATGTGGGCAACAGCTCAGACGGGAGAAAGCTCTAAAAAGCTTATAAGCCATATGCTCTCCTGGTTTGCTGTGATGGGTTTACCTCTTCAACTGAAAACTGACAATGGGAATGCGTTTACCAGCAAACAACTTAAAGATTTTTGTTCCCTCTCAAACATTACTCATACCACAGGCATTCCCTATAATCCACAGGGACAAGGCATTGTTGAGAGGGCCCATCAAACCCTTAAGGCTCAATTAAATAAAGATAAAGGAGGAATGTACCCCCCCAATATCCAGCTAGCAAAAGCCTTAACTACATTAAATCTCTTTAATATTTACAATAATTCGGACCTACCTCCTATTATTCTTCACTGGAAAACACCATCTACTCTTCCAGCTATTAAGGTCAAGTGGAAAGACCCACTCGATAAAATTTGGAAAGGGCCTGACCCTCTATTGACCATGGGTAGAGGTTTTGCATGCATTTTCCCACATAATTATTCTAAACCTGTCTGGGTTCCTGCCCGCCATGCCCGACAATACCAGCATGATGGCACTGCTATCCCTGAAGAACAAGAAATACTACAAGAAGACTAGATGCAGGATACATCCCAGGATCCATAATATGACATGGCAGAATCTGGAAAATCTGGCTCACAGAGCCCTCTCTCCTACCCTTTCCCTGAATGTCTTATGTTTACCCTTTCCCTGAATGTCTTATGTTATGACTGACCAGTTGTGTTTTGTGAGTGAGTGTGTTGAATGAACAAAATTTTTTGTATGACCCATCTGCTCAGAGTACTCTAAATGTTAAAACCATTGTCACTAACATGCGTTAACTCTCTAAGTAACCTGAGTCTGTTTATAGTCCAAAGTAAAAATAGTTAAAAAACCAAAATATATATTTTAACCAAAATTGGCCTGAAGATCCTGCTGTAGAGACTGCTATGAGAGGTAACATTAAATGACCTTCAAACAAAATCATAAAGATATTTAAACCAATTATAATCATCGAGATATCAATTATAGTAAACCTCTAACTTGTTACAAGTTTTATTATTTTTTTTTACAAGTAAGTGATTACAGCTATCAAGCCTTCATATGAAGAATCATCTGTTCATATGGTAAGGTATTAAACTGTAAGAAGTTCCTCCATATTCAACCTATGTGAATTAACAACATTCACATATTCTTGTACACTTAACTGGTGTATCTTGTCTTGCCACCATAGGCCTGCCTTTGTCAGCCAACAATTTAAAGATGTTTCCCTTAAAACATCACCCATGCCACAGACATCCTTTACGACCCCCAAAGACAAATGGCTGTTCCCCTGGACATCACATCCACTGACTGCTTCCCTTAGACTTGAGATATGATCCCACCTCTTCATACCAATGGATACATTCCCCCTTCCTTACCTGGCTACCCTCAGTTGTGGGACACTTGCTTGTTTTACTTCTTCTGCTCACAGTAGATCCTATAATTCTTAACAAGCTCATGGCCTTTTTGCAACAACAGATTGATGCCATAAAGATGCAACCTATACAAGCTCACTATCATAGGCTGGACATGGCAGAATATGGAGTTGCTGCGGGGGATTTTCCCCCCTCCATCAGAACGTCCACCATGTAGAGGGCTGGCTAGCCAATGACGGGTAAAGGGGAAACTAGCGCTATCCAGTCAACCTAAGACAGGGCACCTGGTACTACTGGGCAAAAATGACCAGGTGTTCCAATGACGGGTAAGATGGAAGGCTGATCCCCAACCTAAGACAGGCACAGTCAACCCTGCCACAAAATAAAGTCCGCCAAACATGAAAACATGCATATATATATATATATATATATATATATATATATATATATAAAGGGGGACATGTGGGGAGCCACATGTGCCCTCAAGGTTGCTATTGGCATGGCCATAGAGTCTTTGTTAAAAGATAAGTTCCTGGGAGTCAGGCGGTAGCAGGCCCCTGGGTCCCCACCTGCAGGGGGTTTCTTCACAATTGGTGAAGCAGGTCTGCAGGTGTCTGTCTTTCTCTCCTCCTCTCTGTCTTCCCCTCCTCTCTCCATTTATCTCTGTCCTATCCAACAACCACAATATCAATAACAACAACAATAATAATTACAACAATCAAACAACAAGGGCAACAAAAGGCAATAAATAAATAAATACTAAAAAAAAAAAGAGAGATAGTTCCCGCTTCCCTACACCTTAGAGTCTTTGTTAAAAGATAAGTTCTTTTTCCCCATGAATCACACAGGACCTTCCAGATAACGGCTGATTACCATGACAAATAATAAATAAATAGGAAAGATACATCCCCCAATACTCAGTTGGCTGAGGCACCAAACCTCTTTTTCTATAAAAATTCAAATCAGATGCCCTGCTAACCACGAGAAGCAGATTGTTTGTGTTTCTTCCACAAGAATCCCGGAAAAAAACATCTGGACCCCTGCACACCCTGACATCACCCACTAGACGGCATGACTACAGTGGCACACCCCCGAAACCCTAGATGTCACCTGACGTGATCTGAAGACCCTGATTCACAGACTCCAAGGACAGAATATTTTTACTGCCTGTCTGCCTTTCCTGCTTCTGCTTTGCCTGTCACGTTTTGGCAGTTGCAGCTCACTCTCTATAGAAAAGTGGAATTCCAGCGGCTGACCTTCCTCATGCAGCGCTTCATCCCCTACCATTTCTCCCCCTAGTCACCTGCTTTGGACTGAGACTTCTATCGGACTTGCTGGTATACCCTTTGGACACTTTAGACAATTTTACAGCAGCTTCCTTCCCTTCACGTTGCTGGTTTTTCATAGACTGACCCTGGGTAGTTCATAGACTTTACAGACTGCTGCCCTGGCCATTAGATAAAAGGAAAGGGGGAGATGCTGGGAAATTGTGCAAATGCAGTCACATCTGCCATGTTGTCCCCTCAGGCTATTGCTAGTTCCCGCGAGAGTTGGGACATTCTCGGAGCACCTGTTCCACCATGTTGTGCCCTCAGGGCATTGTCTATTTTCCCACCATAGTTGAAGTGCTTTTGTTACTCCTCCCCCTTCCCATTATCATGAGAGTTATTATCCTATCCTGGAGTGCTATGGTTACTCTTCCCCCTTCCCATTCTCGAGAAAGCTACTCCTATAAAAGCCCTTCTTCTTCCACACCTCACTCTCTTGCCAGCGCTTCACTTCGGTGTCTAGACACAGGAAAGGTTACTGCGTGAGGCGGCCATTTTCGCTACCTCCACGTGACCCAACCTGCTTCTCTCGCACCCAACTCTGAGGTGCCAGCACAAATAAAGATTTGTGTTCCCTCTTCGCCGCGGACCTCCTCTCTCTCTTCTCCATGGCGCAGCCCAACAATAAATTGCTGGGAATACTGTGAGAACCAGGTTGAGCTTGGTGAGGCATTTCCCATTGAAAAATGAGGAACTAAGTAAATGAATCTCCCTGTCAGACTCACTCGTGTTAAGGTTGAGCTGGGGAGATGATATGGGTCCCAGTTTTCACTTCCTTGTCAGCCACTCCCAGTCTCCAGAAACCCTGCATTTTTCTGCCTCCTGGGGCCCAGCATTCCTTGATACCTATCAATGTTCTGCTTTGTCTAACAAATGACTTAAGGCCTCCTCCCTATTTCCTCCACAGGGTATTATTAATCCTACCAGTTAAACCCCTAGCAACAGTTGCTAAGGAAGTCCCTACCTTTCTCATCCCCCTTTACCTTTCTCTGCCCCTTTCCTAACCATGTATGGTATTGTCAAGCCACTTCCGTTTCTGACTTGGGTCTTTGAGTTTCCGGGATCGAGGAGCATGAGTGTGAGGACCCGGAGGCTGCCCTTGCAGTTTGCACCATGTGGTTTAACCCGCTGTGCTACCACCCAACTCTGGGGCGCTCGGATGAATAAAGATTTGAACAGCCTTGCCGCCTTGAGCTCGGTTCCTGGGTCATCTCTCGCATCACTAGCTGGACAAATAAATATTCTTTTTTAAAAAGGGCAGGTGTAGATAGCATAATGGTTATGCAAAAAGATATCCATGCCCGAGGCTCCAAAGACCTAGGTTCAATCGCCTACATTACCATAGGCCAGAGATGAACAGTGCTCTGGTTAAAAAAAAAAAAAGAAGATAGGACAATACCAAGAGTGAACCCTAATATAAACTATGGACTTGGAGTGATTAGGTATTTTGTTTGTTGTTGTGGCTTGGAGCCTGCATGATAAATCTGCAACTGGTGACCTCTCCCTTCTGTCTTCCCATCTTTTCCTTTCCTTCCCTTGTTCTCTCCCTTCCAAGAGAAACACCTGCAGCACTGTTTCATTACTCCTGAAGCTTCCCCGTCCCCTGCAGCTGAGGATGGGCTTGAACCCCGATCCTAGCACATGGTAATGTGTGCTCCATTGGCTGCATTACTGACTCGCCTCCTGGGCGATAGGTATGAATGCAGGTTCACTGTTATAAAATGGGGGCCAGGCAGTGATGCACTTGGTTAAGCACTCACAATACAGTGGGCAAGGACCCAGGTTCAAGCCCCTGGTCCTCACCTGCAGGGGATACACCTGTAGCTCAACTTCACCACTCGTGAAGCTTCTTCCCTGCAGATGCGTGCTAGGGGCTTGAACCCAGGTGCTTACACACTGTAATGTGAGCACTTAACCAGGTGTGCCACTGCCTGGCCCTCAGAAAAATCTCTCGTTTTACAGAACACTGCTCAGCTCAGGCTTATGGTGGTACTATAGACTGAACCTGGCATTTCTGACCCTCTGACACGAAAGTCTTTTGCATAAACCTGTGCTGTTCACTGCCATCCCCCCCCCCCTTTGTTGCCGTTGAAAAAAGATTTGTTTATCTTATGTGATAAAGAGAGAGAGGTTAGAGCAGCACTCTGGCATATGCAGTGCTGGGGGTCAAGCCTGGAACCTCATGTTTACAAGTCCAAAGCTCTACCATTCTACCACTACAAAGCTGCCATATAGGAAGTCTCTCTCTCTCTCTCTCTCTCTTTTTTTTTTCTCCAAGTTTTTTGCTGGGGCTTGGCGCCTGCACCATGAATCTAATACTCCTGGAGGCTATTTTTCCCCTTTTGTTGCCCTTGTTGTTTTATCATTGTGGTTATTATTATCGTTGTTATTGATGTTGTTGTTGGATAGGACAGAGAGAAATGGAGAGAGGAAGGGAAGACAGAGAGGGGGAGAGAAAGATAGACAACTGCAGACCTGCTTCACCGCCTGTGAAGCGACTTCCCTGCAGGTGGGGAGCCAGGGGCTCGAACTGGGATCTTTGCTCCAGTCCTTGCACTTTGTGCCATGTGTGCCACTGCCAGACCCCCAGGAAGTCCCTCTCTCTTTTTTTTTTTTTGAAAGATTTTATTTATTCATGAGAAAGATAGGAGGAAAGAGAGAATGAACCAGACATCACTCTGGCGTATGTGCTGCCGGGGATTGAACGCAGGACTCTTGCTTGAGAGTTCAATGCTTTATCCACTGTGCCACCTCCCAGACCACTGGAAGTCTCTCTTTTTAATTAATTTTTATTTGATAGGACAAAGAGAAATTGCGAGGGAGGAGGGGGGCCTGCAGCACTGCTTCATTCTTAGTGAAGCTTCCCCATGCAGGTGGGGACCAGGGGCTTAAACCCAGGTCTTTCCAGATGGTAACATGTCCCTTAACTGGGTGCACCACTGCCCTGCTCCCTGTGTAGGTAATCTCTGCAACTATCCACTTTGCTGTGGACCTTAAAGGGCTCTAAGAAAAAAATCTTGGAGTCGGAGTTATATAGCATAAAAGTCATGCAAAGAGACCCTGATGACTAAGGTTCAAGTTCAGTTCCCCACACCACCATATGCCAGAGCTGAGCAGTGCTCTGGTCAATAAAAAAATAAAAGAAAGAAAAGAAAGAAAGGAAAGGAAATCCAGGGCTGGGTATGGCTCACCTAACTGAGCACACAGGTTACAATGCACAAGGATCCAGGTTCCAGCCCCTGGTCCCTACCTGCAGGGGGAAGGCTTTGCAAGTGACGCAGGGCTGCAGGTGTCTTCTCTGCTTCTCTCTACCTCCCTCTTCCTTCTTGATTTCTGTCTGTGTCTGTCCAATAAATAAAGATGATTTACAAATCATAAAAATATCTTTTAAAAAGAAAAGAAAGCCAGCCAGCACAATAGCTCACTTGTACATTATATTGTTTTGCCATGTGCATGACCCAGCCTCAAAGCTAGCTCTCACTGCATGAAGGAAGCTTTAGTGCTGTGGTCTAACTGTCTCTTTCTTCATCTCTAGCTGAAAAAAAATCTGCCTAGAGCAGCAAAGCTTTGAAGAACATATACATAAAATGATTATAAATCAAATAAATATGTGATTATAAATAGAAAAATGTTGACAGGGTATTGTTATGCTTCTAAAACCCCTTCTGTTTCATTGGTTTAATCCCCCCTGCTTAACACTGTATTCTATTTACATAACCACTGTTAACTAAGCACCAGCATGCCTGCAGGGCATTGGTTTAATCCCCACTGGTTCAGGATGTCTTTTCGCTCCACCCTCTCTACGTCACATCCTGTTTATACCCTACTCGGCGAGTATATATATATAAGGACAGGACTGTGATTATAGTTAGTTTTAGATAGCTTGGCTTACATTGTGCTGCGTTCTACATGAATAAAGAGATACTGCGTACAGCTTAGCCATGAGTCTCTGGTAGTCTGTCTCCCGCCCACGAAGCTAGCCCCGCATATTGGCACCCTGAACAGGGACTGGCAACAGGGGAAGGTGACTCAGTGGTAATAATACACATGTGTGAGACTCTGGGTTCAACTGGTTGTGCCTCATTAATATGTTATTTTTTTTAAGTATTTTTTTACTATTTATTTATTCCCTTTTGTTGCCCTTGTTGTTTTATAGATGTCGTCATTGTTGGATAGGACAGAGAGAACTGGAGAGAGGAGGGGAAGACAGAGGGGGAGAGAAAGATAGACACAAGCAGACCTGCTTCACCGCCTGTAATGTGACGGGAACTCTTACCGGGATCTTATACTGGTCCTTGTGCTTTGTGCCACGTGTGCTTAACCCACTGTGCTACCGCCTGACTCCCACTTTTTTTTTTTTAACAAGAGAAAAATTGTCTACAAACATCATTAAAATTAAATGTTCTTGAGCCAGGCAGTGGCGCACCTGTTTGAGTGCACCTTACAATGTGCAAGGACCTGGCTTCAAGACTCCAGTCCCCACCTTCAGGGAGAAAGTCTCACTAGAGGTGAAGAAGTGATGCAGGTGTCTCTATCTCCCCCTTCCCTCTCAACTTCTCTGTCTCTCTAAAAAAAAAAAAAAGTAAATGTTCTCAGCATGGAGTTGGCACACCCAGTAGAGAGCACACATTTTATCATGAATGAGGACTTGGGTTCAAGCTCCTGGTCCTTACCTGCAGGGGAGAAACTTCATGAGCAATGAAGCAGTGCTGCAGGTTTCTCTCTCTTCCTATTTTTAAACTTTTTTTTTGCTTTCATGGTTATCACTGGGGTTCGGTGCCTGCACTATGTATGAATCTACTCTTGTGGAGGCCCCCGGCTACCTAGCAGCAGGGGAGTCGCTTCATAAGCGGTGAAGCAGGTCTGCAGGTGTCTGTCTTTCTCTCCTCCTCTCTGTCTTCCCCTCCTCTCTCCATTTCTCTCTGTCCTATCCAACAACAATGACATCAATTACAACAATAAATCAACAAGGACAATAAAAAAGGGAATAAATAAAAATAAAATATTTTTTAAAATTAAATAATAAAAGGACAGTGGGCCTGGGCAGTAGCACCAGGTTAAACGCACAAACATGGACCAAAATAAGGATCTTGATTCGACCCCCTGGCTCTTCTCCTGCAGGGTGTTCACTTCACAAGAGGTGAAGCAGGGGGTTCAGGTCACAATAGGTGTCTTTCTCTACCCCTCTCTGTCTTCCTCTCCTCTTCCAATTTCTTTTTTATTTTAATTTATATTTATTAGGTAGAGACAGAGAAGTTGAGAGAGGAGGGGGAGATATAGAGAGACACCTGCAGCCCTGTTTCACCACTCGTGAAGCACCCTGAAGGTGGGGACCGGGGTCTTGAACCTGGGTGCTTGTGCACTGTAATGTGTGCACTTAACCAGGTGTACTACCGCCTGGCCCCTTCTTCCAGCTTCTCTATGTCCTATTGTCCTGAGCATAATAAAAGAAAAAAATGATGATCCCGATATTAAATAGGGTAAAAATGTCTGCCAATGGAGACCGACGCTGTTATTTTATAAATGCTGCAATACTAACTTATAGGCACTAGATGGCGATCTGACAGTACGTCATACTCTTAACACCACATTCTTACATTAAAATATAATTTCCATTTCTCTCTGTCCTATCCAACAACAACGACATCAATAACAACAACAACAATAAAACAAGGGCAACAAAAGGGAATAAATAAATTAAATTAAAAATATATATATATAATTATTTAAAATGCAGTTTTAGTTTAGAGGGGGTCGGGCGGTAGCGCAGTGGGTAAGTGCATGTGGCGCAAAGCGCAATGACCGGCGTAAGGATCCCCAGTTCGAGCCCCCGGCTCTCCACCTGCAGGGGAGTAGCTTCACTGGCGGTGAGGCATGTTTGCAGGTGTCTATCTTTCTCTCCTCCTCTCTGTCATCCTCCTCTCCCCATTTCTCTCTGTCCTAACCTACAACGGACGCATCATCAACAACAATAATAACCACAGCAAGGCTACAACAAGGGCAACAAAAGGGGAGGGGAAAAAAAAAAGCCTGGGAGTCGGGCTGTAGCGCAGCGGGTTAAGCACACGTGACGCAAAGTTTAAGGACTGGCCGAGCCCCCAGCTCCCCACCTGCAGGGGAGTGGCTTCACAGGCAGTGAAGCAGGTCTGCAGGTGTCTGTCTTTCTCTTCCCCTCCTTCTCTCCATTTCTCTCTGTCCTATCCAGAACGACGACATCAATAACAACAACAATAATAACTGCAATAATAAAACAACAAGGGCAACAAAAGGGAAAATAAATAAGTATAAACAATTTTTAAATAAAAAAAAAATTAGAAAATGGCCTCTAGGAGCAGTGGATTCATGGTTCAGGAACTGAGCCCCTGAAATAACCCTGGAGGCAAATAAAATAAAATAAAATAAAGTAAAATGCAGTTTAGAATTCCTGGTGTTCTGACATCGTATTCTTATTATTACAATTATGCATCCCAAATACCTCCTCAGTATAGGACAGGTAGGTGTGCAGGTAAGGTCACGACAAATGATGTCCTCAGGTCAAGGAAGCTGTCCCGGCAGAGCCTGGTCCGGATAGATCCTGGTTCTGGTCCTGGTAACTGGTCTGGATAACTGGTAGCTGGTCTTGATCCTGGTTCTAGTCCGATTCTGGTCCAGGTAGCTGGCCCGAGTCTTTTTCTGGGTTGGTCCGGGAATCTGCAGACAACTCCCTGACCGTAGGTGTGTTGATTGCCACCGGATATGCCAGATGGGACTAGCATACAGTTCAAAAGTTGCCATCCATGTCCAAAAGTCCAGGGCTTTTATCCCTGAGCTAGGCTGGTGTGAATTAGATCATTTCCAGACCATGAAAATTGTGGTCTTCCTAATATGTAGGTCTAAACTTTATTAGGCTATACAGATGTAAGGCTTGCCCTGCACAGGACGTTATCTTATGCCGGTGCAGGGGCATTTCAGGGCGTTTATCCTGCACAGGACCTTATCTATGCAGGCCTGCAGGACTTGGGGGCCAGGGTTCTAAGTTTTATCTTGCAATTTACTTTGTCACTTAAAACTCAAGAGTATTTTAGCACTTTAATTTCAACAATGTTTCAGCACTCAAATAAGTGTCTTAACATTTCAAACTCAATAATATTCTCACACCTGAATATTCACTTTAACTCTAACAGATATTTCCACACTCTAAACTTAAACAACTTATCTTAATATTTCCAACTTATTTAAACATTTCACACTCAAAGAAATACTTTCACACTTAATATTCTCACACTTCTTATATATATTCTAAGGACACACTTTATTATTTCAAATACATATTTTTATTTCAACTACATATTATTGTTTCAAGTACATATTATTTCAAGTACACACTTCTTAAATATCCATATTATTACAAGTACACATTTTAGTATTATTATTTTTTTTTCCTCCAGGGTTATTGCTGGGCTTGGTGACTGCACCATGAATCCACCACCCCTGGAGGCAACTTTTTCCCCTTTTTGTTGCCCTTGTTGTTGTAGCCTCCTTGTGGTTATTATTATTACCATTGTTGATGTTGTTCGTTGTTGGATAGGACAGAGAGAAATGGAGAGAGGAGGGGAAGACAGAGAGGGGGAGAGAAAGATAGACACCTGCAGACTTGCTTCACCACTTGTGAAGCGACTCCCCTGCAGGTGGCGAGCAGAGGGCTCGAACCAGGATCTTTATGCCAGTCCTTGCGCTTTGTGCCACGTGCGCTTAACCCACTGCGCCACCGCCCGACCCCCATTTTAGTATTATTCTAAGTTCACACTCCTTTTTTTTTTTTTTTTTTTGAGAAAAAGTTCACACTCCTTATACATCAATATTATTCTATTCTAAGTCTGGGCATAAGTCACAACCTATTTGTTCAGGAATCCGAGGTCTCAGCCCTTGTGTTGGAGGGGTCGTGTTTTCCTCATCTGGTATGTGTAGGGACACACTTAACTGAATGACTGAACATTCTTGTTCCTGACACCTATCCAACAACAACAAAAGCTATAACAATAACAACAATAAGGGCAACAAAATGGGAAAAATGGCCTCCAGGAGCAGTGGATTTGTACTGCAGGCACCTAGCCCCAGCGATAATCCTGGAGCCAAAAAAAAAAAAAAAAAAAAAGACCCAGGTGAAGGAGGGCAGGGAGAGGGCTTCAGGATCCTGGTGCATGATGATGGGGAAAGACCTAAGTTAGAGGTGACAGTGTTTTGCAGCTACCTATCGGGGTGAGATGAGAAAATTTACCCATGTTTCAATCAACAACTGTCCTGTAAACCAGTTAAGCAGGGCTGTACATGGCATGCTAGAGACTGAAAGTGGCACCTCATGCTTCTAAGTTAGGTCCTTACTGCATCCCCCTGGGCCCATATGTATACAACTTGTGTTTTTACATTTCATTTTATTTTTATTTATTTATTTTTCCCTCCAGGGTTATCGCTGGGGCTCAGTGCCTGCACTATGAATCCACTGCTCCTGGCTGCCATTTTTTCCCTTTTGTTGCCCTTGTTGTTTATCATTGTAACTATTATTGTTGTTGTTGTCATTGTTGTTGGATAGGACAGAGAGAAATTGAGAGAGGAGGGGAAGACAGAGAGGGGGAGAGAAAGATAGAAACCTGCAGACCTGCTTCACTGCTTGTGAAGTGACACTCCCCCCTGCAGGTGGGGAGCTGGGGACTCGAACTGGGATCCTTATGCTGGTCCTAGCTCTTCGCACCATTTGTGCTTAACCTGCTGCATTACCACCCAACCCCCTATTTTATTTTATTTTATTTTATTTCATTTCACTGTCACCAGGGTTATCATTGGGGATTGTGCCTTTTGGACAAATGCACTACTACTCCTGAGGCCTTTCTTCCAACAGAACAGAGAAATTGAGAGAGAAGAGAGGGAAGTATAGAGGGAGAAAGAGAGACAACTGCATTCGTGCTTCACTGCTTCTGAAGCTCTCCCCCACCACTGCAGGTAGACAGCATTTTTTAATGTTTATTTTTTATTCCCTTTTGTTGCCCTTGTTTTATTGTTGTAGCTATTATTGTTGTTGTTATTGATGTCCTTGGATAGGACAAAGAGAAATGGAGAGAGGAGGGGAAGACAGAGGGGGGAGAGAAAGATAGACACCTGCAGACCTGCTTCACCACCAGGTGGGGAGCCGGGGGCTCGAACCAGGAACCTTATGCTGGTCCTTGCACTTTGCGCCACCTGCGCTTAACCCACTGCGCTACTGCCCGACTCCCTATATATTGCTTTTTAAAATAAATCAGATTGGGGAATGTTATGCATGTACAAACTATTGTATTTACTGTTGAATGTAAAACATTAATTCCCCAATAAAGAAATAAATTATTAAAAAAATTAATAAATCAGATTAAAGTTAAAAATTTAATTGCTGGGTAGGGGTAGATAGCATAATGGTTATGCAAAAAACTCTCATGCCTCAGGTTCCAAAGTCCCAGGTTCAATCCCCTGCACCACCATAAGCCAGAGCTGAGCAGTGCTCTCGTAACAAAAAAAAATTGTTTACTTAATGTGAAAACATTTTTATATATTTATGATTTAATAGGAAACTTTACTAGGCTATCTTGTTAAATCTAATGTTTCTGCAGTTCATTCTTCCTTGCCTTTATGCTTCTGACATTTTATAAATTGTATATTTATTTATTTGACATGACAAAGAAACTGAGAGGGAGAGAGATTACTGTAGCACTGCCCCCACTGCATGTGGGGACTGGAGACTTGAACCCAGGCCCTTGTGTATTGTAAGGTGTGCTCAACCAGGTGTCTCTGCCATTTTTTCCCAGTGACTTCACAGTTCCATTAAGTGAATTTGCCACCTTCCCCTGAATTAGTTTTAGTAATTTACATTTCTTGGCAAAATTATCTAATTTCAAATTCATCAGTATACACTTATACAGACTAATATTTATAAGTATTTAAATCTGCTGTGTGTATCAATCAACAAATAGTGAGCACGTATATGCCATATAACATTTGGTCTGTAGATCAGTAGAATTAGGAAAACTGACTTGTCTTTGCCCTCATAAAAATTGTAATCTAATAAATCTTGTAACATACAATATGTAACTTAAAATGTATATTTATAAAGTATTGTTGGGTCTTAGGGAAGTATATTATAAAGGAGTACTTACTGGAGGATAGAAGGTTCTATAGAAAGAGCAATGAGGTTAAGGAAGACTCTACTGAGAAGTGAAATTTAAGTTATGACTCGTAGGATGAATGGGCAGAGAACAGGGAAAGATATTCAGGTGAGACTGTGAGGTTAGAGAAAAGACCCAAATATTGAGAACAGCCATTAACCTGAAACCAACTGTTGCTTGTTCTGCATAACAATTTCCACCTGTACCCACCCTGTGATAACTATAAAAGGGTGGGATGAAAAATGATCGTGGTTTCAGACTTTCTCCTTGCTTGGAAGGGTGTCGGCGGCCCAAGCTTAAGCTTGATAATAAAGGCTCTTGCTATTGCATGTGATTCGGGACTCGAACTTCTGGGCATAACAAGACAGAATAACCTGTTTCAAGGATTTAAGGAGGAAAAAAGGAGTGGTAAATTGCAGGGACTAAAGGAAGGCCCATTTGTGTAAAACGTGGAGATCAGACAGGATTATGAGAGTGATGTTGATGGTACAGATTATACAGGGATATGAGTCACAGATATAAGTATATGAGTCACAGATTTTTTTTTAATTAAAAAACTTTTTAAAATCTTTTCTTTCAAATATTTATTTATTTCCTTTTGTTGCCCAGGTTGTTTTATTGTTGTAGTTATTCTTGTAGTAGTTATTGATGTTGTTGGATAGGACCGAGAGAAGTGGAGAGAGGAGGGGAAGACAGAGAAGGGGAGAGAAAGATTACCTGCAGACCTGCTTCACCGGCTTGTGAAGCGACTCCCCTGTAGGTGGGAGGCAGGGACTCGAACCAGGATCCTTACACCAGTCCTTAAGCTTTGCACCACCTGCTCTTAACCCAGTACGCTACTGCCTGACTCCCTTTTAATTTATTTTTAACCAGACCACTGCTCGGCTTTGGCTTAGGTGGTGCAGGGGACACTGAACTTGGGACACTGGAGCCTCAGGCAGGAGAGTCTCTTTGCATAACCATTATGCTATCTACCCTCTGCCCTGAGTTACAGAGTTTTTCCTTCTTTTTTACTTTTTAAAATTTTTTTATATTTATTTATTCCCTTTTGTTGTTTCGTTTTATTGTTGTAGTTATTACTGTTGTTGTTATTGATGTCGTTGTTGTAGGATAGGACAGAGAAAAATGGAGAGAGGAGGGGAAGACAGAGAGGGGGAGAGAAAGATAGACACCTGCAGACCTGCTTCACCGCCCGTGAAGCGACTCCCCTGCAGGTGGGGAGCCGGGGGCTCGATCCTTATGTCAATCCTTGTGCTTTGCACCAACTGCACTTAATCTGCTGCGCTACTGCCCAACTCCCTATTGTTACTTTTTACCAGAACTCTACTCAGCTCTGGCTTATGGTGGTGTGGGGGATTGAACATGGGACTTTTGAGCTTCAAGCATGAGAGTCTCTTTGCATAACCATTATGCTGTCTACCCTCCACAGGTTTTTTTTTTTTTTTTTTTTAAGAGCAATGGAATACCACTAGAGATTTATTTATTACTGCCTTGGACTCTCAAGCAGGAGGTCTTGAGTTTGATCCCTGGCAGCACATGTACCAGAGTAATGTCTGGTTCTTTCTTCCTCTCTCTCTCCCTCCCTTTTCCTCCTCCTATCGCCCTCACTAATAAATGAATAAAACAAATTAAAAAAAAAGTCTTTTGGCATAACTCATTATACTATCTCCCAGCCCTCACTGTAGAATTGTGTTATATATTAGACATGTTTCTAGTAAATAACTACAGTTATATAGTGAATAAAAAGAAAGAGTAGAATTAAAAGTTTAGTTAAGAATTATTGCCCATTGGGCAGGGGTAGATAGCATACATATAACATGGGTACTCTTGAGGAATAAATATTCGGCTAAGTGGAATTAATCACAAAAATGTATAAAGTATTTGAGTAGGGTGAAGGTTAGCTAGCTTAATGGTTACGCAAAGATAGTCTCATGCCTGAGGCTCCAAAGTCCCATGTTCAATCCTTTGTACCACCATCTTGCCAGAGCTGGTATAAAAAAAGGAGTAGTCAAAAGAATAGAAAGTATCAGAGGGTAGGGGGAAGGAGGAAGAAGAAAAGAAATTGTTCATTGAATATAGTTTCATATTTGCAAGAGTCAGTCATAGTCAGTTTTATGTTATGTATATTTTACAACAATTGTTTTTGAATATTTTATTTATTAATGAGAAAGATAGGAGGAAAGAACCATATATCACTCTGGTACATGTGCTGCTGGGGATTGAACGTGGGACCTCATGCTTGAGAATCCAATGCTTTATCCATTGCGCCACCTGCTGGACCACCACAATCTTTTTTTAAAGATCTACTCATTTATTTTTATTTATTTATTTTTAAAATATTTATTAATTTATTCCCTTTTAGTGCCCTTGTTGTAGTTATTATTGTTATTGATGTCATCATTGTTGGATAGGACAGAGAGAAATTGAGAGAGGAGGGGAAGACAGAAAAGGAGAGAGAAAGACAGACACCTGCAGATCTACTTGACCACTTGTGAAGCAACTCCCCTGCAGGTGGGGAGTCAGGGGTTCGAACTGGGATCCTTCCACCGGTCCTTGTGCTTTGCACCATGTGCACTTAACCTGCTGTGCTACCACCCGACACTCATTTTACCACAATATGACACACACACACACACACACACACACGAAAGAGAAAGAGAGGAGAGATTGATTTTTGAGATTGTAATTAGTTGGAATTACAGTTAATTACAAGTTGGGATCATAACTTGAATTCGCTTAGGGCCAAGATGGGAGCAGTGACATTATGACATGTACTGATTCACAGACCCCAATGAGACCCCATGGGAAGGGCAGGAATATGAAGCTTCCAGATCAATTGGAACCAGCAACTTCAACATTTCCAGGACTCTCTGTTCTCACCTTTGCTACCTTCTGCTGGTTGGCTTCATTGTTTTTCATTGTAGACAAGCTTGGTTCCACGTAGCAGGACACAGGGCTCCTGAGAGCTCCCATGTTTTATATTTTAAAGGCTTCCACACTGGAGAGGGGTTTTCTCAGTTTCATTTTAAAAAGTCTGGATAAGGACTCTGATTGGATCATCTTGTGGCTGGAGAGTGTGGAGTTGTTGAGCATGACAAGATACAATAGTCAGAAATATTTACAGAAACATGAAAAAGAAACAGAATGGCTTCCATAACACAATATCAATTATGTACACTTAAACCACACATATACAAGAACAATACTATGTATGTTTCAAAGTTATACATACATTCAAGGGCATATATATTAAAAACCCTAGAGTGGCCACCTAAGTGGGGAGGAGGGAACATAAGTAGGAAATCCAGTGAAGGGGAAAAAGATGATTTGAGAAAGGCCTTAATGTCAGTGAACCAAATAGTATGACTGCCTCTAATTTTAGCACTTGAGATAAAAAATAGGAGCATGATGAGTGAAATAAGTTAGAAACAGAAGGATGAATACGGGATGATCTCACTCTCAGGCCGAAGTTGAAAAACAAGATTAGAAAAGAAAACACAAGTCGAACCTGAAATGGAATTGGAGTATTACACCAAAGTAAAAGACTCTGGGGTGGGTGGGTGGGTGGGGAGAATACAGGTCCATGAAAAATGATGAATTAAATAGTGGGGGTTGTATTGTTAAATGGGAATCTGGGGAATGTTATGCATGTAAAAAAAAAAAAAAAAAGAAGTAGAAACGCAAAGCAGAAATTGACTGAGTTTGGAGTATGGCACCAAAACATGATTTTTTCAAGGTCCATCCAAGATCGGCTGAAAACAGTGAAGTCACCATTTTTTACAGATGAGTAGTATTCCATTGTGTATATATACCACAACTTGCTCAGCCACTCATCTGTTGTTGGACACCTGGGTTGCTTCCAGGTTTGGGCTATTACAAATTGTGCTGCCAAGAACATATGTGTACACATATCTTTTTGGATGGATGTGTTGGGTTCCTTAGGATATGTCCCCAGGAGGGGAATTGCAGGGTCATAGGGTAGGTCCATTTCTAGCCTTCTGAGAGTTCTCCAGACTGTTCTCCACAGAGGTTGGACCAATTGACATTCCCACCAGCAGTGCAGGAGGGTTCCTTTGACCCCACACCCTCTCCAGCATTTGCTGCTGTTACCTTTTCTGATGTATGACATTCTCACAGGAGTGAAGTGATATCTCATTCTTGTCTTGATTTGCATTTCTCTGACAATCAGAGACTTGGAGCATTTTTTCATGTGTTTCTCGGCCTTTTGGATCTCTTCTGTGGTGACTATTCTGTCCATGTCCTCCCCCCATTTTTGGATGGGGTTATTTGTTGTCTTGTTGTTGAGTCTGGCAAGCTCTTTATATATGTTGGTTATTAAACTCTTATCTGATGTATGGCATGTAAAGATCTTCTCCCATTGTGTGAAGGGTCTCTTGGTTTGGGTAGTAGTTTCTTTAGCTGTACAGAAGCTTTTTAATTTGGTGTAGTCCCATAGGTTTATGCTTGTCTTTTTTTTTTTTTATTACCTTTTGTTGCCCTTGTTGTTTTATTGTTGTAGTTATTATTGTTGTTGTCGTCGTTGTTGGATAGGACAGAGAGAAACGGAGAGAGGAGGGGAAGACAGAGGGGGAGAGAAAGACAGACACCTGCAGACCTGCTTCACCGCCTGTGAAGCGACTCTCCTGCAGGTGGGGAGCCGGGGTTCGAACCGGGATCCTTATGCCGGTCCTTGTGCTTTGCGCCACCTTCGCTTAACCTGCTGCGCTACAGCCCGACTCCCTATGCTTGTCTTAGTCTTCTTTGTAATTGGATTTGTTTCACTGAAGATGTATTTAAAATTTATGCAGAAAAGAGTTCTGCCAATATTTTCCTCTAAGTATCTGATAGTTTGTGGTCTAACATCCAAGTCCTTGATCCACTTGGAATTTACTTTTGTATTTGGTGAAATATAGTGGTTCATTTTCATTCTTCTGCATGTTGCAACCCATTTTTTTCCAACACCATTTGTTGAAGAGACTCTGCTTTCCCCTATTTAATAGTCTGGGCAAAGATTAGATGTTCATAGGTGTGGGGGCTTACATCTGGGCTCTCAATTCTATTCCACTGGTCAATATGTCTATTCATGTTCCAGTACCAAGCAGTTTTGATGACAATGGCCCTATCATTCTTTTTTTAATAATATCTTTTTAAAATATTTATTTATTCCCTTTTGTTGCCCTTGTGGTTATTTTTGTTGTAGTTATTATTGTTTTTGTTGATGTCATCGTTGTTGTATAGGGCAGAGAGAAATGCAGAGATAAGGGAAGACAGAGAGGGGGAGAGAAAGACAAACACCTGCAGACCTGCTTCACTGCCTGTGAAGTGACTCCTCTGCAGGTGGGGAGCTGGGGGCTCGAACTGGGATCCTTATGTCGGTCTTTGCACTTGGCTCCACTCGTGCTTAATCCGATGTGCTACCACTGGACTCCTGACAGAGAATTTAAGAGGCAGGGGGAGGTAAAGACGGAGAGAGAAAGAGACACCTGCAGACCTGCTTCACTACTTTTTTAAAATTTCTATTTTTTTAAATTTCTTTATCGGGGAATTAATGTTTTACATTCAACAGTAAATGCAATAGTTTGTACATGCATAACATTTCCCAGTTTTCCATATAACAATACAACCCCCAGTAGGTCCTTTGCTTGTTTCTTTTTAAATTTCTTTAAGGGGAATTAATTTTTACATTCAACAGTAAATACAATAGTTTCTTTTCTTTTTTTATATTTATTTATTTTTATTTTCCCTCTTGTGCCCTTGTTGTTTTTGTTGTAGTTGTTGCTGTTGTTGTTGTCATCGTTGTTGGATAGGACAGAGAGAAATGAAGAGATGAGGGGAAGACAGGGGGAGAAAAAGATAGACACCTACAGACCTGCTTCACCACTTGTGAAGCAACTCCCCTGCAGGTGGGGAGCCGGGGACTTGAACCCAGATACGTATGCTGGTCCTTGTGCTTCGTGCCATGTGTGCTTAACCAATACAATGGTTTCTATATGCATAACATTAGCCAGTTTTCCATGTAACAATACAACCCCCACTAGGTCCTTTATCATCCTTTTTGGACCTGTGTTCTCCCCCCACCCCACTGCTTCACTACTTGTGAAGCATCCTCCCTGCAGGTGGAGAGTGGGGGCTTGAACTCGGTCCTTGTGCACGGTTATGCACCCGCTCAACTGGGTGAACCTGGCTCCTGGACTTTTCAATTAATTTTTTTTTATTTGTGAGAACTATGGTGTTTATTACTGGAGGGGGTGCACATACCTTCAGAGATGGGTGTGATGTGGATCTATACCCTGTAATCTTATAATCTTGTAAAGCATTCTGAGCCATTTTCAGATGAAAGCATGATGTCTGATATTTGCTTCAGAATAATACAGTGTCAGGATAAGTGGACTGAATTTTTGAATATTTATCTATTTTTCCTTTTGTTGTCCTTGTTTTATTGTTGTAGTTATTATTGTTGTTATTATTGGTGTCGTCATTGTTGGATAGGAAAGAGAGAGATGGGAGAGAGGAGGGGAAGACAGAGAGGAGGAAAGAGAGACAGACACCTGCAGACCTGCTTCACCACCTGTGAAGTGACTCCCCTGCAGGTAGGGAACTGGGGCCTAGAACAGGGATCCCTACTCTGCCATGCCATGTGCGCTTAACCGACTGCACTACCACCTGACCCCCTAACTTTTTTTAAAAATATAAATAAGATTTTATTTATTTATTTATTTGGGAGGCAGAAATTCAGAGCACTACCCTAGCACGTGTGATGCAGGGGATTAAACACTTTCCAAGTCTCTGGGAGATTATTTTCTTTCTTTCTTTTCCCTTTTGTTGCCCTTGTTGTTTTATCTTTGTTGTGGTATTATTATTGTTATTGATATCATTGTTGTTGGATAGGAGAGACAGAAATCGAGAGAGAAGGGGAAGACAGGGGGAGAGAAAAGTAGACACCTGCAGACCTGCTTCACCGCTTGTGAGGTGACCCCCCCCCCGCAGATGGGGAGGGGGCGCTTGAACTGGGATCCTTACTCGGTTCCTTGTGCTTTGTGCTAAGAGTGTTTAACCTGCTGTGCTGCCACCCAGCTCCGGAGATAAGATTAATCTTATACTCTAAGCTTTTCTTTCTTTAATTCTTTCTTTCTCTCTCTCTCTCTCTTTCTTTCTTTCAAAGAATTTAATTATTCGTGAGAAAGGTATATATAGAGAAAGAACCAGACATCAGCCTGGTACATGTGCTGCTGGGGATTGAACTCAGGACCTCATGCTTGAGAGTCAATGCTTTATCCACTGTGCCACCTCCAGGACCACAAGAAAGAAAGAAGGGGAAGACAGAGGGGGAGAGAAAGAGAGACACCTGCAGACCTGCTTCACCACTCGTGAAGCGAACCCCCTGCATGTGGGAAGGGGGGGGTTTGAAATAGGATCCCTACACCAGTCCATGTGCTTTTAACCTGCTGCGCTACTACCAGGCCCCCAGATTTTATTTATTTATTTATTCATTTATTTTTTATTCCTTTTTGTTGCCCTTGTTGTTTTTTTATTGTTGTAGTTATTGTTCTCTTCGTTGTTGGATAGGACTGAGAGAACTAGAGAGAGGATGGGAAGACAGAGAGAAAGATAGACACTTTCAGACCTGCTTCACCGCTTGTGAAGCGTCTTCCCTGCAGGTGAGGAGCTGGCTCAAACTAGGATCCTTATGCCTGTCCTTGTGCTTTGTGCCACGTGCACTTAACCCGCTGCGCAACCGCCCTACTCCCAGATTTTTTCTTTTTAAATGATATGGTTTTCTTTTCTTTTCTTTTTTTTTTTTGATTTTATTTATTTATTAATGAGAAACATAGGAGGAGAGAGAAAGAACCAGGCATCAGGGAGTCGAGTAATAGTGCAGCAGGTTAAGCGCAGGTAGTGCAAAGCACAAGGATCAGTGTATGGATCCTGGTTCGAGCCCCCGGCTTCCCACCTGCAGGGGAGTCACTTCACAGGTGATGAAGCAGGTCTGCAGGTGTCTATCTTTCTCTCCCCCTCTCTATTGTCCCTTCCTCTCTCCATTTCTCTCTGTCCTATCTAACAACGACAATACCAATAACAACAGCAATAATAAAACAACAAGGGCAACAAAGTGCAATAAATAAATAAATAAATAATAAAAATAAAAAAATAAAAAAGAACCAGGCATCTCCCTGGTACATGTGCTGCCGGGGATTGAACTCAGGACCTCATGCTTCAGAGTCCGATGCTTTATCCAGTGCGCCACCTCCTGGACCCCTATAATTTTCTTTTTTGTCTCCAGGGTTATTGCTGGGGTGCTTGCACTATGAATTATTATTATGAATAATATGAATAATATTATTCGTTGCCTGCACTATGAATCCACTGCTCCTGGAGGCCATTTCTTTCACTTTTGTTGCCCTTGTTGTTTATCGTTATTGTTATTGTTGTTATTGCTGCTGTTGTTGTTGGATAGGACAGAGAGAAATCGATAGATGTGGGGAAGACAGAGAGGGGGAGAGAAAGAGAGACACCTGCAGACCTGCTTCACTACTTGTGAAGCAACCCCCCTGCAGGTGGGGAACCCTGGGCTTGAACTAGGATCCTTATGCCGGTCCTTGTTCTTCGAGCCATGTGCACTTCCGTCCAGCCCTGATAATACTTTTTAAAGTTCTTTTAAAATATCTTATTGATCAATTTATTTTCTAGAGACAGAAATTGAGAGATAAGGGGAAGATAGAGAGAAAAAGAGACACCTGCAGCACTGCTTTACAGTTCACAAAGCTTCCCCCTGCAGTTGAGGACTGGGGTCTTGAGCCCAGCTCCTTGTGCATGGTAATTAATATATGCACTCTCTAGGTGTGCCACTGCCTGGCCCCCACTAGTGGTTCTTTATGAAAGATTGGTCTGATTATGAGTATTCACATTGTCTAAATGTTTTTGTTTATTAACGAGAGGGAGAGAGAAAGAGAGAGAGAGAGATCAGAATATCACTCTGGTAGTACATGAGATACTAAGAGTTGAACTCGGGACCTCATGTCTGAAGAACCAATGCCCAATCAACTGTGCCAACTCCCAGACTGCCTGATTATCTTTTTTCTTTTTGTTAAATATATTTTTTAATTTTAATTTTATTTTTGAGAGAGATGGAGAGACAGACACACACAGAGAGAGAAACACCAGAGCACTGCTCAGCTCTGGCTTATGTTGGTGCGGGGGATTGAACCTGGGACTTGGGAGCCTCAGGCATGAGAGTCTGTTTGCATAACCATTATGCTGTCTCCCCCGCCCTGATTATCTTTTTTTTCAAAGATTTATTTATGAGAGAAATAGAGAGAGAGATGACACCAGAGCATTGCTCTGGCACAGACAATGCCAGGAATCAAACTCAGGACCTCATGCTTGAAAGACTAAAGCTTTATCCCCTGTGCCACCTCCTGGACCACTATCCCCACTGTTGAATTGTAGAAGAGGAAAGGATTTGCTTCCCTCAGAGTTAAGAGCTGAATGGGAAGGGGATCCGAGCAGGTCAACTTCTGTGAGGTAATACACAGAGCTGTACTATGGATACTTCTCATATGTGCATAGGAACATCTTTGGAGCAGTGCACATAGCATTCTCTCTTTAAAATGTATTTATGATAGAGGAAAAGAGGAGAAAGAGATGATCATGCTCGCACATACACTGCTGGGGACTGAACTCAGGACCTCATGTTTGCAATCCAGTGCTCTAGCCATTGTGTAACCTTCCAGGACACCATATAGCCTTCTAAATACTACAAAAAAGAAACACTGTCTTCTCAGAAATCTTCCCTGTCTTGACCTAATGGATAAGTATGGAAGTATTACAAGCCAGAGGTTCTGAGTTCAATCACCAAATATACCAGAGTGATGCTCTGGTTCTCGCCTGTTGAAAAATAAATATATTGAAAACTGATTTGAAAAATGTTTTCTTTAAAAAATTTTTTTTTGTTTATTTTTCCCTTTTTGTTGCCCTTGTTTATTGTTATTGTTGTTGTTGATTTTGTTGTTGGATAGCACAGAGAGAAATGGAGAAAGGAGGGGAATTCAAAGAGGGGGAGAGAAAGACAGACAGCTGCAGACCTGCTTCACCACCTGTGAAGCGACTCCCCTGCAGGTGAGGAGCCGGGGGCTCGAACCGGGATCTTTACGGCGGTCCTTGCGCTTTGCGCCACATGTGCTTAACCCACTGGGCCACCGCCCGACCCCCATAATAAATATTTTTTAAAGAAGAAGAAGAAATTGTTTTTCTTACTTGGTTCCCCAGATGTCAGGACTGAATATGGGGGTAAGCCGACACCCTGGCAACACAGAACCTGTGAAAGCCAAAGAGGAGCTCATCTTCCACTGTGGGTTCAGGCTCTTCCAAGCCTCCCCTTTATTCTCTCAGCACACTGCAGGTAACTGAGGGGCTGACCCTTCGGTGGGGGTGAGTGCATGACATATTTACAGTTTCAAGCCTTAAAGGTATTTTTCAGTACTCTGGGTAGGAGCCAGTGATGTTTTTACTGAAAATGTCTGAACCTGTCTGAAGCATCTCAGTGATGCCAACTCTGTGTGGTGCTGAGGCTTCTTTGCCATGAGTATTTGTTCAGAGTAAGTTTTGAGTAAAGGTTGATTTTTTTTTAATCCTTTACACAAGGGCTTACTAAGCTTTATTTACTTGTAAATTACAGAAGATAGTAAATCAACATTTTTAAGTGTATCTTAATGACACAAATTTTTAAATACTATTACTTGTATAGAGTATGTCTTCTGCTTTTGTTTAGCTATAAGTCCATAGAAAATATAAATACCCCCAAATGATAATCAGGTAGCTTTGTTACAGATGACATGCCAATGGCAAGATTTTGTCAGTAATAGAAACTCTTAGATCTTTCAACTAAAATCCGTAATTGCCTCCTTTCATAAAAATGAGTATACAATTGTATGTGCAATCTTTACAGGCTTACAGCCAGGGCTCCAAAATCTAAGTGTCTCTATACTGACCAATCATAATACTGGGGTGTCAGAAATGCCATGTATTTTATTCTCTGCAGAAATGCATCATGACTTTACCAACAACCCAATCAGTTCTTCTTAATAGCAACTGCTCTATCAGTGAAAGTTTCTGAGCCACTGCCCACATCTAACTAGAATTAGTTATCTAACTGGGAGACTGCAATTTCTCTGTGGTCGCCATTATACAGAACCGGGGGCAGCAATGTAGCTAGGAAGAGAGGCAGGGCTCAGTCAGATTGATGTTTTTATAGAAATAATGTATCAGAAGTCAGAAATAGCTGGCTTCTGATGTGCCAACAGTAATATAGGTATAGGCTGGTAAGAGTTCATAGCTGGGTAAACCCTATTTTAGCTTCTGAGATATTGAAGTGTCAACATCATGTGATTTTGGAAAGTGGAGATTAGGGACGTTTTAAAAAAGATTTTATTTATCAACACAAAATTGAGTACACATGTACGTGTGTGTGTGTGTGTGGGGGGGGGGGCCTGGACTGAAGCATTACTCTGGTGCATGGGATACTGGGAATCAAACTGGAACCTCATGTTTCCAAGCTTAGTGTGCCACCTGCTGGACCCTAGGAAGACTTTCAGCTTCTTTCATGAGCAGTGCTCTAGTTAAAAAAATGGTGGGCCTGACTTCCCTGGGCAGAGGACCCTACCAATGTGTCCTGAAGCCCCGCCTCCCCAGAACCCTGGCCCACCAAAGAAAGATAGAAACAGGCTGGGAGTGTGGATTGACCTGCCAACATCCATGTTCAACAGAGAAGCAATTACAGAAGCCAGACCTTCCACCTTCTGCACCTCATGATGATCCTGGGTCCATACTCCCATGGGAATAAAGCACAGAGAAGGTATCAAGGGAGGAGATGCAATACAGAGTTCTGGTGGTGGGAACTGTGTGGAACTGTACCCCTCTTATCCTATGGCCCTGTCAATGCTTCCATAAAAAAAAAAAAGCATGGGGGGATGTGAGGGGGCCAAGATAACCACTAAACCAGTGGTCTATCCCTAGTCCCTTGGTGTGAGAGTGGTTAATTTCACTCTAATTAGTGTTAAGAAAGGGAGTTTCACTAAAAATAAAATCAAGCTCTTGATAGTGCTCAAGATCAGAGGTCAGTAAAGTGTAGATTCAACTGCCAGCATCACTTTACTTCAGAACTAAGTAGTACTCTAGACCTCTCTCTGCCCTCGTATTAGGTAAATAAATATTAGCCAGGTGGTGTCACACTTTGTGGAGTTCACACATTACAGTATGCAAAGAACTGGGTTCAAGCCCCCTGGTCCCCACCTTAAGGGGGAAAGCTTCACAAGAGGAGGTGAAGCGGTGTTGCAGTTGTCTCTCTCTCACTCTCAATTTCTTGTCTCTATCATAAATAAATAATAAATAAGTAAATCTTTAAATTTTTTTTTTTTTTGATATTTAGTTTCCCTTTTGCTGCCCTTTTTTTTTAAATTGATGTTGTAGTTATTGCTGTTGTTCTTAATGTTGTTGTTGTTGTTGGATAGGACAGGGAAATGGAGAGAGGAGGGGAAGACAGAGAGGGGAAGACAAAGACAGACAGCTGCAGACCTGCTTCACAGCCTGTGAAATGACTCCCCTACAGTGGGAAGCTAGAGGCTCGAACTGGCATCCTCATTAGGATATTGAAATTTAAGGAGAGATGAGGAATTGATAGCATCAGGAAACAGATTTCCCCAGTGTCTAGACACACTAACTCTCATCTTTTCTTTTGCATAAGTTAAACAGAAACAGATTGGAAAGGCGCTGCCGCCTTCACCCAAGTTAAGTCTACATTCCCACCACTAAGCACAATGCAGATGTTCTTTACTTCTGGGGAAACTGTTTGAAAGTGCTGGGACATCACAGCAGCCACTCCAACACCGGCAGTAGGTTCAATAAGCAGTTTCATCCTCTCCCACACCAGCTGGGTTGCATACTGTTGGTAGAGAAGAGAGTAGGAATTAGTGAAACGGGTGGGTGGTGGCACACCTGGTAGGCTGCACACATTACCATGCACAAGGACCGGGCTTCCAGTCCCCACTCCCACCTGTAAGGGGTATGCTTCCTGAGTGCTGGAGTTGATCTGCAAGTGTCTCTCTGTCTTTCCCTCCCCTCTCAAATTCTGTCCTATCAAATAAAAAAGAATCTGTGAAATGGGAGGAGTGAAAAGTGTTTGATTTATCTTTATAGTTAAGGGCTAGGTAAAGATAGATAGCCAGTCTGGACTTTCCTTCTTAATGCTATAAGTATATCCATACCAGTGGCACCCCTCCATCCTAAGTCTGCTTCTATTGTCAGGATAATTATATTAATGCATTTGGGGCACATTAAAGGTATTGACGTCAGAAAGTCACCTACATAAGTCCCCAGTGGGTCAGTGGCTAAGAAATTGTTCTGTTGGGAGTCGGGTGGTAGTGCAGCAGGTTCAGCGGACATGGTGCAAAGCGCAAGGACCAGCGGCATAAGGATTCCAGTTCAAGCCCCCAGATCCCCACCTGCAGGGGAGTCACTTCACAGGCAGTGAAGCAAGTCTGCAGGTGTCTTTCTCTCCACCTCTCTGTCTTCCCCTCCTCTCTCCATTTCTCTCTGTCCTATCCAATGACGACATCAATAACAATAGTAAGTACAACAATAAAACAAGGGCAACAAAAGGGAATAAATATTTTTTATAAACAGATCTAATATTTCTTGTCTCACCTTAATTTCATCCTCTGTGACAGTGAAGACTTCATCCACAAGGTCCCTTATAATAGGCCAGGTGTTTAAGCCGATACTGGACTTGACACCATCTGCTATGGTTTCTGGAGGATGAGTATTGGGAATCAGTTCCCCTTTCAGTTTGGACTGGTAGCAGTCATCTGCATTTACAGGTTCAGCAGCGTATACCTTCACACTAGGTCTCAGAGTCTGAGGAGAAGAGGGTTAGACATCTTAAAACTTGGCACAGCAATCTTTCCACAGTAACATAAACAAAACAGTAACACACTTCTGCCCAAGTAATTTCCTTCTTTTGGTAGATGTAATGAAAATTAAACTTGTAAGCATTTAAAATCCTATGTCTTCTGCTGACCATAAATTGCCTAGATCACATCTGGTTTACTGGTAATTTGGGAAGCCACTGGCTTGGATAGTGGTTTGGTTATATGGAGTTCAGGCATAGGGCTGAGGGTGCCACTCAATCCCCCCCATCTGCCACTCAGCTTTTTGTACTACATATTATCATGAATTAAGGAGAGTGAGGCAAGAAAGTACCAAGGGATATTTATATGGGACATTATGGCAGTTGGGGGCGGGTGTTAAATGTGTGTCTTGTAAAATAAAATTCTATGTTGACTGTAGAATACAATGCTCTGGGACTACATCAAATTAAAAAGCTTCTTCACAGCAAAAGAAACCACTACCCAAACCAAGAGACCCCTCACAGAATGGGAGAAAATCTTTACATGCCATACATCAGACAAGAGTTTAATAACCAACATATATAAAGAGCTTGCCAGACTCAACAAGACAACAAATAACCCCATCCAAAAATGGGGGGAGGACATGGACAGAATATTCACCACAGAAGAGATCCAAAAGTCCAAGAAACACATGAAAAAATGCTCCAAGTCTCTGATTGTCAGATAAATGCAAATAAAGACAACAACAAGATACCACTTCACTCCTGTGAGAATGTCATACAGCAGAAAAGGTAACAGCAGCAAATGCTGGAGAGGGTGTGGGGTCAAAGGAACCCTCCTACACTGCTGGTGGGAATGTCAATGGGTCCAACCTCTGTGGACAGCAGTCTGGAGAACTCTCAGAAGGCTAGAAATGGGCCTACCCTATGATCCTGCAATTCCTTTCCTGGGGATATATCCTAAGGAACCCAACACATCCATCCAAAAAGATCTGTGTACACATATGTTCTTGGCAGCACAATTTGTAATAGCCCAAACCTGGAAGCAACCCAGGTGTCCAACAACAGATGAGTGGCTGAGCAAGTTGTGATATATATATTACTCAGCTGTAAAAAATGGTGACTTCACCATCTTTAGCCGATCTTGAATGGACCTTGAAAAAATCATGAGTGAAATAAGTCAGAAACAGAAGGATGAATATGGGATGATCTCACTCTCAGGCAGAAGTTGAAAAACAAGATCAGAAAAGAAAACACAAGTAGAACCTGAAATGGAATTGACGTACTGCACCTAAGTAAAAGACTCTGGGGTGGGTGGGTGGGGAGAATACAAGTCCAGGAAGGATTCAGAGGACCTAGTGGGGGTTGTTATATGGGAAACTGGGGAATGTTATGCATGTACAAACTATTGTACTTACTATTGAGTGTAAAACATTAATTCCCCAATTAAAAAAAAATTAAAAAAAACAAAAAAAAAAGAATGAAAAAAGAACACAATGCTCTAGGAGCTGGGTGGTGGCACAGCGGGTTAAGCACTCACGGCGTGAAGCGCGAGGACCTGCAGGACCTGCATGGGGATCCCAGTTCGAGCCCCCAGCTTCCCACCTGTAGGAGGGGAGTTGCTTCACAGGCCCTGAAGCAGGTCTACAGGTATCTGTCTCTCCCTTCTCTGACTTCCCCTCCTCTCTCAATTTCTCTCTGTCCTATCCAACAAAACTGACAGCAATAACAACGATAAACAAGAGCAAACAGAGTCAGGCTGTAGTGCAGCGGGTTAAGCGCAGGTGGCGCAAAGCACAAGGACCAGCATAAGGATCCCCACCTGCAGGGGAGTAGCTTCATAGGCGGTGAAGCACGTCTGCAGGTGTCCATCTTTCTCTCCCCCTTTATGTCTTCCCCCTCCTCCCTCCATTTCTCTCTGTCCTATCCAACAACAATGACAACAATAATAAGTACAATAAAACAACAAGGACAAAAAAAGGGAATAAATAAAATAAATATTAGAAAAAACACACAAACCAATTTACCAGCTAGAAAGGTAGCTGAATGGATGATCATGGGAAAGCAAGATTATTAGTGATGGTGAGCAGAAAGGTGCTGACTCACTGCATCTGTTGCTCATGTTTCATGTGAAATAAAAGCTAATATTGACCGACAAAAAAAAAAAAAAAAAAACACAAGGGCAACAAAAGGGGGAACAAAAAGTTTAAGCATACGATGCTCTGTTGCTGAATGGAAAGTGTTCCAGAAGCTGTTTTCTCACCTTAATGGCAATGGCTATCCCAGCAGCCATTCCTCCTCCTCCTACAGGTACCACCAGTGCATCTACCAAGGGAACCTTTAGTGAAAGTAAAGTAGAAATATATTAATAGCCAATTTAATGTGTAGAAAAATAATTGACGCTGGGCTCAGAGTTCTACCCAAAAGGGTGTGCATGAGGTTGTTCTGGGCTTGAGGTCCTGTACCATATGGGAGCAGTGTGGACAGCACTGGGAGAACGTGCATATATATTGGAGTGTTGCTTGGTGTATCTCTCTTAAAAATAAACGAGAGATTGAAAAGGCAAGCAGAGAAGCCTATGTGAGGCACTGAGTTTATCCTCCAACCCACAGTTAAGATGACTGATTCTGCAGTCAACAACAGCTAAACAAGAACTTTGTAAGCGTTTACCTGGTTGAGCACTTCCAGAGCAATTGTCCCCTGCCCAGCTATCACTGTAGGTTCCTGGTTTGGATGTACCATGATGCCTTCCATTTCCTCCACAATTCTTTTTGTAACATTTTCCCTGGACTGAAAGAGTATGTTAATTTAGATTGTGTGCTTAGTAGAATTCCCAAGTGTAATTCAGACATCTACCACTTTATTGACTACTTAAAATCATTTTTTAAGCTTTTTAAAAAAATATTTATTTTATTTATTTATTCCCTTTTGTTGCCCTTGTTGTTTTTATTGTTGTAGTTATTATTGTTGTTGTCGTTGTTGGATAGGACAGAGAGAAATGAAGAGAGGAGGGGAAGACAGAGAGGAGGAGAGAAAGACAGACACCTGCAGACCTGCTTCACTGCTTGTGAAGCGACTCCCCTGCAGGTGGGGAGCCGGGTTTCGAACCGGGATCCTTATGCCGGTCCTTGTGCTTTGTGCCACCTGCGCTTAACCCGCTGCGCTACAGCCCGACTCCCCTTAAATTCATTTTGTTCCATTATTGAGGGATAGAACAAACATGATAATCTATAAACTCAATAAAGTTACATTCGTTTTGTTTTTGGATAGAAAAAGAAATTGAGGGCAGGGGTAGATAGCATACTGGTTATGCTAAGAGATTCATGCCTGAGGCTCCAAAGTCCCAGGTTCAATTCCCCACACCTCCATAAACCAGAGTTGAGCATTGCTCTGGTAAAATAAATTTTAAAAAATTGAGACCAAAGAGATTTGGAGCACTGCTTCACTGTTCATGAAGCCCCCGCCCCCCGCAGTGTGAACTCAGGTCTCTGGGCACTATAAAGTGTGTACTCAGCCAGGTGTGCTACCCCCAACTCCTGTAGTTACATTCTAATGTGGGAGTAGAAGGAGATGTAAGTAAATAGATGGTATGTTCAAATGTTATGGGGAAAGACGAATATATATGTCATTTATATATGTATATATTTAGAGAGAGACCACAGCATTGAAGCATCCTGCAGTATGGTGGGGGCCAGGCTCATACCCGTGTCATACACCTGGCAAAGCAGCACACTATTCAAGTGAGCTACTTTGCCAACCCAAAATAGAGATTTCTGTAAGGTGCTTAGGAAGGGTTGCTGGTAAAGTGACATTTTAATACATTTGAATAAGTCTTGCAGATCTTCAAAATATTGCAGGAGGAGAGTAATAGTGGGGCCGGATGGTGGCACACCTGGTTGAGCACACATTACAATGTGCAAAGACCCAGGTATAAACCCCTGGTCCCCTCCTACAGGGGGAAAGCTTTGAGAGTGGTGAAACAGTGCTGCAGGTGTCTATCTTACCCTCTTGATTTCTGACTGTCAATACATTAATTAAAAAAAAAAGTAATAACCACTGCTCAGTTCTGGCTTATGGTGGTGCTGGGGATTAAACCTAGGACCTTGGAGACTCAGGCCTGAAAGTTGTCTGCATAGCTATTATGCTCGTTCCCTAGCCCACAACACTTAACAACTAGAAGGCTAAAGGTTGCCATTTACTGACATGACGACTGAAGGGCAAAGCAGTGGTGCACCAAATTAAATGCACATATCACCATGTCCAGGAACCCAGGTTTGAGTCCCCACTTCCCATCTGCAGGGGGAATGCTTCCTTACTAGTGAAGCATGTCTGCAGGTGTCTTATCTGTCCTATCTTCCCTCCCCTCTCAATTTCTCTGTCTTAAAAATAGAAAAGGAAAAAAAAAAGGTTGCCAGGAGCAGTGGATTCGTAGTGAAGTCACCAAGCCCCAGTGATAACCCTGGAGACAGAAAAAAGGAAGAGTGGAGGTGGGGGGGTTTGAGATGAGGAATTTGTCTTAGTAAATTTGAGATGCCTGGGTAGGGTGTGCGCCTTCCCGTGTACGCCTCCTTGGTTTGAGCCCTGGCACTGCATGGAAGATACTGTGGCACTGGCAGGAGCTTGGTGCTGTGGAGCCTTCCTCTGAGTGAAATGACAGCCTAGCAACAGTGAGACAACGCATGTACAAGGTGCTGGCTCACAAGGGGTAAAAAAATGAAGTAGGAATGTCAGGTAGCCACTGTATATGTTTATGCAAGCCTGGATTGAGACCCTGAATATTTGCCAGAGTTGTTACGGTGTTATCATTGCTCTCCTTACCTCATCAGTTGGTTCACTGCACACTATAGAAGCACCATATGCTTGTATTGCCATCTTTTTACAATCGGGAGCTGTTCGGGGCACCACGATATAAGCAGGAATTCCTGGGAGGAGAAATATGTTAGTACAAGTCAGTAAAACTTAGGATGTACTTTCTTTTCTTTTCTTTTTTTTTTAGAATTAAAAGCAATTTTAATTTAATTTAATACAGAAATTGGGGCCCAGCAGTGACAAACATGGTTGAGCGCACATGTTACAATGCACAAGGACCCAGGTCCACGCCCCTGATCCCCACCTGCAGGGGAAAGCTTTGCTAGTGATGAAGCAGTGCTACAGGTGTCTCTTCCCCTTCCCTCTCAATTTCTGATGGTCTTTATCCAATAAATAAATATTTAAAAATTATTTTTTTAAAAAGGTATAAAAATTGAGGGGAAAGATAAGGAGAGACACTTGCAATACTGCTTCACTGCTAGTGAAACCAGGGTTATCACTGGGGCTTGGTGCCTGCACTATGAATCCACTGCTCATGGAGGCCATTTTTCCTATTTTGTTGTCCTTGTTATTGCTGCTGTTATTGTTGAATAGGACAGAGAGAAATTGAGAGGGAAAGGGAAGACAGAGAGCAAGAAAGACAGACACCTGTAGACCTGCTTCATCACTTGTAAAGTGACCACCAGCAGGTGGGGGAGCCAGAGGCTTGAACCAAGATCCTTAGCCGGTCCTCGTGCTTTGCACCACGTGTGCTTTAACAGCTGTGCTACCCCACGGCCCCCAGAGAGGAAGGACTTTAACAGTCTGGTGGCACTACCCTGTACCCTGAGTAATTAACAAGTACCTTCCAGTTTAGCGGCATAGGCAAGAGCCTGTCCATGGTTTCCACTACTGTGAGTAACAACAGCTTTGGGTTTCTCTTCTGAAGTGGCAGAAATCAAGCCTCTGATTGCATTCAGTGCACCACGAATCTGGAAGAGGGACAGTGAGTTTACGTATTTGATTTAAAAGTTTCTAGATGACTAAGGAGCATTTCTAGAGTTTTCTTTTTTAATGTGTATTTATTACTGGATAGAGATAGAAATCGATGGGGGGCACCCCATCAGCTGGGGCCCTAATCGGGGAGTCCTGAGATTCCCAAACAGACATGATGGGCATAGACCTCGAATACATCCCTCTCTCCATTGTTACCAGTCATCTCTATCAGGAACAACACAACAGACCCCTTTGTGGCCCCCACAGGACCTTGCCCTCAACTTGGATCAACAATGGTAGAGAATGTTCTATTCTCTGAAGGGAGGCTGCACAACATACTCTATGCTACACCTGAGGAAGATGGGTCCTGATATTGGGCAGCTTGGAATGTTTACACTCATGGCCACAGAATGTGAGCTCAGATCTATAGGGATGCAGAGGTCACATAGGCTCCTAAGCTGAATATGGGCCCCAGATCACACACATCAAATCGATGGGGTTTACAGTCAACAATATTTATACACCTTTCCCATATTTGGGAGCTACTCTCTTCCCTGATCCAGTTTTCTGGTCCTTCTTCCAGCCACGACAATCTCCCCAGACAATAACTAGGGTCCACCTGTATATCAGATTTCAGGCTCAGGCCAAGAAAAAAAAAAGAACTAGTATAGCCACAGGCCCTTTGGAATATAACTAAAATATGCCTACTAGCTATCTACAAAATGGAGGGACCCCCCCCCCAACTCTTCATCTGCACTATTCCAGCCTTTAGGTCCATGATTAGTCAACAATTTGTTTGGCTTTGTATGTTAACTCTTTTTTTAATTTCTTTTTTAAATATTTATTTCCTTTTTGTTACCCTTGTTTTTATTGTTGTTGTAATTATTATTGTTGTTATTGATGTCATCATTGTTGGATAGTACAGAGAGAAATGGAGAGAGGAGGGGCAGATAGAGAGGGGGAAAGAAAGACACCTGCAGACCTGCTTCACCGCTTGTGATGCGACTCCCCTGCAGGTGGGGAACCGAGGGCTCGAACCGGGATCCTCACTCAGGTCCCTGAGCTTTGCGCCACGTGCGCTTAAGCAGCTGCCCTACTGCCCGACTCCCCTTAACTCTCTTTTCAACCACCAGATTCCAGATGCTAGCATGATGACAACCAGACTTCCCTGGACAGACAACCCCACCAATGTGTCCTGGAGCTCCGCTTCCGGAGAGCCCTTCCCCACTGGGGAAAGACAGAGGCAGGCTGGGAGTATGGATCCACCTGTCAATGCCTATATTCAGCAGGGAAGCTATTACAGAAGCCAGACCTTCCACATCTGCATCCCACAATGACCTTGGGTCTATACTCCCAGAGGGTTAAAGAATAGGAAAGCTATCAGGGGAGGTGATGGAATACAGAGTTCTTGTGGTGGGAATTGTGTGAGGTTGTACCCCTCTTATCCTATGGTTTAGTCAATGCTTCCTTTTCATAAATAAATTTTTAAAAAAAAATCGAGAGGGGTGGAGGAGGGAGAGAGAGAGAGAAAGAGAGAGAAAGAGACCTGTAGTATTGCTTCACCACTCATGAAGCTTTCCCCCTGCAGGTGGGGACCAGGGCTTGAACCTGTATCCTTGCACACTATAGTGTGTGCTCTTAACCAGGTATGCCACCACTTGGGCCCCTAGATTTTCTTTCTTTTTAAAAATTTACTAGTGGGCAGTCGGGCAGGAGCGCAGTAGGTTAAGCGCACGTGGCTTAAGGATTCTGACTCGAGCCCCGGCTCTCCACCTGCAGGGGCATCACTTCACAGGCAATGAAGCAGGTCTGCAGGTGTCTGCTTTTCTCTCCCCCCTATCTGTCTTCCCCTCCTCTCTCCATTTCTCTCTGGCCTATGTAACTACGATTACATCAATAACAACAATAATCAATAATAAAAAACAAGAGCAACAAAAGGGAAAATAAATATTTTAAAAAGTCTTAAAAACATTAAAAAAAATTACTTGTGATGGGGCCAGATGGTGGTGCACCTGATTGAACGTACATGCTATAATGCACAAATACCCAAGTTCAAGCCGCCAGTCCCCACTTGCAAGTGGTGAAGAAGGGCTGCAGGTGTCTCTCTATCTCCCCCTTCTCCATTTCTAACTGTCTCTATACAATAAATAAAGATAATATATTTTTAATGTTTTAATTTATTTATTCATTAGAGAGATAGGAGGAGACAAAGAACCAGACATCACTCTGGTACATGTGCTGCCGGGGATTGAACTCAGGACCTCATGCTTGAGAATCCAGTGATTTATCCACTGCACCATCTCCCGGACCACGATAATAATTTTTTAAAAATTTACTAGTGATTTAATATTGATTTACAAAATTATAAGATAGTAGGGCTATAATACCACACTTTTCCCACCACCAGAGTTCTGCATCCACATTCCCTCCATTAGAAATTGCAGTACTTCTCCTGCCTGAGGCTCCAAAGTCCCAGGTTCAATCCCCCACACCACCATAAGCCAGAGCTGAGCAGTGCTCTGGTGTTTCTTTCTCTCTGTGTCTGTCTCTGTCTGCATCTAAATAAAATAAGTAAATAATAAAAAAAGAAACTGCAGTACTCCTGGGTGGAGGGTAGATAGCATAATGGTTATGCAAACAGACTCTCATGCCTGAGGCTCCAAAGTCCCAGGTTCAGTCCCCTGTACCACCATAAGCCAGAGCTGAACAGTGTTTTCGTTTCTGATCTTGCTCTGGTAAAAAAAAAAAAAAGAAATTGCAGTACTCCCAAGATCACAGATATGGGTTGAATACTATTTCTATAACTACATATATGTATATAGTGCAGTAGGATAAGGGCATGTGGCGCAAAACACAAGGACTGGCATAAGGATCCCGGTTCGAGGCTCCTGGCTCCCCACCTGCAAAGGAGTCCCTTCACAAGAGGTGAAGCAGGTCTGCAGGTGTCTGTCTTTTTCTCGCCCTCTGTCATCCCCTCCTCTCTCCATTTCTCTCTGTCCTATCCAACAACGAAGACAACAACAAGAATAATAACTACAACAATAAAACAACAAGGGCAACAAAAGGGAATAAATAAATATTAAAAAAAAAAGGTTACCTTAAAAGATCCAGTTTTCTGGAAGAGTTCACATTTGAAGAAAAGATTGCGACCTGTTACTTGATTCAAAATTGAGCTTGTTAGCACTGGTGTGAGATGGACAAAGTCTTGAATGTTGAGACGTGCTTTTTCAACATCAGCAAAGGAGATGCAGTACTGAGCACACATCGTTATGAAACCTAGGAAGAAGAGAAAGTTCAAGCAAAACCCAAGAGTATTTATTTAACAAATAAATTTTTGAAAATGCAGGTGGTGGCTTGGTGGGTGGGGCTTTGGATTCATGACATGAGGTACCAAGTTCAGTCCCCAGTATCACATATGACAGAGTGATGCTCTGGTGTTCTCTAATTAATAACAGATTAATCTTAAAAAATAAAAGGGGGGCAGGTGGTGGCACACTTAGTTGAGCACACGTGTTACAGTGTGCAAGGACCTGGCTTCAAGACTCCAGTCCTCACCTACAGGGGGAGTTTTGCAAGTGGTGAGGTAGTGCTGCAGGTGGTCTATCCTCTGTTTCCCCCCTTATTTCTGGCTATCGCTATCCAATAAGAAGAAATGCTAATAGTGGGGAGTCGGGCAGTAGCACAGCGGGTTAAGTGTACGTGGCGCAAAGCGCAAGGACCGGCATAAGGATCCCGGTTCGAGCCCCCAGCTCCCCACCTGCAGGGGAGTCGCTTCACAGGCGGTGAAGCAGGTCTGTAGGTGTCTGTCTTTCTCTATCCCTCTCTGTCTTCCCCTCCTCTCTCCATTTCTCTCTGTCCTATCCAACAACAATGATATCAATAACCACAACAATGTTAAACAATAAGAGCAACAAAAGGGAAAAGAAATAAATATTTAAAAAAGATTTGTTTATCTTATGTGATAAAGAGAGAGAGGTTAGAGCAGCACTCTGGTATATGCAGTGCTGGGGGTCAAGCCTGGAACCTCATGCTTACAAGTCCAAAGCTCTACCATTCTACCACCACAAAGCTGCCATATAGGAAGTCTCTCTCTCTCTCTCTCTCTCTCTCTCTCTTGTTTCTATCGTTATTGCTGGGGCTCGGCACCTGCACCATGAATCCACTGCTTCTGGAGGCTATTTTTTTCCCTTTTGTTGCCCTTGTCGTTTTATCGTTGTTGTGGTTATTATTATCATTGTTATTGATGTTGTTGTTGGGTAGGACAGAGAGAAATGGGGAGAAGAGGGGAAGACAGAGAGGAGAGAAAGATAGACACCTGCAGACCTGCTTCACTGCCTGTGAAGTGACTTCCCTGCAGGTGGGGAGCCAGGGGCTCGAACTGGGATCCTTGCTCCAGCCCTTGCGCTTTGTGCCATGTGCACTACCACCCGACCCACAGGAAGTCTCTCTCTTTTTAAAATTTTTTTATTATCTTTATTTATTGGATAAAGACAGCCAGAATCAAGAGGGAAGGGTGTGATAGAGAGGGAGAGAGACAGAGAGACACCTGCAGTCCTGCTTCACCACTTATGAAGCTTTCCCCCTGTAGGTGGGGACTGGCGGTTCAAACCCGGGTCCTTGGGCATTGTAATCCGTGCGCTCAACCAGGTGCTCCTCCACCCGGCTCCGGAAGTCTCTTTTTTTAATTCATTTTTATTTTATAGGACAGAGAAATTGAGGGGGGGGGGCCCTGCAGCACTGCTTCATTCTTAGTGAAGCTTCCCCATGCAGGTGGGGACCAGGGGCTTAAACCCAGGTCCTTCCAGATTGTAACATGTCCCTTAACTGGGTGCACCACTTTGAACAAGGGCAACAAAAGGGATAATAAATAAATACTAAAAAATTAAAAAAAAAAAAAAAAAGGACCGTGGGGGCTGGGGAGTAGCGCACCAAGTTAAACACACATGGTGCTAACTGCAAGGACCAGAATAAGGATCTTGGTTCAAGCCCCTGGCTTTCCTCTTGCAGGGGGTTTGCTTCACAAGCGGTGAAGCAGGTCTGCAGGTGTCTATCTTTCTCTACCCCTCTCTGTCTTCCTCTCCTCTTCAGATTTCTTTTTTATTTTAATTTATATTTATTAGGTAGAGAGAGAGAAGTTGAGAGAGGAGGGGGCGATAGAGAGAGATACCTGCAGCACTGCTTCACCACTCGTGAAGCACCCTGAAGGTGGGGACCTTGAACCTGGGTCCTTGTGCACTGTAATGTGTGCATTCAACCAGGTGCACTACCACCTGGCCCCTTCTTCCAATTTCTTTCTGTCCTATCCAACAACAACAGCTATAACAGTAACAACAATAAGGGCAACAAATGGGAAAAAATAGCCTCCAGGAGCAGTGGATTTGTAGTACAGGCACCCAGCCCCAGCGATAACCCTGGAGGCCAAAAAAAAAAAAAAAAGACCCAGGTGAAGGAGGGCAGGGAGAGGGCTTCAGGGTCCCGGTGCATGATGATGGGAAAGACCTAAGTTAGAGGTGACAGTGTTTTGCAGCCACCTATCGGGGTGAGATGAGAAAATTTACCCATGTTTCAATCAACAACTGTCCTGTAAACCAGTTAAGCAGGGCTGTGCATGGCATGCTAGGGACTGAAAGTGGCACCTCATGCTTCTAAGTTAGGTCCTGACTGCATCCCCCTGGGCCCATATGTATACAGCTTGTGTTTTTATATTTCATTTTATTTTTATTTATTTATTTTTCCCTCCAGGGTTATCGCTGGGGCTCAGTGCCTGCACTATGAATCCACTGCTCCTGGCTGCCATTTTTTTCCCTTTTGTTGCCCTTGTTGTTTATCATTGTAACTATTATTGTTGTTGTTGTCATTGTTGTTGGATAGGACAGAGAGAAATTGAGAGAGGAGGGGAAGACAGAGAGGGGGAGAGAAAGATAGACACCTGCAGTGGTCTGGGAGGTGGCACAGTGGATAAAGCATCGGACTCTCAAGCATGGGGTCCTGAGTTCAGTCCTCGGCAGCACATGTACCAGAGTGATGTCTGGTTCTTTCTCTCTCTCTCCTCCTATCTTTTTCATAAATAAATAAATAAATAAAATCTTTAAAAAAAAAAAAGGAAAGAAACCTGCAGACCTGCTTCACTGCTTGTGAAATGACACCCCCTCTGCAGGTGGGGAGCCAGCCGGGGACTCGAACTGGGATCCTTATGCTGGTCCTAGCTCTTCATGCCATTTGTGCTTAACCTGCTGCATTACCACCCAACCCCCTATTTTATTTCATTCATTTCATTTCATTTTATTTCATTTCACTGTCACCAGGGTTATCACTGGGAATTGGTACCTTCTGGACAAATGCACTACTACTCCTGAGGCCTTTCTTCCAACAGAACAGAGAAATTGAGAGAGAAGAGAGGGAAGTATAAAGGGAGAAAGAGAGACAACTGCATCCTTGCTTCACTGCCCCTGAAGCTTCCTACCCCCACCCCCACTTCAGGTAGAGAGCAGGGGGTTGAACCCAGTTCCTTGTGCATGGTAACATGTAAGCTTAACTAGGTGTGTCACCAGCCAGCCCCTGTATGTAACTTTTAAAATGGTTATCTGAAAACATTGGCTTAGAATGGTGAATCCTGGGGAGTTGGGCTGTAGTGCAGCGGGTTAAGCGCAGGTGGCACAAAGCACAAGGACCGGCATAAGGATCCCGGTTCGAACCCCGGCTCCCCACCTGCAGGGGAGTCGCTTCACAGGCGGTGAAGCAGGTCTGCAGGTGTCTATCTTTCTCTCCCCCTCTCTGTCTTCCCCTCCTCTCTCCGTTTCTCTCTGTCCTATCCAACAACGACGACAACAACAATAATAACTACAACAATAAAACTACAAGGGCAACAAAAGGGAATAAATAAATAAAATAAAATATTAAAAAAAAAAAGAATGGTGAATCCTGGGTGTCGGGTGGTAACGCAGTGGGTTAATTGCACGTGGTGCAAAGCGAAAGGACCAGTGTAAGGATCCAGGTTCGAGCCCCCGGCTCCCCACCTGCAGGAGAGTCACTTCACAGGCGGTGAAGCAGGTCTGCAGGTGTCTGTCTCTCTCTCCCCCCTCTGTCTTCCCCTCCTCTCTCCATTTCTCTCTTGTCCTATCAAACAATGACGGCATCAGTAACAACAACAATAATAACAACAACAATAAAACAACAAGGGCAAAAAAAGGGAATAAATAAATTAAATAAATAGAAAAAAATTAAAAAATAATGGTGAATCCCTGGTGATGAAAAGGATATATTTATTATTATTTTTTAAAAGATTTTATTTATTTATGAGAAAGCTAGGAGGAGAGAGAAAGAAGCAGACATCACTCTGGGACATGTGCACCGGGGATCGAACCCAGGACCTCATGCTTCAGAATCCAAAGCTTTACCACTGCGCCACCTCCTGGACCACTATTACTATTATTTTTAATTTTTTAAAAAGAATTTACTTATTTATTCATGAGATAGATAGGAGAGAGAGAACCAGCCATCACTCTGGTACATGTGTTGCTGGGGATTGAACTCAGGACTTTATGCTTGAGAGTCTAGTGCCTTAGCCACTGTGCCACCTTCAGGACCACTATTATTTTTAATTTTATATATTTCACCAGAACACTACTCAGCTCTGGCTTATGGTGGTGTATGCGGTTGAACCTGGGACTTTGGAGCCTCAGGTATGACAGTCTTTTTGCATAGCCATTCTGTTATCTACCAAGGCTCTCTCTATATATTCATAAAATAAACAGAATGGATGGGGGATAGATAGCATCATGGTTATGCAGATATTCTCATACCTGAGGCTTTGAAGTCCCAGGTTCAGTCCCTTGTACGACCATAAACAAGAGCTGAGCTCTGGTAAAAAATAGAATCCCGTGGTCTGGGAAGTGGCATAGTGGATAAAGCATTGGATTCTCAACCATGAAGTCCTGAGTTTGATCCCCGGAAGCACATGTACCAGAGTGATGTCTGGTTCTTTCTCTCCTCCTATGTTTCTCATGAATAAATAAATGAATTCTTTAAAAAAAAAAAATAGAATCCTCTGTGCTAAATCATGCCTGAGTACAATATATTTATTGCTTTTTAAGATAAATCAGATTAAAGTTAAAAGTTTAATTGCTGGGCAGGGGTAGATAGCATAATGGTATGCAAACAGACTCTCATGCCTCAGGTTCCAAGGTCCCAGGTTCAATCCCCTGCACCACCATAAGCCAGAGCTGAGCAGTGCTCTTGTAACAAAAAAAAATTTAATTGCTTACTTAATGTGAAAATATTTTTATATATTTATGATTTAATAGGAAACTTTACTAGGCTATCTTGTTGGATCTAATGTTTCTGCAGTTCATTCTTCCTTGCCTTTATGCTTCTGACATTTTATAAAATGTATATTTATTTATTTGACATGACAAAGAAACTGAGAGGGAGAGAGATTCCTGTAGCACTGCCCCCACTGCATGTGGGGACTGGAGACTTGAACCCAGGCCCTTGTGTATTGTAAGGTGTGCTCAACCAGGTGTCTCTGCCATTTTTTTCCAGTGACTTCACAGTTCCATTAAGTGAATTTTTTTTTTAAAGAGTTTATTTATTTATGAGAAAGACAGGAGGAGAAAGAAAGAACCAGACATCACTCTGGCACATGTGCTGCCGGGGATCGAACTCGGGACCCCATGCTTGAGAGTCCAAAGCTTTATCACTGCGCCACCTCCCGGACCACAACCCTTAAGTGAATTTGCTATCTTCCCTTGAATTAGTTTTAGTAATTTACATTTCTTGGCAAAATTATCTAATTTCAAATTCATCAGGTATACACTTGTACAGACTAATATTTGTAAGTATTTAAATCTGCTATGTGTATCAATCAACAAATAGTGAGCACCTATATGCCAGATAACATTTGGTCCGCAGATAGATCAGTAGAATTAGGAAACTGACTTGTCTTTGCCCTCATAAAAATTGTAATCTAATACATCTTGTAACATACAATATGTAACTTAAAATGTATATTTATAAAGTATTGATGGGTCTTAGGGAAGTATATTATAAAGGAGTACTTACTGGAGGATAGAAGGTTCTATAGAAGGAGCAATGAGGTTAAGGAAGACTCTGCTGAGAAGTGAAATTTAAGTTATGACTCGTAGGATGAATGGGCAGAGAACAGGGAAAGATATTCAGGTGAGACAGAATAACCTGTTTCAAGAATTTAAGGAGGAAAAAAGGAGTGGTAAATTGCAGGGACTAAAGGAAGGCCCATTCGTGTAAAATGTGGAGATCAGACAGGATTATGAGAGTGATGTTGACGGTACAGATTATACAGGGATATGAGTCACAGATTTAAGTATATGAGTCACAGATATTTTTTTAAATTTTAAAATCTTTTCTTTCAAATATTTATTTATTTAGTCCCTTTTGTTGCCTGGTTGTTTTATTGTTGTAGTTATTATTGTTGTTGATGTTGTCGTTGTTGGATAGGACAGAGAGAAATGGAAAGAGGAGGGGAAGACAGAGAGGGGGAGAGAAAGATAGACACCTGCAGACCTGCTTCACTGCTTGTGAAGTGACTCCCCTGTTGGTGGGGAGCCAGGGACTCGAACCAGGATCCTTATGTTGGTCCTTGCGCTTTGCTCCACCTGCCCTTAACTAGCTATGCTACTGCCCGACTCCCTTTTAATTTATTTTTAACCAGACCACTGCTCGGCTCTGGCTAATGGTGGTGCAGGGGGGATTGAACCTGGGATTTAGGAGCCTCAGGCAGGAGAGTCTCTTTGCATAACCATTATCCTATCTGCCCTCTGCACTGAGTCACAGAGTTTTTCCTCCTTTTTCCTTTATATTTTTATTTAGGGGCTGGGTGGTGGCACACCTCTTTGAGTGCATGCTACAATGCTTAAGGACCGGTGTTTGAGCCCCTAAATGCTCACTGTAATGTATGTGCCACCACCTGGCCCCCCAGATTAAAAAAAATTATTATTATTATTATTATTTATTTATTAATTTTTTACCAGAGCTCTACTCAGCTCTGGCTTATGGTGGTGCGGGGGATTGAATATGGGACTTTGGAGCCTCAAGCATGAGAGTCTCTTTGCATAACCATTATGCTGTTTACCCTCCACAGGTTTTTTTTCTTAAGAGCAATGGAATACCACTGAAGATTTATTTATTACTAAAATACTGCTCAGCTCTAGCTTATGGTGCTGTGGGGGGAATTGAACTTGGAACCTCAGAACCTGAGGCATAAGAGTTTTTGGGGGGGTCGGGCAGTGGCGCAGTGGGTTAAGCGCACGTGGCACAAAGCCCAAGGACTAGCGTAAGGATCCTGGTTCGAGCCCCCGGCTCCCCACCTGCAGGGGAGTCGCTTCACAGGTGGTGAAGCAGGTCTGCAGGTGTCTATCTTTCTCTCCCCCTCTCTGTCTTCCCCTCCTCTCTCCATTTCTCTCTGTCCTATCCAACAACGAACAACATCAACAATGGCAATAATAATAACCACAACGAGGCTACAACAAGGGCAACAAAAGGGGGAAAAGATGGCCTCCAGGAGCGGTGGATTCATGGTGCAGACACTGAGCCCAGTAATAACCCTGGAGGAAAAAAAAAAGAGTCTTTTGGGTGGTCCAGGAGGTGGCCCAGCGGTTGAGGCCTTGGACTCTCAAGCAAGAGGTCTTGAGTTTGATCCCCGGCAGCACATGTACTAGAGTAATGTCTGGTTCTTTCTTCCCCTTTCTCTCCCTCCCTCCTCCTCCTCCTCCTATCGCCCTCACTAATAAATGAATAAAACAACAACAAAAAAAAGTCTTTTGGCATAACTCATTATACTATCTCCCCAGCCCTCACTAGAGAATTGTATTACATATTAGACATGTTCCTAGTAAGTAACTACGGTTATATAGTGAATAAAAAGAAAGAGTAGAATTAAAAGTTTAGTTAAGAATTATTGCCCATTGGGCAGGGGTAGATAGCATAATGGTTATGCAAACAGACCCCCATGCAGAAGCTCCAAGTCCCAGGTTCAATCTCCTGCACCACCACAAACCAGAGCTGAGCAGTGCTCTGGTAGGGAAACAAACAAACAAAATATATATTGCCCACAGGAAAAATCAATGATGTTCACACAGGAGGTGGTATGGTAGATAAAGCCATTGGATTCTCAAGCTTAAATTCCTGAGTTCAACCCCTAGTGTCACATATGCCAGAGTGATACTCTGGTTCTCTGTCTCTCAAAAATAAACTCTGTATGGTGGGGGAAAGGCAGTTAAAAGGGCTGGATGGCAAAAATGGAGGTAGGGAGTCAGGCGGTAGCGCAGCAGGTTAAGCGCATGTGGCGCAAAGTGCAAGGACCGGCGTAAGTATCCCGATTTGAGCCCGGCTCCCCACCTGCAGGGGAGTCACTTCACAGGTGGTGAAGCAGGTCTGCAGGTGTCTATCTTTCTCTCCCCCTGTCTGTATCCCTTTCTCTCTCCATTTCTCTCTGTCCTATCCAACAACAAAGACAGCCATCAAAACAATAATAATAACTACAACAATAAAAAAACAAGGGCAACAAAAGGGAAAATGAAAAAAAATGGAGGTAGAAATGTTACAAACAATAATCTCTTTCTTATATTTTATATATTTATGTTGGATGGAGACAGAGAAATCGAGACAGGAAGGTGAGGCATTGACACCTATATCACTGCTTCACCTCTTGTGAAGCTTCCCCATGCATGTGAACAGTAACATCCTGCTCTACTGGGTGTGCCACCACCCAGTCCCTAGCAACAGTAATATCTACCACGAGTAGTGGAATTGCACAGGTATGACGTCTTGGTGAGGCTTCAGGAGAAAACAAAGGTGTGGTCCAGGAGATAGTGCAGTGGATAAAGCATTGGACTCTGAAGCATGAGGTCTTGAGTTCAATCCCTGACAGAACATGTACCAGAGTGATATCTGGTTCTTTATCTCTCTCTCTTCCTATCTTTCTCACTAATAAAGTATTTAGAAGAAAACCTACCTACTTTAAAAAAAAAAGCATTTCATTTTAATGAGAAAGAGAGGGAGAAACATATACACATACCAGAGCACTACTCAATTCTGGGGATTGAATCTAGGACCTCAGAGCATCAGACATGAAAGTCTACTCTTCCTTTCTTTCTTTCTCTCTCTTTCTCTCTCTCTCTCTTTCTTTCTTTCTTTTGCCTCCAGGGTTCTTGCTGGGGCTTTGTGCCTGCAATACGAATCCACTGCTCCTGTAGGCTATTTTCCCCGTTTTGTTGCCCTTGTTGTTTTACCGTTGTTGTTATTACTGTCGTTGTTGTTGGATAGGACAGAGAGAAGTGGAGAGAGGAGGGGAAGACAGAGGGGGTACAAAGACACCTGCAGATTTGCTTCACCGCCTGTGAAGCGACTCACCTGCAGGTGGAGAGCCTGGGGTTCCAACCGGGATCCTTACGCTGGTCCCTGTGCTTCGTGCCATGTGCGCTTAACCTGCTGTGCCACAACCCAGACCATGAGAGTCTGTTTTCATAACCATTATGCTGTCTCTCCAGCCCCAAACCCACTTTTTAAAATTATCTTTATTTTTTTAAATTTTTGTTTACTGGATAGAGGCAGCCAGAAAATGAGAGGGTAGGCAGAGAGAGGGAGAAAGAGAGACACCTGCAGCACTGCTTCACCATTCACAAAGCTTTTCCCCTGCAGGTGGAGACACGGGGCTTGAACTCTGGTCCTTGCGCATTATAACATGTGCGCTCAACCAGATGCACCATCATCCGACACCTAAACCCACTTTTTTTTTTTTTAAAACCAGAGCACTGACCAGCTCTGGTTTTTTATGGTGGTTAGGGGGATTGAACCTGGGAGCATGGAGCCTCAGGCATGACAGTCTCTGCATAACCATTGTGCTATCTACCTCCTGGCCTAAGTTTCTTTTATTTATTTTTAACCGAAAGAACTGCTCAGCTCTGGTTTATGATAGTTATTAATGAGAAAAATGGGAGAGAGAGAAAGGACCAGACATCACTCTGGTACATGTGCTGCCGGGGATTGAACTCAGGACCTCATGCTTGAGAGTGCAGTGTCTTTCCACTGTGTCATCTCCCAGACCACTTCTCTCTCCTCTATCTCCCACACCCTTCTCAAGGTTTCTCTGTCCTAACAACTAAATACAAAAAATTAGAAAAGAAAATAGACTCTCTAGGCTGGGGAGATAGCATACTTATAAGGATTTTCATGCCTGAGGCTCCAAAGTCCCAGGTTTGATCCCAGCACCACCATAAACCAGAGCTGAGCAGTGCTCTGGTAAAACAAACAAAAGAGCAACAACAACAACAAAACTATGATAGTAACTAACTTCATGCTGCAATTGTTAATAAGACAAGATATCGAATTGTTCACTTAAACAAATTGCACAGTTTATAAGTGGTGGGGAGAAATGAATACTAATAATCTCTCATGATTCATTTTAGAAAAACAAACCCAATTGTGGCCAGGTGGTGGCGCACGCACCTGGTTGGGTGCACATGTTACAAAGCACAAGGACACAGGTTTAAGCCCCTCGTCCCCACCTTCGGGGGGAAGCTTTACAAGTGGTAAAGCAGTGCTGCAGGTATCTCTATCTCCCTCTTCCCTTCAATTTCTAGCTATCTCTATCTAGTAAATAAGCAAAGATAATAAAAAAAATTAAAAAAAGAAAAACAAACCCAACTAAATAATGGGCAGATGACCAGGGAAATTATGCAACACAGTAGCTTATGCAACATACTTTAAAGATTTGTTTTTTTAATATTTATTTATTCCCTTTTGTTGTTTTTGTTGTTTTATTATTGTAGTTATTATTGTTGTTATTGGATAGGACAGAGAGAAATGGAGAGAGGAGGGGAAGACAGAGAAAGGGAGTGAAAGATAGAAACCTGCAGACCTGTTTCACAGCTTATGAAGCTACTACCCTGCAGGTGGGGAGCCAGGGGCTCGAACCAGGATCCTTATGCTTTTTTAAAAATACTTTTTTCTATTTATTTATCTCCTTTTGTTACTCTTGTTGTTTTATTGTTGTAGTTATTATTGATGTTGTTGTTGGATAGGACAGAGAGAAATGGAGAGAGGAGGGGAAGACAGAGAGGGGGAGAAAAAGATAGACACCTGCAGACCTGCTTCACCACTTGTGAAGCGACTCCCCTGCAGATGGGGAGCAGGGGGTTCCAACCGGGATCCTTCCAACCGGGATCCTTAACACGCTGCGCTACCGCCCAACATCCATTTTACCACAATTTAACACACACACACACACACACACACACACACACACGAAAGAGAAAGAGAGGAGAGATTGATTTTTGAGATTGTAATTAGTTGGAATTACAATTAATTACAAGTTGGGATCATAACTTGAATTGGCTTAGGGCCAAGATGGGAGCAGTGACATTATGACATGTACTGATTCACAGACCCCAATGAGACCCCATGGGAAGGGCAGGAATATGAAGCTTCCAGATCAACTGGAACCAGCAACTTCAAAATTTCTAGGACTCTCTGTTCTCACCTTTGCTGCCTTCTGCTGGTTGGCTTCATTGTTTTTCATTGTAGACAAGCTTGGTTCCACGTAGCAGGACACAGGGCTCCTGAGAGCTCCCATGTTTTATATTTTAAAGGCTTCCACACTGGAGAGGGGTTTTCTCAGTTTCAATTTAAAAAGTCTGGATAAGGACTCTGATTGGATCATCTTGTGGCTGGAGAGTGTGGAGTTGTTGAGCATGACAAGATACAATAGTCAGAAGTATTTACAGAAACATGAAAAAGAAACAGAATGGCTTCCATAACACAATATCAATTATGTACACTTAAATCACACATATACAAGAACAATACTATGTATGTTTCAAAGTTATACATACATTCAAGGGCATATATATTAAAAACCCTAGAGTGGCCACCTAAGTGGGGAGGAGGGAACATAAGTAGGAAATCCAGTGAAGGGGAAAAAGATGATTTGAGAAAGGCCTTAATGTCAGTGAACCAAATAGTATGACTGCCTCTAATTTTAGCACTTGAGATAAAAAATAGGAGCAAATGAGGGATGAAAGAAGAAAAAAAGAAAAGAAAAAAAGGAGTGGTCCAGGAGATGGCACAGTGGATAAGGCATTAGACTCTCAAGCATGAGGTCCTGAGTTCAATCCCCGGCAGCACATGTACCAGTGATGTCTGGTTCTTTCTCCTATCATTTTTCATGAATCAATAAATAAAATTAAAAAATATATTTCTTTATTTAAAAAAAAAAGAAAAGAAGAAGGGAAAGCATTTCTACAAGTGAGGAGCATCTTTCCTCAAAAGAAAAGGAGAGAATGGTAAGGTGATGAACTCCATAATTACACACTGCAGATATAGAGCAGACATCTGGATTTGAGACTAAATGCAGGGAATGAGGGAAATGGAGGTGTCAGGGATAATTCATAGTTTATTACATGACTTAGGCTGATTTATGCTTACAACAATTTGAGTTAAGATTGGTGAAGAAATGAATGTTTTAGGTGAAAATAAGAAATTGATGGGGGGTCGGGCAGTAGTACAGTGGGTTAAGCGCACATTGTGCAGTGCACAACAACTGGAGTAAGGATCCTGGTTTGAGCCCCGGCTCCCCACATGCAGGGGAGTTGCTTCACAGGTGGTGAAGCAGGTCTGCAGGTGTCTGTCTTTCTCTCTTTCTCTCTCCCTCTCTGTCTCCCCTCCTCCATTTCTTTCTGTCCTAAGACAACATCAATAACAACAACAATAAAAAAGGGCAACAAAAGGGAATATAAATAAATAAAAAATAACAATTTATTTATTTATTCATGAGAAAGGAGAGAAAGAACCAGACATCACTCTGGTACATGTGCTGCTGGGGATTGAACTTGGGACCTCATAGTTGAGAATCCAATACTTTATCCACTGCGCCACCTACCTGACCACGGTGTCTATTTTTCTTTCCTCCTCTCTGTCTTCCCCTCCTCTTGATTTCTCTCTGTCCTATCCAACAACAACAGCCCCTGGTTCCAACCTGCTGGGGTAAAGCTTCACAATGAAGCAGGGCTACAAGTGTCTCCCTCTCTATCTCCTCTTCCCCTCTCAACATGTCTCTATCCAATAATAATTAATATATTTTTAAAATTTTTAAAACTTTAGGGGAGGGGGAGTCAGGCGGTAGCGCGGCAGGTTACGTGCATGTGGTGCAAAGCCCAAGGACCTGCATAAGGATCCCGGTTCGAGCCCCCGGCTCCCCACCTGCAGGGGAGTCACTTCACAGGTGGTGAAGCAGGTCTGCAGGTGTCTGTCTTTCTCTCCCCCTCTCTGTCTTCCCCTCCTCTCTCCATTTCTCTCTGTCCTATCCAACAACGACATCAATAACAACAACAATAATAACTACAGCAATAAAAAAAAAAACAAGGCAACAAAATGGAATAAATAAATAAATATTAAAAAAAACAACTTTAGGGGGGTAGATAGCATAATGGTAATGCAAAAAGACTCTCATGCTTGAGGTTCCGAGGTCCCAGGTGTTCAATCCCCAGCACCACCATAAGCCAGAGCTGAGCAGTGCTCTGCTAAATAAATAAATAAATAAAAATCTTAAACTTACATGGTTAACATTTTTAATTTTAATTTGTAGTTCTTCATTTCTACCTTTATTATTTTGTGTTCAGTAAATGTGAACTGAATAATTTTTGTTTTTCGAAACATTCTTTGTTGGGGGTAGCATAATGATTATACAAACAGATTCTCATGCTTGAGGCTCCTAAGTCCTAGGTTCAACCCTCCCACACCATCATCAGGCAGAGCTGAGCGGTGCTCTGGTAATAAATAAGTAAATAAACAAATAATAATAATCATAATAATGAAACTGAATTAGACCCTTTACCATTATCTAAATCTGCTTATTTTTGGCATTACCCATGTGATATGTGGCCCAGTCCCTACTGTAACACTTTGAAACATTATAGAAGTACCAGGCCATTCATCCTCAGGGGGTAGGAGATGGCTCACATGACAGACTCAACACTTTATCATATACTGTGCTTGAGGACCAGAGTTTGAGCACATGGCCACTACAAAGGGAGTCACATACAAAGGAGAAGCTTCAGTAGTATTAGAGTAGTGCTGTGGTGTCTCTCCTGCCTTTCACCTTCTTTAAAAATATTTTTTTTCATTATCTTTATTTTATTTATTGTATAGAGACAGCCAGAAATCTAGAGGGAAGGGGGTGATAGAGAGGGAGAGACAGACACCTGCAGCCCTGCTTCACCACTCACAAAGCTTTCCTCCTGCAGGTGGGGACTGGGGGCTTGAACCCAGGTCCTTGCGCATTGTCACATGTGCGCTCAGCCAGGTGTGCCACCACCTGGTCCCGTCTTTCACTCTCTATTAAAAAGGAAGAGTGGTCTGGGAGGTGGTGTAATGGATAAAGTCTTGGGCTCTCAAGCATAAGGTCCCAAGTTCAATCTCTAGTAGCACATGTGCCAGAGTGATGTCTGACTCTTTCTCTCCTCCTATCCTCATTAATAAATAAACTATTAAAGAAAGAAGGGAGTTGGGCGGTAGCACAGCGGGTTAAGCGCAGGTGGCGCAAAGTGCAAGGACCGGCATAAAGATCCCAGTTTGAGCCCTTGCTCCCCACCTGCGGGGGAGTCTCTTCACAGGCAGTGAAGCAGCTCTGCAGGTGTCTATCTTTCTCTCCCTCTCTCTGTCTTCCCCATCTCTCTCCATTCCTCTCTGTCCTATCCAACAATGACGACAACAATAATAATAACTACAATAATAGAACAACAAGGGCAATAAGAGGGAATAAATAAAAAAAAGAAAGAAGAAAAGAAAAAAGGCAATATAGCTCTCACGATGGCTTGGGCGACAGTCTATTAGTATAACAGATGAAGCAGTAGACTCTCGAGTATGAGGCGGGTCCCAGTTCAAGTCCTGGCATTGCATCACATACGCCAGAGTGATGCTCTCATTTGTGTCTTCTCTTTTTAAATTTTTTATTATCTTCATTTATTTATTGGATACAGTAAAAAATTGAGAGGGGTGGGGAAGATAGAGAGGAAGAAAGACAGAGAGACATCTCCAACCCTGCTTCACCACTTGCAAAGATTTCCCCCTTTAGGTGGGGACCAGGGTTTTGAACCTGGATCCTTGCACATTGTAACATGTGGTCAAACAGGTGTGCTACCATCCGGCTCCTCTTCTGTCTCTCACGTCAATAAACAAATATATCTTTTAAAAAAAAGACAACTCACCTGGACAGTGAACTTGCTTTGCTATACAAATAACTCCGGTTTGAGAGGGGCCACCACCACACCGGCGGAAGCTCTGGTGTGGTGCTTTCCAGTCTGTTTCTATCTTTATCTGAAAAGTTCAACCTGGAGTGGTGAAGCCCAAGAGATGACAAAAACGAAAACGAAAACCAAAACCAGAGGTCACTGGAATGGTGGAATTATGTAGGTACAGAGTCCAAAAATGAACAAAAAAAGCCAGCCTTTCACTTTTCTACCATGAAATGAGATCCACTATCCTCCACCAAGATAACCATTCGGCAAAAAAGCATGTGTGTGTGTGTGTGTGTGTGTGTGTGCGTGCGCAAATACGTCAAAAGATGTCATATATATATATATATATATATATGTATTTGCATGGAGATTTAAATATGCAGTAAATAATTTTACAGTATTGAGATAAAACAATAGCCTACTTTTTCTGCAACAGGCTTTAAAAACACAATTCAACAATGCATGAGGAAGACAGTTCCTTGCCAACACATATTTGAATTAAAGCCGGAATTTTTCATTGTGATTCAAGCTTATCAACTGGGCAGTTGACTAAGGTTGTCTGGGATCCCGGTTCTTCACCTTAAACATGAAGGCGACAGATCCTCCAGGCGCCAAAGTTAAAGCCTGGACACCTGTCCAGATCTGTCGCTGGAGACCCCGGCCCAAGATGACTGGAGAAGCCCGGATTGTGGGCTGCCTCTGTTAACCTGAGACCCATATCTGCACCCAGTGGCTGCTCAACGGCTACCGGAATAGCAATAGCAGCAATAGCAGCAATAGCAGCAGTAGCAGCAGTAGCAGCAATAGCAGCAATAGCAGCAATAGCAGCAATAGCAGCAATAGCAGCCGCGAAGGTCCGGCCTCACCTCACCTGACAGGTGCCGAGCCTCCAACTGCAACCTCCGCTCACCTTCCCCGGAGCACAGCTCTGCGCACGCGCGGCCTCCGCCTCCCCCGCCCCGCCCCGCCCCACCTCACTTGGGCTCGTCCTCTCTCCAGCGGCGCTAAATTGCGTTCAGCGCTTTTCCTCCCAGCGCGGCCACCGTCGTTCGGGTAGGAAAGCCGGGAGGGGGTGGGAGGTGGGTGAGCGCGCGCGCCGCCCGTCCGTCGTGGTTTCCTGGCTGCGCGCGGCGGCGGCGGCGGCGGCGGCGGCGGAGTAGCTGCAGCTGGAGCAGCAGCGGCGAAGATGGCGGAGGGGTTGGAGCGTGTCCGGATCTCCGCGTCGGAACTGCGAGGGATCCTGGCCACCCTGGCTCCGCAAGCCGGGAGCCGAGGTGAGTCGCGCCGCCCCGCTCCGGGGCCGAGCCTGCCCGCCCCGCCTCCCTGCCCTCCTTCCTGCTCGGCCCGCGGGGCTCGGGTCCCCCCGCCCTTTCCCCCCATGGTGGGGGCGGGGGCCGAGGGCGGTCCTCCTAGGCCGCTCTGCCCGCTCCGGGGCCGGGGTGGGTGGCACCGTGCTGGCTGTGCCCCCCCACGCCAGGGACTCACCCGGCCCGAATTCCGCCGCCGCCCCCTTTACCACCTCGGAGGTGACTGCTGTCCATTGCCCCAGCCCGTGTCGACCTGCCCCACCATCCCCAGTCGTCTGGAGACGCGAAAAGCCGAGGGCGCTGGGGGTCTGTCTGTCTGGTGGAGGGTCCTCCCGGGAGGAGACACCCCCCAGGCCTGCCTCGCCCGCCATCTCTGTAGCATTGGAGACAAGGAACTAGGGAACCGGGGAAATTTGACAGGAAAGGTTTAACAGCTTGGAACTTCCTTGCTGAATTTCTCTCTCATCCCCCTCCGCTCCCACCACCACCCCCCAACCCCGGGCTGTCCTACTGGAGGGACCCCAGGCCTCAGACAGCTGATTCCACTCTGATTTGGCTTTGGCATGTGTAGGAGTAGTAGATAGTGTTCAACTTTAGAGTTAAAGCCTCCAGCCATGCCAGGAAAGCTTCACCAAAGAGTCTAGTGTTCTCAGCTCTCCTTTTGGAGGAATTGGAGTTGGGTAGAATGGTAGCTGTGTTTCTTCAGGCCAACGTATGTGGAGTTGGTTTTCATTGGTTGTCTGAATTGGATTATTCAGGTTGCTCTGGGAAGTTCTCTTCCACCTTTCCTTAAGTTACGCAGTCTGCTGGGAGTTGGGCGGTAGCGCAGCGGGTTAAGCGCAGGTGGCGCAAAGCACAAGGACCAGAGTCAGGATCCCGGTTCGAGCCCCCGGCTCCCCACCTGCAGGGGCGTCGCCTCCACAGGCGGTGAAGCAGATCTGCAGGTGTCTGTCCCTCCCCCTCTCTGTCTTCCCCTCTCTCCATTTCTCTCTGTCCTATCCAACAGTGACGACATCAACCACAACTACAACAATAAAACAATAAGGGCAACAAAAGGAAATAAATAAATATATTTTTTAAAAAGTTACACAGTCTCCTGAGGGGAGATAGTCCGTCTAGCCTTAACACGCACGTACTTGCTGAAAATACTCAAGCAGCATCTTAAACTCCAGTATTTTTTTTTCCTGTCTTGTTGCACACAAGAGTGCAAATTTTGGTGCATATGATTCCTGTTAATGACTTGTTTGCTTTGATGTCTATCGAACGCTGTTGGATTTTATATAGCATTTTTAAAGGATTTTTTTTTTTTTTGAGAAAGGACAGGAGACAGAACCAGATCATCTCTTTGGCATATGTGTTCCAGGGATTTTCAAGATCTCATGTTTGAGAGTCCAACACTATACACTATACCAATTTCTTAGTCTTCTTTTATAGCATTTTATTTTACATAAACATTTATTTATTATTAACATTAGAGGGAGGAGGAAGGAGAGAATCAGAGCTTCGTTTGGTATGGGTTGAACTGAGGACTTAACACTTTTAGGTTCAACACTGTAGCCACTGAGCCACCTCTTGGTGTGCCACATCTTTCTATAGCTTTTTTTTTTTTTTTTTTCCTCCTCCAGGGTTATTGCTGGGCTCGGTGCCTGCACCATGAATCCACCGCTCCTGGAGGCCATTTTTTCCTCCCTTTTGTTGCCCTTGTTGTAGCTTCGTTGTGGCTATTATTATTGCCCTTGTTGACGCAATTCGTTGCTGGATAGGACAGAGAGAAATGGAGAGAGGAGAGGAAGACAGAAGGGGAGAGAGAAAGACAGACACCTGCAGACCTGCTTCACCGCCTGTGAAGCGACTCCCCTGCAGGTGGGGAGCCGGGGGCTCGAACCGGGATCCTTACGCCGGTCCCTGCGCTTTGCGCCACATGCGCTTAACCCACTGCGCCACCGCCCGACCCCCTGCTTTTTTTTTTTTTTTAATTATCTTTATTCTTTGGATAGAGACCACCAGAAATTGAGAGGGGGCTCAAACCTGGTTCTTTTTAATTTTTTTTAATATTTATTTATTTTCCCTTTGTTTTTGCCCTTGTTTTATTGTTGTAGTTATTGTTGTTATTGATGTCTTCCTTGTTAGATAGGACAGAGTCAGAGAGGGGGAGAGAAAGATAGACATCTTCAGACCTGCTTTACCGCTTATGAAGTGACTCCCCTGCAGGTGGGGAGTTGGGGGCTTGAACCCGGATCCTTATGCTGGTCCTTGTACTTTGCGCCACGTGTGCTTAACCGCTGCGCTACCGCCCGACTCCCTTTTTTTAAAAATTTTTTATTTGTTAAAAGGAAACATTGACAAAACCATAGGATAAGAGGGGTACAACTTCGCACAATTCCTACCACCAGAACTCTGTATCCCATCCCCTCCCTTGATAGCTTTCCTACTTAGCCCTCTGGGAGTGTGGACGCAGGGTCATTGTGGGATGCAGAAGATGGAAGGTCTTGCTTCTGTAATTGCTTCCCTGCCTCTATAGCTTTTTAAATGATCTTTATGTTAGTATTTAAATCATGTGTGAAACAGAGAGAGAAAAACCAGGATAGTACTGCACACATTCCATGCCAGGATCATAGTGGTAATCACAGGTATGCAAGTCCTGGACTCTGTCAGATGAGCGATGAGCAAGTTCATAGTATTCCTTTTTCCTTTTTTTTTTTTTTTTTTTTAGATTTATTTATGAGAGACAAAGAGGAAGGAGGAGCGAGAGAAGCAGAGCATCGCTCTGGCACATGGGATAAGGGGAATTGAACTGGAGACTTCATATATGAGTCCAGCGCTTCGTCTGCTGCACTCCTCCCTGGAATGCAGTATTCCTTTTTGAGTTCCTCTTTCCTTCCTTCCTTTCTCCCTGCCTTTCTCTCTTTCTTTTAGAGGTCTATTTATTTATCAGCATGAAAAAGAGAAAGGAGAGAATCAGAGCATCACGATTGTCTATGTGATTCCCAGGATTGAGCTCAGGACTTCAGGCTTTTATGTCCCAAGTTCTAGCATTACACCACCTCCTAGGTCACTGCTTTGTGAGTTCTGCAGTCTCATCAGTTCCTGTCCTTTCCCCACCAGAATGTTTAGTGTCTATTGGTAGTAGATTTTCACTTTAATAGAGGTAACAGATACAAAAATGTATGTACTTGCATATCTGTGGTTTATTAAAGTCATGGAACTTGAATAATGGTTAGCTCCTTCCTTCCTCTCTCTTTTTTCTGTCTAAAGATTTACTTATTAATTTATTTACTAGTGAGAAAGAGGGAGAGAGAACCAGAGCATCACTTTGGCATATGCAGTGCTGGGGATTGAACAAAAGATCTCATGCTTGAGATTCTAACACTTATCTACTGTACCACCTCCCAGGCCACATGTATGCTTGTTCTTGAGTGTCCCCAGTTCTTGTTATTTTGAGAGGATGTCATAATACTGCCATCATCTTCCAAAGAAAGCCCCCTTATGGAACTTTTTCCTTCTCATATTCCATCATCATAGTAGCAGTTAGTCTCAGTATTCTAATGATGATAGTCTGAACAGTATTTCCTTGGAATGACTCTGCTGGCTTCTGTTAGAGGGTTGATGAGCTAGAGTGGAGCTGAAGGATGTGAAAGGGACTGCTTCCTGTTTGCTTCAACAGGTGATTGGATAATTGATAACCTAAGGAAGAGGATTATCTTGTCTATATTCAGAGACTAGAGTTGCAACTTTCTTCTTCAGAGATGTCCAATAACTTCCACCACTACTTCTGTTCTCCCCTTCACTCCTGCCCCCCCCCCCCCAATAGTGTACTAAAGGAATTTAGTCTCCTGGAAAAGTACTGGAGCAGATAGGAGAAAAGATTAAGACAGATCCAAAGCTGATAGAAATAAATAAAAATGGGTGGGGGTAGATAGCATAATGGCTATGCAAAGAGACTCTCATGCCTGAGGCTCCAAAGTCCCAGGTTCAATCCCCTGCACCACCATTAGCCAGAGCTGTGCAGTGCTCTGGTAAAGAAAAAAAAAAAATTAATGATGGAGGGAGACAGAGACAGAGACACCAGAGCACTGTTCAGCTGTGGCTGAGGATTAAATCTGCGGCCTTTAAGCCTTAAGCATGAAAGTCTAGTATGCTGTTTGCTGGCATGATCTCCCTGGCCCAGTTAGAAATGTTTTATTCCTATAATGATGAGTAGTTTGGAATCCTGAAGATCTTAATGTGACTTTGCTAATGCATAAGAGTATTTATTTATTTTTATTGCCACATGGGGGCCAGGTGGTGGCACACCTGATAGAGCAGACATGTTACAATGCACAAGGACCTGGGTTCAAGCCTCTGGCCCCCCTGCAGGAGAAAAGCTTTGCAAGTGGTAAAGCAGGACTGCAGGTGTCTCTGTGTCTCTCTCCCTCTCTATCTCCCCCTTCCTTTCAATTTCTGGCTGTCTCTATCCAATAAATAAAGATAATAAAAAATTATTGCCTCTTAAAAAAATTATTGCCTCCAGAATTACTGGTAGTGCTTGGTGACTGTGTGATGAATCTGCTATTCCTGGCCACCAAATTGAGAGGGGAGGGAAAGGTAGAATGGGAAAGAGAAAAAGAGAACACCAGTAGCACTGCTTCACCACTTAATAAAGCTTCCCCCTACAGGTGGGGACCAGGGACTAGAACCTAGATTCTTGTGCACTGTAACATGTTACTATGGGTATGCCACCACCCACATCATCGGAGTATATTTTATTTATTTATTCCCTTTTGTTACCCTTGTTGCTTTATTGTTGTAGTTATTATTGTTGTTGTTATTGTTATCATCCTTGTTGGATAGGACAGAGAGAAACGGAGAGAGGAGGGGAAGACAGAGAGGGGGAGAGAGAAAGATAGACACCTGTAGACCTGCTTTACCGCCTGTGAAGTGACTCTTGCAAGTGGGGAGCCGTGGGCTCAAACTGGGATCCTTAGGCCGGTCCTTCCACTTCGTACCACCTGCGCTTAACCTGCTGCACTACCACCCGACTCCCCAGAGTATGTTTTAAAAAATATTTATTATTGTGGTCTGGGAGGTGGCACAGTGGATAAAGCATCAGACTCTCAAGTATGAAGTCATGAGTTCAGTCCCTGGCAGCACATGTACCAGAGTGATGTCTGGTTCTTTCTCTCTATCCTCCTATCTTTCTCATTAATAAATAAATAAATAAAATATTTAAAAAATATTTATTTATTTATTTCCTTTTGTTGCCCTTGTTGTCTTATTGTTGTAGTTATTATTGATGTTGGATAGGACAGAGAGAAATGGAGAGAGGAAGGGAAGACAGAGAAGGGGAGAGAAAGACAGACACCTGCAGACCTGCTTCACCACTTGTGAAATGACTCCCCTGCAGGTGGGGAGCCGGGGGCTTGAACCGGAATCCTTATGCCGGTCCTTGCACTTAGCGCCACATGCGCTTAACCCGCTGCGCTACCGCCCGACTCCCAAAAAATATTTATTAATGAGAAAGTTATAGAACCAGAATATCATTCAGACATATGCAGTGCCAGTGATTGAACTCAGGAATTCACACATGCAAATCAGCCTATCTTCTGTACCACCTTTTGAGCCTTGATTTTTCTTTATTTCTTTCTCTTTCTTTTCTTCTTTCTTTTTTTAAATGTTATTCCCTTTTGTTGCCCTTGTTTTATTGTTGTAGTTATTATTGTTGTTGTTATTGATATCATTGTTGGATAGGACAGAGAGAAATGGAGAGTGGAGGGGAAGACAGAGAGGGGGAGAGAAAGATAAGACACCTCAGATCTTCTTCACCACCTGTGAAGCGACCCCCCTGCAGGTGGGGAGCCGGGGGCTTGAATAGGGATCCTTATCAGTCCTTGTGCTTTGCACCACGTGTGCTTAAGCCGCTGCACTACTGCCCAACTTCCTCTTCCTTCTTTAAAAAAAAATTTGTTATTGGATAGAGACAGAGAGAAATTGAGAGAGATGGGGGAGATAGAGAGGAAGAGAGACAGAGAGACACCTGCAGTCCTGCTTCACCACCTGTGAAGCAGCTCCCCTACAGATGGGGAGCCAGGGGCTTAAACCAGGATTCTAAACAGTCCTTGCGCTTTTTACCACATGTGCTTAACCCACTGCGCTACTGCCTGACTCCCTCTTCCTTCCTTTCTTTTTTTCTTTTTTCTTTTTTTCTTTTTTTTTACCTCCAGGGTCAGTGCTGGTGCTCAGTGCCTGCACTATGAATCCACTGCTCCTGGAGTCCATTTTTTCCCATTTTGTTGCCCTTGTTATTGTTGCCATTGCTGTTATTGTTGCTGGATAGGGCAGAGAGAAATCAAGAGAGGAGGTGAAGACAGGGACAGAGAAGGACACCTGTAGACCTCCTTTACCGCTTGTGAAGCGACTTCCATGCAGGTGGGGAGCCAGGTGTTTGAACTAGGATCCTTATGCTGGTCCTTGTGCTTCACGCCATGTGCATTTAACCCACTGCGGCACCACCCGGTCCCCATGATATACTGCTCATAACAAGTAAAAACAAATAAAGAATGGAAGGGGCCGGGTGGTAGCATACCGGGTCAAGTGCACATGGTGCAAAGGGCAGGGACCCACATAAGGATCCAGGTTTGAGCCCCTGGCACAAGGATCCTGGTTCGAGCTTCTGGCCCTGCCTCTTGCAGGGAGTCGCTTGATAAGCGGTGAAGCAGTTCTGCAGGTGTCTGTCTTTCTCCCTCTCTGTCTTCCCCTCCTCTCTCGATTTCTCTCTGTCCTATCTAACAATGACAGCAATAACAATAATAATAACAACAACGATAAACAAGGTCAACAAGAGAAAAAAACATCCTCCAGGAGCAGTGGATTTGTAGTGTAGGCACCACGCCCCACTGATAACCCTGAAGGCAAAAAAAAAAGTATATCACAAGATGGTAAGATTTGCTATGTATAGTTTCATATCACATCTACCACCAAAGTTCTGTATCTCCAACCTCACACCTCCCAAAGATGATTACTACAGTCATCGAGACAGTTTGCTTGCTTCTGTTTGTTTGTTTTTGGCAATTCATGTGAATCAGATCTCTAGATTCCACATATGAGTGAAATGTCTGGTAACTGTCTTTCTTTTTTTTTTTTTTAAATTTATTTCTTTATTGGGGAATTAATGTTTTACATTCAACAGTAAATACAATAGTTTGTACATCCATAACATTCCCCAGTTTCCCATTTAACAATACAATCCCCACTATGTCATTTATCATCCTTCATGGACCTGTATTCTCCCCACCCACCCACCCCAGAGTCTTTTACTTTGGTGCAATATGCCAATTCCATTTCAGGTTCTACTTGTGTTTTCTTTTCTGATCTTGTTTTTCAACTTCTGCCTGAGAGTGAGATCATCCCATATTCATCCTTCTGTTTCTGACTTATTTCACTCAACATGATCTTTTCAAGGTCCATCCAAGATCGGCTAAAAATGGTGAAGTCACCATTTTTTACAGATGAGTAGTATTCCATTGTGTATATATACCACAACTTGCTCAGCCACTCATCTGTTGTTGGACACCTGGGTTGCTTCCAGGTTTTGGCTATTACAAATTGTGCTGCCAAAAACATATGTGTACACAGATCTTTTTGGATGGATATGTTGGGTTCTTTAGGATATATCCCCAGGAGGGGAATTGCAGGGTCATAGGGTAGGTCCATTTCTAGCCTTCTGAGAGTTCTCCAGACTGTTCTCCACAGAGGTTGGACCAATTGACATTCCCATCAGCAGTGCAGGAGGGTTCCTTTGACCCCACACCCTCTCCAGCATTTGCTGCTGTTACCTTTTCTGATGTGTGACATTCTCACAGGAGTGAAGTGATATCTCATTGTTGTCTTTATTTGCATTTCTCTGACAATCAGAGACTTGGAACATTTTTTTCATGTATTTCTTGGCCTTTTGGATCTCTTCTGTGGTGAATATTCTGTCCATGTCCTCCCCCCATTTTTGGATGGGGTTATTTGTTGTCTTGTTGTTGAGTCTGGCAAGCTCTTTATATATGTTGGTTATTAAACTCTTATCTGATGTATGGCATGTAAAGATCTTCTCCCATTCTGTGAGGGGTCTCTTGGTTTGGGTAGTGGTTTCTTTTGCTGTGAAGAAGCTTTTTAATTTGATGTAGTCCCATTGGTTTATACTTGCGTTAGTCTTCTTTGTAATTGGATTTGTTTCATTGAAGATGTCTTTAAAATTTATGTGGAAAAGAGTTCTGCCAATATTTTCCTCTAAGTATTTGATAGTTTGTGGTCTAACATCCAAGTCCTTGATCCACTTAGAATTTACTTTTGTATTTGGTGAAATACAGTGATTCAGTTTCATTCTTCTGCATGTTTCAACCCATTGTTTCCAACACCATTTGTTGAAGAGACTCTGCTTTCCCCATGTAATAATCTGGGCCCCTTTGTCAAAGATTAGATGTCCATAGGTATGGGGCCTCATTTCTGGGCTCTCAGTTCTATTCCACTGGTCAGTGTGTCTATTTGAGATCTGGGAGTGTGATGCCTCTGATTCTGTTCTTTTTTTTCAAGATTGTTTTGGCAATTCTAGGTCTTTTCTGGTTCCAGATAAACATTTGTAGCATTTTTTCTATTCTCCTAAAAAATGTGCTTGGGATCTTTGATGGGGATAGCATTAAATTTGTAGATGGCTCTGGGTAATATATTCATTTGATGATATTAATTCTTCCAACCCATGAACATGGAATATCTTTCCACTTTGTGTATTTTTCAATTTCCTTGAGTAGTGACTCATAATTTTCAGTATACACTTTCACTTCCTTGGTTAGATTTACTCCTAGATATTTTATTGTTTTTGTTGCTATAGTAAAAGGAATTGATTTCTGGATTTCAATTTTTTCTAACTTAGTGTTTGCATAGAGGAATGCCACTGACTTTTGAATGTTAATTTTATAGCCTGACACCTTACTGTATTGCCTGATGATTTCCAAAAGCTTCTTGCTGGATTCCTTAGGATTTTCCATGTATACTATCATGTCATCTGCAAATAAGGAGAGTTTGACTTCTTCTCTTCCAATCTGTATCCCTTTAATTCCTTGCTCCTGCCTGATTGCTATGGCAAGAACTTCCAACACTATGTTGAATAGTAATGGTGATAGTGGGCAGCCCTGTCTAGTACCTGATCTGAGTGGAAATGCTTCCAGTTTTTCACCTTGAGTATGATGTTGGCTGTAGGTTTGCTATATATAGACTTCACTATCTTCAGGAATTTTCCACCTATTCCCATTTTTTGTAGTGTTTTGATCATAAAGGGATGTTGTATTTTGTCAAAGGCTTTCTCTGCATCTATTGATATGACCATGTGGTTTTTGGTCTTGCTTTTGTTGATGTGGTGGATCACATTGATTGATTTACGTATATTAAACCAACCTTGCATGCCTGGGATAAACCCCACTTGGTCATGATGAACAATTTTTTTGATATACTGCTGTATCCGGTTGGCTAGAATTTTGTTCAATATTTTCGCATCTATGTTCATCAGAGATATTGGTCTGTAGTTTTCTTTTTTGGTTGTGTCCCTGTCTGTTTTTGGTATCAGGGTGATGTTGGCTTCATAGAAGCTGGCAGGGAGTATTCCAGTGTCTTCAATCTTCTGGAAGATTTTTAAAAGTAGAGAGGTATTAGTTTTTCTTTGAAGGTTTTGTAGAATTCATTTGTAAAACCATCTGGTCCAGGACTTTTATTTTTGGGGAGATTTTTGATAACTGTTTCAATTTCATTAGCTGTGATGGGCCTGTTCATGTTATCCACTTCCTCTTGACTTAGTTTTGGAAGTTGGTAGGTATCTAGGAAATCGTCCATTTCTTCCAGGTTCTCTAGCTTGGTGGCATATAGTTGTTCATAGAAGCCTCGCATGATATGTTAAATTTTTGCGGTGTCTGTTGTGATATCTCCTCTTTCATTTACTATCCGATTTTTTTGGGTCTTCTCCCTTTTTTGTTTTGTGAGTCTGGCTAAAGGTTTGTCGATTTTGTTTACTCTTTCGAAGAACCAACATTTACTTTCGTTGATCTTTTGTATGGTTTTCCTAATCTCAGTGTTATTTATTTCTGCCCTAACTTTAGTGGTTTCTGTCCTTCTGGTTGCTTTAGGGTTCCTTTGTTGTTCTTCCTCTAGGTCTTTAAGATGTGCAATCAGGCTGTTTATTTGTGCTTTTTCTTGTTTCCTAATGTGTGCTTGTATAGCAGTGAACTTCCCTCTTAGGACTGCTTTAGCTGAGTCCCAAATATTTTGATAGCTTGTGTCTTCATTTTCATTGAACTCTTGAAACATTTTGATTTCTTCCTTGATTTCCTCTTTGACCCAGAAGTTGTTAAGAAGTGTACTGTTGAGCTTCCACATTTTGGGACTATTACTAATCTTTTGTTGATTGTTAAGTGTTAGTTTAATTCCACTGTGGTCTGAGAAGATGCTTGGGATGATTTCAGTGCTCTTGAATAGGCTGATGCTGTCTTTGTGGCCTAACATATGGTCTGTCCTTGAGAATGATCCATGTGGATTTGAGTAAAATGTGTATTCCAGTTTCTTGGGATGAATGACTCTGAAAATGTCCAGTAGTTCTAGTTTATCTATCTCTTCATTTAGCTCCCTTATGTCTTTATTGATTTTTCTGCCTGGATGATCTGTCAAGTTGAGAGAGTGGGGTGTTGAAGTCCTCTACTATGATTGTGTTACTGTTAATATATTGCTGTAGCTCTTTCAGTAGAAGTTTGATGTATTGAGATGGCTTCTCATTGGGTGCATAGATGTTAATAATTGTTAAGTCCTCTTGATTGACTGATCCTCTGAGCATTAAGTCGTGTCCATTCCTATCTTTTTTAATCTTATCTATTTTAAAGTCTATCATGTCAGATATGAGAATAGCTGTTCCTGCCCTTTTTTGTGGGCCATTGGCTTGTATGATAGTTTTCCATCCTTTCACTTTAAGTCTGTGTTTGTCTTGTTGAGTGAGGTGGGTTTCCTGTAGACAGCATATTGTTGGGTTGTATTTTCTGATCCATTTTCCTACTCTGTGTCTTTTAATAGGTGAATTCAGGCCATTGACATTTATTGATATCAAAGATTGAAGACATTTTTTTTTTCCTCCAGGGCTATTGCTGGGTTTGGTGCCTGCACCATGAATCCACCGCTCCTGGAGGCCATTTTGCCCCCCTTTTTGTTGCCCTAGTTGTTGCAGCCTCGTTGCGGTTATTATTGCCATTGTTGACGTTGCTTTGTTGTTGGATAGGACAGAGAGAAATGGAGAAAGGGGGGGAAGACAGAGAGAGGGGGAGAGAAAGATAGACACCTGCAGACCTGCTTCACCGCCCGTGAAGCGACTCCCCTGCAGGTGGGGAGCCGGGGGCTCGAACCTGGATCCTTACGCCGGTCCCTGCGTTTAGCGCCACGTGCCTTTAACCCACTGCGCCACCGCCCGATCTCCGATTGAAGACATTTTAACGCCATTCTTGTAGAGTTTTAGAGTGTTTTGATATATGTCCTATTTGTGGTACTCTGATTGTTTATAGGAGACCTTTCAGAACTTCTTTCAGGGCAGGCTTGATGATAGTTGATTCCTTCAACTGTTGCTTGTCTGAGAAGGTTTTGATGCCTCCATCTAGTCTGAATGATAGTCTAGCAGGGTATAGTATTCTTGGCTGAAAGCCTTTCTCATTGAGCACTCGATAGATATCTTGCCATTCTCTTCTGGCCTGTAGTGTTTGCATGGTCTGCTGCTAATCTTATGGGTTTTCCTTTGTAGGTGACTCTTTGTTTTTTCTCTTGCAGCCTTGAGGATCCTTTCTTTATCCTTATTCCTTTCCATTCTAAGTATGACATGTCTTGGTGTCTTTAGGTCTGGGTTAATTCTGTTTGGGACCCTCTGGGCTTCTTGAATCTTTATGTCTTTGATGTTGTCTAGACTAGAGAAATTTTCAGCTATTATGGCCTGGAGAATGCTTTCTTCCTCTCCTTCTCTTTCTTCCTCTGGTAAGCCAATAATGCGTATATTGTTTCTTTTGAAGTCATCCCATAGGACTCTGTTGTTGTTTTCAGCATCTCTTAATCTCTTTTTGAGATCTCTTACTTCTTTTTTAGTTGTCTCTAATTCATCCTCAATCTTGCTAATTCTGTCTTCAGCCTCATAGATTCTATTCTCTCTGCCCTCTACTGCTTTCTGGAGTTCATCTATTTTGTTGCCCTGCTCTGATACTGTTTTAGCTTGTTCAGCTTGGTGCATTCTTAGCTCAGCGATTTCAGCTTTCATCTCTCTAATAACCATGAGATAATTAGTATTTTCTTTCATATTCTCATTTGTTGTTCCTGTATTTCTGATTACAATTTTTTCAAATTCTTTACTCACTCCTGTTATTATTTCCTTAGCTAATGTTTGGATGTTGAACTTGTTATTTTGTGTTTCACCCTCTGGAGGACTTTTAGCTGGACTCTTGTCCTGGTTCGATTCTCCAATATTTTTTCTTGTTGTTTTAAGCATTTTATATATTATGTTATGAGTTCCTTTTATCAGTACTTTTCAAATTATTGATCACTATTGCCTGGATTGACTTGTGTCTAAGTTAATTAAAGGGTTCACAGTGGTGGAAGTTAACAGTGTTTTCAATAGTATTTAAATCTCTGAGTTGGAGCTCAGTGGTTTAAAAGCCTCTTTTTTTTTTTTTTTTTTCTTTCCTGTAGGCTTTGGGAGCCTGAGGGCTTTTAAACTATCAATAGGCTTCTTAGCTTAATCACTGACTCCTGACCAAAAGGTAAAGCAGGGTGTGGCAGAGATAATCCAGTGGTTATGCAAAGAGACTTTCACAGCCCCTCAGCTATGCCACCGAGGTATAGGTCTTCTCCTGAGTTTCCCGGTTAGATCTCTGTCCCCTGGTGTCCCTCCCTGTTGCTGCTCCAGATTCTGAGGGTAGTAGCAATGGAGACTCAGAGTTGCACTTGGTGAGTCTCTGGGGAGTCCTCTCCTCCCTTAAGCTGTCCCCTTGTTGGTAGAGCAGACTGGAGGTGGTGTCTCAACTGATTGCTGAACTGTTAGCAGTCACTTAATCTCTCCTTAGGCTCCTCTCTGTCACCCGCCACACGTGTTTGTACTCACCAGTGATTTACTGGGTTCCTGTGGTCATTCTAGTCCTGTCTTGTTTCGGTCCCGGGTGGTCTCCTTTGGTATTCCTAGTTGATCCGGGAGAGGAGAGGAGAGGAGAGGAGAGGAGAGGAGAGGAGAGGAGAGGAGAGGAGAGGAGAGAAAGCGATCTGCTGCTCATAGCTCGCCTTCCTGTCTTTCATCTCTTCACATAAGCATAATCACCTCCAGTTCCATCCATTTTTATCCCAAAGGATACAATAACATCTTTTTTGATTGCAGAGTAGTATTCCATGGAATATACATCCCATAACTTCTTTAGCCTGTTGATGGGCATTTAGGCTGCTTCCGCTCTTTTGGCGATTGTGAGTAATGCAGTTATGAACATAGAGGTACATATGCTCTTTTTTTTTTTTTTTTAAAGAACATAGAGGTACATATGCTTTTTTTTTTTTTTATATAGGGGGAGAGAGAAAACCAGAGCTTCACTCTGGTGTATGTGATGCTAGATCTAGACTGAGCTCTTGACCTCATGCTTTAGGGTCCAAAGCTTTATCCACTGTGCCATCTCCTAGACCACCGTATGCTCCTTCAAACAATTGTTTAAGTGTCTGTTGGATAAATGCCTCAAAGTCATATTGTTAGATCATAAGATAATTCCATTTTTATATCAGGACTTTCCACACAGCCAGTTTGCATTTCTACCACCAGTGTAGCCAAATTCCTTCTTCTCCACAACCTCACCAACACATGCCATTTCCTGGTTTGTTGATGAAAGCCATTTTCTTAGGTGTGAGATAGTAGCTCAGTGTAGTTTTAATTTGCATTTTTTAACGATAAGTGAAGTGGAATATTTTTTCATATGTCTGTAGGCCATGTGTATATCTTTAGAAAACTGTCTGTTCTCTCATGCCTGAGGCTCCAAAGTCACAGATTCAATCCCCCCATACCACCATAAGCCAGAGCTGAGTAATGCTCTGGTTAAAAAAAAAAAAAAAAGAAAAGAAAACTGCCTGTTTAATCTTTGGCTATTTATTTATTTTTACCAGAGCACCATTCAGCTCTGGCTTATGGTGGTACAGGGTCATTGAACCCAAGCCTTCAGAGCCTTAGGCATGAGAATCTCTTTGCATAACTGTTAGGCTGTCTCTCCCACCCTTGGCCCACTTTTTTATTGGGTTATTTTTGCTTTTGTAGGTTTCTACCAATTCTGTATAGATGTTTGATATCAGTTGCTTGTCTGATGTATGATGTGCAAATATCTTCTCTGATTTACTTGGTTGCCTAGTTATCCTTGTGTAGGTTGCTTACGGTATGTAAAAACTTTTTAGTTTCATGTAATCCCATTTATTTACTCTTTGTTTTCATTTCCCATGCTCAGGGTTGAGTCTCCAAATACAACTTTGATGTGAAAGTCCTGAAAAGTTTTACCAACATTTTCTTCTCTAAATTTTAGAGTTTCTGGTCTAATATCTAGGTCTTTAATCGTTTTGATTTGAACTTGGTGTATGGTGTTAGGTAGTAGTCTAATTTCACTTTTCTACATGTGGCTGTCCAGTTTTCCCAGCATCATCTGTTGAAGAGACCATCTTGGTGGCCCTGGTAGTGCCCCTGGTTGATCACACACATTACAGTGCTCAAAGACCCAGGTTCAAGCTCCTGGTCCCCACCTGCATGGAGAAAACTTCATGATTGGTAAAGCAGGGCTACAGGTGTCTTTCTGTTTCTGTCTCCTTCCCTTCTATCCCCCCTTCCCTCTAAATTGCTCTCTGTCTCTACCTAGTAAGTAAATAAATTAATTTTAAAAAGACAGAGAGAGACTTTCTTTACTCTGTTAAATGGTTTTGGCCCCTTTGTCATATATTAGGTGGTTGCATACATGTGGGCATATTTATTTTAATATTTCTTTTTAAAAAATATTTTATTTTATTAATGAGAAGGAGAGGAGAGAAAGAAAGAACCAGACATCACTCTGGTACATGTGCTGTTGGGGATTGAACTCGGGACCTCATGCTTGAGAGTCTAGTGCTTTATCTACTGTGCCACCTCCCAGACCAATTTTTTTTTTTGGTCTTTTTTAAAATTTTTTTTTAACCAGAGCACTGCTCAGCTCTGGTTTATGGTGGTGCAGGGGATTGAACCTGGGACTTTGGAGCCTCAGGCATGAGTCTGTTTGCATAACCGTTATGCTATCTACCCCTGCCCCTTCATTTTTTTTTTTTTTTAAGATTATTAATATTGTAACCCAGAAGTTGATGCAGTGGGAAAGTTGTTGGACTCATAAGCATCAACATGAAATTTTTAGTTCAATCCTTGCCATTGCATGTGCCAGAGAGATGCTCTGGTTCTCTCTCATTAAATAAATATATTTAAATTTATTTATTTCCAACAGGGTTATTTATCACTGAGGCTTGGTACTGGCACTACAAATTCACTCCAGATGGTTGTATTTTCTTTCTTTTTTATTTTATTTGATGGGGCAGAGAGATTGAGAGGGGTGGGTGATAGAGAGGGAGAGAAAAAGACACGTGCAGAATTACTTGAAGCTTACCCCCTGTAGATGTGGAGTGGGGGCTTGAAACCTGCTCATGGTAAGGTGTGTACTCAACCAGGTGTGCCATTGCCCAGCCCCCTAAATAATCAAGTCTTTATTTTATTTATTTATTTATTTATTTATTTATTTATTTTTTGCCTCCAGGGTTATTGCTGGGGCTTGGTGCCTGCACTATGAATCCACTGCTCCTGGTGGTCTTTTTTCCTTCTTCTCCCCATTTTATTGGACAGGAAAAAAAGAAATTAAGAAGGAGAGGAAGATAAAGAGGGAGAAAGACATCTACAGACCTGCTTCATGCCTGTGAAATGACCCCCCCACCCCCACAGGTTGGGAGTAGGGGGCTCAAACCGGGATCCTTATGCCGGTCCTTGTGCTTTGTGCCATGTGCGCTTAACCCACGGTGCTACTGCCTGGCCCCCATGATGGCTCTTTAGTTGCTACCAGGCCACCCCATCACCTGGAGCCCTAGTCAGGGAGTCCTGGGATTCCTACACAGACATGATGGGCCTAGACCTCTAACAGATCCCTCTTTCCACTATTACTGGTCATCTCCATCAGGAACAACATAATAGACCCTTTTGTGGACCCCTATAAGGACCTTGCCCTCATTGTGGATCAATAACAGTAGGGACTATTCATTCTCCAAAAGGAGGTTGGATAACATACTCTACCTAGCACCCGAGGAAGATGGGTCCTGAAACTAATGTAGCCTGGAATGTTCCTAGACATGACCACAGAATGTGAGCTCAGACCTCCAGGGATGCAGAGGTTACATAGGCTGCGGTGCTTAGTATGGGCCCCAGATCAAATCGATGGGGTTTACTTTTTTTTTTGCCTTCAGGGTTATTGCTGGGACTTGGTGCCTACACTACGAATCCACTGCTTCTGGAGGCCATTTTTACCCTTTTTTTTTGTTTGTTTGTTTATCATTGTTTTTGCCCTTGTTTATCCTTGTTGTCATTGTTGTTGGATAGTGCAGAGAGATATCTAGAGAGGAGGGGAAGAGAAAGATAGACACCTACAGACCTGCTTCACGCCTGTGAAGTGATTCCCCCCCCCCCCACAGGTGGGGAGCAAGGGGCTCGAACCAGGATCCTTATGCCCGTGCTTGTGCTTCACGCCATGTGTGCTTAACCCGCTGTGCTACTGCCTGGCCCCCAGTTTTACAATATTTATATACTTTTCCCATATCAGGGAGCTACTCTCTTCCATGATCCAACTTTCTAGTCCTTTTTCCAACTGTGACAACATCTCCACAGATAGTAACTTGGGTCTACCTGTATATTAGATGCCCATTGCAGGCAAAAACTAGTAAAGTCATGGGCCCCTTGGAATATACCTAAAAGAGGACATCATGCTTTTTAAAAAAATATTTATTTATTCCCTTTTGTTGCCCTTGTTTTATTGTTGTAGTTATTATTGTTGTTATTGATGTTGTTGGATAGGACAGAGAGAAATGCAGAGAGGAGGGGAAGACAGGGGGAGAGAGAAAGACAGACACCTGCAGACCTGCTTCACTGCTTGTGAAGCGACTCCCCTGCAGGTGGGGAGCTGGGGGCTTGAACTGGGATCCTTACGCTGGTCCTTGAGCTTTGCGCAACCTGTGCTTAACCCGCTGAGCTACTGTAGCCTGACTCCTGACATCATGCTTTTTTAAGTTCAATCATCTAGCTACTGTGGTACCTCCTGGCCATAAAACATTATTTTTTATGATAGAACATAGAAAGAGACCAGAGTACCACTCAGCTCTGGCATATGGCAGTGCCTACTAGGATTGAACCTGGGATCTCTGGGGCCTCAGGCAGGGTAGTCCTGTCAGATTCTAACATTGAGCTATCTCCTCAGCCCTGATAACATTTTTTCCCCTGAACCCAAGTATAGGTAACTCCAACATGGTTGAGCTCTTAGTTTTGCCAGTTTTTCTTTTCTTTTCTTTTTTTTAAAATTTATTTATTTTCCTTTTGTTGTCCTTGTTGTCTTTTTTTATTGTTGCTGCTGTTGTTATTGATGTCGTCGTTGTTGGACAGGACAGAGAGAAATGGAGAGAGGAGGGGAAGACAAGAGATGGGGAGAGAAAGACACCTGCAGACCTACTTCACCGCCCGTGAAGTGACGCCCCTGCAGGTGGGGAGCCAGGGGCTCGAACCGGGATCCTTAAGCTGGTCCTTGTGCGTTGCGCCGCGTTCTTTTCTTTTCTTTCTTTCTTTTTTAAATTTTTTTATTTATTTATGAGAAAGATAGGAGGAGAGAGAGAACTAGAGACATCACTCTGGCACATGTGCTGCCAGGGATCGAACTCGGGACCTCATGCTTGAGAGTCCAAAGCCTTATCACTGCACCACCTCCTGGACCACGTTTTTGCCAGTTTTTCAATAAATATTGTAAACGTTGGCCTGGGTGGTAGCATAGTATGTATGAGGTCCGAAGTTTGATCCCCAGTATTGATGTGTCAGAATGAAGTTCTGGTTTCTTTCTCTGCCTCCTCTCACTAGTAAACAAGTAATTAAATCTTTTAAAAAATATATTGTAAACATAGTAGAATTTCTTTTTTTAATATTTATTTATTTATTTCCTTTTTGTTGCTCTTGTTTTTATTGTTGTTGTAGTTATTGTTGATGTTGTCATTGTTGGATAGGACAGAGAGAAATGGAAAGAGGAGGAGAAGACGGGGAGGGGGAGAGAAAGACAGACCTGCAGACCTGCTTCACCGCCTGTGAAGTGACTCCCCTGCAGGTGGTGAGCGGGGGCTCTATGCCAGTCCTTGTGCTTTGCGCCACGTGCACTTAACCCACTGTGCTACCGCCCGACTCCCCCTAGTAGAATTTCTGACTGCAGAAATGTCCTACACTATTAGCATTTCTTTTTCAAATATTTTCTTTGCTAGTATTTATATTCCCTTTTGTTGCCCTTGTTTTATTGTTGTAGTTATTGTTGTTGTTATTGATGTCGTTGTTGGATAGGACAGAGAGAAATGGAGAGAGGAGGGAAAGACAGAGGGGGAGAGAAAGATAGACACCTGCAGACCTGCTTCACCGCCTGTGAAGCAACTCCTCTGTAGGTGGGGTGCCAGGGGCTTGAACCCGGGGCTTGAACCGGGATCCTTACTACGGTCCTTGTGTCACATGCGCTTAATCTGCTGTTCTACCGCCTGACTCCCCTTACATTAGCATTTCTCTGTATAATTCTTGCTTGACTTTTCTGTAATTTTACCAGAGTGACAATTTCCCCCCCTTTATTCTTTTCTTCTACTCTTTGTTTCTCACCACTCTTTCTGTCATCACAGAAAACATGAAGGAGCCTAGACAGCGCAAAGATAATAGGCGCCCAGATCTGGAAATCTATAAACCTGGTCTTTCTCGACTAAGGAACAAAGTTAAAATCAAGGAGCCCTCTGGGATTGATGAATATAAGGATGAAATTGTTAATGACAGAGACTCTTCTGTTGGAAATGGTGTACAGCTCATTAAAGATGTCTGTAAGGAATTAGACAACCAGAATTGTCCTGCAGACCCAGAAAATGTTCGAGTACAAGAATCCTTTCCTAGGACTGCTGGACAAGAGGACAAAAGCCTAAGAATTATCAAGAGAGCAAAGAAACCTGACATGCAGATCTATCAGCCTGGACGGCGTCTGCATACTCTTAGCAAAGAATTGACTAATCAAGCGGATGAGGAAGAAATCATCAACCAGGTAGAACAGCTGAGAGTAGAAGATGAATGCAGGGGGAATGGAAAAGAAGAAGCTGTGAATAAACCAGACAGAGAAGTGGCAGATAAGAGCCCATGTGGTGACAGAGTAAGAGTTCCAAAGGGAGAAAGAGGAAAGAGGGTTGAAAAAGGAGAGGGGATGAAGAAAATGAATGATGATGCTGCACAAGGGAAGCCAGGTTCTGCAAAGCGCTACTCTCGCTCAGACAAACGGAGGAACCGCTACCGCACGTGCAGCACCAGCTCAGCTGGTAGCAACAACAGTGCTGAAGGAACTGGCCTCACTGACAATGGATGTCGCCGTCGCCGCCAGGATCGGACCAAGGACAGACCTCGATTGAAGAAGCAAGTATCTATGTCCTCGACTGACTCTTTAGATGAGGACAGAATTGATGAGGTTGATGGGCCCAGAAGTTCAGAAAGGAAAAAGCACTTAGAGAGAAACTGTTCTGGCCGTGGGGAAGGAGAGCAGAAAAGCAATGGTAAAGAAAATCGAGGCAATCTTCGTGTCACTTTTGATGCAGAAACCATGAGTAAAGATTCTCCTGCAGTGAGGTCAACCAGAGAGGATATGGATAGGCTAAAGTCTGACAAAAGCTCGAGCAGTGGGGGCAAAGGCTCTGAGAAGCAGGGGTCCAAAAACCTGAAACAAGAACTTCAGGGTCGTGGTCGTGGCATTCTGATTCTGCCTGCCCATACTACTCTGTCTGTCAATTCTGCCAGTTCTCCAGAGTCAACACCTTTGGGACCTCGACTTTTATTTGGGTCTGGCAGTAAGGGATCTAGGAGTTGGGGTCGTGGAGGCACCACTCGGCGATTATGGGACCCTAATAATCCTGATCAGAAACCTGCTCTAAAGAGCCAGACACCTCAGCTACATTTCCTGGACACCGATGATGAAGTCAGCCCTACATCCTGGGGTGACTCACGCCAGGCCCAAGCATCTTACTATAAATTTCAGAACTCTGACAATCCCTATTACTACCCAAGAACACCAGGCCCTGCCTCCCAGTATCCTTATCCGGGCTATAGCCCTTTGCAGTACCCAGTGGGCCCTACAAATGGTGTGTACCCAGGCCCTTACTACCCAGGTTACCCTACTCCATCAGGTCAGTATGTTTGTAGCCCTCTCCCTGCCAGCACCATGAGCCCCGAGGAGTTGGAGCAGCACATGAGGAACATGCAGCAGCAGGAGCTACATAGACTTCTCCGGGTGGCTGACAACCAGGAACTGCAGCTCAGCAACCTACTCTCTAGGGACCGCATCAGTCCAGAGGGCCTGGAGAAGATGGCTCAGCTCAGGTATGGTGTGTCCCATCTTGACTAGAGCGAGACGGACACTAGCTGGAGGTACACAGCTACCTATAGCTAAGGAAGGTAGAAATAGTTTAAGTAGGCCACTGTGTGTTCTCTTCCTTGCACATTTGTTTTCCCTAAGTGGCGTAGGGGGCAATTGTGAAAAGAACTGAGCAAGAAATGACCATGTTCTTGCGTGTGGGTGACCCAGGTGTGAGCCTGGAGCCCATCATACTGAAGGAAGCTTCAATGCTGTGGTCTCTTTCACTCTTTCTTTTTCTCTGCTTCTTTGCCTTCTCTGTCTTTATCTTAAAAAAAGAGAGAAGGAAAGAGGGAAAGAAGGAAATGATTATACTTTTTATTATTTTGCCAAAAAAAAGTTATCTTTTAGAGAGCATGAAATCTGGAAATAGTGAAGGAAAGACTCTCTGGAATGCCAAGAAATGAACAATGTCTGACTTGTGGTGAAAATTTAGATGAAGGCATATGGGCAACAACTACTTTCATAGACATGACTCTCTAGACTGACTTTCTGCTGTGCAGAGTGGAAACTAGAGTGCTGCACCTGATGGCTTTTTAGATTTCCTGCCAAGGAGAGTGTGTGTTTAGTTTGTAGGAAGCTCACACGGTGGGTTAGCCTTTCCTGTGGTATATTTGGAGCTAAAAGCTGTGTATATTTTATTCCAGAGCTGAACTACTACAGCTATATGAGCGCTGTATTCTATTAGATATTGAATTTTCTGATAATCAGAATGTGGATCAAATCCTATGGAAGAATGCATTCTATCAGGTGATTGAGAAGTTCAGGCAACTTCTTAAGGATCCAAATGTTGAAAACCCAGAGCAAATTCGGAACAGACTTTTGGAGCTCTTGGATGAGGTAAATTATTATTATTATTTTTATATATGGCTTCATTATCCTGGGGTCACTAAAGGTTTTTATTCCTGTAAATATTGTTTTACAGGACATTAGCAAAAAGTGGTGTGTTCTTTGTATTGAGTTTGAGGCCTGCCTACTGTTGTTGCTTCCTTCAGACCTTAACTTGTTAGCAAATCAAAGCTTCCTGAACGCCTTTGTGGGGAGTGGAATTGGGTGGGTTGAGTGGCAAGGGGGATATGAGAAAAAGTGTGTGTGTGTCTGTTCATTTTTTTTTTTTTTTTGTTTTTTGTTACTGAGCACTGGTAAAAAAAGCTCAGTTCTGGCTTATGTTGGTGGGGGGGGATTAAATCTGGGACTTCAGAGCCTCAGGTATGAGAGTCTCTCTGCATAACCATTATGCTTTTTTTTTTTTTTTTTTTTTTGTGAGAGCACTGCTCAGCTCTGGCTTATGGTGGTGCAGGGAATTGAACCTGGGACTCTAGCCTCGGGCTTGAGAGTCTGTTTGCATAACCATTATGCTTTCTACACACACACAAATACACACACACACACACACACACACACACACACACCCTCTGTTCATATCTTTTAAGCATGAGAGATTTATGAATTTGTCTTAAACCTTGTTGGGAAACTCCTGAATCCTTTAAGTGCCTTTTCATGTAGGCAAGCTAAGCAGTGGTGAGACATGGAGGTCACATAGCATAGTTTTCGGAGGGTAGACTGGATAAGGGACTGATTTAGTTATTTCTTATTTCTCCTTTTATAGGGTAGTGACTTCTTTGATAGTTTGCTTCAGAAGCTTCAGGTGACTTACAAGTTCAAATTGGAGGACTACATGGACGGCCTTGCCATTCGCAGCAAGCCGTTACGCAAAACAGTAAGCCAGATCCTTTATCTTAACTTTATCATTCCATTTAGTAGGCATTTATTTATTCCCTTTTGTTGCTCTTGTTGCTTTATTGTTGTAGTTATTATTGTTATTATTGATGTCGTCGTTGTTGGATAGGACAGAGAGAAATGGAGAGAGGAGGGGAAGACAGAGGGGGAGAGAGAGATAGACACCTATAGACCTGCTTCAGTGCTTGTGAAGCTACTCCCCTGCAGGTAGGGAGCCGAGGGCTTGAACCTGGATTCTTATGCCGGTCCTTGCACTTTGCACCGTCTGCGCTTAATCCGCTGTGCTACCACCCGACTCCCTGCATTTATTTAATTAATTAATTAATTAATTAATTAATTTATTTGCTTCCAGGGTTATTGCTGGGGCTCGGTGCCAGCACTATGAATCCACTGCTCGTTTTCTTCCATTTTATTGGATAGGACAGAGAGAAATTGAGAGAGGAGGGGAAGATAGAGAACAGAGAGACACATGCAGACCTGCTTCGTCGCTTGTGAGGTGACCCCTCCTTGCAGGTGGGGAGCCTGGGGTTCGAACTGGGATCCTTGCGCTTCGTACTATGTGTGCTTAACCCAGCGTGCCACCTCCTGGCCCTCTACATTTATTTATTTTTAAGACACTTGTTTAGTGTTATTTATGTACTAGACTTTGTGCTGCGTGATGAAGGAGTGAAAGATACAGTCCAGTGGAGAACAGACACATTAAATCAACAATTATAACATAAAGAACAGGTCACTCTGGTGAATGGATAAATTTGCAAAACTAGAGGTAGAGTCAAATTTTTGTCTAAGGTAGAGATTATAGAGGTGGAAATAAGGAGACAGATTAGAAAGATGTAAGGGAAATAAAACTGAATTTCTCACTGGTTTGGTAAATATGAAGAGCTCAGAATCATGAAGAATCTTCCATTTGTAATCTGGGAGATTGTGTGTGAAGGGTAAGTTCGCAGTTTTGGATGAATTGAGGTGAAGGAACTTGAAAATGGAAAAAAAAAATGAATGGTGGTCTTTTGGAGCTCAGGAGGCAGAGCTGGACTTGGGATAGAGGTTTGGGAGTTCAGTATACTCAGTGCCTTATTAACGCTGTTCTGTCACTGATCCTACCCCTATCATTTGGGATTCATGTTAGAATTTCTTGGGTATGTTGCTAACTGATTATTTTCCCTGAAGGTAAAGTATGCTTTGATTAGTGCCCAGCGATGTATGATTTGCCAAGGAGATATTGCTAGGTATCGGGAGCAAGCCAATGACACAGCAAACTACGGGAAGGCACGCAGGTACTTTTGCCTCTTGCTCATTGCTTCTCTTCTCTGTGTGGCTTTAAGCTAAACCTTACTAAGAGCCACAGGCCATCTGAATCTTACAAGTGTTCTTATTGGTCTTTGTGCTCATGCAGCAATGGTCCTAGGGTCACATCTAACATTCATGGTTATATCTTAAGTAGTAAGGACTATCATGTGATGAATTGAGAGTTAGATATAAAGCTAGCATTTAAAAAACATTTTATTTATTGTATTTTAATGAAAGAGAGAAAGATAGAGAGACCAGAGCACTGCCTAGCTCTGGTTTATGGTGGTGCAGGGGCTTCAACCTGGGACCTTGAAGCCTCAGACATGAAGGTCATTTCCATAACCATAAAGCTAGTGTGCGCGCGCATGTGCGCTTGCGCGTGCACTCACACATACACACACACACACACACACACATATTATCAGAACACTGTTCTGCTCTGGCTTATGGTGGTGTGGGGGATTGAACCTGGGACTTTGGAGCCTTAGGCATGAGAGTCTCTTTGTATAGTCATTATGCTATCTACACCCACCCACCCAAGTTAGCATTTAAATTTTTTTTTTTTTAAATACACTATACGTGTTCTTTTTTTTTAATTTTTTAAAAAATATTTTATTTATTAATGAGAAATGAGGAGAGAGAGAAAGAACCAGGTATCACTCTGGTATATATGCTGCCAGGGATTAAACTCAGGATCTCATGCTTGAGAGTCCAATGCTTTATCCATTGCGCCACCTTCTGGACCAACCACATGTGTTCTGGCTTATTGCTGGGGCTCAGTGCCTGCACTATGAATCCACTGCTCTTGGAGGCTATTTTTTTCCTTTTTTTTTTTTTTTGTTTCCCATCGTTGTTCTTATTACATAGGACAGAGAGAAATCGAGAGAGGAGGGGAAGACAGAGGGGGAGAGACAGATAGATACCTGTAGACCTACTTCACTGCCTATGAAGTGACCCCTGCAGGTGGGGAGCTGGGGGCTCGAACTGGGACCCCTCAGCTGGTCTGTGCGCTTCGTGCCATGTGCGCTTAACCCGCTGCTCTACTGCCCATCCCCAGCATTTTCTAAAAAGCTGTTTTTGTACTTCAGTTGGTACCTGAAGGCCCAGCACATTGCTCCCAAGAATGGACGTCCCTATAACCAGTTGGCTCTGCTGGCAGTATATACGGTAAGAAATCCTGTGGACACAAATGTATTTTGTATTAAGTTCTCTTAGATATATGGATTTTATTTATTTATTTATTTATTTTCCCTTTTGTTGCCTTTTTTATTGTTGTATTTATGGTTGTTACTGATGTTGTCATTGTTAGATAGGACAGAGAGAAATGGAGAGAAGAGGGGAAGACAGGGGGAGAGAGAGATAGACACCTGCAGACTTGCTTCACTGCCTGTGAAGTGGCTTCCCTGCAGGTGGGGAGCAGGGGGCTTGAACCGGGATTCTTATGCTGGTCCTGGCGCTTTGCGCCACCTATGCTTAACCTGCTGCACTACCGTCTGACTTCTATGAATTTTTTTTTTTAACCAGAGTTTTTCTCAGCTCTGACTTCCTCCTCCTCCTCCTCCTCCTCCTCCTCCTCTTCTTCTTCTTCTTCTTCTCCTTCTCTTCCTCCTCCTCCTCCTCTTCCTCCTCCTCCTCCTTTTAATTTCTTTATTGGGGAATTAATGTTTTACATTCAACAGTAAATACAATAGTTCGTACATGCATAACATTTCCCAGTTTTCCATATTGTATAACCCCCACCAGGTCCTCTGTCATCCTTCTTGGGTCTGTATTCTTCCCACCCACCCACAATATGGTTGGTGCAATATGCCAATTCTAGTTCAGGTTCTACTTGTGTTTTCTCTTCTCATCTTGTTTTTCAACTTCTGCCTGGGAGTGAGATCATCCCATATTTATCCTTCTGTTTCTGACTTATTTCACTTAACATGAATTTTTCAAGGTCCATCCAAGATTGGCTGAAAATGGTGAAGTGACCACTTTTTACAGCTGAGTAGTATTCGTACACACACACACACACACACACACACACACACACACACACACACACACACACACACACACACACACACATACATACCACAACTTGCTCAGCCACTCATCTGTTGTTGGACACCTGCGTTGCCTTCAGGTTTTGGCTATTACAAATTGTGCTGCCAACAACATACGTGTACGTAGATCTTTTTGGATGGGTGTGTTGGGTTCCTTAGGATATATCCCCAGCGGAGGAATTGCAGGATCATAGGGTAGGGCCATGTCTAGTCTTCTGAGAGTTCTCCAGACTGTTCTCCACAGAGGTTGGACCCATTTACATTCCCACCAGCAGTGCAGGAGGGTTCCTTTGACCCCACAACCTCTCTAGCATTTGCTGCTGTTACCTTTTCTGATGTGTGACATTCTCACAGGAGTGAAGTGATATCTCATTATCTCATTGTTGTCTTTATTTGCATTTCTCTGACAATCAGAGACTTGGAACGTTTTTTCATGTGTTTCTTGGCCTTTTGGATCTCTTCTGTGGTGACTATTCTGTCCATGTCCTCCCCCCATTTTTGGATGGGGTTATTTGTTGTCTTGTTGAGATTTGCAAGTTCTTTATATATTCTGGTTATTAGCCTCTTGTCTGATGTATGACATGTAAAGATCTTCTCCCATTCTGTGAGGGGTGTCTTGGTTTGGGTAGTAGTTTCTTTAGCTGTGCAGAAGCTTTTTAATTTGATGTAGTCCCATAGGTTTATGCTTGTCTTAGTCTTCTTTGTAATTGGGTTTGTTTCATTGAAGATGTCTTTAAAATTTATGTGGAAAAGAGTTCTGCCAATATTTTCCACTAAGTATCTGATAGTTTGTGGTCTAACATCCAAGTCCTTGATCCACTTGGAATTTACTTTTGTATTTGGTGAAATACAGTGATTCAGTTTCATTCTTCTGCATGTTTCAACCCATTGTTTCCAACACCATTTGTTGAAGAGACTCTGCTTCCCCCATGTAATAGTCTGGGCCCCTTTGGTTAGATGTCAGCTCTGACTTCTGATGGTACTGAGGTTTGAAAGTGTTTGATGCCACAGGCATCCACTATGCCACCTCTCATTCGCACCACACATGCTTTTTTCCCTCCTCTCTCTTCCTTGCCTTCTCTTGTCCCTCTTTCCCTTCCCTCCTTTCTCTCTTTCTTCCATCCTTTCTTTCTTTTTTAAGTTTATATTTTTATTACAATGAGAGAGTTTCATATGAGGAAGGTGAGGAGAAAGAACCAGAGACCACTGTGGTATGTGGATTAAACTCAGAAGCTCATGCTTGAGAGTCCAAGACTTCATCTGCTGTGCCACATCTACCATTTTAAAACCCTGTGAGTAATGTGTGAGGGTTTCAATTTATGAACATTCTTGCTGCCATCTGTGCTTTTCATTCTCTTGATTGTGATGAACCTCGAGAGCAGCTAGTGAACTCCCTCCCCCTTTCAGTCACAGATAGGGTCAGAGAGGGAGAGAGACATAGAGGAGAGACAGAAACAGAGACATCCTCGCACTTCTTTTCCTCTTGTGCATGGTGCTTCACTGTGGTTTTGTATGATCCAACCTGGATCCTCAAACATGGTAAAATATGTGCTTTACTGGGTGAGCTATCTCCTGACGCTCATGCACCTACAGTTTTTATGTGTTTGTTTTACCAGAGCGCTGCTCAGCTCTGGTTTATGGTGCTTTGGGGGATTGAACCTGAGACTTAGGCACAAAAGTCTTTTTGCATAACCATTGTGCTATCTCCCCACCCTGTTAGGTGTTCTTTGATTTGTTTATAGTGTTTTATGTTTTTCAGTGTATAAGTTTTTCATATTTTGATTAAATTTATTCACAAATGTGCTTTTTTTAAAAAAAGAGATTTATATATTTATTTATGAGACAGGAGGCGGGAGAGAGCAAGAGGGAGAGAACCAGAGCATTACTGTGGCATATATGATGCTGGGAGTGGACTTGAACCTGGAACCTTGTGTTTGAGAGTCCAGTTCCTTTTTTTTTTTTTTTTAATTTTTAAAAATATTTATTTCCCTTTTTGTTGCTTTTTTTTTTGTAGTTATTATTGTTGCCTGTCTTCGTTGTTGGACAGGACAGAGAGAAATGGAGAGAGGAGGGGGAGAAGATAGAGAGGGGGAGAGAAAGACAGATACCTGCAGACCTGCTTCACTGCCTGGAAAGTGACTCCCCTGCAGGTGGGGAGCTGGGGGCTCGAACCAGGATCCTTATGCCGGTCTTTGCGCTTTGTGCCATCTGTGCTTAACCCGCTACTGTTACTTTTTATGGTGCTTCTTTTTCTTTTAAAAAATTTTTTTTATTATCTTTATTTATTGGATAGAGACAGCCAGAAATTGAGAGGAAGGGCAGATAGAGAGACAGAGAGACACCTGCAGCCCTGCTTCACCAGTCCCAAAGCTTTCCCCCTGCAGGTGGGGACTGGGGGCTTGAACCCAGTTCCTTGCACACATATGTGCTCAACTAGGCATGCCAGCACCCGGCCCCTAGTGCTTCTTTTTCTGTATCCATATGTTAGTTGTCTAATTATAATCACTTTCAATTACTTTCTCAAGTTTCCTGTTTTTTTCAGTCACTTATTTTGTGGTTCTCAGGCATGCTTACACACAGCATTTCGCTAGATGCTATGAGTATAAATATGATTTCTTTATTTTTCCCAGAACACTTCTCAGCTCTAGCTTATGGTATTTTGCGGTGGCTTGGAGCCTCAGGCATGAAAGACTTTTTGCATGAACATGCCTTCTCTTGAGAAATTGTTAGTGTGGCTTCTATCTCTTCCTGAGTCACTGATTCTGTCTGAAAGAAGAAAAGAGCTTGTCGTCCAGGAGGTGGCGCAGTGGTAAAGCTTTGGACTCTCAAGCATGAGATCCTGAGTTTGATGCCCGGCAGCACATGTGCCAGAGTGATGTCTGGTTCTTTCTCTCTCCTCCTATCTTTCTCATAAATAAATAAAATCTTAAAAAAAAAAAGAAGAAGAAGAAAAGAGCTTGCTGTAAGTGGTGGAGTTATTTGCAGCACATGTGCCAGAGTGATGTCTGGTTCTTTCTCTCTCCTCCTATCTTTCTCATAAATAAATAAAATCTTAAAAAAAAAAAGAAGAAGAAGAAAAGAGCTTGCTGTAAGTGGTGGAGTTATTTATTTATTTACTTTTATTTTTTATAATTTATTTCTTTATTGGGGAATTCATGTTTTACATTCAACAGTAAATACAATAGTTTGTACATGCATAACATTCCCCAGATAAGTGGTGGAGTTGTGCAGACATCAAGCCCCAGTGATAAACCTGGTAGGAAAAAAAAATAATAATAGAGAAAAGGGAAAGTATTGTGGAAGAAAAGATTGCTGATGGAATTGCCTTGGTTTCCCATGAGTACTATTCTGATTTTCTTTTTTTGTAGCACTCAGGCTATACTCATGAGTCTGTTGTCCTTGGATGCACTTTTTAAAAATCCCTTTTATTTCAGATGCGGCAGGGAGAGAGATAGACATAAACAGGGAGAAACAGTGCAACACTGCAACTTCCCCTGGTGTTCTGGTGCTCTGATAGTGCCTGGCCTTGAACCTGGTCCCTGAGCATTGCAAGGTGTTCCCTACTGGGTGAATTACCTCCTGACCCTACATTCTGCTTTTCGTAGAGAAATTCTTCACAACTTGTGGCACAACTTTGAACGATTTAGTTGGGTTTCCTAGTCAGTGGATTCAGGTTAACATAACATCTCTGGCCTCTCCACAGAGGAGGAAGCTTGATGCTGTATATTATTACATGCGCAGTTTAGCTGCCAGCAACCCTATCCTGACTGCCAAGGAGAGTCTCATGAGCTTATTTGAGGAGACCAAACGAAAGGTGAGTGGGGCTGATGGCAGAATCATTTCCTCTTAGAAGAATGGTTTTGGGGGAGTTGGGTGGTGGCGCAGTGGGTTAAGCGCACGTGGCACAAAGCACAAGGACCGGCATAAGGACCGGCGTAAAGATCTTGGTTCAAGGGCCCCCCCCCCCACCTGCAGGGGAGTCGCTTCTCACAAGCGGTGAAGCAGCTCTGCAGGTGTCTGTCTTTGTCTCTCCCTCTCTGTCTTCCCCATTTCTCTCCGTTTCTCTTCTGTCCTATCCAACAACAATGACATCAGTAACCACAACAATGTTAAACAACAACGGCAACAAAAGGGAAAATAAATAAATATAAAAAAAATTAAAAAGAAAAAAAGAATTGTTTTGGTTAGTGCCTTTTTCCTCAGGACTGATAATGCCTCGAGAAATTCTGCTGTGTATGCTGATGGAACCTCAGTCCCTATTCAGAACCGAAATCATCCCAGGAGGTCTCTCTGGGGCCCTTTGGTGTACACCTTACAGAGCATCTAGTTTACAGAATTTTATGTGAAAAGATTTAAAATTTTTTAAAATTATTTATTATTGGATAGAGACAGAGAGAAATTGAGAAGGGAGGGGGGAGATAGGGAGACAGAGAGACACCTGCAGACCTACTTCACCACTCATGAAGCTTTCCCCTCGCAGAGGCTTGAACCGTCGTCCTTGCACATGGTAGTGTGTGTGCTTAACTAGGTGCACCACTACCTTGGCCTCTGTGATAAGATTAAAAAAAATCTTATTATCTTTATTTATTTATTGAATAGAGGCATCCAGAAATCAAAAGGGAAGGGGTTGATAAAGAGAAAGAGAGACGCCTGCAGCCCTGCTTCACCACTCGCAAAACTTTCCTCCTATAGGTGGGAACTAGAGGCTTGAACCCCGGTTCTTGCACATTGTAACATGTGCACTCAGCCAGGTGCACCACCACCCGGCCCCCCTGTGATAAGATTTTTATGAGCCAAAGCAGAGCATAAACTCTGCTACTTTGGAGCTATGGCAAAGTCTTTAGTTTTAATAGCCCTTAGGCAGCAAATTCAGGTAGGTGAGTGCTTCTCTCTATTGACTGCATAATAAGAGTTTGAACTTGTGTGTTTGTATGTTGTGTAGGCTGAACAAATGGAAAAGAAGCAACAGGAGGAATCGGAACTGAGTTCTGACCAGTGGCGGAAAGGAAAGAAATCTACTTTTCAGCATGTTGGAGAAGACACTACTCGCTTGGAGATCTGGATCCACCCATCCCATTCCCGCTCCTGCCAGGGCACTGAGTCTGGGAAGGACTCTGAACAAGAGAATGGACTGGGCAGCCTGAGTCCCAATGATGTAAGTTTTGAAGTTGGGTGCACCAGTACATAAAACTATGATGCACTGCGCTGGGAACACTTCATCCATACTGCCTTCATTATGTGCTTTCCTATCTTACCACTATGTGGCACTGTAGAATTTAGAAAGAGCAGTATTTTGAAGTGAAGGTTTTCTTGGTATTGGATGAAGTATTTTCGGCTGCTTTGGGATTGGAGTCCCCAGTATGATGTAGGGTTCTAAAGGCTATGGAGAGAGATGATAGTAGTGAGAAAACTAAACATGCCTGGCTCATTTGTCTTGAGGAATATTTCTGGTGGAGTTGGGGGAGAGATAGTGAAAGAAACCACAGTACCAAAGCTTCCTTCAGTCTGGTGGGGGCTGGGCACAATCTTGGGTTGTATGCATGTCAAAGCATAACTGTCCAAGTGAGCTATTTCTCTGGGATATATGTATTTTTCATGCTGAAAGCTGCAGAGAGCTGTTAAATGTTCTAGATAGGGAGCTAGCATGCCAGATATGTATTTTAGAAATACAACTCCTGTTGCTTGGTGAAAAGTTTGGAAAAGTAGAAGACTGGAAATAAGATCAGTAGAAGGATGATAAAGTAATCCAAGGTATGAAAAAGATACAAATGAACAAAGTGGCTTTGGAGATGGGGAGAGATGGTTGATTTCAAACCCATTCATGAAGTGGGCTTCAGAAGGATTGTAATGTTTTTTTTTCTTTTCGCCAGAGCACTGCTCAGCTCCTGCTTATGGTGGTGTGGGGGCTTGAACTTGGGACTTTGCAGCCTCAGGCATGAAAGTCTCTTTGCATAACCATTATGCTATCTACCCCCACCCAGACTGTAATTTTTTGTGACATGTTGGAAGGAGAATTATATTGGACAGATAGGTATGGCCCATAATAGGCTCAGATGGGGAATCGGGTGGTAGCGCAGCGGGTTAAGTGCACGTGGTGCAAAGCACAAGGACTAGAGTAAGGATCCCGGTTCTAGCCCCCCGCCCCCCACCTGCAGGGGAGTTGCTTCAAAAGCGGTGAAGCAGGTCTGCAGATTTCTAACTTTCTCTCCCCTTCTCTGTCTTCCCCTCCTCTCTCGATTTCTCTGTCCTATCCAGCAGCGATTACAACAATAAAACAACAAGGGCAATAAAAGGGAATAAGTACATAAATAAATATTTAAAAAAAATAGGCTCACATGGTGAACTGCACTAGTCAGTGGATGTTTGTGTGTGTACTTTCCTTTGTGACTTGGGCCACCTCAGTATAATTTCTTATACTTACCCGTTGTTGGTTTTGTACATGTAAGAGAAAGGCAGACATATAAATAGACACACAACAATGTTCTGTCATTTTATACAGTGCTAAGGATTCAGCCCAGGACCTCACACATGCAAGCCATGTATTCTACTTACTGAACCTCTTCTGCTGTTCTTCATTTGATATTTCTTGTGAACAAAAGCACACATATGCAGATGAAAAATTAGTGTTATGTTCCAGTTGTTCCCTAATATATTCATCACAATAGAACAAAGATACTTTTCAAAACAAACTGACTATATTTCTCTTGCCTAAGGGTATGTCTCTCTCTCTCTCTCTCTATATATATATATATACACACACATATATATATAATGTGGAATGAATGTGTATGTGTATATATATATATATATATATATATACATACATACACATACATTTTCATTTCTTGTATGACAGAGAGAAATTGAGGGGGGAGGGGATATAGAGACAAAGAAAGACGCAGTACTGCTTTACAGCTCGTGAGGTTTTTCTCCTTCAGGTGGGGACTAGGGACTTGAACCTGGGTCCTTGCACATGGTTATATGTATTCTCAACCAGATGTGCCACCACCTGGCCCCAAGATGTGCTTTCTTACTATGTTCTTAGTATGACTGCGTAATACTTTATTATAAAAATATATGCTATTTATTTAACTTATTAATGTAATTTATATATTTGACTGGGCATTATTTATTCATTTTAGCTGTCCTTTTGGGATTAACTTTAAAAAATTTAATAGTGGTTTATAAAATTATAATAGGGGTATAGTTCTATACCTTTCTCACTACCAGAGTTCTGTGCCCTCATCCCCCTCCAGTAGAAACTGCTTTAGTTCTCCCAAGGTCATAGATATGCATTGACTATATAGCTGTCTGCCTACATACCTACCTACCTACCTACCTATCTTTTTTTGCCCATTTTTATTTACTTCTTTTAAAAATTTTTTATTATCTTTTATTTATTTGATAGAGACAGCCAGACATTGAGAGAAAAGGAGAGACAGAGACCTGCAGCCTTGCTTTGCCACTTTGAAGCCTTCTCTCTGCAGGTGGGGACTGGGGGCTTGAACCCTGTTCCTTGCATACTGTAACATCTGTAACATGTATGCTCAACCAGGTGAGCCACCACCTGGCTCCTTTATTTTATTTTATTTTTTTAATATTTTATTTTATTTTTGAGAGAGATGCAGAGGGAGAAAGAGAGAGACAGAAAGAAACACCAGAGCACTGCTCAGCTCTGGTTTATGGTGGGTGCGGGGGATTGAACCTGGGACTTTGGAGCCTCAGGCATGAGAGTGTGTTTGCATAACCATTATGCTATCTCCCCCTCTTTATTCTTTTGTTTGTTTATTTGTTTCCAGGGTTATTGCTGGGACTCAGTGCCTCCACTGCTCCTGGAGGCCACTTTTTCCCTTTTTGTTGCCCTTGCTTATCGTTGTTGTTATTATTATTGCTGTCATTGTTGTTGAATAGGACAAAGAGAAATCGAGAGAGGAGGGGAAGACGGGGGGTGTGGGGAGAAAGATAGACACCTGCAGACCTGCTTCACCGCTTGTGAAGTGATACCCCTTTAGGTGGGGGCTGAGGGCTTGAATTGGGATCCTTGCGCCATTCCTTGTGCTTTGAACCATGTGTGTTTAACCTTCTGCACTACCGCCTGGCCCCCTTTATTCAATTCTTATGATCCTACCTTTACTTTTTTTCTAAGTCAAACCTACACCTGTTACTACTACTGAGTGCCCTTCCTTTTTCCTCTTCCCTCTCAGATAAGCAAACAGTGCCTGACTTCCTCTGGTGCTTTCCAGATTCTCTTCCTTTTCAGTGATGGTATAAAAGCAAAGATTCCTGATGACAAATGTTCTGGATGGGACTAACCTTAATAGGAACTGTTTCTTTGATATTCTCTGGACAGTTTCTAACACAGACTACTAAAACTCAGATCTGTGTGTGAGAAGCTTCAGGTGAGTGTATTGATAGTAAAGTTCCAACTAATCTGTTCTCTCTGCCAAGCATTAGATCTCTCTCTAAATGACTGCAGGAGGTTAGATTGTGGGTTGTTGGTTTTTAGCTTTGAAATGTGGTTTGGTTGAACATGCAGCGTGGGGAAAGACTGCCAACCTCAGCTATAAGTGGCATCCTCTTAAGCTGTTGAGACTACATTTAAACTCTTCCCTTGCCGGCTAGGCCAGTCAAATTCATTGGCACGATATCAGCCATTTTTTAAAAATCTAAACATTTTTAAAAAGTCTTTATTTATTGGATAGAGACAGCCAGAAATTGAGAGGGAAGGGGGCAATAGAGAAGGCGAGAGAAAGAGACACACCTGCACCCCTGCCTCACCACTGGCAAAGCTTTCCTCATGCAGGTGGGGACCGGGCGCTTGAACCCAGGTTCTTGCACATTGCAACATGTGTGCTCAGCCAGGTGCGCCACCGCCCGGCCCCTATCTGCCATCTTTAGTTAGTGGTATACACTCAGCTCCCTTTGGAAATCAGAAAGGGGCTACTGCTTAACATATGAGTTGAAGCTGATAGTTAATTAAGAATATTAAATTATGGGTTGGTTAAATAGCTCACTTGGATACTGTGTTGTTTTGCCATGTGTACAGCCTAGTTTTGAGCCCATCTCCCACTCCTTTAGAAGAAGCTTCTGTGCTATGGTCTCTCTGTTTCCCTCCCTCCCTTCTGTCTCTGTCTGAGAAAAAAAATAATCTCAGAACAGTGAAGCCCTGGTGATGACTCCCTCCTTCCTGAAAAAAATTAAATTCCAACATCTTGGTTCAGTGGATGCGCACATGCCATCATTGTGTGAGACCCTCAGTTTGATCCTAGGCACCACATTAAGATGTCAGCATTTCTTGTATCTGGGGAGGTAACTCAGCAGGAAAGTGCAGTTCTTGAATGTGGCAAGTCCCAGGCTTGATCCCCAGTTATCACTTCCACTAAGCTGGAGTGAAGCAGAGTACCTGCGTCTGTGCCCTCCTCCCCTCCCGGAGTGGGAGAAGCAAAACAAGACAAACAAATTGTAACATCAAAAGTAAGAGTACAAGGGGGCAGGGTGGTGCACCTGGTTGAGCACACAGATTACAATGTGCAGGTACCTGGCTTTGAGCCCCTGGCCCCACCCTCGGGGAGAAAACTTTAAAAGTGATGAAGCAGGAAGCAGGATTTCATGTGTCTTTCTGTCATTCAATTATTTATTTATTTTGCCTCCAGGGTTATCGCTGGGGCTTGGTGCCTGCCCTATGAATCCACTGCTCCTGTGGCTATTTTTGGATAAGACAGAGAGAAATTGAGAGGGAGAGGAGGGAGGGGGGAGGGGAAGAGAGGGAGAGAAAAGGACAGACACCTGCAGACTTGCATCACCATTTGTGAAGCAACCCTCCTGCAGGTGGGGAGCCGGGGGCTCAAACTGGGATTCTTGTGCTTTGTAGTATGTGTATTTAACCCCGTGTGCCACCACCTGCCCCCCCCATTGCCCCTTCTCTCAATTTCTGCCTCTGTCTAGCCAATAAATAAATGAAGATAATACAATAAATAAATAAAGATATTTTCTACCTGGAAAATAATTATAACAATAGTAAAACCAGCTCAGACATGAAGTCCTAGCAATGAAAATAAATAAATTGGACTCTCAAAAGTGAGGTTCTAAGTTTCAGCCCTAGCATCACATGTGCTAGAGTGACACTCAGGATATCCTCTCCTTCCCCCCCATTAAGTAAGTCTTTTAAAAATTAAATTAAAGTTTTTAAAAATACTTATTCCCTTTTGTTGCCGTTGTTTTATTGTTGTAGTTATTATTGTGGTTGTCGTTGTTGGATAAGACAGAGAGAAATGGAGAGAGGAGGGGAAGACAGAGGGGGAGAGAAAGATAGACACCTGCAGACCTGCTTCACCTCCTGTGAAGCGACTCCCCTGCAGGTGGGGAACCGTGGGCTCGAACTGGGATCCTTAGGCTGATCCTTGTGCTTTGCGCCACCTGCGCTTAACCCGCTGCACTAAAAAGCTCGACTCCCTTTATTTTATTTTTTTCAGAGAGATGCAGACATCAGAGCACTGCTCAGCTCTGGCTTATGGTGGTGCGGGGGATAAACCTGGGATTTAGGAGCCTCAGGCATTAGAGTCTGTTTGCATAACCATTATGCTGTCTCCCTCTCCGCATTAAGTGAATCTTAATAATAACAATAATAGGGGGCCAGGTGGTAGCGCAGCAGGTTAAGTGCACCTGGCACAAAGCACAAGGATCCCAGTTCGAGCTCCTGGCTCCCCATCTGCAGGGGGGTCACCTCACAAGCGGTGAAGCAGGTCTGCAAATGTTTTACCTGATTATTATTATTATTAAATTTTTACCAGAACATTGCTCAGCTCTGTTTTGTGGTAGTGCGGAAGATTATACCTGGAACCTCAGAGCCTCAGGGATGTGAGAGTCTGTTTGCATAGCCATTATGCTAGTCCCCTGCCCTTATTATTATTTTTTATTTGAGTCTTAAAATTTGAGTGCACATATTATAATGCACAGGGATGGGTTCTTATTTGTTTTCTTTATTGGGAAGATTAATGCTTTACAGTTGACAGTAAATACAGGTGTTGATACATGATGCACTGGGCTCCCCCAGTTTCCTTCTACCCTTCCCTCCTCCTCTTTCCCTAAGTCCTTTGCTTTGATACAATATACCATGCCCAATCCATGTTTCATTTCTCTCCCTTCTTTTCCCTCCCTCCCTCCCTCCCTCCCTTCCTTTATATGCTATTTGAATTAGGAGATCCTTCCATGAGAAAATCCTTTGGGAGGGCTGGGACATGGCTTTTCCTGGTAGAGCTCACTTTTTTTTTTTTTTTTTAAGAATTTATTTATTCATGAGAAAGATAGGAGGAGAGAAAGAACCAGACATCACTCTGGTACATGTGCTGCTAGAGATCGAACTCAGGACTTTATGGTTGAGAATTCAATGCTTTATCCACTGTGCCACCTCCTGGACCACAAGCTCACATTTTAATAGGTTCTAGTGCTGAACACTACGTGAGAATACTTTCATGGGGGAACAGTGATGTGATATCTCTTCTTGTTTCTTAATGTCTAAAACAAAGACAAACAAAACTCTACTGCTTCCTCCTGGGAGGTGGCACAGTGGATAAAATGTTGGACCCTTAAATATGAGGTCCTAGGTTTGATCCCTGGCATTGCATATAACTAGGAAAATAGTCTGGTTCTTTCTCTCTCTCTCTCATATTAATAAATAAGTATTCGGGGTTAGGCGATAGTGCATCGGGTAAGTGCACATGGCGCAAAGAGCAAGGACTGGCACAAGGATCCCAGTTCAAGCCCCCGGCTCCCCATCTTTAGGAGGGTCCCTTCACAGGTGGTGAAGCAGGTGTCTTATCTTTTCCCCCATCTCCTTGTCCTCTTTCGATTTCTCTCTGTCCTATCCAACAACAATGATAACAATAACAGTAAAAACAACTAGGGCAAGGAAAGGGAAAAAGTGGCCTCCAGGAGCAGTGGATTCGTAGTGCAGGTACCAAGCCCCAGCAAGAACTCTGGAGGCAAAAACTAAACAAAACAAACAAACAAACAAAAAATAGTGGATGGTTTCTTACGTGCCACAATATCTGTTCCATGACTGTCCTTGCTTGGCACCACTCAGTGTCTGATCTGTAACTTCATTTTCTAGGTTAAAAGAATTCTAGTTTTACAATGGTTTGTTCAGATAGAAACGTACATGTTTTGTCTTCTAAGTCTCTTAGGACCAGTCTAATCTTCCTCTTTAAAATATTTCTTTAGAATTGTATGGAGAGTCCTTAAACAAATAAAAATGAAATTATCTTATGATCCAGCAATCCCACTTTTAGAAAGTACATTTATTCAACAGACCTTCAAACACTAATTAGAAGGAGCATATGCACCCCTCTGTTCACAGCTGCATTATTCACAGTAGCCAAAGAGTGGACCACCCTAAATTCCATCAACAGGTGACTGGCTAAAGAAGTTATAGGACGTATATTCCATGGAATACTACTCTGCAACTAAAAAGATGATACTGTGTTCTTTGGGACAAAAATGGATGGAACTGGAGGTGATTATGCTTTGCAAAATGAGGAGGTGAAAGACAGCTACTGAATGGTTTCACTCATGTGGAATCTAGAGATAGGAGACACGTAACTTTCAAAACAAAACAAAATTCAGAAGCAGGCAAACTAACTTTTTTTCCTCTTTTTTTTTTTTGCCTCCAGAGTTACTGCTGGGGCTTGGTGCCTACACTACCATTCCAGTGCTTCAGGAGGCTTCCCCCCCATTTTGTTGCTCTTGTTGTTATTGTTGCCATTGCTGTTGTTGGATAGGACAGAGAGAAATGGAGAGGGGGTAGAGAAAGACACCTGCAGACCTACTTCACCACCTGTTAAGCAACCCCCCTGCAGGTGGGGACCCTGGGGCTCGAACCAGATCCATGCGCCAGACCTTGCGCTTTGCGCCATGTGTGCTTAACCCGCTGCACTACCACCCGGCCCCTGTCTTCTTCCCTTCCTTCCTTCCTTCCTTCCTTCCTTCCTTCCTTCCTTCCTTCCTTCCTTCCCTCCCTCCCTCCCTCCCTCCCTCCCTCCCTCCCTTCTCTTTGCATAACATCTGCGCTATCTACCACTGCCAGCAAGCAAACTTGCCAGAGACTTGTGAGAACTATAGTGTTTATATTTGGGAGGTATGAGGGTAGGGATACAGACCTTTAGTGGTAGGTGTGATGTGTAACTATACACTGCAGTCTTAGTCTTGTAACATACTATTAATAACAAATAAAAAAATAAAATCTGAGGCCTGGCGGTGGTGTACCTGGTTAAGTGCACACACTACAGTGAGCAAGGACCTGGGTTCAAGCCCCTGGTCCCCACCTGCAGGGGGAAAGCTTCATGAGTGGTGAAGCTGGGCTGCAGGTATCTCTCTGTCTCTCTCCATCTCTATCTCTCCTTCCTCTCAATTTCTGTCTCTATCCAGTAATAAATAAATAAAGTTAAAAAAAAAATCTTTCTTCAGGGCCAAGTAGATAATCTAGCTCACCTGGGAGGGAGCCTGCTTTTTTCTATGTGCCACTACTGTTCTGCTGTAGTGAGCTTAAGGAATCATAAAATATCACTTTTTCTTTCTTTTTTTTTTTAAATATTTATTCTCTTTTGTTGCCCTTGTTGTTTTATTGTTGTAGTTATTGATGTTGTCGTTGTTGGATAGGACAGAGAGAAATGGAGAGAGGAGGGGAAGACAGAGGGGGAAAGAAAGATAGACACCTGCAGACCTGCTTCACCGCTTGTGAAGCGACTCCCTTGCAGGTGGGGAGCCGGGGGCTCGAACTGGGATCCTTATGCCGGTCCTTGCTCTTTGCGCCACCTGCTGTGCTACCACCCGACTCCCTTCTTTTTATTTATTTATTAGTGGATTAATGGTTTACAGTCGACAGTAAAATACAACTCTTTGTGCATGCATAACATTTCCCAGTTTTCCACATAATACAACCCCCACTAGGTCCTCTTCCATCATGTTCCAGGACTTGAACCCCCCCCCACCCCCCAGTCTTTTACTTTGGTGCAATACAGCAAACACTTTTGCTTTCTAGTGAGATTTGTATCTCTGGGAATTGAGGCCTATATACAGAGCTTTGGGACAACTTCTTTCCTCTATACCAAATGAGAGCACTACAGCACTGGGGGAAGCTTTGGTTTGGTTTGTGGTGGCTCTACCTTTCTCTCTCCCCCTCTTTCTGAAAAAGTTGTCCTGGAGCAGTGACCTAAAAGAAAAAAAAAAAACAATTAAATAATGCTTTATGACCTTAATTTGTTAAAGGAGCAAGTCAGTTGTCTTACAGATTTCCTACATTCTGGATTTGACTGTCTTTATTATAATGTCACTTACCCCATCTTTCCATTCCTCCTATGCCTGTAAATGAGAGCTAGTTGTAGAAAGCTGTAGGTCCAGGTCCAGCCTCTTTGGCAAGAAGAGTGCTTCACAGGTGGTGAAGTGTCAGTGACTGTGTGCCTCCTTTTGCACTGCATCAGGAGGTGTCTGGCTGCTTTCCTTGCAGTGATGTTAAACCTAATCCCGATAGTTCAGGTGGTATATAAGTGAGCTCCTGTTGTTTTGTTTTAAGATTTGAACTAGTTGCCCAAAAACTGACAAAAGAAACAGAGAACTGCTATAGTCTGCCGGAGCCAAATGCCAGCTTCCCCCTTTTTGTGGTACTTGTGTTCTCTATTCTGCCACTAATCCCTACTAGTGTCCTGTACTTACGCACTTCTCACTCACACCACTTACCTCACCTACGTACATATTTGATTTTGTGATCTATGCTTTGAAAGTGCTCAAGAAGCACAATTCAGGTTTTGAAGAGTTAAGTTGCTTCCCAGAGTTTTTTTTTTTTTTTTTTAAAGATTGGTAAGTCCCTCCAAATGAGTCTGACTTTAGGTTCAAAGAAATGTCTTAACTGTTGGGCCATAGGTGCTTTCCTTGGATTCATGTGACGCTGTCATTTACTTTGACCTATAAACCAGTTATTATATGTCTTTCTACAAGACTGCTATGCTGTTTTACTGCTCTGCTGTAGTGGACTTAAGAAATCGGAAAATACCACTTTTGTTTCCTACTAAAATTTGTATCTCTGGGAATTGAGGCCTACCTACAGAGCTTTGGGACAGCTTCTTTCCTCAACATCCTATTTGCATCTAGCTTGGTGAAAAATGAGAAGTTATACTATCGAAGTGTATGAACTGAAAGCTTCACAGTTTTAATAAAATCTGAATGTTACCTACCAGATCAGTTAACGATAAGCTGTTCTTGTCTCATGCTATTTTTCTTAATCAGCTGGGTTTTTAATCTCCTGAAGTCCTCTGGCAGAGTGAGAACCTTGTTTCCCTAGGTTTGAGAATAGCCGTTTCTTTTCTTTCTTTTCATTGATTTATATTCCTTAGAGGCTGTATTGTAAATTAAGAATGAATTTTTTGTTTATTTTTGTTTTTACCAGAGCACTGCACACTGCTCAGCTCTGGCTTACAGTGGTGCAGCAGGAGATTGAACCTGGGACTTTGGAGCCTCAGGATCAAGAGTCTCTCTGCATAACCGTTATGCTGTCTACCCCCACCCAATTTTTTTTTTCTTTTTTCTGACTCTGAAATACATGATTCTACACAGTTTTTTTTCCCCTTGTATTTTATCAAGAACCCAGCAAAGTATACATTAGCTAACACAGAAGCACTGTTTCACTGTGGAAACCCAGGTTAGGTGGCCTGTAGCACAGAACATTCACATGCTCAACTTGTTAGATTTGCTTGAAGGCTTAAAAAAAAAAGTGTTACGTAAGTGGCATTTCCTAAGAACCATCGTTTGTCTTGTTTTTAGTGCCCCTGGCATTTGTGCACTTGAGCTGCTGCTGCTGCTGCTGTTGCCACTTGCCACCACTGTGCTGAATAAAATTCTGATATGTGGGTGGTACACATCTCATGCCTCCTGCTCCCCATGAGCACAACTCTTAAGTCGGAGCATGGCTTAGGAGGTCTGCTTCTGCAGGAAAGATGACTTGCCTTATATTGGAGTGAATTCCAACTCCCAGACTTGCATTGTGAACTTCTAGGCTGGCAGTTCCAGAACTAGTGCTGTTCTGAAGCTTGAAAAAAACTTTTGAGTAGCTGGGGAGGTGGCTCAGAGTGGAGTGTAAGATTCATCCCTGGCGCTGAATATACTAAAGCAGAGTAGTGTTCTGATGATGCCTCTGTCTTTTCTTGTTGAAGTAAATAAGTAAATAAATTTTTCCTTTTGTCCTGAATTTCTCCTTCTCTCTCTCTCTTTCTTTCTCTCTCTCTTTCTTTCTTTTTTTTGTCTCCAGGGTTATCACTGGGGCTCAGTGCCAGCACTGCAAACCCACTGCTCCTGGTACCCATTTTTTTCCTTTAAAAAATTTTTTTATTAGATAAGACAGAGTGAAACTGGGAGAAGAGGGGAAGATAGAGAGAGGGAAACATAGACACCTATAGACCTGCTTCACCACCTGTGAAGCCACCCCCCAGGCTCCCCCCCCACTCTGCAGGTAGGGAACCGGGATCTTTGCGAGGGTTCTTGAGCTTTGTACTATGTGCGCTTAACCTGATCCGCCACCACCCAGCTCTCTCTCCTTCTCGTCCTGAATTTCTCTGAATAGTGAAAACATTGATTTAATCCACAGTGATAAAGATAAATTGACTTTGTACCAGTAGGTAAATGTCTTATCTGTGCTAATGCAATTACTTCTTTGCCCCTTATATCATCACAGCCAAGAAAGTCAGCTTAATTATTTGGTCTCATAAATATAAAAATCCCTTATCTGTAAGGTGGTTGCCATGCAGTTTTTCAGGGCTACTGTGATGGTCATATTAACTTCATGTCATTTTTAAAGTCTCTTACTTCTGTCTTAAAACTATTTTATTGGGCAGTGGAGATAGCATAATGGTTAGGTGGAAAACTTCAGTTCCTGAGACGCCAAGATCCGAGGTTCAGAGCTGTGCAGTGCTCTGATAAAAAAGAATAATAACAAAATGTAAAAATATTTAATGTGTTTATTGGGCAGAGATAGAAACTGAGAAGGGAAGGGGAGCTAGAGCCAGAGAAACCTGCAACACTGCTTCATTATTTGTGAAGGCCCCCCCCCCCCCCCCCCCCCGCAGGCTTGAGCCTTGATTTTTGCGCATGGTGATATGTATGCATTCTACTGGATATGCCACCACCTGGCCCCTGTAGTTCTTTACTTCTGTAAAATAATTTGTAGTATGTACTTTGTCTTGTGCTCTCCCACCCTCCTGGGCCACAGCTCTCTTCTTTTTAGACAATATGAAACAGCGTGGTGAGACTAGGCTCAAGCTAAGTCTGAATCAGGACTGGGTTTTTCAGATCTTGAAGATGGGAAATGTGCTATGAGGAGTAGAACAGAACTGGGGTATTGGCCAGGATCAGTGCTCGGATATCAGGGCTGGCGTCTGTCTTTGTCTCTTTGTGGCTGGCAGTGAGTGGAAGTTTCTCAAAGTGCATTGGTCCTACCTACAGACCCTTAGGGCCCCATATGACCTTGGTCACCAAACCACTTTAGGCTTTATTTTTATCCTTGCCGTTTAGTTTCAAGATATGAGGTTGGTTTCTTTCCTCTAACAGAGCAAAGTTCTCTGGGGTAAGAAGCAGAGTGCCAGGGTGCAGTTGAAGCTGGTTAAACACCAAAACCACACTCTTTGTCTTTCTGGGCTTGCGACGTGACATAAGCCATGCTGCAAACACCAGCTCCACACTGTGAAGAAAGCGCGTTTGATCCTCATTTTATTTATTTAGCTTGCATTTTTAGACAGATAAAATGTAGAGAGAGAAGAGGTGTATCTGCTTTTGCTAGAAATCTGATCCTGACAGTAGACACTTTCTTAAAATTCAGTATTTCCCAATTTAAGGTTTTTCATCTTCCTTAAAGATATTGGTGAGAACTCTCACAACTCACCATGTCTCAGGAAACCGGATTACCAACATATCCTGTTCGCGTGCATGTGTGTATTCTGTGTTACCCACAGGCCACTTTCCACCCCACGTGACCTTTCGTTACCACCCGGAAAGTCAGGACCCAGATACCAGTCAGAATTTCCAGGCTTTGGTTTAGAAAATGTTAACAGAGAAATTTTAAAGAGTTTTTTTTTTTTTTTTAAGATTTTAAAAAATATTTATGTATTTATTCCCTTTTGTTGCCCTTGTTGGATTTTTTAAAAAAAATTTTTTATTTTATTTATTTATTTATTTATTATTTTTGAGTGGCAGGCAGGATGAATTGGAACTAATCTAATCCTGAAGAGAGAGGGAAGGGCAGTACCTGTTCTCTTTCCGCTAACATGTTTGAAGACAAGCAATCAGAAGAAACCTTGTGACAGAAATGCAGAAAGGAGGCAGAGGATGGAAGACGAGAAGACTGTTTCGCTGACTGCAAGTCAAACACACACCCCAGCTCTTCAGGTTTTATGGTTAAGTTCTGAAGTTCTTACTGCCTGCTTCAAGTTGTGGTATACATTATGGAGATATTTATAATACACTTTATCATATTTCATCTTAATTAACATACTTCAATACAAATAAAGTGTTCTAGAACAGGACTAGATAAAAGATTGGTGGATTGAAAATTAAGAATGGTTTATTATGTTCTGGCAAAAGAAATATTTAAAAGGAATATTTCCAAAGGTAGCCCTGAAGTAATTACTCTCGACCCTTTACAGAAAAAAATTGCCCACTACTTCTGTGGAAGTTGAGAAGGGTGATGGAGATTAATTCTGAGGTTCTTCACTTAGCACTTTGATTATTAATGAGAGTACTTTTGCCTTTTCAGGGAAAAGTTCACCATGTGGGCCGATCACTGAAGGAAGGTCAGCTTTACTGGCACCACCCACTTTACGACAGTGGCAAGTCACACATTTCTAGGCACTCCCTGGAAGGGGCCACTATTAGGATTTGCATGACATATAAAAATATGTTGCTAGGGGTTTTCTCCTTTATTCCTTGTCTGAGAAATAAACTTGACATTTGGCTCTTTACGGTACCAGGGCTAACCATAATAGAATAATTTGAATAGCTTATGGATTAGGGAAAGTTTTCAATAAGGTAGAATGAAGTTTTTAAATTGTATTTATTTATTGGATAGAGACAGCCAGAAATCGAGAGAGGAAGGAAATGATAGGGAGAGAGAGAGAGAGACCCCTGCAGCCCTGCTTCACCACTTGCAATGCTTCACCACTTGCAATGCTTCCCCTTGCAGGTGGGGGCCAGGGGCTTGAACCCTGGGTCCTTGTGCATTGTAACAAGTGTACTCAACCAGGTGTGCTACCACCCGGCCCCTAAAGTAGAATGAAGTTTTAAAGAGGCAGTTTGTTGCTTGCTCATCCTTCAGGAATTGTTGAATTGATACACAGTTTATGAAGACTTGTTTGGATGTTGCCTATGCTTTGAGAAGTATGTGAGAGGAAGAGTAGCCATTAATGACCGTTATGTCCATATGATTTGAGATCTGGGAATCCTGTGGTGTACTTGAGAGACTTGTTCAAAGCCAATGTAAAGACGTAGTTTTGGCATCTTATGAATAACCTGATATCTAGACTTAAGCCAGAAAACTCTGGGGTTAGAGAATTTTCCAGCCTGGGAGAGTTGACTGAGAAAAGTCCTCCTTTGGCACTTCACCAAGTTAGACAAGGGAGCAATCAGCTGCTGAGTTTCTGCCAACTGGAATATATGTGAGGTTGTACTATAAATTGTCCCTTAGGATCCAATTCCTAGTCTATGAAGAGCCTTCCAAATGAGAATGAGACCCTTATACTGGATCCTTATTTAGTCTGCAGCTGCTATAGGGAAGAATTGAGTAGTGAGGTGATGTTACTGTGGGAGCTACTCATTTTTGTTTACATTTTATTTTATTTTACTTTTTAAATTTTTAAAAAATTTTATTTATAAAAAGGAAACACTGACTAAACCATAGGATAAGAGGGGTACAACTCCACACAGTTCCCACCACCAGAATTTTGTATCCCCTCCCCTCTCCTGATAGCTTTCCTATTCTTTATCCCTCTGGGAGCATGGACCCAGGGTGCAGAAGGTGGAAGGTCTGGCTTCTGTAATTGCTTCTCCGCTGAACATGGGCACTGACAGGTCAATCCATGCACCCAGCCTGTCTCTTTCCCTACTGGGGCGGGGCTCTGGGGAAGCAGGGCTCCAGGACACATTAGTGGGGTTTTCTGCCCAGGCATGTCGGGTTGGCATCACGGTAATATCTGGAACCTGGTGGCTGAAAGAAGAGTTAATATATAAAGCCATGGTCCGGGAGGTGTTACAGTGATAAAGCTTTGGACTTTCAAGCATGAGTTCTTGAGTTCGATCCCCGGTAGCACATGTGCCAGAGTGATGTCTGGTTCTTTCCCTCTCCTCCTATTTTTCTCATTAATAAATAAATAAAATCTGGTACCTTGAGAAAAATAAATAAATAAATAAATAAATAAAATCTTAAAAAAATATATAAAGCCAAAGAAATTGTTGACTAATCATGAACCTAAAGGTTGGATTAGTGCAGATGAAGATTTAGGGGTCTCCATTTTGTAGATAGTAGGCCTATTTTAGGTATATTCCAAAGGGTCAATGCCTGACATCTGATATGCAGGTGGACCCAAGTTATTGTCTCGGGAGATGATGTCATGGCTGGAAAAAGGACCAGAAAGCTGGATCAGGGAAGAGAGTAGCTCCCAAATATGATAAAGGTGTATAAATATTGTTGACTGTACAACAAAGGGCAGCAAAAGGGAAAATAAGTAAATATAAACAAATTTTTAAAAAAGATCAAAAAAATATTGACAGTAAATCCCATCAATTTGATCTGATCTGGGGCCCATATTCTCATTTTGTATAGGAATGCACTATGTCTTGTGCAGGGTAAGAAATTGCATCAAACTTTCCATTTCTCCCATGTTGTTTTCTCACTAGTCCCCTATTCTGGCTTTTGTTTTTGACTATACTTTGGGGAGATGTATCCATACTTCCATCATTGTGAAATAGCACTCTGCTAAAAGGTTCCAGAATTTCATATATCTACTTTGTTTTCACTGTCTTAGATGTGATGTCTGGCCTAAAATAGAGAAATAGTTATTCTCTTGGCTGGTGATCTTTCCCCACTCAACAGATTTTGGTTCTGGGGGAATCTTCAGGTATCCCCCCCTTGGAAGTCTTTCACTTTGCTCATAGTATATGATACTGAAATCGCTACTCTTGTTTCCCTAGACTCTGTGTAGACTCTAGACCTGAAGGAACTTAAAATGCTACTTAGACTCTTTCTCTAAGGCTCTAAGTCCTATACAATATGTTTACTACATGGTGTTATTTTTTTTAAAAATTAAAAAAAAATTTAATTTATTCCCTTTGTTGCCCTTGTTGTTTTTTTATTGTTGTAGTTATTATTGTTGTTGTCGCTGTTGGATAGGACAGAGAGAAATGGAGAGAGAAGGGGAAGACAGAGAGGGGGAGAGAAAGACAGACACCTGCAGACCTGCTTCACCGCCTGTGAAGCGACGCCCCTGCAGGTGGGGAGCCGGGGCTCGAACCGGGATCCTTATGCCGGTCCTTGTGCTTTGCGCCACCTGTGCTTAACCCGCTGCACTACAGCCCGACTTCCTACATAGTGTTATTTTTAAGAACTTTTGAGTGATTTTTACCAGTTGTTTTTCTTTAATCTGTTTACTGATCCAGAATGTATTGAGTACCTGTTAAGCAAATCACTAGACATCTCTCCAACTGTTGTGTTTCCATGTCATTCATGTCTAGACCATCAAAGAACTGTATACCTAAGTGACTTGTCGTCTCTAGTTGTATTGCTTTGACTAAATTGTGCTTTGGTGTGAGGTTATCAATATATATTAAGACAAATAACAGCAAAGAGGCTTAGGGGATCATTTGCTATTTACATTACTTGGTATCTTCTTTGTAGAAATACGTAAGAGAAATTTCTGTTTTTAGTATCAGTAGATTGTTGTGCTGGGTGTGTGTGTTTCTGAATGACTTGACAGTCTTCAGCTATTTTGAGATAATGGGTGCGCAGTTGCGTACTTCCACTGGGTGTGCTAGTGGCTGTGTCCTCCAACAGAAAGAGAGATTGAAAGGGGAAGGGGATATGGAGAGGAAGAGGGAGAGATTGTGAGAGGGAGAGAGCTGTTCTTGAAGCTTTTCCCTGCAGGTGGGGACCAGGGACGTGAACCTGGTTCTGTGTGCATTGGAACATGTGCACTCTACCAAGTGTGACACTGTCTAACCTGTTTGTTTGTTTTTCAATCTCATCCACATTTATGATTTTTTATTTGGAGTAATTTACTAATTCAAAGATCAGAGCCAAGTTTATAACTTATTTTAATAAGCACGAAGGATTTCCTGGCGTGTCTTTTCTGTTGAATATTTACTACTAATGATCTCTAATATTTTTTATGGTTTTTTTTTTTTTTTTTTTGGCACTAAGGTTATTGCTGGGCCTCAGTGTCTTCAAAGCTCCACTTTTCCCAGCAGCCTTTCCCCTTTCTCTTTCTTTTTGATAGAGGTGAGGATAAAGATGTGGGGTGGGAGAGAGAAAGACACTAAGAGAGAGACAGAGCGGTGCAGGAAGAGAGACATCTGCAGCACTGCTCCACTACTCATGAGGCTTCCCTTTGCAAGTGGGGACTGGGGTCTTGTCCATGGGTACTCACTCATGGTGACATATGTTCTCTTGTGGGTGAGCCACCACTCACTCCCCTCTGTGATTTCTCTTTCACTTTTGATTTATTTTATCTTGTGGCACAGTATATATTTTGTGCACTGCCTTAAATAACTAGCTTCACAGTTTTATATGGGTCTTTCCCCCCTTCTTTCTTACTTAGCCAGTTGAAAAAAAATCTCTATCAGTTTAGCTAGTAGCTGTTTATTTATCTCCAGGGGGGAATCAAGTTTCTCCCTGACCCCTTTCAGGTGATTTCCACAAATGCTTAGTGAGTACATTTTTTTTTAAATTGTATTATCCTTATTTATTGGATATAGAGATAGAAATGGAGAGGGAAGGGGGTGATAGAGAGGGAGAGAGACAGAGAGACACCTGCAGCCCTGCTTCATCATTTGCAAAGCTTTCCCCCTACAGTTGGGGACTGGGGCCTTTAACCTGGGTCCTTGCACATTCTTTTTTTTTTTTTTTTTCCCTCCAGGCTTATTGCTGGGCTCAGTGCCTGCACCATGAATCCACTGCTCCTGGAGGCCATTTTTCCCTCCTTTTTGTTGCCCTAGTTGTTGCAGCCTTGTTGCGGTTATTATTGCCATTGTTGACATTGCTTTGTTGTTGGATAGGACAGAGAGAAATGGAGAGAGGAGGGGAAGACAGAGAGAGGGGGAGAGAAAGATAGACACCTGCAGACCTGCTTCACCGCCCGTGAAGCGACTCCCCTGCAGGTGGGGAGCCGCGGGCTCGAACCGGGATCCTTACGCCGGTCCCTGCGCTTTGCTTTGCGCCACGTGCGTTTAACCCACTGCGCCACCGCCCGACCCCGGTCCTTGCACATTCTAACATGAACGCTTAACCAGGTGTGCCACCAACTGGCCTTTGAGTACTTTTTTTTTTTTTTTTTTGTTAATCATTATTCTGGGGAGTTGGGTGGTTAGCGCAGGTTAAGCGCATGTGGCGCAAAGCGCAAGGACCAGCGTAAAGATCCCCCCCTTTTTTTTTTGTACAGGGAGATAGCATAATGGTTATATGACTTTCATGCCTGAGGCTTCAAGCTCCCAGGTTCAGAGCTTAGTAGTGCTCTAGTTAAACAAACAAAAAAGAATGGCCTGCATTCCAAAATGAATTTTGGTCCTTACTCCCAGAGGGGGAAGAGATGTTAGGGGAAGATGACTAAAGGACTCTTTAACCCACTTCCATCAGGAACCAGAGAGAAGGGGTAAAAATGAAAGACATTCAGTAGTAGTAATAAGAGTAGGTGTGACTTAGAAGGGAAGAGAAGGAGGACCACAGGAAAAAAATGGGCAAAAGATATATGTATATAATTACAGAAATAACAGTCAGTCTCTAACTGTGACTTTGGGAGTACCACTGCAGTTTGCATTGGAGGGAATAGGGAAACAGAACTCTGGTGGTGGGAACGGTTCTGCAATTTCTAGCCAAGAGTCTTGCATTAGAGTGTTGCGACTGTGGTACAGATGTCCACATTGATCTGTCTAATCAGTCAGCTGGAAATGAAGACTCATCACAAAGTAGATACTTGTGGGCTTTTGATTTGGCTCAAAGCTTAGAAATATACCCTTCAAATAATTCTTCTCTGCTTTATTTTATGCATTAGTAAAGGTTGAGTCATCCTAAAGTCATGCCTTCCATCATTCTGGGAAGCTTTCTGAGCCAAGCCCAGCTTGGTTTACGAATAAATTATGTTTTGTGCTGTAACTATTGGCAATAAGTCCTATTTTTGACCTTCACCGTTGCACAGTAGGACTACAACTAATGAAACATGGGGAGAGGAACTGGATAATAACATTGGTTGATTTTGCATTTTGGGTTTTTTTTTTTACTGGTAAAGATATTAAACCTAATAAGATTTTGAATTGTCTAGTCCCACAAATCTCTGAGATGTTAGGTCCTAATTTGTAAAGCAAACCCTGTGTAAATCAGTTGACATTCACTCTGAGGAATTTACTTGGCAGATTTTCTTTGAGACTTCTGGGCAGATCTGTAAAACTGTATGGCTTTTAAAAATACTTGAAACCGGGAGTCGGGCGGTAGTGCAGCGGATCGGCATAGGATCCTGGTTTGAGCCCCTAGCTCCCTACCTGTAAGGGAGTCGCTTCACAAGCGGTGAAGCAGGTCTGCAGGTGTCTATCTTTCTCTCCCCCTCTGTCTTCCCCATCTCTCTTGACTTCTCTGTCCTATCCAACAACGACATCAATAACAACTATAAGAATAAAACAAGCGCAACAAAAGGGAATAAATAATAAATAAATAAATAAATAAAATCCTTCAAAGTGACATCTGTTAAAAGGTGGAATAAGGAACTAATACATGCCCTTGGTGCCCCTGAAAAGCTGTCTCTGTGGCCAGTGCAGACAAGGAGTCAGATCTGGATTCCACTCCTACATTTCTTTTTATTTCCATGAGCACATTTCTAATTTCCTTTTTCCTACTTCTGTAGGATAGGAATGTAGTCTGTCTACACAACCAATCTGGTATTTAAAACTGGTGTAGCTTTCTGTACCTAAATGGAGCCCCAAACTTTTAATCAGTCACTTATTTATTTTTTGTACCACCTCAGAGCTAGAGTGTTGGAAAGGGCTACGTATAACATATGGGGCAAATGGTATTGACTATGGAATAAAGGCTTTTTGTACAATAGCCAGAAGTACTGTAATTAAAACAAAAAACTTTGTTAAAGAATAAATGCATACAAAAAGTGCATATACTCAAGCCTTAAAGGTTTATATAACTTATCACTAGCTAAACATACTTGTGTGACCAGCAGAATAACTGTGTGTGTGTGTGTGTGTGTGTGTGTGTGTGTGTTCCTGTTGCTATTAGGGTTATCACTGGGGTTTGGCACCTGCATGACAAATCCACTGCTCTGACTGCTCCTCCTCTTTTCTCTCCTTTTCTTTTTTAATAGAGACAGAGAGAAATTGGGGGTGGAGAGAGAGGGAGAGAGAAAGAGAGGAACCTGCAGCACTATTTCATCATTCGTGAAGCTCCCCCCCCCCCCCCCCCCGCAGGTAGGGACTGGGGCCTTTCACCTAGGTCCTTACACAAGATGATGTGTTCACTTAACAGGGTGTGCCACTGCCTGGACCCCAAGAATTGAATTTTGACTGGTAGCACTTTCATCCTTTTCTTCCCTTCTAATATTTTTTTCTAAACTGAAAATTTTTCTTTTTAAATATTTTTATTTATTTGTGTATTTATTATCGGATAGGACAGAGAGTAATTGAGAGTGGAGGGGAGATCGAGAGGGAGAGAGACCGAGACATCTTCAGACCTGCTTCACCATTCATGAAGTGTTCTTGCAGGTGGGGAGCTGGGGGCTTGAACCCAGATCCTTGCCCATGATGATATGTATGTACACTTAGCCAGGTGCATGACCGCCTGGCTCCCCAGAATTTTCTCTTTTTTAAAAAAATTTTTTTACTATCTTTATTTATTGGATAGAGACAGCCAGAAATCAGGAGGGAAGAGGGAGAGAGACAGAATGATACCTGCAGCCCTGCTTCACCACTTGCAAAGCTTTCCCTTTTCAACCAGGTGAGCCACCACCTGGCCCCCCAAAAAAATTATTCTATAAGTTGAATAGTAACAATGACAAAGATAGATCACTATAGATAAAATTGGGAGAAGTTAATACTTCTGTTTTTTCTTCTTTATAGTATACTATAAGAGTAAGAGTTATTTTCATGGGAGTCAGGCAGTAGCGGGTTAAGCACACGTGGCGCAAAGCGCAAGGACTAGCATAAGGATCCCGGTTCGAGCTCTTGGCTCCCCACCTGCAGGGGAGTCGCTTCACAGGCGGTGAAGCAGGTCTGCAGGTGTCTGTCTTTCTCTCCTCCTCTCTGTCTCCCCATCTCTCTTCATTTCTCTCTGTCCTACCCAACAATGATGACGTCAATAACAACAATAATAACTACAACAACAGTAAAAACAAGGGCAACAAAAAGGAAATAAATAAATATTAAAAATATTTATTTTCATTACTGAAGGTAGAGAATTAGATCAGAATTTTTTTTTACTTTTTAAAAATATTTATTCCCTTTTGTTGCCATTGTTGTTTTATTGTTGTAGTTATTGTTGTTGTTGGATAGGACAGAGAAATTGAGAGAGGAGGGGAGACAGAGAGGGGAGAGAAAGACACCTGCAGACCTGCTTCACCGCTTGTGATTTCCCTGCAGGTGGGGAGCCAGGGATCCTTGCGCCAATCCTGTCCTTGTGCTTTGTGCCACTTGCCCTTAACCTGCTGCGCTACTGCCCGACTCTCTAGATCAGAGATTGGAAGTTTAGTTTGCTCTCTCTCTCTCTGTCTCTCTGTCTCTCTCTCTGCCTCTCTCTCTCTCAGAACAGCTCCTTGCCTACATGGTACTGGAAACTGAGTCTAGGACCTTGGTTTTCTAGGTATGTGCTGTAACATCAAGCTACCTCCCTTGGCCCTTAGATGTATTTTGCACTTCATAGTTTGAGTCTGGGAACCAGCACAGGAAGGATGACTGACGAAAAACTAGAGGGAATCAGACCTTGTTTCCAGTCACAGTGAAATTGAGTCTCTCACCTACAGTCTGTGGTTTTTGGCCCTACTGCTGAACTATCTAGCTGTTGAGGAGGAAAGTGACATCACAGTGTGCCTGCTCCTGGAAATGCTTGGGCTGCGCTGGCATGTGCAACTCCAAGAGTTCTACCTACTTTGTTTATAACCTTGTCTTTGGCATCCAGGTAGATGCCAGACTGTGCCAGGTCATGTTGTCTGTGTGTGATCCCCCCCCTTTTTAAAAGGATTTTATTTATTTATTAGTGAGAAAGATAGGAGGAGGTAGGTAGAGAGGAAGAACTAGACGTCACTCTGGTACATGTGCCGCTGGAGATTGAATTTGGGACCTCATGCTTGAGGATTTGATTATTTAACTACTGCGCTGCCTCTTGGACCACTGTGTAATCCTTTTTTGTTCTAACAGTTTTTAATTTTTTAAAATTAAAAAAAAATTATTTTAATTTTTTAATTTTTTATATTTATTTATTTATTTATTTATTTTCCCTTTTTGTTGCCCTTGTTGTTTAAAATTTTTTATTTTTTAAGGGCGCCAGAACCAACTATCACCAGCTGCCCAAACATCAAAAATTATGCTTCTGAAATCTCTTGATGTCAATTCCGTGCGCAGAGAGAATGAGGTGCCCTATGTGTGTCACTCAGGACACAAGCCCCTTTTCTATCCTTCCCTCCTTCCTTCCTTCCTTCCTTCCCTCCCTCCTTCCTTCCTTCCTTCCTTCCTTCCTTCCTTCTTTCCTTTCTTTTTTTTTTTTTTCTTGCTGTTAGCTGCCACTGAGGTAGAGGTGCTCTGTTGATAAAGAGCAGATACAGAATTTCACATCCAGACCTCAATAACCATTTTTAACTTGAAACACTTTTCTTAGGAGTTGATTCTCCAGAATCCTTCCCTTATTTGGTGTCTTGCTTAAATCCAAAGCTCATACAGAGTTGTCAGAGCTCCCTGTATGCTGGTTATTTGCTTTTTTGGTGCCCATAGCAGAGTGGCTTTCAAAACCTTCTTTGTGGCCACATCTTTTTTAAACTGAAGGTCTCATTTTCTCCTAGGTTATTAAATTAGTTCTTGCTCCTCCCTTTCCTGAGAGATTCAGGGGTTTCCATTATTGTGGTAGGTAAGTAGGGAGGAAGAGTATGTTTTTAGATATTTTTTCTGGATTATCCACAATCCACTGGTGATAGTATGTGAATGACTTGTGTTCTTTGACTCATGAATAATTATTTCCTAAACAAGAGCAATACGGAACTATTTCCTTATTAATCAGGCAGATTGTAGATTGATCTTGGAAAATATTAGTTTTTTGTTTCTTACTGCTTTTATTGTTTTTACTGCTATCGAAAAATTTTTTTAAAGTTATTTTATTTTTTATCCCTTTATTTATTATTGGATATAGACAGAGAGAAGTTGAGAAAGGAGTGTGGTAGTGAGTGGGAGAGAGACAGACTCTTGCAGCCCTGCTGCACCACTCATGAAGCTTTCCCCCTGCAGGTGGAAACCAGAGGTTTGATCCTGGCTCCTTGCTCACTGTAATGTTTGCACTTAACCAGGTGCATCACCACCTGGCCCCAGAAAACAAGCTTTTAGTATTTACTTATTTATTTTTTGATAGAGACCGAAAAACTGAGAGGGGAGTGAGAGCAAGAGAAGGAGAGAAAAGAAAGGCGCCTGCAGCTCTGCTTCACCGCTCAGGAAGCTTCCTCTCTACAAGTGAGGGCCAGGGGCTTGAACCTGGATCCTTCTGTACTATAGTATGTGCGTGCCAATACCTGGCCCCTTGTTAGTAATTTTTTTTTTTTTTTTTTTTTTGGTAACCAGAGCACTACTCAGCTCTGGCTTGTGGTGGTGTGGGGGATTGAACCTGGGACTTCTGTAACCTCAGGCATGAGAATCTCTTTGCATAATCATTATGCCCCTCCGCCTGTTAGTAATTGCTCTTATTTTTCTCTTTTCTGTCTTCTGGCTGATACTCTTTTAAGGAATAGTTGTTTAGTGAACAGTACCACTCCACCATTTTGTACAATACCACCCCACCTCTTTGTTTTCCACTGTCAAAGTATTTTCTTGTACCACTTGTGTATATGATGCTACAGGAGAGTTTTCAGCTATTCTCAGTTTCCTCTGGTGCCATGATGATCACACCTAGGGCCTTGCAAATAGTAGGATTGGTACTGTATTGGATGAATTGTCTCCTGGCCTCTGTTTCTTTATTTCTTTGTGACACAGATATAACAGTAGCACTACCTGCAGAATTGAGTAATTGAAAGATTGAGTAAATTTGAAAGGTTATAATACGACAGACATTGGTACTTGGATAGTTAGTACCTTACACATAAAAGGTACTGTGGAGTTTTTGATTATTATTAAGGTTGTTGAGCATGACTTATTTGCTATATTCAGTTGGAAAACTTTGAGTTCATAAACCAAATTGTGTCTGAGTTGCTTAGGTTACTTTTACTTTTAACTACTAAGAACAGAGTTAGCCCTGTGAATTTAATCTGTCCTTAGTTGGTGGCTGTCTCCAGTTTCTGAAAGGTAGAACCCAATGGATAAAATTACGTTAGACTGCACTCTGCACAGTGTGTGGGCTAGTTGGGCACAAGCAGAATACTAGATAAGCGCTTCCAACCCTTTGCTCCCATTGACTGAGATTTTTTTTTGCCTCCAGGGTTATTGCTGGGGCTCTATGAATCCAATGCTCTTGGAAGATATTTTTTCCCTTTTGTTGCCCTTGTTATTGCTGTCATTGGATAGGAGAGAAGTTGAGAGAGGAAGGGAAGACAGTGAGGGGGAGAGAAAGATAGACACCTGCAGACCTGCTTCACCATTTGTGAAGAGACTCCCAGGTGGGAAGCTGGGAGCTCGAACTGGGATCCTTACTCCAGTCCTTGTGCTTTGTGCCATGTACGCTTAACCCGCTGTGCTACTGCCCGGCCCCCTTGACTGAGATTTGTTTGTGCTTTAGAATATATCTTTTTCACGTACTCTGTGGCAAGCCAGAAACCGTAAAAGCATACAAGTAGTACTGTGATGACAGCTCTTCATCCCATCCATCTCTTCATCTGCCCACTTAGCATCTATCAGTAAGTCCTGTGTTCTGTGGTATAGAAATGAGTTTTTAAACATATTTTATTTATTTATTAGTTAATGAGAGAGATAGGAGAAGAGAGAGAGAACCAGATACCACTCTGGCACATGTGCTGCCGGGGATTGAACTCAGGACCTCATGCTTGAGAGTCCAGCACCTTATCCACTGTGCCACCTCCCGGACCACATAGAAATGAGTTTTTTGAGTGGGAGTAGATAGCATTAATGATAGGTAGCATTAATGCCTGAGGCTCCAAAGTCCCAGGCTTGATCCCCCACACTCCCAGATAGCCAGAACTGAGCAGTGCTCTTTAACAAAAAAGAAAAATAATGACTTTTTCACGAAAGGAGCTCACAGTATAGAGCTGTGTTTACCAATATGGGAAGCACTAGTTATATATGGATATTTAAATTTATTAAAATGAGGGGCCGGTGATGCTGCACCTGGTTGAGCACACATGTTACAATGTGCTAGGACTCAGGTTTGGGACCCCGGTTCCCACCTGGAGGGGGAAGACTTTGTGAGTGGTGAAGCAGTGCTGCAGGTGTCTCTCTTTCTGCTCCTCTGTCTCTCCCTACCCTCTCGATTTCTGTCTTTATCCAATAAAGATTTAAACAGCTTTAAAAAATTTATTAAAATGAAATAAAATTATTACTAATTCTTCAATCATAGTAACTACCTTTTAGATACTCATGTGCCTGTTGGTCTGTAAAGATAAGCAGCTTTCAGGGGCCCAGGTGGTGGCACACCTAGTTGAGCGCACATGTTACAATGCTCAAGGACCTGGGTTCAAACCTCTGGTTCCTACCTGTAGGGAGAAAGTTTTGAAAGTGGTAAAGCAGTGCTGCAGGTGCCTCTTTCTCTCTTTCTCCCTCTCCCTACCCCCTTTCTCCCGCCCCTTTCAATTTCTGACTCGTCTCTATCCAATAAATGAAGATAATAATTTTTAATTTATTTTTTATTTAAGAAAGGATAAATTAACAAAGCCATAGGGTAGGAGGGGTACAATTCCACACGATTCCCACCACCCAATCTCCATATCCCATCCCTTCCCTGATAGCTTTTCCACTCTCTATCCCTCTGGGAGCATGGACCCAGGGCCGTTTTGGGTTGCAGAAGGTGAAGGTCTGGCTTCTGTAATTGCTTCCCCGCTGAACATGGATGTTGACTGGTCGGTCCATACTCCCAGTCTGCCTCTCTCTTTCCCTAGTAGGGTCTCTGGGGAAGCGGAGCTCCAGGACATATTGGTGGGGTCTTCAGTCCAGGGAAGCCTGGCCGGCATCCTGATGGCATCTGGAACCTGGTGGCTGAAAAGATAGTTAACATACAAAGCCAAACAAATTGTTGAGCAATCATGGACCCAAAGCTTGGAATAGTGGAGAGGAAGTGTTGGGGGGGGGGGGTGCTCACTGCAAACTCTAGTGTACTTCTGCTTTCAGGTATATATTTTGCACTTGTTTATGGATACATGTGAATATATGCTCTCTCTCACAGAACCTGGTGTATATCTAGGTTTTGGGACTTTGTTAGAAAGTGATCCACCTAGGATCAAATTAGAGAATGCTCTGAAAGGAAAGGTCTCACCCAAGTAATGAAGCTGAAGGGTTGTCATTCCACACGTGAAGTCTCTGGACACAGTCTGAGCTGAAGCATGTTGAGGTGGCAATCGTTGGTGTTGATTAGGTTGCGATCGGCTGATGCAGTATTATTTGATATGGATTGGGAGAGGCATGCGGGAAAGTGGGCCCTATCCTAAGGTTCTAGGACTGGGAGAAATATAGGCTCTATAGTGGAGATGTGAGGTTCCTGCTGTCTTAGGGTTCAAAAAGACAATCGATAGTTAATGTTATCATCACATTATTTGGTAATTGGGTTAACTTTGAAAAGTCCTTTTGTTAGGGTTTGCTGTATAGTACCCAGTATTTTGTAAATAGCTGTGCCACTGGTTGCCTCTGATCTACTTGGTCTTGGCTTTTGAGAGAGTCGGCATATCATATACACAGCCTATATATTAAGAAGACTCAGTCTGTGTTTTAAAAACTTCGAGGCATACAATTAATTTTCCCCCTCTCATATTAACTAACTAGTGATTTATATGACTACACTTTACTAGGAGTGTACATAAACACCATTCCCACCACCAAAAGACTGTGTCCCATCCCTCCCACCTACCCCCACCCCCCACTGTCCCAGGAAGCTGCATGTCTACCCCTCACCACAGGGTTTTTACTTTGGTGCCCTACGATAATATTTTTTTTACAAAATGGTAAGCAACTTTCTATCACCTTGGAAAACTTTTATTGGCTAGAGATGACCTAATGACAGATACATGCATAAATTAAGATGTATTGTGATAACTAGTCACAGAGCTGCTATGTGAAATATGTCTAGAGACTAAAGGAAGTTACCAGATTCAGTCTGGAAGTAGAGCATTGGGGGAGTTAGCCACTAAGGTTATCCCTGGGTCTTGGTACCTACACGGTGAATCTACCACTCAGGGTGCCCCCCCTTTAAATTCGATAATATAGAGAAGTGTGTGTGTGTGTGTGTGTGTGTGTGTATGTGGGGAAGAGATCTGTAGCACTGCTTTGCTGCTTATGAAGCTTCCCCTGCCATAAGTGGGGTCTGGGGGTTTGAACCTGGGTCCTTGCACATTGTAACATGTGTGTTCAACCAGGTGCACTGCCATCTGGTCTCAGTGGAATTAGTTTTAAGCAAAGAAAATTTTGACTTTGTTAGATATAGAAGGGAGTAAGGTTGGAATAACTCAGCTTGTTAGAGTGCAGGACTTGAATGCTCCATGTTTAGTTCCCACTGCCACACCCTCTGGTTTCTCTCTGCTGTTGAAGTATGCAGGCTGTGTCAGATGGGTGGGGGCAGAAAGTACAGTTAGAGATGAGACTGAGATGGCTATTTGTTTCAGTATTTAATAGTCAACTTAGGTGAACTTACTGTAGTAAACAAACGACACAAAGTCCGTGTGTGTGTGTGTGTGTGTGTGTGTGTGTGTGTAGAAAATGATGTGCTGGGAGTTAGGCGGTAGTGTAGCAGGTTAAACGCACGTGGCGTGAAGTGCAAGGACTGGCTTAAGGATCCTGGTTTGAGCCCCCGGCTCCCCACCTGCAGGGGAGTTGCTTCACAGGTGGTGAAGCAGGTCTGCAGGTGTCTGTCTTTCTCTCCCCCTCTCTGTCTTCCCCTCCTCTCTCCATTTCTCTCTGTCCTATCCAACAGCGATGACATCAATAACAATAATTACAACAGTAAAACAACAAGGGAATAAATAAATAAATATTTAAAAAAATAATGTGCTGTGGCGCCAGGTGGTGGCACACCTGGTTAAGCACACACATTACAGTAAGCAAGGACCCAGGTTCAAGTCCCTGATTCCCACCTGCAGGGGGAAAGCTTCACAAGTGGTGAAGCAGGGCTGTAGGTGTCTGTTTCTTTCTCTATCCCCTCTCAGTTTCTCTCTGTCTCTATCCAATAATAAATAAATAAATAAATAAAAAATAATGGGAACAATTTGCATTTGAAAAAAATCTTTAAAAAATGATGTGCTGTTAAAAAATGGATAAACTAGGGGGTCTGGCAGTAGCGCAGTAGGTTAAGCACACATGGTTTAAAGTACAAGGACCAGTGTAAGGATCCTGGTTCGAGCCCCTGGCTCCCCACTTGCAGGGCCGTTGCTTCACAAATGGTGAAGTAGGTCTGCAGGTGTCTGTCTTTCTCTGTCTTACCTCCCTCTCAATTTCTGTCCTATATAAACAACAACGACAACAACAATAATAATGATAAGCAAAAAGGGCAACAAAAGGGAAAAAAATAGCCTTCAGGAGCAGTGGACTCGTAGTGTAGGCACCGAGCCCCAGCAATAACCCTGAAGGGAAGAAGAAAAAAAGAATGAAGAAAATTGGATAAAGTAGAACAGCGATTCTCAGGCTTTGCTGCACAGTACAGTCATTGTTGAATTTTAAAAAATACTGATATCCAGGTCTCACCCATATGCCAATTAAATCAGAATGTCTATGGTGGAAGCTTGGTAACTGTATTTTCAAAAACTGCAGACACTTCCAGGTGCTGTGAAGTTTGGAATTACTGTAAGTACAAAGAGTTAAGTACAAATACCCCAGAGGTAGGAGTTTGCTTGGCACATTCAAGACGGGAGACAGTTGGAGTGGGGAAGGTGGTTACATAGGCCCTTTGTAGATCATGGTAAAGACTTTGGTTTTTATTCTGATGTTAATTGTGGTCTCTTGTATTGGAATGTAGCAGATGGAACTTGTATTTCTCATGATCAGAATCCTTAAATCCATCTTGATAGAACTGTTTTTCTGTTGTACATTTGTCTGAGTTTTGCTAACAAACCTTCTAAATTAAAGATTTCAATTCTTGTGGTCCGGGAGGTGGCGCAGTGATAAAGCTTTGGACTTTCAAGCATGAGGTCCTGAGTTCGATCCCCAGCAGCACATGTGCCAGAGTGATGTCTGGTTCTTTCTCTCTTCTCCTATTTTTCTCATTAAAAAGTAAATAAACTCTTAAAAAAAAAAAAAATATATATATATATATATATAAAGATTTTAATTCTTATAGTGATAACTACATTCTTTGTCTTTTTTTATATCTATTCATTTATTTTCCCTTTTGTTGCCCTTGTTTTTTTATTGTTGTAGTTGTTATTGTTGTTGTTACTGATGTCATTGTTGTTGGATAGGACAGAGAGAAATGGAGAAAGGAGGGGAAGACAGGGGGAGAGAATGATAGACACCTACAGACCTGCTTCACCGCCTGTGAAGCTACTCCCCTGCAGGTGGGGAGCTGGGGGCTCAAACCGGGATCCTTAAGCCGGTCCTTGTGCTTTGCGCCATGGGCACTTAACCGGCTGCACTATCGCCCAACCCCCAACTATATTATTTTTCTACACTGTTAATATTAGTACTCATACATTGTTTTTCTTGTCTTTTTTATTATCAGCTTAATCTATGTAATCATTATCAAAACTATTTTAATAGATTTTTAAAAAAGATTTTATTTATTTATTCATGAGAAATGATAAGAGAATGAGAAAGAACCAGACATCACTCTGTACATGTACTGCTTGGGACTGAACCTCATGCTTGAAAGTCCAAAGCTTTATCCACTGTGACACCTCCTGGACCACTTTTATTTTTTAAGTTTTTATTTATTTATTTTAAATTTTATTTGTTTATCAATGAGAGGGAAAGGAAGAGAGAAAGAACCAGACAGAAAGAACCAGGTGGTGCACTCTGGTACATGTGCTGCTGGGGGTTGAACTCAGGACCTCATGCTTGAGAGTCCAATGCTTTGTCTACTGCGCCACCTCCTGGACCACTTTTAATAGATTCTTCAGCTGTCACTTTAGAAGTTAATGTGTTCCTGATGTGGAAATATGCATCATCCTGTACTCTTTCAGTCATGGTACTTTGTAATTGTGTCACCTTCACAACAGGGATTATCTCTGCATAGTAGGAAATTATTTCTGCTTTGTTCACAGTATGTGCACTGTGTCCTACACATAGATGGTGCCCAGTAAGTTTTTGTTGAATGAATGGGGTGGACAGAGTGTGGGAAAGGACCTCACCATTCTCATACTCTGTTGTCCCAGAGATGATGTGTCTGAGTTTGTGTATGTGGCTTTGAAGAAGCATTTTCTGGTTGCCCACCTCATCATTGAATAGCTTCATTCATTTTCTTTTTTCTCACTTTGTTCAGAATAGACTTGGGGTGTCCCAGCAACCCTACAATTTGGGTAGTTGGGTGGCTATGAGAGTTCTCAGGCACTGAGAGAGATGAGTCAGAGTGAAAACTCATTCAGAAAGTAACCTAGTCAGAGCAACAGTGATGCCCTTTGGTTGAACTCTTTTTCTCTGTGTACCTTAGGATGCTGCAGTGGTGGTGGCTCTTTTGAGCTGTTTGCTAGATTGTCAGATTCTAGTTTAGAGATTCATAAACCTAAAACCTAAAGGCACTTTCCCTTGATTAGGGGATATTTTGGGAAATGTCTAGGGGTGTTCTAGTTTGGATGAAGCCCTTTTTGGACAGTTGTGTAGTTTGTATCCAATTACTTAGCCCTACTGTGGCTTCTTCTTCATCTTCTTCTTTTTTCATATGTTTATTTATTATTGAATAGAGACAGAGAAATTGAGAGAGGGAAGGGGCAATGGGGAGAGAGACAAGACACCTGCAGCCCTGATTCGCCATTCATGAAGCTTTCCCCCTGCAGGTAGGGACCAGGGGCTTGAACTTGGGTCCTTATGCAGTGTATGTGAGTGCTTAACCAGGGGTGCCACTGCCATGGTCTTCCCCTCCACACACCCCTTTTTAACACCACAGCACTGCTCAGCTCTGGTTTATTATGGTAGTGGTGGTGGTGGTGGTGGGGAGATACTAAACTTGGGACTTTGGGGCCATAGGCATGAGAGTCTCTTTGCATAACCATTATGCTGACTATTCCTGCCTCCCATTTTTATTCTCTAAAGCTTTTGGAGTATCTTGAGTTCAAAAACTTTGAGAGCAGCATTCCCCCCAACCCCCTTCTCCTAGACTTGGATGGTGTTTTCTGTGAAGCTGGCAAGCAAGATTAGACTTAACTAAACCCATATAATTTTGTACTTTTTTTTAATTTTAAAAGTGAAAGTAGCACTATAGATTGGTCATTCATTTGAAGTGATAGGAAGTAAGTAGCTATCAGAATATCCTGAAAGTGGAGGTTCTTCTAAAATGTGCTCATCTTTATCTCTTCAGTACAAGAGGATTTTTTCTGTGCAGGGTACTTATGTGGTAACTTTTAAGTGTTGTGTAGGTAAACAACAAAAAAAATTATTTTGGGAAACACTAGTAAAATTTAATGTATCATGAAATACTCTTTTAACTTTTTGAACCACTAAAATTTAAAAGCCTCTCTTACCTCATGGACCATATAGAAACAGGTGCCAGAATAGATCAGACGCATGAGCTATAGTTTGTTGACCCCCTGCTGGTTCCCAGTGACTATTTTTCAGAATTACTTGGAGACCCTTTAAAAAATGCCAATTTGCAATCATCCCTGCCCTCTCCCCACCAGATTATGACTCTGTAGGACTGAGGATTCTGTATTTTTTTTATGATATGCATTAAAAACTCAGTATTACAGAGTCACTGATACTGATCAGCCTTTTTTATTTTATAGTTGAAGTAACAGCCTTAGAAAGTTGATGTGATTTGCTGATAATTTTATAGCAAATAAATGACACAACTAAACTTTGAATTCAGTTCTTTGACTTGCAAAGCAACAATCTTTATTTATATCATTTTGTCTTATTCCCCCCTGCCAATAAACAAGCACTGTATAAATATACAATACTGACAAATTTGTGATTTCTTTTATTAAAAATTTAAACACAATGTCAGTGTCTTTGCTGAAAGCCTTCCAGGTACTCTGAGTTCAGCTGTCCCCCTGCTTGCTGGCTGCTGATTTGACACTCGGCCCAATTTCCTTCTGGTCTGCTAGCTTTCAGTAGGAGAGATAATGAAGTAATAGGAAGTAAATTGCTTTAATGTTAAGACAATTATTGGGCAGCACTAAATAAACTACAGTGTGAGGGTGAGAGCCATTGTTTTAAGGGATGCATTAGTTGGAAGAAGTGCTTTTAAGAGATACATTTTATGCTTGGGTTCACATGACTCAGATCCAGCCATGTAAGTAGGACATCTCTACATGGAACTTGTGCTTAATTAGAGCTAATTGAGCTGTCATCCTGCCCAGGACAGTTCAGCAGTGGAGAAATCAAACTGAAGAATAGCCATCATCTCTTTTCTGCCTCGGCCTGGTTGTGGCTCTGTAATCCAAGGAAGGGATCTGTTTTGCTTCCAATAAAGCATTTGAATTTAGCTGTGTGGCTTGTTCGTACTTCTTTCTTTATCCATTCACTGGAAAGAGGAACACTAAAAATCTTAATGAATAAATTTTTATCTCATCTAAAGGTCAGTTGCATCACTGATTTATGTTTTGTTTGCCAGGATGTCTTTTTTAAAAAAAATGTTCATTCCCTTTTGTTGCCCTTGTTGTTTTACTGTTGTTGTTGTTATGTCATTGTCGTTGGATAGAACGAAGAGAAATGGAGAGAGGAGGGGAAGACAGAGGGGGAGAGAAAAGTAGACACCTGCAGACCTGCTTCACCGCCTGTGAAGCAACTCACCTGCAGGTGGGGGGGGGGCTCAAACTGGGACCCTTATGCCGGTCCTTGTGCTTTGCGCCATGTGCGCTTAACCTGCTGCGCTACCGCCTGACTCCCCCTTTGTTGTCTTCTTCCTCCCTTTTTTATCTTTTCTTCTTCTTTCTCCCTCCCTCTCTCTCTCCCTCCCTGATTCCTTCCTTCCTGGTAGAAACTGAGAGAAATTGAGAGGGAGGGAGATACTCCTGCAGCGCTGTTTCACTGCTTGTGAAGTCCCCTCCCCCCACGGGTTCTACCGCACCTGGCCTCACACCATCCCATCCCACCTTCTCCTCTTCCTTTTGCTTTTTCTCCTCCTTTCCCATTTTATCGGGCAGGTGTGGTGGTGGTGATGGTGAATGGCTTACAGTACATCTCATTTTCTTTCTTTCACTTTTAAAATGAGGCGCCAGGGAGTGAGCCAGGGACTTTGTCCATGCATGCTGTTGCTGAGTGACCTTCCAGGCCCAAGCTTGCTGCTTCCCTTCTTTCCTTCTATTCTTTCCCCCTCTTTTCCCTTTTTTTCTCTTCTCTTCTCTTCTCTTCTCTTCTCTTCTCTTCTCTTCTCTTCTCTTCTCTTCCCCTTCCTTCCTTCCTTCCTTCCTTCCTTCCTTCCTTCCTTCCTTCCTCTCTTTCTTTCTTTCATCTAGAGAAGGAGAAAAGTAAAGAGGGAGAGTGAGGCATGGGGAGAAGAGGCACCTTAGCACTGCTCCGTGATCACGCAGGGAGCTTCCTGATTGCCATCTAGCATACTTCCATGTGGTTCTAGTGCTCCAGCCACTAGAATCTTGTACATGGTAAGGTGTGTGCTCTACTTGACAAGCTATTACCCAGCCCAAGGCTTCTCCTGACTGATGGTTACTGACCATTAAAAGAAGCAGTGCTTCCTAGCACGTTTATCTTAGGTTTTGGAATATAAATAGTTGACAAGTTGGTATATATATATATATATATATATATATATATATATATATATATATATAATTTTATTTATTTATTTATTTATTTATTTATTTATTTTTATTACATGACAAGTTTCTTGGCATTGGGAATCCTGTCTTCCTGGTTTGCTCTTGATTATGCCTTGATAGAAACACAGCAGCTTCCTCCTCACTCCCGTTATCTTAGTGCTTTAAGGAAATAATACATGGGTTTTGGTTATATGTTCTCTGTGTTTTTGCCACCATTAAATTTGATCTCTATGTGTCATATCTAAGAGACTAAATAACCTCTTAAGGTGTAACATTTTTTTAGTGTTTATTATATAAAAATGGTGATATTTTTGGCAGATATTAGAAAATAATTTCTACTAAATAATTAAAAATAATTTTAAAAAATTTATTTAAGAAAGGATTAATTAACAAAACCATAAGGTAGGAGGGGTACAACTCCATACAATTCCCACCACCCAATCTCCACAACCCACCCCCTCCCCCGATAGCCCTCCCATTCTCTATCCCTCTGGGAGCATGGACCCAGGGTCATTGAGGGTTGCAGAAGGCAGAAGGTCTGGCTTCTGTAATTGCTTCCCCGCTGACCATGGGCATTGACTGGTCGGTCCATACTCCCAGTCTGTCTCTCTCTTTCCCTATTAGGGTGTGTCTGAGATCCAGGACACCTTGATGGGGTCTTCAATCCAGGGAAGCCTGGCCAGCATCCTGGTGGCATCTGGAACCTGGTGATTGAAAAGAGTTAACATACGAAGCCAGACAAATTGTTGAGCAATCATGGACCCAAAGCTTGGAATAGTGGAGAGGAAGTGTTAGGCAGGTACTCACTGCAAACTCTAGTATACTTCTGCTTTCAGGTATATATTTTGCAGTAGTTTATGGATACGTGTGAACATAAGCTCTCTCTCACAGAAACTGGTGTATATCTAGGTTATGGGACTTTGTTAGAAAGTGAACCACCTGAGATGAAATTAGAGTGTACTATAAAAGGAAAGGTCTCACCCGAGTAATGAAGCTGAAGGGTTGTCATTCCACACGTGAAGTCTCTGGACACAGTCTGAAGTGAAGCATGTTGAGGTGGCAATCGTTGCATTGGTTAGGTTATGATCGGCAGATGCAGTATTATTTGATATGGATTGGGAGAGGCATACGGGAAAGTGGGCCCTATCCAAGGGTTCCAGGACTGGGGGGAAGTAGGGGCTCTATAGTGGAGATGTGAGGTTCCTGCTGTCTTAGGGTTCAAAAAGACAATCGATAGTTAATGTTATCATCACATTAATTGGTAATTGGGTTAACTTTGAAAAGTCCTTTTGTTAGGGTTTGCTGTACAGTACCCAGTATCTTGTATATAGCTATGCTATTGGTTGCTTCTGATCTACTTGGTCTAGGCTTTTGAGAGAGTCTGCATATCAATTACACAGCCTATATATTAAAAAGACTCAGTTTGTGTTTTGAAAAACTTCGAGACATACAATTAATTTTCCCCCTTTCATATTAATTAACTAGTGGTTTATATGACTACATTTTACTAGGAGTGTACATAAACACCATTCCCACCACCAAAAGACTGTGTCCCATCCCTCCCACCCACTCCCACCCCCCACTGGCCCAGGAAGCTGCATGTCTACCCTTCACCACAGGGTTTTTACTTTGGTGCCCTACTTACAGTTTGATCAGGTCCTGCTTTTAGTTTCCCTTTCAGATCTTCTTACTCAACTTCTGTTGATGAGTGGGATCATCCCATACTCATCTTTATCTTTCTGACTTAGTTCACTTAACATAATTCCTTCTAGCTCTGTCCAAGATGGGTCAGAGAAGGTGGGTTCATTGTTCTTGATAGCTGCAATTAAAAATAATTTCTAAAGCACTTTAGAAATGCACATTGGGATTCTGTTCAATACTGACTACTTTTTACTACCCTTTAAATAATTTACTTTTCAGAAATTAAGTTTTCTACACAATTATTTAGTAGTGGGAATGGCTATTTAGGAATTATGTTGGACGTACTTTAGAATTCTCTTGTGTTGTATTGTTGGTTCTGATTATTCCAGGCTTATTCAGGGTGGTGGGGTCATAGACTTTCTTTTAATTCATTCATCTTTTTTCTTTACCACCAGAGTTATTGCTGGGGCTCAATGCATACATGACAACTCCATTTTTTTTCACTGCTTAAGGAATTTTTATTAAAGCAAGAATTTTATAGTCCAAATTGTGTTTCCTTGCTCAGTTATCACCTATGTTATTTAAAACAGAACTGACACTCTGAGCTATTCCACAGTAAAGAATTACAAAATTAAAGTAAGGAATGCTTTAAATTTTTGTACTTTGCTGAAAATTCTTTTCCCTAGGGTCTATAAAACATTAATTTGTTTTTATATTTTGTTTTCTTTTTGTGGTTTTTTTGTTTGTTTGTTTTTAAATCAATAAGTAATCTAGGACTAGCACTGTTTGCTAGGCCTGGCATTTGCTTGGTACACAAGGTTCAAAGTTTCCTTCTTTTATTTATTTTATATTTTCCAACGTTTTTTTCCCCATACTATTTAAATTTTTCGATGCTTAGATATTTTTCCTTTGGTGAAGCAACTCCATTTTTTTTTTTTTTAAATAGGGATAAAGAGAAATAGGGTGTGAGAGAGAGGGAGGGAGAAAGAGATACATGTGTAGCACTGCTACTCCACTGCTCATGGAATTTCTCCGCTGCAGTAAGGATCACCAACATGAGTCCAGTTCCTTCAGCTTCATAAGTTGTTCACTCTACTGCATGTGCTCACCACCTGGCCCCCTACAGTCATAGAGTTTTAAAAAATTATTTATTTTATATGAGATAGAGAGTTTCACATGAGAAAAAGGGAAGATAGCATTCTGGGAACATGTGATGCTGACTTTTGAGACAGAACCTCAAGCATGCAAGTCCTAAACATGCCAGATGAGCTATTTTATTTACTCAACTGCTATATTGTTGTTTCTGAAAAGCTTCTTTCTCCTTCTTTGCTCCATAATTAATAAAGTACTGAGTCATTTTGGGATAATAACTACCAGAGATTGCATTAAACATTTATTCCTCAAAATATTTTCATTCATGTTATTTCATTTCATTCTTACTGAGGACTCTATTGTCTATAAGGATATATCTATTCAGCTGAGCTATATAAATTTACATCAGTGGTAGAAAATCCATTTTACTCTTGAGACACAAGCCATTTTATTCATAATCCCACAGCTAATGGCATAGCAGACTTGATTATGAATGTTTAGAGAACTACCCATCTGACTACTGCCACTAGTGTTCCCTTTGACCATTGTTTTTAGATGACATGTAAGATTTAGGCGTCCACAGTGAATTGGTTTTGAGTTGAACTAGAGTCAAGAATTGTTTAATAGATCCAATACTGTCTCTCAGGGTTACACCTAAGAAATATTTTTAGTTTCTGGTGAAATATGTAAATGTTGGAAGAAGATCTGTAAGCAGTGAAGGAGTAGCATTCTCTCTCTCTTTTTTAATATCACTTTATTGGGGGAAATATTTATTTATTGCCTCTGGGGTTCTGTGCCTGCACTATGAATCCACTGCTCCTGGAGGCTATTTTTTCCCCTTTTGTTGCCCTTGTTGTTCATCATTATCATTGTTGTTGGATAGGACAGAGAAAAATCGAGAGGGTGGAGAGAAAGATTAACATCTGTATTCCTGCTTCACTGCTTGTGAAGTGAACCCCCTGCAGGTGGAGAGCCAGGGGCTCAATCCGGGATCCTTATGCCTTCCCTGCATTTCGCATCATGTGTGCTTAACCTGCTCTGATACTGCCTGGCCCCTGGGGAAATAATATTTTAAAAGACAATTATCATTCAGTACAGTTTCTTGATCTCATCATGATCGATGTCTGTGCACTACCTCTACCACCAAATGAAATCTTCTGCCCTGAGTTAGTTTATAGGAGTGAATTGTTGAGTCATGCCATTAGGGATTGGGTAGTGGCACATCTGGAAGAGCATATGTTACCATGCGTAAAGATCCAGATGGTCTCCACATGTGGGGTGGGGGGGTGTCTCCTGGGTGGTGGAGCAGTGCTGCAGGTATCTATTTGTGTCTCTATAAAAGAAAAATGGGGGCAGGTGGTTGTGCAGCGGGGTTAAGTGCACATGCGTGAAGTGTAAGGACTGGCATAAGGATCTCGGTTTGAGTCCCGGCTCCCCACCTGCAGGGGGAATCGCTTCACAGGTGGTGAAGCAGGTCTGCAGGTGTCTGTCTCCCCCCCCCCCCCCCCCCCCGTCTTCCCCTCCTCTCTCCATTTCTCTGTCCTATTCAACAACAACAATGGCATCAACAACAACAATAATAACCACAACTATGATAAAAAAAACAAGGGCAACAAAAGGGAAAAAAATAGCCTCCAGGAGCAGTGGATTTGTGGTACAGGCACTGGCCCCCAGCAATAACCCAGGAGGCAAAAAAAAAAGTTTTCTTTCTTTAAGTTCTTTCTGCCTTAGTGCTGACTTTGTATTATTAAAATCAGTGTTGCTTAGGCCCATTTTGATCAGTCTGTAATAAATTTACTTTCTCAGTATAAGATGACTTCTCTCTAGGATGCATTTACATTTTTAGCTTCTTTCCTATTTAAAGTGATATTGGTGACAATAAAGAGAAACTATGTTTAGGGTGGCAGATACTTCCAAAATACAAATAAAGGCTTGATTCTCATTAACCAAGGTCAGCAAGAATATATGTATAGTTTGAAAAATGTCCCTGAGGTTCCTTTCACTTATTAGTTGAAAAACAATCCATTGAATTCCTTTTTATTTTTTATAAGTTAAAAAAAAAATTTTTTTTTTTCATGTCAGACGGGTAATGTGCCGACGTCATAACAAGGTTTGTGGGTGGCACATCTCACGCTCTCGCGTGGCAACCCAATCATCACACTTATGAACTACAAAATGATTTAAAAAAATGTTATGTTTATTTATTTATTGGATAGAGACAGCCAGAAATTGAGAGGGAAGGGAGTCAGAGAGAGACAGACACCTGCAGCCCTGCTTCCCCACTTGTGAAGCTTTCCCTCTGCAGGCGGGGACCAGGGGCTCAAACCGGGTCCTTGTTCATTCTAACATGTGTGCTCGACCAGATGAGCCACCACCCAGCACCTATAAGTTTTTTTTTTTTTTTTTAATATTTACTTATTTGATAGGGACAGCCAGAAATTGAGAGGAATGGGTAGAGATTGAGAGGGGGAGAGAGACAGAGAGACAGAGAGACAACGGCAGCACTGCTTTACCTCTCGTGAAGTTCCCCCTGCAGGTGGGGACCAGGGGCTTGAATTCTTTTTTCTACTAACAGTTAAAAAACAATAAGGATAAGTGTGGATTTGAGTAATTAATTGTGTTTCATCTTCTACCTCTGAGAACTGTAGAAAAATACCACAATATCAAAAAGCCCCATGTTGCTCTTATTTTACTGTTGTAGGTATTATGTGTCATATGAGTTTCCTACTAAATTGGTTGAATTAAAACTGAATTACGTTATGGTTGCTCTTATTTCTTCATCAGCCCTTCATGAATAAGCTCAGCAGTCCTCTTCCTAAGATAGATGCAATAAAAGGGAAGAACAATAGTATCTGGGATTTGAATACCAGGGCTCAAGATCTAACCGTGTCATTTATTGGTTTAAGTTGCTTAAATATCTTAAGTTGCCATGGAGCTGCCAATGGGGGATGGTAATTGGCTTTAGTGAAATGGGCTGTTATTTTCCTATTTCTATCAAGGGACTCTGTATGTATAATTGTAGCCAGTTATAAGGATTCTTCCTGTTTGTATGTGTGATTAACCACTTAGAGTTGGCTACTGTAAAATTGAGTTAAAATATGAATAGAGGGTCTGGGTATTTTTTTTTTCCTTTTCTTCATGTTCCTCTGTTTTAATCATCTGTGTTCCACATGAGAGTAATCACCTGCTAGTTCTCCACCTCTTTACTTAGTTCACTTAGCATATCCATTTCTAGTTCCGTCCATTTTGTTCTAAATGAGACAGCCTCATCCTTTTAATTACAGAGTATTATCCCATTATATATATTCTACAATATCTTTCTCCAGTTTGTTATCATTGGGCACTGCATTGATATTTTTGCCTCTAGGGTTATCTCTGGGGCTTGGTGCCTGCACTATACATCCACTGCTCCTGGAGGCCAACTTTTTTTTTCTTCCCATAGTTGTTGTTGCTGTTACTGTTGTCGGTGTTGTTGCTGCTGCTGCTGTTGTTGGACAGGAGAAATTGAGAGAAGAGAGGAAGACAGAGAGGGGGTAGAGACAGACACCTACAGACCTGCTTCACTGCTTGTGAAGCAACCCCCCTGCAGGTGGGGAGCCAGGGGCTCAAATCAGGATCCTTGTGAACTTCACAGCCCGGCCCTCTGGGCACTAGGTTTTGTGAGAACTATGATGGTTACTGGGGTAAGAGAGAGCATAGAACTTTGGTGGAGGGTGTGGTGACTACCATCTGTGAGTGTGAAATTACACTCCTGAATTCTTAAAACTTTGTGAAGCACTGTTAGATCAATAATATAGGTAAATAGAGTGAAAAAATAAAATTATTTGCTTTTTTAAAACTTATTTTTCAAAAGATTTACTGGGGCCAGGTGATGGTATATACCTGGTTATGTGTACACATCACATGGGTTCAAGCCCTGGCATGAGTGATGGAGCAGTGCTGCAGGTGTTTCTTTTCCCCCTTCTTTGTTTCTCTCTGTCTCTATCAGGAAAAAAAAAAAAAGGCCACTAGAGAGCGTAGTTGTTGTCATGAAGACAGTGAGCCCTGGTGACAAAAGGGAAAAAAAATCAGTCCGAGTGTACTAGAATCACACATGCTTAAAGCCCTGGTCGGGGTGGAAGGGGTGGGAATAAAGAGATTAGGTCAGCTACCCAACGTGTCACAGCAGTTCAGTAGAAGTAGAACTTTAACGCAGGTCAATTAGATAGAAGAGTCCTTATTTTTCACCATTTTCCTCTACAAGGATGTAGGGCTCTGCATCTTAACCCACATATGCCACTGGAAGTGGTGTAAACTTTGACTATTTATTTTGCAGTAGTTCCTCATCTTTCCTTGTGTTCCTTGAACATGGTGTCCAGGCCCTGACTCACCTCACTATAGAGATAGTTTTACCGTTGGAAAAATCACCCTAAGGCAAATTGCTTACATAGTGTAGTGACTCTGCACAGAGGCCTTCATGCCTGAGGCAGCAGAGCTTCAGGTTCAAGTCCCAGTCTCACCAGAAACCAGAGGTTCGCCCCTCTAGTTAAAAAAAAAAAAACAACTTTGGGGGGTGCCAGGCAGTGGTGCACTTGGTTAAGCACACACATTACAGTATATAAGGACCTAGGTTCAAGCTCCTGGTTCCCACCTGCAGGGGGAAAGCTTCACAAGTGGTGAAGCAGGGCTGCAGATGTCTGTCTCTTTCCTTCTCTTTCTCCCTCTCCCCCCTCAATTTCACTCTTGACTCTATCCAATAATAAATACAAATAAAATAAAATAAAATAAAATAATTGAAAATTAAAGAAAAATCACCCAGGCTTTTTAAACTACACATATTAATGTTTGATCGACTATCACTGATTCAAGTTGGCAAAGATAGTGAAACTTTTTTGCTGTTGAAGTCATTGATGAAGTGAGCATCACACTTCTTTCCATAATTAGCTTCCATTTGTAATAGACTGATGTTGTTTCTTGAGGGAATAAACTAGAGTTTTCCTCTTGGGAAAAGTAACTAGGGATACTTGTGTATATTTATATTAATAATGAGAGAGACACATAGAACAGAACACTGTTTAGCTCTGGCTAATGGTGTTTCTAGGATTCAACATGGGACCTCAGCTTCAGGCATGAAAGTCTGGTGTTGTTACCATGTGTTGTCTCCCCACCTTTACTTATATTTCCTGCCTTTACTTAGTTGAACTGTTTCTTGCCCCAGGTATTGTACTGAAATCAACATTTTTGAGTTTTCTTCCTGTTTCACTACAGGGTCTTGAACATACTGATTCTAGGAGACCAATGAAGATGACTACAAGTCTAAGCTTTATATTATCTCTACTTTCTTTTGGAATTAAAATTTTCTTCCCTTATTTTTCTCCTGGGACCCTCCCCTTAGTTTGAAAGAAACAGATTTTTGGAATTTTTTATTTTTATTTTTTTTACAGATTTTATTTACTTATTCATAAGATAGATAGGAGAGAGAGAAAGAACCAGACAACACTCTGGTACATGTGCTGCGGGGGATTGAACTCGGGACCTCACGCTTGAGAGTCTAATGCTTTATCCACTGTGCTGCCACCTAGGCCATTTTTAGAACTCTGAACTGAAATTGTAACTTGGTAGCTCGTGCACCAGATACGGCTACCAAATGTGTGTTTTTGGCTTGCTTAATGTTAATTTTCCCTCTGTTCGCTAACATTCATAACCCTGAGAACTTCTCATTAAAAAAACAAAGCCTACAGATTTAAAAAAATATTTATTCCCTTTTGTTGCCCTTTTTTTTAATTGTTGTAGTTATTATTGTTGCTATTGATGTCATCATTGTTGGATAAGAGAGAAATAGAGAGAGGAGGAGAAACAACTCCCCTGCAGGTGGGGAGCTGGGGGCTCAAACCAGGATCCTTCTGTTGGTCCTCCTGCTTTGCGCCACCTGCGCTTAGCCAGCTGCGTTACTGCCTGACTCCCAGATTTTTTTTTTAAAGAAATATTGAGGGGGCCGTGCAGTGGTATGCCTGCTTGAGTTCTTGCCATGTGCAAGAACCTGGGTTCAATGCCCCCACTCACCTGTGAGAGGGAAGCCTCATGATCAGTGAAGCAGGTCTGCTGGTGTCTTAACTTTTTTCCTCCTTCTCTATCTCCTCCTCCCCTCTCAATTTCTCTCTGCCTATCAGATAAAATAGGTAGAGGGAAAAATAAAAAACACAGAAGGAGGAGGATGCAAAAAAAATTCCCACCAAGAGCAGTAGATTCATAGTGCCAGCACTGAGCCCCAGCAGTAATCCTAGTGGCAAAAAAAAAAAGTAACTGGAGAAATTGCTCATTTGGCAGAACACTGGGCTAGTTAGTATACCCGAGGCTCCCAGTTCAGTCCTTAACACTGCATGTACCAGAGTTTGTCTTTTTGCCTCATGCGAAACCTTTTCTCATATATAATAAAATGAACCGTAGGAAAAAGAAAATAGAGATTGGAGGGTGCCAGCAAGATAAGTCACCTGGATTGTTCTGTTGTGTATATGAGCCAAGTTCAAGTATGGTTCTTAGTGCACTATGGGAAGTGTTGGTGTCATGACATCTTTCCCTTTCAAGCTGTTTTGTTTTGTTTTTTAGGATTGTTTTAAATTACATTTTTTATTCATTTATTATTGGATAGAGACAGAGAAATTGAGAGGGAAGCGGGGAGATAGAAGACAGAGAGACATCTGCAGCCCTGCATCACCACTTGTGAAGCTTTCCTCCTGCAGGTGGGGGCTGGGGACTGGAGCCTGTGTCCATGTGCACTGTAAAGTGTGCACTTAACCAGGTGTGCCACCACTTACACCCCCCACATTTCTTATATCCAGCTCTTTCTCTGAAAGTTGACTCAGTGTGGTGAAGTCCTGATGATGGGGAAAAGCAACAACAGCAACAACAAATAAGAGCCAGTGTGTGGGCGGGGGTGCTAACATTCATCTCTAAAGAAATAGGGGAGGGGGCGGCGGTAACGCAATGGGTTAAGTGCACATGGCGCAAAGCACAAGGACCTGCATAAGGATCCAGGTTCAAGCTCCTGGATTCCCCCTGCAGGGGGGTTGCTTCACTGGTGGTGAAACAGGTCTGTAGGTGTCTTTCTCTCCGCCTCTCTATCTTCCCCATCTCTATCGATTTTTCTCTGTCCTGTCCAACAACAACAGTGATAAACAACAAGGGCAACAACAAAAGGGAAAAACTAGCCTCCAAGAACCGTGGACTTGTAGCGCCAGCATTAAGCCCCAGTGATAACCACGGAGGCAAAAAAAAAACCAAAAACCTAGAGTGGACATCTAGAGATTATTACTGTTCTTGACATCTTCTTTTTCTTTTTTTTTATATTCCCTTTTGTTGTCCTTATTTTATTGTTGTAGTTATTGTTATTGATGTCATCATTGTTGGATAGGACAGAAAGAAATGGAGAGAGGAGGGGAAGACAGAGGGGGAGAGAAACACAGACACACCCGCAGACCTGCTTCACCGCCTGCAGGTGGGGAGCAAGGGGCTTGAACCGGGATCCTTACACAGGTCTTTACGCTTTGCGCCACATGCGCTTAACCCGCTGCGCTACCGCCTGACTCCCCACATCTTATTTTCTAGTTGGCCCTCTAGATATTTGAATTTTCTTCTTTGTTTAAATATATTTTATTTATTTTCCTTTTTGTTGCCCTTGTTGTTTTTATCACTGTTGTGGTTATTCTTGTTGTTATTGGTGTTCTTGTTGCTGGATAGGACAGAGAGAAATGGAGACAGGAGGGGAAGACAGAGATGGGGAGAGAAAGACAGACGCCTGCAGACCTGCTTCACCGCCTGTGAGGTGACTCCCCTGCAGGTGGGGAGCCGGGGGTTATCCTTAGGCCGCTGGTCCTTGTGCTTTGCGCCACCTGCGCTTAACCTGCTGTGCTACTGCCCGACTTTCCAGGTTTGTTTTTTTAATGCTGCATGGCAGAGAGACCACAGCACCAAAGCTCCCTGCAGTGTGGGGCTGGGGGGCACCAGGGCTGCACACATTCACTGTTTTAAGTGAACTGTTTTGTTGGTTCCACTAATTTTATGTTCCTCTAAGTTAGAACCTCTGATCTCCGCACTAAACTTCTACTTCAAAACTGGAGAGTAGTGGGTTATTTTACCCTTGGTTACCAGAGATGAATCGTGCTTTCTTGGGATGAAATAAAAATAAATGAAATCAGTCAACCAACAAAATATAAACAAACAAAATGGGGATTTCTCCAAAAGTGGTATTATCCCTGTTTGTGTTTCTTTTCCATTATTATGGCTTCACTCCTTGCACAGAGGCTCCATTGCCAGCAGAGGGTGCTGTCCATTCATAGAGCCTGCTGTCATCTTGGCTGAGGTGAACCCCAGCTGTTGGGTATGTGCCCTGGGTCTGTGTGAGAGTTTGGGCATGTCCATTTGGTTCCCATCCCTAGTGCCCACCCCTTAGACCCTGGCCAGGTTATTGTGTCACTAGGGACTTTGTTCAGTTACAGGAAACTGGGGAAAGTTTAATTGTTTTCTCCTCTCTCTTTTTCCCATGCAGCTGAACAAAAGGTTCATCCTCAGTTTTCTCCATGCCCATGGGAAGCTGTTTACCCGGATTGGGTAAGTGTGCAGGATGTTTATTTTATTTTCCTACATTACAAGTCATTTTGGAATTTAATATTGTTAGCAACTAGACTGTGTTTGTAACTGAGGGCACAGGGTGTGAATTCTTAGAGGCCTCCACCTTCCCTTCACTTACTCTCCTATTGTGCTCATGAAATTTGGGAAACATTACTTACTCTCTGTCTCTTCTTTTTCTACCTCACTAAGCCTCCTTTTCAGCACGAACTTTTCCCAGCCCCCACCCCTAATTCCTCTGAATTTCTCTTCTTCCGGCTTAGTCCCTAGTGAGTTCCTCAAGGAAGTCATGCACAACCCCTGGGTGCAGCTGCCAGGGATCCTCCTTGGGGAGAAAACTGTCCACTAATTTCCTTAAACATACTCTCTTCTTCTAAACCATGCTTTTTCCTTTTGTGTTCAGGTTCCTTCACCATGTTGGTAACCTCTTAAATATCAGCCCTTACTATGGTTTTCACCATCTTATATAGATTTACACATAAACTTGAGGGAATTTAGTGTATGTAGAACTCTAACTTCCATTAAATCTAAAATCCATTAACTCTAACATCCATTAAATTCCTGGGAAGATTTTTGAGTATCCCTCTGGTGGACCAGACTTTTTCCTCACTGTGTACAACTAAAAGCTAAAAGCCTGGTGGCTCTCTGCTCCCTAAGCAGAATACTCAGTCACCCTTTAGGAGAGCGATTTGTGGCAGTGCTCACAGACAGGCCTTCTGCAGTTTAATATTTTCTGAGTTGTAGGGTTTTTTTTTGTCAGCTACCCTCTGGGGTTATTTGTTTTGGATTATAGATTTCCCCCAGTTGTTGTCAATGTTTCCCTTTCACTTTCTGTTAAAACTTTGTAAAATGACCTGTAGTTTTCTGGGCTTCCTTAGTGGAAGTAGGCACTGTGTCAATTTCTAAATATTTTGGTACTTATTTTAGAAGCTGAAAGTTTTTGTTCTCTTTGTAGAAATGCTGTTCTTTGAATGGTGGGCTAAAAAGTATGTTTATTACATATTTATTTGTCATCATCCAGGCAAGAGTGACAGTGATGACTACCACAAGGATAGTTTTGATTTTAAATGGCTTGAGAAACTTGGAGGAATGCTATTCAGTGCATCTCTGTTACTATAAAGTGAGAATAATAGATTAGATTCATAATAGCTCCACTCTCCCACCCTCCACCCCATGTAAACTTGACTCTGATATATTTTTTACCCAATACTGTCACCTAACATTAGTTCCTTGTATATATTAGGTGCTCCATAAGTGCTTTTTTAAAACAAACAAACAAACAAAAAAAACCAGTGAGTAAATTATTATGAAAACTTCGATAGCTTATGAAAATCTGTACAGAAGGAGCTAGTGTTCCCTAGTAGGTTACAGTAGACCCAGGTCAATCACTAAAGAGTAACAAACGTCAAGTTGTAGTCAAAGGTGGGCAAGATGATAGTCAATGCCATTTCATAAAATACCATGTCATAGCAGGAAATACTGTTAATTTTACTGTGGTTAAAATGAGTATACCGTATTTCATTATCTCTTTAATGATCTGTAGTTCTCACTTTTGAAATCTTTCTTTCCCTTGTCACCTTTCCTCTCAGTGTTGTTTCTCCTGTTTTCCTTTTCCTATGCTTTCTAAATTTTATATTCCTCTAAGTTAGGACCTCTGATCTCTGCACTGTTGATATTTTTGAGTATTGTAATTTGTTATTGGTGCTGTGCTTGCTATACATTATAGAGTGGTAAGCAGCTTTCCTAACTTCTTTCCACTATACATGCCAGAAGCACAGCTCCCCCTCCCCATGTGTGGCAATTAAAAATGTCTCCTGAGGGCAATAACTCAACCCACTACAGTGCAGAATTTGCATGCCTGAGGCTCCTGGATCGATCTCTGGCACTACATGTACTGGAGTGGTGCTCTGGCTTCTTTCTCTCATATGAAGCTCTCTATCTCATATAAAGTAAATAAAATAAATCTTTAAAAATACAGTGTTTTCAGACATTGCCAAATGTTCCAAGGGGTCAGGTTTGTTGCATGGTTGTGAACTGTGACTCTCAGTGATACTTAGCTTTGTTAGAAACCTTTGGGACTAAAGACTATAGATCTTTGCCCTTAATGTAGGGCATATATGATTATCAGGTTACATTAGTTAGAACCAGATTACCTCCTTTAAAATCTCAAATTTAGATGCATATATTTTGCAGGAAGTTTGAGAAAGAAATATAATGGTTAATAATCTGGAAAGGAAAATAACCTTTAATAAAAAATAAGATTTAAAAAAAAAGATTTTTTTTTTTAAAAAAAAGGCGCTTTTAAAGGTAACGTTGGAGTGCCCAATTGTGTTTCAGTTTGAAAACAGTCAAAATAAGATAGTCTTAATTTTTATGGGACAACAGCACAAGAATGGTAATATTATAGTATGGAATTGCTGGGGAGATTTGGACTAGGTGAAAGAAATTTCTAGAAAGGGAAGGTGTTTGGGAGTTTTATTTTCTGGAAGCCTTAAAAGAAGAGTAAGTTTTTCTCAAATGACAGAGGTGGTCTGCTGTGGTTCAGCACATTTTCCAGCATTGCTCCTATTCTTGCATATAACCTATTCTCTTGGTAAAAGTTAAGACCAGTGTGTAGTTTCACCTTTACATAAAATGAGTTGTAGTAGTGTTCACATGAGTAGTGTAAACTCTAGGCATTCTATCCCTTCAATAAATATTTCTCGTAGACTCTCATGCTCTCCTGGAAGTCAAACAGAATTTGGCCACATATTACCATAGAAAACTGAAGCAGCAATAACAGTCTGTAAGTCTAGAAATGCAGTGAGCTCAAGCCACACACAACATTATGAATTGTTGCCTAATTACCAGGAAGATGTGAAATGTGGGAGGCGTTGAAAACGAAGTAAGAATGAAGAGGTTTAAATGGGGAGCAGCTGAAGTCATGTAGCTGTCCTGCTTGCCTTTTGAGAAAACCCCAACCTTCTCCCTTGGTTTTTTTCTTCTTCTGTGTCTCATGTTCAAGTTGCATTGGTATGTGCTTGAATGCCTACTGTGTGCAAGATTAGTCTCAGCATCTGATGAGAAAGAGTGGTCTGGGGACATAGCTCAGTAGAGCATAGAATTTGCATGTCTGGGAGTTGGGCGGTAGCACACCGGGCTAAGTGCATGTGGTGCGAAGTGCAAGGGCCGGTGTAAGGATCCCAGTTTGAGCCCCGGGCTCCCCACCTGCAGGGGAGTCGCTTTACAGGCGGTGAAGCAGGTCTGCAGGTGTCTATCTTCCTCTCTCTCTGTCTTCCCCTCCTCCATTTCTGTCTGTCCTAACAACGACATCAATAACAACAACAATAATAACAACAATAATAAAAAGGGCAACAAAAGGGAAAATAAATAAATATAAATAAAAATAAAAATAATAATTTGCATGTCTTAGGCCCCAGAGGTCCCAGGTTCAATCCCTGGGAACACCATAAGCCAAAGCTAGTGGTGGTGTGGTCATTTGGTCTGTTTGTCTTTCTTTCTTCCTCTAATAAATGAATAAGAAAGTAGTTTTTTATTTAAAAAGAAAAGAAAAAGATATTAGTATTAGATGGGATCATATGCCAAAAAGTTTTTGTTTTTCACCACCAACAAGTTACAAAACCTTGAGAGTAAGTTAAAGTCTGGGCTTCAGTTTCCTTATCAGTAGTTTAAATAGCTTAGTCAAGGTTCATTCAGTCCTTATGTTCTTAGCACTATGCTTTTCCCCTTATATTTCTACACTGTCACACAGCTTTGCATTTTGTTTGTGCTGCTGGGTTGATTCTATATTTTCATCCCTCCCCTTGTTAATTTTGAAATTAGGAAGCTGCTAATTTCTACAGGGAATGTGTCTAGCTAGGCTGTGTTCCTCGGTATCTGAGAGGTTGAGTCCTACCCCGTTAGTCACCGTCTGAGTCACTCCCGGGTTTAGATCCCAATGTTGTCTTAAAGATTGGTTTCTTGAAACTGTCATTTAAATGAGACAAGATACCTCTAGAGATCATTTCAGAAAAATGGTCATGTAGGTCAGGGAAACATGTATCCTGAAAATAAATGATTGTTCCTTCTGCAGCTTTAAAGAATAAGAATCCTCTCAGGCTCAGGAAGAGCTATCAGCTGGAGGTGCCGAATGGCTCCTGACAGACATTTGCTTTCCTGGTGAGAGGCAGACCAGACCTGTGCTAAGATTCCACCAAGAGAGGTCAGGAAGACAGCAGCCTGTAGACTTGATTTTTGCCAAATAGAATAAATTTGCTTCCTATCATTCCCTTGATTAAAGTTACCGATTTCATTTTTTATTTGGCTCGCCTAGTTATGCTATTTGCAGAGCATCAAAGACTCTTGGAATTTAAAGACTGATGTATTTATTTTGGATTTTGAATTTTAAAAATGTTTTATTTTTAAAAGTGTAAATGTTTTAAAATACAAAAGCTAGAGATACTTGTTTTCAGGGAATTTTTTTGTACTGTATATGCAGTGCTTCCTGTAAAATATTTAGAAAAAACAGCCCAAAAAAAATCACCCATATTTGTACTGTCCAGATATATAACTAGCTACTATTAATCCTGATACATATTTTTGCCTTTTTTCCCCTGTACATCACACACACATAAATTATTTACAAATATGTGTAAAATGGGATGACATTAAACTGTTTTAAAACTATTTTTTTCACTTAATACATATTGAATTTTTCACTGTAATACAACTTTAAAATGCAGTTGTATGAGCTTGTTGGTGTAGCCATCTGCTACTGGAGGTGTTTCAGGCGCTTCCAGTTTCTTGCTGTTGTGCATTACTATCCTTTCTCTTTACTCTCTCCTTTGTGGGATCCGCTGCTTCTGCTTCTTGGCTTAAAGTTTTACAGTTATTAAACAAGTAGTATATGCACATTATCCTTATAAAAAATGTAACATTATAGATAAGGCTGAAACTCCCACCCCCTGGGCCCTCCGGAGAGAGAACACGAGAGATCTGGCCATATATTCTCCCAGACCCTTTTGCTGCATTTACATACTTGCATATGATTCATAAGGACACATAATTAATTGTATTATGAGGGTTCTTTGTAGATACAAATTGAATTCTATTATTATCTTTTCAGTTTTAGTATAATTTCCATTCTGTAATATAGGATGGAGCAAAGATTATCTCAAAGAAAACGGCTAAAAACTACTCACAGGTAATCAGAGGTCGAATTCAGATAGCACTTTGGTTATAAAATTGAGAAGCAAGAGCTTTTTTAACTTCAATAAACTTTTACTTTATTGAGGAAATCGGAATTGTTATTGAACTTTGAGGAAGAGCTTTTTTTTTTTTTTTTTTTTAAAGCTGATTTTGTCCGAGTTGATCCATCTTCTCTCATATCTCAGAATTGAGTTTTCTTTTGAGAACTTCATATTGTTGTTTTTCCTTTATTTTAGTCATGGACTTGTTGAAAGGTAAATTTCTTAAACTTTCTTTTTTATTTTTTAAAAAAGATGTGGACACTTGCTCTGGTGGTTGAGACTTGAGTCTGACTTACGAAGTGTTAATGGATTTGTTTCAATTCCTGTCCCAGGAAAGAGGCTTCCTCAGATACTGCTTTGAAGCAAGATGTCCCACGTGATACTTTGTCATGTCATTCTGTGCTGGCTCTCTGCTGCCTTTCAACACGGAGACACATGTCTCTGAAACTTGCCCAATGTGGCTGCTTTTCAAGAAGACTGAACTCTGCTGTTCTCATAATGAGAAATGCTAGCCCCACTCCCCACCTCTAACCAGAAAGAGTGCTGCACAGTGTCAGGATTTAAAATGAAATCTTTGTTATAACCCATGGGGAAGAATGGATCCAACCTAGCTCCAAACATATCACTCTCTTCCATTACATATCCACCAAGAGTTTTAAAGATTATGAAATCTTTCAGATAAAAAATTAATAGAAAAAAAAGTCAATTTTATTGTTGTTTTTGTGTTTATTGTGGGTTGGGAGAACATTCCAAATGGCGTGTGTGTGTGTGGGGGGGGCGGGGAGCAAAGGCATGGCATGTTTTGTGCCAGTGAAAAGCCCTGCAGAGAAGCAAATATAAACTGTAGTTGACCCATAGTTGTGGCATGACTTTGGGGTACTAAAGGTTGGTAGTAGGAGTTGCCATTTCAAGGATAAGAAATGAAGGTTGCTAAGAGGAAAACAACAACAAAACCCCTAGTATTTTCTAACCTGCTGAGGGCATTATTAAGTGGGGAAAGGGCCATGGCTCAGGTGAAGTTAGAAGCATCTTTCTTTAGGACTTGAAGCTGTATTTTTAAGGTTTCCCTTCCCTGTGGTTTTCCAGAAGCTATTTATTAATCTGGCCTGGAGCAGTTCCTCACTCCATACCCCAGTGTACCACAAGCAGTTTATTGGGGGTTAGAGGTAGTTTAAAGATGTATAAAAGATACTTTGCTGACCACGGATTGTTCAGCATGGCCCTAGGGCCCATGTGCCTGGTTTGTCTCTCTAGCACCAAGTTTGAATTCCCCTTTTATTTTTGAGGACTTCAGCTGTGGTTTGTTCCTGTTGCCAAAGGAACTGCAGGCATGCACCGCTGTTTGGGATCCAGTGGCCACATTTGGCAAGCAGTGGTTTGAATGACCTCTCTTTGGAGCCCTAGGTCACTGGCTGGATTTTTACCTCCCTACATTACAGGCTCTTCCTGTATTGGGAGTGGCAGTTGGCCAGGGCATTATATTTCCACTGGCCTGAAAACATACAGACCCTGATGAGCAGATGCCTGTGAGATGGAGGAGGATATAGCAACACAGGAAAGACTGAAACAGATTATTGGGGCCCAAGGTCTAGGGAATTTTCAAGGGGAAATGTGGGATCCTTTGGTGAAGCAATTAATATGATAGTACCTAAGAGCATAGCCTTGAGTAAGGAATCTTTAGAATCATTAACCTCTTTTAAGTTTATATCAAGGTTAAGAACTATGTTCTATATAGTTTTTTATACCAGATAGTTTGTGGGGGGGGGGGATATGTAATTCTTAGAGCTTAAAGGAAATTTGTTAGTTTTTTTTTTTTTTTTTTTGAAGAAAAACTGATTGTTTCAGAAAACTTCATTTCAGTTTGAATCTAGTTATTGCCAGGGGTTAGGAAATAGCATACCGAAGCATAATAACTCATAACAATTTATCAAAAATTTTAGTTGTTTCCATCTCTAAACCTTGACCACTTGTTAAATTTGTTCACAATCAGAAATACCAGGAAGGTTTGTAAAAGTAACAAAGAAACATACTAGGTACAGAGGGGGGGGGGACGACATGTGTATATGTATGTGTGTACGAGGTTCTTTTGGGGAATGTTTTCTCATTGCTGGGCTGGCTGTATTTGTAGCATGGAGACATTTCCTGCAGTGGCTGAGAAGGTCCTCAAGGAGTTTCAGGTGTTGCTGCAGCATAGTCCCTCTCCTATTGGGAGTACCCGAATGCTACAGCTTATGACCATCAACATGTTTGCTGTACACAACTCCCAGTTGAAAGGTAAGGAGCATTCAGTTTCTTAATCTAAACATGTAAAGATTAACCTAGTGTTTTATTTATTTTATCATATTACCACGCACACACACCCTCAACATTGACTTTCAGCTCTTCAATATATTCTCTGAAACCTATATGACTCTGTAGTGCTTGGGTGGGATGAAAGGAGGGAATCATGGGTATTGAACTTAATTTGCAAACCCAGAGATGCTGTTGCACATCTGGTCATGCTAAAGGCAGCAGCAAGCCCTCTTGAAGGCTGCAGACTGAGAGCCTCTCCCTGGGGAGAGGCATTGCTGAAATGTTTCATTGCAGAGACCATACGCTTGGCAGGGATTGGGAATAGCTGTCTCTGGACTCATGTACCCTGTTTGTTCAATATGGAAAAGTCTAGTTCCCTATGGGATATCCCTTGTGGGAGCCTGCCAGGGAGTAAGAACAGAGAATTGATGAGTTTTGGTGACTCAAATCTGGAAGCACAAAAATCACCAGGCTCAGAATCGGGTAATATACTGATAGGCATTCTGAAATGTTTTTCTGAAAACTTTTTTTTTTTTATGGGGGGTTTGCTTTGTAGGGGACTTTAACTGAGGACTGATTGGCAGGATTTTTAAATGCTCTGATGATCAAATCACAAAGGGCTTTATGAAGATCATTTCTTTATCTCCATCCCACTTAGGTAGGGATGATATGATTTGACTTAATAGCAATAGTAATGCAGCATAGGGGTGACATTATTTTGTGGGTTTAAGGGAGATTTGGTTCATGCTGCCAAAGAAGCATGTCAAAGCACTGGCATAGTGTTTGGTCTTAGGGCTGAAAGGTCCAGAAATGGGAATTGCTTCATGGAGAATTTGTTGTGAAACATACCTGGTAGTTTTGGATCACTGTTTCTCTTGTTGCACCATAGTGATCTCTCTCTGAAGATAATTTATTTCTTTTCCCACTTGTGTTTGGGAGTTATACTTTAGCTTCCTAGTTGGTGGGGTAGGGATTTCTCACCTGATGAAGTGGGTTTGCCACACTTTTCCTTGAAACTTGGCTCCTCCTAAAACTCTGCAAGGCCCTGTGTTAGTCTGCTTGGATTTTCATAATGCAACTCCTGTGCTCTGTTGATGAGCTACCTCCCAGGCTACCAGCTTGGTTTTGATCACATCAGAATTCTAGGGGAGATAGGTATGTGGCATGCCAGGTTGAGCATACACTTTACCATATGCAGGGACACAGGTTCAAGCCCCTGGACCTCATCTGTGTGGGGAAGCTTCATGAACAGTGAAGTAGAGCTGCAGGTGTTTCTTTCCTTTCCCACTCCCCTCTCCATTTCTCTCTGTCTTATCCAAAGATTTTAAAAAATACATAAATAGGGAGTTGGGCGGTAGTGCAGCGGGTTAAGCACAGGTGGCACAAAACACAAGGACCGGCGGAACGATCCTGGTTCGAGCCCCCGGCTCCCCACCTACATGGGAGTTGCTTCACAAGAGGTGAAGCAGGTCTGTAGGTGTCTATCTTTCTCTCCCCCTCTCTATCTTCCCCTCCTCTCTCCATTTCTCTCTGTCCTATCTAACAACGATGACATCAATAACAACAACAATAATAACTACAACAATAATGAAAAACAACAAGGGCAACAAAAGGGAAAATAAATGAATAAATAAATAAAAAATAAATAGTTCTAGAAGATTTTCTCCTCTTGCCTGTTACAACATTTATAATTTTTTTAACATTTATAATTTTTAGCATAAGGTGTGATGGAGAGTCTTAGGTTCCATTTTGAACTTGGCTGGTTATTCTCAAGGTTTAAACAGCTTTGAGGGGGAATCCAGCGGTAGCACAGCAGGTTAAGCGCACATGGTGCAAAGCACAAGGACCAGCGTAAGGATCCGGGTTCGAGCCCCCAGCTCCTCACCTGCAGGGGAGTCACTTCACAGGCGGTGAAGTAGGTCTGCAGGTGTCTATCTCTCTCCCCCCCCTTCTGTCTTCCCCTCTTCTCTCCATTTCTCTCTGTCCTACCCAACAGTGATGACATAAATAACAACAACAATAACTATAACAATACAACAACAAGGGCAACAAAAGGGAAAATAAATAAAATATTTAAACAGCTTTGAAGAAGCCTAGTGTTCAGAGGGGTGGTGGTTTCCAGAAAGCAGAAATTAAAATTTGTAATGTATTGTCATGGTGAGTCTATGAAATCCAAAGGAGAGAGAGATTGACTTCTTCATGTTTACTCTGCTGGTCCTGCTACTTAAGAGGGAAGCTTCTGGGGAGTTGGGCTGTAGCGCAGCGGGTTAAGCGCAGGTGGCGCAAAGCACAAGGACCGGCATAAGGATCCCGGTTCGAACCCCGGCTGCAGGGGAGTCGCTTCACAGGCGGTGAAGCAGGTCTGCAGGTGTCTATCTTTCTCTCCTCCTCTCTGTCTTCCCCTCCTCTCTCCATTTCTCTCTGTCCTATCCAACAACAGCAATAATGACTACAACAATAAAACAACAAGGGAAACAAAAGGGAATAAATAAATAAAATATTAAAAAAAAAAAAAAGAGGGAAGCTTATAGTATTCAGGAAATGGGGCCTCCTAAAGGTGCCCTCCTCTTGATTTTCCTGCCTCCTTTTAGAAAAAAAAAAGTTCAGTGAGCTGCCTGTACAGAACTATGGCCTCTGCCAGGGTATTGTTCTAGGACAAGTGACATGTGGCTTCTGGAAATATAAACACCAAAGACCTGCATCTCTTGCCTGTGAAGCATCTATTGTCATCAGCTTTTGCTCCATAAAAAGGAATTCCTTGGACTTTATATAGGCCATCAGTGAGTCTCTGTCTCTCTCTGTTTCTGTCCCTCTCTCTCTTTGTAGCTGTTGTTAAATAAAATTTAAGAAAATATGGGTGACAGGAAGATGAGAACCAAAAAAAAAAAAAAAAAAAGGAAGTAGGTGGTTTCCTTTGAGACCAAGGTACTTGATAAGGTAGGACTGTCTTCCATGATTGGCCATATTGGAAGGAAGGACATGTCCGAGTCTTTGCTTGAGACTCTGCTACTCATTCTGGTCTTTTCCTTATGCTCACCTCCACGAGACAGCTGGGACCAAAAATGAGTATGAACTGAGGTGGTCAGAAGCTCCAAGGGTATTTCAGGGGAAAACAGCCCAGGCCACAGGATATAGCACTCAGCTAGGACAGAGAGCTCTGTGGACGTGCTGCCAAGTACCCGGTGTGCAGCTGAGGCAGCCGTCCAGACCCCACTGTGTGGGCTGCCATTGGGAGAGGGGTGAGCTGAGCACTCAGCAGGGCTGGCTGGTGGGAAGATGCACTTTTCCATTTCCCAGCACATGAGTCATCTTCTCTGGGCCCTTGTGCTGTGCTTGCACGGACAGTGGCAAGAAGGGGGTGTTGTGGCTGAGTAGCAGCATCTGTGCCGGGGGTGGAGAAGGAAGGGGGTTGGGGAGAGGGTAAAGATTTAAATCCTTCACTAATCAGCAGCAGTTTGAATCACATTTTATGAGTAAGGAAGTGATAAATCAGTCCTGAGTGTTCAGCCCCCAAGTCCCATCAGCCAGTACCCTTCTAAAGGCCTCTCTCCAGGCCAGTCTGCATGCCGTCAGAGTCACCACCCATCCGCGAAGGGTCCTGGCTGTCTGAAACCAGGAAGTAAGGGCTTGATGCTGCTGGGCCCTCCCAGGTGCTTGAGCCTGTAGTGATTTTGCAATCACTGCAAGTTATGGAACATCTGGGCCATCATCTTTCTTTCTGTTCCTGCTTAGATGTGTCCTTCTGGGTGGGTGTTTGCATATGTCAGTTCTTGGGCTAAGTGGAATAGGAGTGTTCCTGCCTGAAGCTGAGGTGATCTGTGGTAAATTGGGATCCTCTTAACCCATGCTAGACTTTCCCTGTGGAAGTGCTCCATGAGGAATGTGATTAGGAGCTCAACAAGGATACCTGTGCTGGGTTGTCAGAAAAGTCATGATGCATTTTTCTGGTTTTTTTTTTCTACTTTAAAAATTTTTTTTTTTAATATTTATTTTATTTATTTATTTATTCCCTTTTGTTGCCCTTGTTGTTTTATTGTTGTAGTTATTATTGTTGTTGTCGTTGTTGGATAGGACAGAGAGAAATGGAGAGAGGAGGGGAAGACAGAGAGGAGGAGAGAAAGATAGACACCTGCAGACCTGCTTCACCGCCTGTGAAGTGACTCCCCTGCAGGTGGGGAGCCGGGGTTCGAACCGGGATCCTTATGCTGGTCCTTGTGCTTTGCGCCACCTGCGCTTAACCCACTGCGCTACAGCCCGACTCCCCTGTTTTGTTTTTTTTTTAGTGCAAAAATGCATCATGACTTTTTCTGACAACACAATTAAAAGCATGCTCTTTACTGATGCTGCTGGTTACTTTTTTGTGTTGTTACCCTTGTATAACTTACCCTTTTTGCAAAATACTAGCTAATTTAGGAAAGGAAATAACATTACTAACAGTTTAGTGTGATTACTTTTTTAAAGGGTGTGTGACTAATTATTATTATTGTTATTTTATTTATTTATTTACCAGAGCGCTGCTCAGCTCTGGTTTATGGTAGTGCTGGGGACTGAACCCAGGCCTTAAGAACCTCAGACCTGAAAATCTTTTTGTATAACCATTATGCTATCTCCCAAGGCCCAAGACTACTTTTCACAAGTATTTTCCTTATCAGGAGAGAGATAGAACTGTTCAAAAGCTTTGAACACCTTACAGGTATAATGGACAGAAAAGTTTAGGTGGGATGAGAGAAAAGTATCTTTCCTCTTTTTCTAGGTTATTATTTTCCTTAGAGTTAGAGGAGGCACAGATTATGAGGTAGATTTGTCCCTTACTCTCACACTCTCAGGAGAAAATAAGTTGAATTACGTTATATCATCACTTAGCTAAGTAAATGTTCAGATTTCAGCAGTGATCTTAAAATTGAGATTTGGGCGGTCAGGCGGTAGCCAGCGGGTTAAGTGCACGTGGTGCAAAGTGCAAGGACTGCCATGAGGATCCCGGTTTGAGCCCCTAGCTCCCCACCTGCAGGAGAGTTGCCTCACAGGCGGTGAAGCAGATCTGCAGGTGTCTATCTTTCTCTCTCCCTCTCCGTCTCCCCCTCCTCTCTCCATTTCTCTCTGTCCTATCCAGCAACAATGACATCAATAACAACAATAATAACCACAACAATGATTTAAAAAAAAAACAAGGGCAATAAAAGGGGAAAAAATAGTCTCCAGGAGCAGTGAATTCGTGTTGCAGGTACCGAGCCCCCCCCCCCCCCCAGCAATAGTCCTGCAGGGGGCATATATATATGGAGAGAGAGAGAGAGAGAGAGAGATATTCAGGGCTATTATAGGTGGAGAGACTTTTATCTCATCCTTTTTTGAGAGCCATATGCAAAAGTCCTACTTCAGTGAACTATAGCAAGTCTAGAATCCCAATACCCTATATTTAAGTGGCTGGAGACTTTTTTTTCTTCCCCAGATAAAGCGTTTTATTGAGGGCCAGGCAGAGGGGCTGTGGGTACAGCCGCAGTAAAAACGACAAATTTTAAAAAATACTTCCTTTTGTTGCCCTTGTTTTATTGTTGTAGTTATTACTGTAGTTGTTATTGATGTCATCATTGTTAGGACGGAGAGAAATGGAGAAAGGAGGGGAAGACAGGAGGGGAAAGAAGACAGACACCTGGAGACTTGCTTTACGGCCTGTGAAGCAACGCCCCTGTAGGTGGGGACTCAGGGGTTCGAACCGGTATCCTTGTGCTGGTCCTTGCGATTTGCGCCAGGTGAGCTTAACCCGCTACGCTACCACCTGACTCCCGGAGGCAAATAAATTTGAGGAGTGTTTACTCCTTAACATAGTGCCTGGTATTTGTTAGGTACTCAGTAAGTAAGTATGCATGGATGAAGAAGCCCACAGTTCTGGACAGCCAGCTCTCATTAAATAGTATGTTCCTTAAATTGGTCACTCTCTAGAATTATCCTTTGGTGAATGATGGTGAGCTAGGTGGTTCCCAGAGTGATGTCACAATTGGTAATCTCTCTGCGGCATTCCCGACCCCAAAGGGAGAAATGTGGCCTTTCCATGTGCCTTAACATTTAACACTTCAGTAGCCATCTGATTGGCTGACATGATGTTGGAGGGTGAACTGTTGATTTAAACCACAAGCACTTAAAGAATTTTAATATTTTAAAAATTCTGTAATTTAGGGAAATAAAGCTTTGGTTTCTTGAAGAGGAGTAATTGAAGCAACATCTGTGGTAGGGCATCACCAGAAACCCCATTGCATCCCCCATCTGTGCCCAATTTACTCCAATCTGCCCCCCCCTTTTTTTCCTTCCTCTTTCTCTATTGCTCTTGCCTTTTTAAAAAATATGTTTTATAATTCTTGGAATCAAAACCATCTTAGGCACACACTGTTTTATTTTACTGTATTATTGGATTATACTTCCTATAAATCATTAGATGTTATTCATTGGCCACCACTGGAATAACTTCCCTTTTCTGTGCCCTGGCCCCCTCTTTTCCTACTAGTTAGTTCAGAGAGCAGATGATACCTTTCAGACTTGCAAAAAAAAAAACCCTGGTGGCAGCAAGAGGGCACCCAAGAGACATGTGTGATGTGCTGTTGGTGCTCTTACTCTTGGGGAATATTTAAGGAATGGAGCTGAGGTAGGGCTAGCCTGGCATTTTTTTTTTATTATCTTTAACCTTTTTATGTTTAGCTAGTAGTCCTAAAATTCAGGAGGTAGAGGGAGTGGGTGCCACATGTCTGCCTTTAGAGGGATAGAAAATGATAACTTTTTACATAGGACTGATAGAACTTGAGAGATGTGTGGGTGCTTAACCTGGGAATGAACATCACTCATTTATGCCATTATTGTATATGGAATTTAATTAATAGAGAAGTTTGATTTCCAACCAAAATTTCTTTGTCTTTTACCATACAACAGCCTTAGAGACCTTCAGTATAGCAGTTTGGTCCACTGTGGCAATTTATTTCTGTCTTCGTCTCTTACCCAAGTACAATGTATGAAGTGCCTAATCCCCTGCTTGTCAGAACAGTTGTACAGGAAATCCACCTTTCATGAGGGGTTAGGTTTGAGTTTAACTATATAAACTGTCCCTCTCATTTCTCCTCCTGTTTCTTTAGTGGTAGAAGCTCTTGGGCTTTTTTCCATAAGGAAACATAGACAGATTTCAACTGGTAATATTTCCCTCTCCCTCTCCCTCCCTCCCTTGCTCTCCCCCCCCCCTTTTATCCCCCTCTCTCCCCTCCTCCTTTGCTGCCAGAACTTCTCTCAGACTTCATGTCTGTGTGATTCCACCATTCTTGGCAGGCAAACTCTTTTTTTCTAGATAGATGGTGTGTGTGTGTGTGTGTGTGTGTGTGTGAGAGAGAGAGAGAGAGAGAGAGAGGGAGGGGGGACATAGCACTGTTCCACATCTCATGAAGTTCCCCCCCCCCCCCATGGTGTACCCATGGGGAAAAAAATTAGGGGCTCAAACCCAGACCCTTGAATTTGATAAAGTGTATGTTCTACTGGGTAAGCTATCTCCCGTCCCCCGTACAGGTAATCTCAGTGAATATTGCCTAACCTTCATTAATTCATTACCTTCATTGTTAGCAACATGGCTAACAATTTTTATAAGAAATAGATTCAAAGATCAGAAGAGCCTAGGCTTTGGAATGCAGGCCAAAGGAGACTGCATCCTTCAGCTGTGCCCTTTATCCCTATGTGGGAGTTATAGCAACATGCTGTTTAACAGAGTTCCCTGGAAGAGAAGAAATAGCTAGAGAAGTGAGGTTGTCAGGGGGCTTTCCTTGTCTCTTGGATTCTGAATACCAGGGTCCTTGTTTTCAGAATGAATCAGTTACTGTAGGGTGGGCAAGGAGAAATAGCTATGAAAAGCTAAAGAAATGAGAAAATTCAGTCATATTTGATTATAAAATTAAGCCATTATCATATCAGTTGAATAAATGGCCTGTTTTTGCCCAAATGTGACCATGTGGTTTCATATCTACTGCTGTTTTGGTATGGAATACTTAAGTATAGTAACCCACCACTGCCTAGTAGTGATACGGAGACAGGTGGTGGTACAGCTGGTAGAGTGCACATGTTATCCTGCGTGAGGACCCAGGTTCAAGCTCCCAGTCCCTGCATTACAGGAAGAAAGTTTCAGAAGTGGTAGAACAGTTCTCTCTCTCTCAGAGGAAAGAGGAAAGAAAGGAAGACAATATTGGGAGAAATGTTGGCAGCAGGATTCTTAGCTGCCTTTTCTAAGCTATCTGGGTTTTTCCTGAGAAGTAAAATTCTAAATGTGTGGTTTATGGGGAACTTGGGCCAAATTTGCATTGTTTGTTGAATCCACTGGGGAAGTGGGTATATTCTGAGAGTGTGGGTTAAGGGGAGTAAGTTTTTCTTTAGGTCCTAACTAGCTAAAACTAGTCTGGGAAAGAATTGTAGCTTTCAAAGGTTATGATCAGTAAGGACCACAGCACAAACAACACTGTGCTAATACCTAATGACATTTTGTAGTTGCTACATATGTATTCTTGAGAGCTTGTTTGGAGGTTCTAGCAGGGGAGCGCAGTTACTCTTGTACCTTCGACCGAAGACTGGTCTGTCTCTATTCGGGGAAGGCCGTCTTCTTCCCCCTAGCGCATAGCTTCGGGAGGGACGCACATGGAGCTGTGAGGGAGGAAGGGGACACCCCCCAAGCCAGCCAGATCAGCCGAATCAACCCTGGCGATCAATGGAGTGACATGTTGCAGCCAGATCGCCCTCACATCCAGGATGAAAGACAGAGATAGAGAGAGGGAGCGGCATCACAGAATTGACCTATAACCCATGGTTCAGTGGTGCTCCTCTGTGGTGTTCGTTGGGGCTTGAACCCAGGGCCTTGGATACGGGTAGGGGCATGCTCTACCCAGTGAGCTGTTTCCCTGGTCTTTTTAAAAAGAACTTTTTTTGCGAGCCCCTTGCTCCCCACCTGCAGGGGAGTTGCTTCACTTGTTTATCTTTTGTTTCCCTCCTCTGTCTTCCTCTCCTCTCTCCATTTCTCTCTGCCCTATCTAACAAAGATGACATCAGTAACAAAACAATAATAACTACAACAACAATAAAAAGCAGGGGCTGGGTGGTGGCACACCTGGTTGAGCATACATGTTACAGTGCTCAAGGACCTGGGTTCAAGTCCCTGGTCCCCACCTGCAAGGGGGAAGCTTTGTGAGTGGTGAAGCAGGGCTGCAGGTGTCTGTCTCTTTGTCTCTCTTCCTATCACCCTCTTCCCTCTCAATTTCTGGCTGACTCTATCCAACAAATAAATAAAGATAAAAAATAAAAACAAAAACAAACAAAAAACAAGGGCAACAAAAGGGAAAAATAAATAAATATAAAATATTTAAAAAGAACTTTTTTCTTTTTCTTGCCTCTTGGGTTATTGCTGGAGCTTGGTGCCTGCACTATGAATCCAGTGCTCCTGGAGACCATTTTCCTCCCCATTTATGTTGCCCTTGTCATTATTATTATTATTGTTGTTGGACAGGACAGAGAGAAATTGAGAGAGAAGGGGAAGACAGAGGGAAAGAAAGACAGACACCTGCAGACCTGCTTCACTGCTTGTGAACTGGGGACTCGAACCAGGATCCTTAAGCCAGTCCTTGTGCTACCGCCCGGCCCCCTAAAAAGCTTTTAAGGAACATTATTTGTTCTTTCCTCCAACTTATCTAGGATCTCTTGTGCTTTTTTTTAAATAAAAGGAAGGGGGCAAGGGGGCTTACCTGCTATCCCTGTTGTTTTATATAATGGTTTGCTTATTTATTTATTTTAAAGATGTATTTGTTCATTAATGAAAGGAGGGGTGTAGAGAACCAGAGCATTACTTTGTCTCCCATCCAAGTACTAACCAGGCCCGACCCTGCTTCCCAGATCAGACGAGATCAGGTGTGTTCAGGGTGGTATAGCCATAGACCAGAGCATTACTTTGGTACACATGATGCCAAGGATCGAACTTGGGACTTCACGCTTGAGAATCCAGTGTCTTGCCCACTGTGCTAACTTCTGGAATATATGTGTGTGTGTGTGTGTGTGTGTGTATAATATATATATACACATATATACATATATATTAATTTTTTAAAGATGAAAAAGTATTCATTAGAGACAGAGAAATCAAGAAGGAAGGAGGAGATAGAGTCGGGGAAAGGAGTGACACCGAAGCACTGCTTTACCACTTGTGCACCTTGCGCACTGTGACCAGATGTGTCGCTGTCCAGTTCCCTACATTCATTTATTTTTTAATATGTCATTGGTGAATGAACCCACGACCTGGTGCATTTGCAGTTCTTTTTTTTTTTTTTATTTTAAGAATATATTTTTAAATTTATTCCCTTTTATTGCCTTTGTTGTTTTTTCTTTTAAAAATATTTATTTATTCCCTTTTGTTGCCCTTGTTTTATTGTTGTAGTTATGATAGTTGTTGTTATTGATGTCATTGTTATTGGATAGAACAGAGAGAAATGGAGAGAGGAGAAGAAGACAGAGAGGGGGAGAGAAAGATAGACACCTGCAGACCTGCTTTACTGCCTGTGAAGCGACTCCCCTGCAGGTGGGAAACTGGGGGCTTGAACCAGGATCCTTATGCCAGTCCTTGTGCTTTGCACCACATGCGCTTAACCTGCTTTGCTACAACCCGACTCCCACATGTGCAGTTCTATTGCTGAATGGCCTCCTGTACTTTTTTTTTTTTTGGGGGGGGGACTCCAGGATTATTGCTGGTGCTCCGTGCTTGCACTATGAATTCATTGCTCCTGGAGGCCTTCCCCCCCCCCCCATTTTATTGGATAGGACTGGGAGAAATTGAGAGGGGAGGGGAAGATAGATACATAGATAAATAGATAGATACATAGATAGATAGAGATATTGAGAGAGACACCTCCAGACCTGCTTCCCTGCTTGTGAAGTGACTCCCCACAGGTGGGGAGCCAGGATCCTTGCATGGGTCCCTGTACTTCTACTATGTGCACGTAAACCCAGTGTGCCTCTGCCTGGCCCGTTTTTTCTTTTTCTTTCTTTCTTTCTTTTTTTTTTTTTTCTTTTTTTTTTTTCCAATTGGGAGGTAGGAGTGTAAGGAGAGAATACAACCCAGCTGTGCCACCCATGGAGCTACTTCACGCTGTCTGTGGTGCTCCCAGGTGGTATTGGGGCTTTAGTCTAGAATCTTATTCACTACAGAGCATTGTGCTGTACCTGGTTGAACTAGCTCCTACCCAAACTATCTTCTGATTCCCTTTTGCTTTGCTTTATGGTGTTACTTAATTTTCTATCACTGGCCAAAACCTAGTTTTCTTTGGCTTATGGAAATGTGTTGTTATATAGTTGATGCTTTTTATTGGTATAGTATTATCTTTTAATCCATTCACATAGTAGTCATTCTCTTGTTTACAGGTGTTTATTTGAGCTGCTTTTTCTTAGAGCATTGAGACCATTGACAGTTACTGTAGTTATCAGTGTATTTGGATTCATACATACCATCCTTTTTATATCAGTTTCTTTGTGACTTCTTGTTTTATACCTTTATTTTAAAATATTTACTTTATAACATAGTACTGCTCTGCTACATGTAATTCAGCTCAAATCCTCACATGTGCAGGAGATGCACTTGTACTCACCAAGCAACCTCTCCAGTTTGCTATACCATCCTATTTTTAAATTCTGTTTTATTAAGGTATAGTTTGCATTTAATAAAATTTACCATTTAAACTGAAATGAGTTTGATCCATTTATATGCTTAAGTAAATAGTGACCATCACTTATAATCAAGGTATAGAACAGTTCCATCATCCCCAGAAGTTCATTTTGTGCCCATCCCAGTTATCTCTTTCATTCTGGGCACCCCGTTATTCACACACTTTCTGTCACCATAAATTAGATATGTCTTTTCTGTAGTGTCATATAAGTGGAACCATACAGTACATACTTTTGCATCTGGCTTCTTTTGGTCAGTGTAGTATCCCTGAGGGGGTGGTTTGTTTGTTTTTTTGCTTTTTAATAATTTTTTTTAACATTTATTCCCTTTTGTTACCCTTGTTGTTTTATTGTAGTTATTGTTATTGATGTCATCATTGCTGGATAGGACAGAGAGAAATGGAGACAGGAGAGGAAGACAGAGAGGGGGAGAGAAAGACACCTATGGATCTGCTTCACCACCTGTGAAGTGACTCCCCTGCAGATGGGGATCCGGGGCCCTGAACCGGGATCCTCACGCCGGTCCTTGCACTTTGCGCTGTTTTTGTTTTTAGTGGTGATGTGGTGGCTTGAACCTGAGGCCTCAGAGCCTCAGACATGAGTCTTTTTGCATCACTGTTATGGTGTCTCCCCCACCCCTTGTGAGTTTTCTTCATGTTATAACATTTATCAGGGGGCCGGGTGGTGGCGCACCTGGTTGAGCGCACATGTTACAATGCTCAAGGACCTGGGTTTGAGCCCCCAGTCCCCACCTGTAGGGGGAAAGCTTCACAAGTGGTGAAGCAGGGCTGCAGGTGTCTCTCTGTCTCTCACCCTCTCTATCCCTCCCATCCCTCTTGATTTCTGTCTCTATCCAGTCAATAAATAAAGATAATAAAATTAAAAAAAAATTATCAGTATTTCACTCACTTGTATTAGTGAGTAGATTTCTCTGTGTGGGTATTGCTATAGTTTTGTGTATCTAGATACTGGTTGATGGACATTTATGTTGTTTGCTTGCACAAGTTTTTCACTATTATGAATAAAACTTCCACAAACATTTGTGTGAAAGTGTTTTTGTGAACATCTGTTTCATCTCTCTTGCCTAATATCTAGGATGAATTCCCTAGACTATATGTCAAGTGTATGTTTGATTTTTATATGAAACTGCTAAACTTTTTTCCAAAGTGGTTGGACAGTTTTACATTCTTTCCAGCAGTGTGATAGTCCTAGTTTCTTATCTTTGCCAACTTTTGATATTAGCAGTCCTTTTTTTCTTTTTCTTTCTTTCTTTCTTTCTTTCTTTCTTTCCTTCCTTCCTTCCTTCTTTCTTTCTTTCTTTCTTTCTTTCTTTCTTTCTTTCTTTCTTTCTTTCTTTCTTAAACTTTAGGCATTTAAGTAGATGTATAGGGTGACTTTAATGTACATCTCTCTGATACATGCAGTGCAGCAGTTTAAAAGCAGGATCTTATGTGAAAGTAGTGCTTCACTGCTGCACAACTTCCCTGGCTGCTCTTTGATGTCTCTTAAACCTGTTTTTATTTCCCTGACTTTCTTTTTGTGCTACATTTGAGATAGTTTCCTTGATTCTGTCTTTCAGTTCACTGAACCTTTTCTTAGCTATACCTAATCAGCTGTTAATTATACTCCACTAATAACAAAATTCAATTATATGCTTTTGTTTTGAGGTGCTTTGATGATATTTTTCCAAAACTACTTAAAAAATTTTTTTAAATATATTTTATTTATTAATGAGAAATGAGGAGAGTGATAAAGAACCAGACATCAATCTGGTACATGTGCTGCCGGGGATTAAACCCAGGACCTCATGTTTGAGAGTCCAATGCTTTATTCACTGCACCACCTCCCAGACCACCAAATCTACTCTTTCCTTATCGTTTCTTGTCCTATGAACATATTTGTGAGCTTGTCTCTTATTTCTTTTTTAAAAGATGTATTGGGGCCGGGTGGTGGTACGCCTGGTTGAGTGCACATGTTACAGTGCTTGAGGACCCAGGTTCGAGTCCCCAGTCCCCACCTGCAGGAGGAAAACTTCACGAGTGGTGAAACAGTGCTGCAGGTATCTCTCTCTGTCTCTTTTTCTCTCTATCCCTCCTTCCCTCTCGATTTCTGCCTATTTCTACCCAATAAAAAATAAAGATAATAAAAAATTTTAAAAAGACGTATTATATATGAAAGAGAATGGTTTCTATGAACTAGAGAGAAAGAGAGCACGAGATAAACCAGAGCATCACTCTGACCCACACAGCACCAGGGATTGAATTGGTGTTCTACTAGTTACAAGCCTGATGCTCTACCAGTTGAGCTATTTCCTCCAACCACTTTTCCTTAAGGACTTCAGCGTGAGAGTCCAGTCTTTTATCTACTGCACCACCACCTGGGCTACCTACCTGTGTCTTATTTCTTTAAAATATACTCACCAAGGGTATTTTATTTTTTATATTTTTATTTATTTTGGATAGAGAGATATTGAGAGGGAGAGATGGGAGTGGGCGGGGGAAAGACCTGCTGCATTGTTTCACCGCTTGTAAAGCTTCCCCTCTGCAAGTAGGGATGGGGGCTTGAGCCTGGCTCCGATGCATTGTACCATGCACACACTACTAGGTGCACCACCGCTGAACACCCTCACACATGGTTATTTTAGAAACTCCATGATGAACTGGGTATTGTAGATGGGTTTCTGCTAATCTGCTGTTTTTCTTGGTTGCACATGTGTTAGCCCCACCCCCTTTTTGTGATCAGCTTATTTTCTGTGGAAATTTCACAGTGGGAAATTCTTGGAGACCTGGAATGAAAATGGGAAAATACTGGGTTTTTGGAAAAGTCACGATATATTTTTTTTTCTATGTCTTTCTGTGCAAAAATGCATCGAAAATTTTGGGCACCTCTATCTTGGTTAACAAAATATGTAGCTGCTCTTTCAAGGAAGAATTTCTTTTCCAACTTGCCTCCTTATTTCATGGCAAGTGGTATTACTGGACTCACTTTTTAATTTTTTTTTTTTTGAAGAGTTTGTGATATAGACTCTTCAGAGGACTGACAGGAGAAAAAGTCTTGGTAAAAGGGTTTGAGGAGGGAGTCAGGCGGTAGTGGAGCAGGTTAAGCGCACATGGCGTGAAATGCAAGGAACGGGAGTAGGGATCAGGGTTCAAGCCCCAGGCTCCCGACCTGCAGGGGAGTCACTTCACAAGCAGTGAAACAGGTCTGCAGATGTCTTTCTCTCCCCCTCTCTGTCTCCCTGTCTTTGTCCTATCCAAGCAGCAGCAACAACAGCAATAATAACCGTAACAATGATAAAACAACAAGGGCAGCAAACGGGTAAAAAATGGTCTTCAGGAGCAGTGGATTCGTGGTGCAGGCGCTGAGCCCGGCAATAACCCTGGAGGCAAAAAAAAAAAAAGGGTTTGAGGAGAGTCCTACAAATGAATTCAAAGAAGGTAGCCACTTACTACCAAAAGGCTATGGGCTAGAGCTCTAGAAAAAGAGTACACTCTAGTTTAAGCTACATATCTGGTGAACCCTGTTGGCCCATAAAATCCTTTTTCCATTAGTCAGGAATTAGTCTGTGCTTTTGTTCTTGATTACTGCTGTTTGTAAACTATTTGGTTTCCTTGTACATCTCAGTTTCCTTTTTAGAAGACAGATTGTCTTATATTTAGGAATTTATTTACTGTAATTGGAGTTTTCTGGCTTTTAAGTCCCTGTGTCAGTAGGAGTCTCCCGTCTTGAAGCTTCTTTTCAGAAATGCCCATGTGATCCCTTGCCCCAAGTGCCAACGGCAGATGCAGCAATTGACACGCTGCAGGGAATTTCCAACTGTGGAGCAGGTTTCTGAAATCCAGACACGTGCTTTTCACACTTTGGCTTCTGAAGCAAGGCTCAGTGGTTGAAAGAGGGGAGGGGCTGGCAGGGGACTAGCAGGAGAAAGATCTTAGAGTGCTTGCCCAGGGATTAAGGCTGTGTCAGCTTTCCTCATCTCTTCTCCAGCTGGCGCTGGCAGGGTAGAATAAATCATTGTAGAGTGGTTGGGAACTGAAGTCACTGGGGGCTTCTTTGAGGCACACCTGTGACGTCATCCTGTTATCACTGCTTGCCCCGCATAACCTCTTTTCACCTCTCCCCTGAGAGAGGGTGATGCCCAGAACTCAAGTCAGGGCAATCAGCAGAGAACTGTTTGGTAATAATTATTTTGAGATGCCTGCTTGGACATACTTTGCACGCCATTGACATGTTCTTCAAGATTCCACACTGGAAGAGAAAACCCTTTTTCAGATAGGATCTGAATACTACTGTGGAAAACAATATTTTAAGCAGGAAGAGAAAGACAATTCAGTTGAGTATTGAAGTTTGGTCTTTCTTGCTCTCTCTGCCTTCTTCCTAAATTCACTTTCTTTTTCTCACACAGTGTCCTTTCTATAAAGCAATGATTCTTAAATATATTCTATCAGTCCACTTTTCAGGAGCATCCTCTGGCCTGCCACTTTAAAAGACAGAATTAACAAGACCTTCCTCTATATGGAACTTTCTCTCCCACCTCCCTACCACTTAGCCCTAATTGCCTCCCTCTGATATCTTTCACTTGTTTGGTCCTTGGCTAACTTCAGCCATATTTACTTTCTTTCTTCTGCCCTTTTTGGATATTTGTATTAGCAGTTTTCTCATTTTGGAATGCTCTGCCTTCAGCTGTCTTCATGACAAAAGCTTTATCTCCTGTAAGTCTTTGCTTAAATATTACTGCTGTGAAGCCCATCCTGGCAATCTGACTAAAAGCACTGCACTTCTCTCTGGTACTTTTGATCTCTACTCTCTTGCCCTAATTCATTCTTTCTTTCTCCCTTCCTTCCTTCCTTCCTTCCTTCCTTCCTTCCTTCCTTTCTTCCTTTCTTTCTTTCTTTCTTTCTTTCACCTAAGCACTGCTCAGCTCTGGTTTATGGTGGTTCAGGGATTGAACCTAGGACATTGGAGCCTCAGGTATGAAAGTCTCATTGCATAACTATTAGGCTATCTACCCCTGGCCTTTTTTTTTTTTTTTTTTTTTTAAACCACAAAAAACATGTTTTTCTAAAACAAGATCAGAAGAGAAAACACTAAGCAGAACCTGAACTGGAGTTGGGGTACTGCACTAAAGTAAAAGACTCTGGGGTGGGTGGGTGGGAGAGTACAGGTCCTGGAAAAGGATGACAGAGGACCTAGTGGGGGTTGTATTGTTATGTGGAAAACTGAGAAATGTTATGCATGTATAAACTATTGTATTTACTGTTGACTATAAAACACGAATCCTTCAATAAAGGGAAAAAAACATATTTTTCTAGATATTAGATGATTATTTGGTGTGTATGTGTGTTTCCTCTTAGTATTCCTCTGCAAGAATGTAAGCTCCCTGCACATAGGTATCCTTGACCTGTTTTATTTACTGACATGTTGAGCGTCTAGAGCAATGCCTAGTGTGCTGTAAAAGCTCAATAAGTAGGTTTTGAATTAAGTTCAAGTCAAGAACAAACTGTCAGCAAGTCAGTCTGGGCAATGAAAATTAAAAGGTTAGGCTAGGGGCATCTGTTATCTAGTCATTGTTTATAATCTTACTGTCTTTCCTTTTTTTTTTTTTTTTTTGGGTCAAGGTTATAGTTCTGAAAATGTAATCTCCAAATGAATATTCCATATCGTGACATTAAATTAAAATACATAAAACATGCTGATTAATCCTGGAATCCAGTTCATTAGGGATCTGGAAAGCAAAATTTCTTTGAGAAGAGCTTAAGTGCTGCTCTTCATACTTCTTTAAAAATTAATTATTTTTTTATTGTATAGAGACAGGGAGAAATTTAAAAGGGGAGATAGAAAAAGAGAGAGAGAGAGACGTACATGCAACTGCTTCACCACTTGTGAAACTTTCCTCCTGCAAGTGGGAAGTAGGGACTTGAACCTGGGTCTTTGTGCATAGTAATAACAAATGCACTCAACCAGGTACACCACCGCTTGTTTCCTAAATTTTTTTTATCTTACCATTTTTTAAAAAGATTTTATTTATTTATTGATGAGAAAGATAGGAGGAGAGAAAGAACCAGACATCACTCTGGTACATGTGCTGCCGGGGCTTGAACTAAGGACCTCACGTGAGAGTCAAGCACTTTATCCACTGCACTTGACCACATCTTAGCAATTTTTTAAAATATTTATCTATGAGAGAGACATAATATATAACATATTCAGTACCACTTTTCTAATCTCAGGGTGAAATTCACATCTTATATATGAAAAATTTACTTACATCTTATATTTGAAAAAAAATTAAAAAATTCCTACCTCTTATAAAAATATATTTTTAGGAGTTTGGTTTTGGTAGTTTTTAATAATACTTAAAATTTATTTATTTAGGATAGAGACAGAAATTGAGAAGGAAGGAGAAGATAGAGGTGAGAGAGGGGGGCCAGGCGGTGGTGCACCTGATTAAGTGCACACATTACAGTGCACAAGGACTCAGTTTCAAGTCCCTACTTGCAGAGATGAAGCTTCACGAGTGGTAAAGTAGGGCTGCAGGTGTCTCTCTGTCCCTTTCCCTTTTTATTTCCCCCTCCTTTCTCAGTTCCTCTCTGTTTTTATCCAAAATAAATAAAATAAAAAAAAAAAAGAGTAGGGGCAGAGAGACCTGAAGCAATGTTTCACCATTTTTTAAAAATATTATCTTTATGTATTGGATAGAGACAGCCAGAAATTGAGATAGAAGGGAGAGGGAGAGGGAGAGAGAGAGAGAGAGAGAGAGAGGGAGAGGGAGAGAGAGACACTGGCAACATTGCTTCACCATTCACAAAGCTTTCCCTCCTGCAGGTGGGGACCAGGAGCTTGAAACCCATCCCTTGCACATTGTAACATGTGAGCTCAACCAAGTGAGGCACCACCCAGCCCTGTGTTTCACCATTTGTGAAGCTTCCCCTGCAGGTGGGGACTGAGGGCTTGAACCCAAATCCTTGCACACTGTAGTGTTTTCACTTAACTAGGTGTGGCACCGCTTGGTCCCTGGTTTTGGTCTTTTAACACTTTTAGAAATACTGGGTTATTGGAAAAATCACGACATCTTTCTTTGCAAAAACATGTCATGACTTTTCCAACAACCCAGTATTTATTTTTATAGAAAGAGACAGAGAGGCCAGAGAGTTCTGCTTTTGTACCCGCGGTGCTGGAATGAAACCAGGGGCTTTAAGCATGCCAATTTTGAGTTACTGGGCCACCTCTCTGGCTGTTTCAAACACCTTGATACACAATGGTAGATAATACTGGTGCTTACACTTGTACAGCTTATCCTTGTCTTTTTTTTTTTAATATTTATTTATTCTCTCTTGTTGCCCTTGTTGTTTTATTGTTGTTGTCATTGTTAGATAGGACAGAGAGAAATGGAGAGAGGAGGGGAAGACAGAGAGGGAGAGAGAAAGATAGACACCTGCAGACCTGCTTCACCGCCTGTGAAGTGACTCCCCTGCAGGTAGAAAGCCAGGAGCTCGAACCGGGATCCTTATACCGGTCCTTGCGCTTTGTGCTACGTGCGCTTAACCGCTGAGCTACCGCCTGACTTCCAGCTTATCCTCTTCTAAGCAGTGTTTGAGAATGCCTAGCTACCGCCAACTGCTGATGCATTTTAGATATTTTAGATATTTTATAGACTTTGACACAGTTGATGAAATGACAGAAATTTTTTATAGACTTTAATTAAAATTTTGTATATTTATTAATATAAAGTAAGGATTAGGAGAGCACCACTCTGGCACATGGGGCATGGGAGAATGAACTGAGGACCCCAAGCTTCAACGTTTATCACTCTACTCATAACTCTAGCTCCTAGAACTTAGACTTTATTTATTTATTTATTTATTTATTTTTGCCTTCCAGGGTTATCTCTGGGGCTCAGTGCCTGCACTACCAATCCACTGCTCCTGGAGGCTGTTTTTTTCCATTTTGTTGCTCTCTAACTTTTTCTGTAACAGTTGGACCAATTTGCATTCCCAAAGATAGACACCTGCAGACCTGCTTCACCGCCTGTGAAGCGACTCCCTGCTCGAACCTGGATCTTTACGCCGGTCCTTGCACTTTGTGCCACATGCGCTGAACCTGGATCTTTACGCTGGTCCTTGCACTTTGTGTCACATGCGCTGAACCTGCTGCACTACCGCCTGACTCCCCTGTTGTTTTTAATGTGTAACATTCTCACATGTAGAGTGCTATCTCATTGTTATCTTTATTTGCATTTATATATGTTGACTCTTTGGAGCTCTTCTTTGGTGAAGATTATGTCCATATCCTCTTCCCATTTTTGGATGTGGTAATTTCTCCTCCACCCTCCCCGATTTAGTAAATTCCCTTTAAATTTTGGTTAATTAGCCCTTTGTCTGATGCATTCTAGCCTAGTGTCTTTTGTGTTGGTTTACTTCAAGTTTACAGATGCTCAGTGTAGTAAATTCTTTCTGTAGTCATTGATAATTGTTGTATTTACATTTGCTCTTTTTAAATTACATTTTTTAAAACATTTTATTTATTTATTGGATAGAGATAGAAATCAAGAGGGAAGTGGAAGACAGAAAGACACTTGCAGGGGTGGGGGTAGATAGCATAATGGTTATGTAAACAAACTGTCATGCCTGAGGTTCCAAAGTCGCAGGCTCAGTTCCCTGCAGAGTTGACCAGTGGTCTGGTTAAAAAAAAAGAAGAAGAAGAAGAAGAAGGAGAAAAGAAAGACACTTGTAGCACTGCTTCACAGCTCATGAAGTTTCTCCCCCTGCAGGCAGGACCGGGGGCTTGCTTGACACTGGGTCTTTGTGCATTGGAACATGTGCACTCTACTTGCTGTTCCATTGCCAGGTCCCTCAAATTTGTGTTTTTATTTTTTAATGTGACACTGGGATTTTGCACTTAATTTAATGCACCTTCCCTGTTCAATTTCCCTCCCTCCCTCCCTCCCTCCCTCCCTCCCTCCCTCCCTCCCTCCCTCCCTCCCTCCCTTCCTTCCTTCCTTCCTTTTTACCTGAGCACTGCTCAGCTCTGGCTGATAGTGTGGGACTTTGGAGCTGTAGACAAGAGACTCTCTTTGCATAACCATTATTCTACCTACATGCCGCCCACGTCCGATTCTTTCATTCTTTATTTTATTGAGAGAAATTTATAGGGGAGGGGAAGATAGAGAGGGAGAGAAAATGACACCTGCAGACCTGCTTCACCACTTGTGAGGTGACACCCTCTGCTTGAAACCATTCTGTTTTTTTAAATGTACAAAATTAAAAATAACTATGTAGTTTTAAAAAAGTTTGTGTGTGATTTATTCCACTGATTTTATTTTCTTTTCAACCAGAGCACTGCTCATCTCTGATTTGTTGTGGCACTAGACTAGAGACTTTATCTGAGATCTCAGAGCTTTAGGAGTGAAAGTCTTCTTTGCATAATCACTATAACATCTCCCTGACCCTCCATTGCTCTTAAGCTTAATGAGGTCATTTTGGGCAGGGGAGACAGCATAAAGATTATGCAGAAGTTTTTTTTTTTATTGATTTAATAATAATCGACAAGTCTATTGGGTCAGAGGGATATAATTACCCACAGTTCCCACCACCAGAGTTCTGCACCCCATCCCCTCTATTGAAAGCTTTCCTAGTCTTTATCCCTCTGGGAATATGGACCAAAGCTCTTTATGGGGTACAGAAGGTGGAAGTTCTCGCTTCTGTAATTGCTTCCCTGCTGGACATGGGTGTTGGCAGGTTGGTCCATACTCCCAGCCTATTTCTATCTTTCCCTAGTGGCAGAGGGCTCTAAAAAGGTGAAGTTCCAGGACACATTGGTGAGGTCTTCTATCCTGGGATGTCAGTATGGCGTCATGGAAACATCTGCAACTAGGTGGTTGAAAAGCATTAAGATAAAAGCGAGAATAAATTGTTTAATAATCAGGAACCTAAAGGTAAGAATATAGCAGGTGGGGAGTCCGGTGGTAGCGCATCGGGTTAAGTGCAGGTGACACGAAGCACAAGGACTGGCATAAGGATCCCGGTTCAAGCCCCCCGGCTCCTCACCTTCAGGGAAGTCGCTTCACAGGCAGTGAAGCAGGTCTACAGGTGTCTATCTTTCTTTCCCCGTCTTCCCCTCCTCTCTACATTTCTCTCTGTCCTATCCAACAGTGATAACATCAGTAACAGGAACAATAATAACTACAACGATAAAACAAGAGTAACAGAAGGGACTAAATAAATAAAAGAATATAGCAGGTGAAAAGGTCTCCATTTTGGAAAAAATTAGGAAGTCTATTTTAGGTATATTCAAGGGGCCTATGAAGTTTTTAATGCCTGAGGCTCCCAGTTCCGAGGTTCAGTCTCAGACTACACAATAAGCTATGTTGGGCAGTGCTCAGGTCTCTCTGTCTTTCTCTCTGTATCTCTCATTAAAGTAAAAAAAAAAATTAAAAAACTTTTAAATAGGTCATTCACTGATGACATTTATTTTTATTTTTATTCCCTTTTGTTGTCCTTGTTTTTTTAAATTTTTTATTGTTGTAGTTCTTGTTGTTGTTACTGATGTTGTTGTTGGATAGGACAGAGAGAAATGGAGAGAGGAGGTGAAGACGGGGGAGAGAAAGATAGACACCTGCAGACCTGCTTCACCACATGTGAAGTGATTCCCCTACAGGTGGGGAGCTGGGGGCTTGAACCGGGATCCTTCCACTGGTCCTTGCGCTTTGCACCACGTGTGCTTAACCCACTGCACCACTGCCCAACTCCCTACTGGTGACATTTTTAATTAGCTCCGCAAAATATATTTCTATTTCCATCAACTGGAGAATTCTAGTACTATTTGCTAGGTAATTTTACTTGGTAAGTAGTATAAGGAACCCCACATGCTTAATTAAATAATGTGGCAACATATTGTGAAAACAGGTCTTTCATATCAAGTAAATGTTTTAATAGATATATTTTTTGCCTCCAGGGTTATTGTTGGGGCTCAGTTCCTGCACCATGAATCCACTGCTCCTGGAGGCCATTTTTCCCCCTTTTGTTGCCATTGTTGTTGTTGTTGTTATTATTGCTGTTGTTGTTGCTGTGTAATGGAGAAATCCAGAGAGATGGGGAGACAGAGAGGGAGAGAAAGACAGAAATCTGCAGACTTACTTCACTGCTTTTGAAGCGACCCCCCCCTGCCGGGGCTCAAACTGGGATCTTTAAGCCTGTCCTTGCGCTTTGTGCCATGTGTGCTTAACCTGCTGCGCTTAACCCACTGCACTACCTCCCTCCCCCTCAGGTAAATGTTTTATACATTGCTTTGAATGTCATAATATTGGTGTCACGAACTGCAGTGTCAGAGTCAAACCGTCCACCTTACTTCAGGTGAAAACTTAACCTGCTGGGAATAACTTAAAACTTGGAAATTTAGCATGGGTATGTAGATAAGTAATAATGAATCATGTCATTACAGTGTGGAAAAATATAGCTGTATTTTGTTGCTGTCTTCTTTTGCACTAATGGGTGAATTTTCTGTGTATAACAGAATGTTACTAAGGAAATCTATTTTTATTTTGAAGTTAAAGTTTTCAGAGTAAGTTGTTGAGCAGAACAGTGAGTGAGGCAGTAAAGATTGTGCCAACAGAGCCAAGTCACCAGTGCATGGGACCAGTAAGAGACATTTGGATATAGGTGTGTTCCACAGTCTCTGATCCTTTTCATTGCTTAGACTTTTCTCTGGAAGCATTGTGGAAGTATATTGAAGGTACCATTTTATCTGAGTAAGTCAGTGCAACTGTCTTTCTTGGGTTTGCAGGAAATGTACAGGAGTGTAGAAAATGAGATAACTTTGAAAGATATCTTTAAGGAATTGAGTGGTATAGGAGTTGAGTGGATGAACACTGCCTGAATTGGAGAGCCAGACCATGACATTGCTGTTTTCTGTCTTATTAATTCTTGGAGATGGTATCAGCTGTCAAAAAATAAGATACTGGGAGTTGGGCGGTAGCACAGCGGGTTAAGCGCACGTGGCACAAAGCGCAAGGACCGGCAGAAGGATCCTGGTTTGAGCCCCCGGCTCCCCACCTTCAGGGGAGTCGCTTCACAAGTGGTGAAGCAGGTCTGCAGGTGTCTATCTTTCTCTCCCCCTCTGTCTTCCCCTCCTCTCTCCATTTCTCTCTGTTCTATCCAATAACAATGACATCAATAACAACAACAATAATAACTACAACAATAAAACAACAAGGACAACAAAAAGGGGATAAATATATATTTAAAAAAATAATATATTTTCTTCTGAAGGTCATGTGGTCTCATGGTTCTGAACTTTACAGTTGATCACATTTTTGTGAACTAATACATATGTATTTGTTCATAAAAGAGACTGGTGAGGTACATCACAACTTAATCATAACTTCTAGAAGTGGTATTATGGATGCTTTAACTTATTTTCTCTGTGTTTTTATAGTTTTCTGTAGGAATTTGGATTATTTTAAGTAAGATATATTTCTAAAATTGCTGTGACAGAAGATTTGGAGTTAAAAACCCATTTTTGATCTTTCCTCTATCATATAAATTAATCACTTCTAAGTCTGTTTTTATAACTGATACCTTACACAGGGAAGGTGGCTCAGTGGGTAGGGCAAAAGATTTACATGCTTGAGTGCCAGTGTTCTGTTCTTGGCATTTTGCTTGCAGAAGTGGAGTTGTCTGCTGATAAACCTTTAAAATTTTGGTTGAATTAAATTTTTTTTTTGAATTAAATTTTCTTATCATAGTATGCTTGTTAGTGATTGCCAGCATTTTTTTTTTTCTCTTAAGGAAAGGTTCTGTTTCCTAAACTTGAATTTCAAACAGAGTAACTCTGGTTTTGGGGGTTTACCAACTGTCTTGTTTTTGTTTCCTTTTATTTTGCTATTACTGTTTCTCCTTTTATTCCAAAAGAACCAACAACCTGATAAACCTATTAGAGGATATTCTTTTTTTTTTTTGTGCCTCCAGGCTTATCTCTGGGGCTTAGTGCTGTCATTATGGATCTACTGCTCCTCGCAGCCATTTTCATTTTTTCCATTTTTATTGGACAGGACAGAGAGATTGAGAAAAGAGGGGAAGATAGGGCGAGAGAAAGACACCTGCAGATCTGCTTTGATGTTTGTGAAACAAGCCCATGCTTTCGGGAAGCCAGGGCTCCAGCCAGGATCCTTGCGTGGGTCCTTGTGCTTCATACTATGTGTGCTTAATCTGGTGCGCTACCACCTGGCCCCCTTAGAATATTCTTTTTTTATTTCCTTTTTAATTTACTTTTATTAACTTTTATTTATTTGTTAATAGAGATAGCCAGAAACCAGGGGGGGCAGTGACATATATATATATATAGAGAGAGAGACAGAGACACCTGCAGCCCTGCTTCACCACTCGCAAAGCTTTCCCCCTGCAGGTCTTGAACCTGGTCCTTGTGTGCTCAGCCAGGTGCACCACCACCTGGTCCCAATAATATTCTTTAATATGCAGTTACTTTAGTTTCATTTTTTAAAATATTTGTTCCCTTTTGTTACCCTTGTTTTATTGTTGTAGTTATTGTTGTTGTTATTGATCATCATTGTTGGATAGGACAGAAAGAAGTGGAAAGAGGAGGAGAAGACAGAGAGGAGAAAGATAGACACCTACAGACCTGCTTCACCGCTTGTGAGGAGCCTCCCCTGCAGGTGGGGAGCCGGGGGCTCGAACCGGGATCCTTAAGCTGGTCCTTGTGTTTGCGTCACCTGCACTTAACCCCTGCACTACCGCCCGACTCCCAGTTACTTTCATAAAATGCATAGATCTCTCATGGTCCTGGAGGTGGTGCAGTGGATATAGCGCTTGACTCTCAAGCGTGAGGTCCTGCGTTCAGGCCCTGGCAGCACATGTACCAGAGTGATGTCTGGTTCTTCCTCTCTCCTCCTATCTTTCACATAAATAAATAAATAAGATCTTTAAAAAAAATATCCAGGTCAAATAAAAACTTTAAAAAATGCGTAAATCTCTCAAATACAGTGGTGTACTCTATGAGGACAAGCAACTGTATGCTACCATCCCTAATGGTATTCAAGTGTGACTTCAGGATTAGGTAATCATTAATGACTGATTAATTAATATATCACAGTCTGTGATTGTATAAAACTTGAGTTTAGGAATATTATGAAATTAACGGATTGTTCATTTGTTTTTAAAGATTTGCTTATTTTAGGAGAGTCTTTTTTTTTTTTTTTTTCCCCTTCCTCCAGGGTTATTGCTGGGCTCGGTGCCTGCACCATGAATCCACCGCTCCTGGAGGCCATTTTTTTTTCCCCCTTTTGTTGCCCTTGTTGTAGCTTCGTTGTGGTTATTATTATTGCCCTTGTTGACGCAATTCGTTGTTGGATAGGACAGAGAGAAATGGAGAGAGGAGGGGAAGACAGAGAAGGGGAGAGAAAGATAGACACCTGCAGACCTGCTTCACCGCCTGTGAAGCGACTCCCCTGCAGGTGGGGAGCCGGGGGCTCGAACCGGGATCCTTATGCCGGTCCCTGCGCTTTGCACCACATGCGCTTAACCCACTGCGCCACCGCCCTACACCCTAGGAGAGTCTTACACACACACACACACACACACACACACACTCACTCACTCACACACACTCACACACTCACACTCACTCGGGGATTAAGCTGGGGCTTTGGATATGAAAGTTCTGTGCGCTACTCATTGAGCTACCTCCTTGTCAGACTGTTAATTAAAAAAAAAATGTCAGGAGTTGGGCAGTAGTACAGCGGGTTAAGCGCAAGGCGCGGTGTAAGGATTCCGGTTTGAGCCCACGCCTCCTCACTTGCAGGGGAGTCGCTTCACAGGCGGTGAAGCAGGTCTGCAGGTGCCTCTCTTTCTCTCCCCCTCTCTGTCTTCCTTTCCTATTTCCACTTCTCTTTGTCCTATCTAACGACGACATCAGTAACAACAACAATAATAACTACAACAACAATAAAAAACAAACAAAACAAGGGCAACAAAAGGGAAATAAATAAATATAAAAATTTTTTTTTTAAAGTCTGGGGCCAGGCAATGGCGCACCTGGTTAAGTGCACACATTACAGTGTACAAGGACCCAGGTTCAAGCCCCTGGTCCCCACCTGCAGGGGGAAAGCTTCACAAGTGTTGAAACATGGCTGCAGGTCTGTCTCTCTCTCTCTCTCTCTCTTTCTCTCCTCAGTTTCTCTCTGTCTCTATCCAATAATAAAAAAAGTTTAAGTCTTATAGCTAATTGTGCTTAGTAAACTATTAATGTATTAAAAAATTCTTTAAAGACTTCCTATGCAAGCTCCAAAATGATAAAACCAGCAGAACCCCTTTGACATGCTAATGTTAGAGTAGATTGCTTTGAGAAACCAGGGTTAAATCTTTGATTTACTTAACCCCCTTTTTTATTAGCACAAAATCACAGGGGCCTTTCTCTCTGAAGATAATAGAAACCAAATTTACAAAGTAAGTCCACTTAATTAATCAATGCTCTTTGGCCTATGGATGCTCATTCTAAGGGACACTGGCACAGCTCATTTAGTCACTGTGGTTCCTGTTTTCAGAGTTTTAATTAATTAATTTTTTAAATTTATTTTTATTAGAGAGACAGAAATTGAGGGGGAGGGGAGATAGAGATGGAGAGAGACAGAGAGACACCTGCAGCCCTGCTTCACCACTTGTGAAGTTTGCCCCCTGCAGGTGGGGACCAGGGGCTTGAACCCGGGTCCTTGGGCACTGCAGTGTGTGTGCTTAACCAGGTGCACCATCACCTGGCCCCACTTTCAGAGTTTTATGCTTGCTTTGAGGCCATTAGATGAAGAGAGAGTCCTGTTGGGCAGTGGTGGAAATAGCTCCACATATGTGTGCTATTTCTTTAAAAGAAAATCTAGCGGAAGTGATGCTGTAGGGAACATCTGCACTTGGGGCTGAGTGGAGAGAGCGAGATGCTCTGCAGCTGGTGTAAGACCCTGGCAGGCTGAGGCGCTGCTGTCTATTGGGGTTTACTTCTGTCTACATTGAAACATGGCTTAGGAGGGGGTTGGTGGCCTGCTGCCAGCCTCAGTTAGCCTGCTCTTCTCTTTCCTTTTTCCTCCTCTGACCCCCCCCCCCCAAACTCCCCTCCCTCATGCTTTAAAGTCACATTTCCAGGCCAGACGTAGAATTAATCTCTGGGCACTTCACATTGCTGGCAGCTGAAAGCAGGATGTGGGATTTTTTTTTCTCTTTCTCTCTCTCTGCGTCTTGGCTGACTTTTTTACCTCTCGAAGAATTTGGAAGGCCGTGAGATCCCCCCCCCCCCAGTACTGTGGAGTTTTTCAGCACGCTGATCACCCTGCTGCGGCTTCACCCTAATAGACTTCATATGTTGATGCAGTTGACATCAGTATCAAACTATTTTACATGTGATCTGGTGTATTTCCTGAGGAAATCTGCAAGATATTTATTAAGAACTAATAAAACAAACCTCTCCATGAGTTTTAGGTAGTTTTCAATTTTTCATGTCTCTCTCGTTTCCTCTTATCAATGAGTTGCTATTTTCTCTCTCTACTTTGACCATTGCAAAAGGAAACAAAAATAAATGTTTTAAACTGTTCCTGAAGGGACAGAGAGAATAGTTCTGCCATGATGTATCAGCCGGGGCTGTATTTTTAGTGCAGCATTGTAGAAACTAAAAATATCCTGTTGTAGTGGATCCTTTTTATAGGTCGTGTGTGTGTGTGTGTGTGTGTGTGTGTTTATAATGTTGTGCGCACAAGTGCCTTTGTGCATCGGCAGCCGTTCTTCCCATTACAGCTGGACTCCATTAGTCCTTGAAAATTAATGTAATCCCAGTTAAGAAAAAAAATTAATTACTCTACCAGAGCTGCATTTTATCCAAAGCTAGTGTTAGCTCCCTAGCTGGCAGCTTGGTTTGAGAGACTCCAGGGGCCCATGCAGTTGTGGCTTTGGTATCACAGTATTTGCTGCTGTGTTTTTTCCTGTGGAGAACGCTTCTCAGTTCTTTTTGGTTAGACATGTGGCATGCAGAGAGTAATTGCAGATACTTCTGCCTCACTGAAATTCCATGTTGCAGTCTGGTCATCCCCCAAAGGGGTGACTGCCTCATGTTTAACTCACCTGTCATCGAAAGTCTTCTTATCAGGATTTAAAAAAAGAGATTCTTTGGCAGTAGTTGATTTTTCAGTGTTCTCTGGAGAAGAAACGTAGTTTATTAAATCCCAAGGACTACATGCTATTTGCACTGGAAGGTTTGTTTGTAGACAATTAAGAGTGACAGTCACAAGACTGGCAAGATAACTCACTTGGAGGGTGCTTTCTTTATCACACTAGTGACCCAGGTTGAAGCCCGGCCTCTACCACAATGAGGGAAGCTTCAGTGCTGTTCTGTCTTTCCCTCCCCGCTTCTATCTCTTTCTGTCTGAAAATGTCATTCTGGGGTGGTCAAGCACTAGCTATGACAAAAATAAATACAAGAATGGCAGTCACCGAGGCAAACAAGTATGGTGCAAGATTTATATGTGTGAGGCCCCAGGTTCTAGTCTGGTACCAGATATGCCAGAGCAAGTGGTGCTCTGATTTTTTCCCCCTCTTTCATAAATGAATAACTCTTATTAAACAACAACAAAAAAGTGAAAGTCACATTTTTCTTTCCCTCTCTCCCCCCCCCCCCCATGTCGGACTGTTTTAACACTGTTTTTTAATTGTAAATGAATGTATCATATACTGCTGATTTCTAGTCAAACTTCTCAGCACCAGTTTAGATGAGGGGCTGGTTGCTTAGCGTATGAGTGACACTTCCAGCTTTGCAATCAGAGTTCTAGGGTGGGCGCAGGCACGGCCCGGAGGTTGTTATAGTCGGCCTCGCCGCCTCGCCTTTGTGATGCAGCTCTTGTGCAATTGCCTGTGTTTGTTGTTGTCTTGGGGAACCTGGATAGAATGGAAAGATAGCATGTGATAGGTGGGAAGGACAGTTGTTTGTGTCCTTCCTGATCACCCTCCTGGCTCCCTGATGAGAGTTGAGCCAGGATCCATCTGTCTTGGACTGCAGTTCTCTCTTTTTCTGCTGAGCTGGGGCGTGGGCAGCACAGGCCTGTGTAACTCGTGACAGGCCTTCCAAAATGCCATGATGGCATGGATTCTCTCAATGCTGCTGACAACAAAAACAGGGTTAGTGGCCTTTTGTTTCTATTTGGGCATGGACTCTGAGATTTGTCTCTGAACCTCATGTTCTCTCCTGCTGGTGACTTGAAGTCCTCCCTCAGCCCCTCCCATGATCCCCAAGCTGACAGTTGAGTCTTCAGCTTCCGGGCCTTGATCTCTAGGCGGTGTTGTAGTTCAGTAAAAGTAGTAATCAGGCCTTTTATAAATTTGTTTTACTAGTGAAGAGAGATGGTAGGTATTTGGCTGTAATTCTAAAACAGCCATGCTTGGAGATTAATAAAAAATCTAAACACAGCCATTTTTTACCAGAGGCAGTGGGCCTGTTATTTTGAGCTCTCAACCAAGCCGAAATCAGAGCAGCGTGGGACTCATGGTGGACTGTGCTCCTGGGAGGATGCAGAGCCACGTTCCTTGTTGTTACAGTCTGTGCAGTGCCCGTCCTTGAGGGTGTTTTACGCTGGCATTGGAAAAAAGGAAACCTTGTTTTCCAAGAACTCTGCTCTCTCTCAGCTTGATAAGCATTTAAAAATAAAAGCTGCACAATTGAAATTGGCAGTGCATCCTCATTCTTTTGTCTCTCTGTTTATTTTTTTCCCCTCATCCCTCAACATGTGTGCTACAGCCCATGGTTATTACACCCTCAAGAATGATGGCCTGGAACTCAGCAAACTCGCACCAAGGTCTGCCCGCCCTACCCTCAACTGTTTGAAGCTGGCTGAGGCATCAGAGCCTAGCATTGAGAGGCCTGGTGGGTCAGCCTCAGCAGCTCCATCTGTGGCACATTTTCCTTTCCCCCTGAAGCTGCTTCCTGGAATTTTTTAGCTTCTCCAGAATCCTGATTGCCAGCTCAGTCTTTCTTGTTAGTTTTTGCAGTTAACTTAAATGGTTTGTTTACCTCTCTCAAAAAGAAAGTGCTTTGGCACTAATCAGGCAGTCCTGCATGTTTTCTTCTTTTAAGATTTATTTATTTGAGAGAGAGAGAGAGAGAGAGAGAGAGAGAGAGAGGCTGTGCCACCAAGTTTTTCCTGCCTGTATGATTCTATTGCTCATGGCAGACTCTTAAATAGAGGGTAACAGAGAGAGGAGAGATACCACAGGACCATTCCACCTCTAGCGAAATTTTCCCTGTGCCTGATGTTCCCATGTGGTGGCTGGGGGCTTAAACCTGAGTCCTTATGCTTGATAAAATGTGCAGCTCTTCTGGGTGTGCTAAACCTCCCCCTTGCCAGCTAAGTTATTTTTTACACCAGTCCTTGTGCTTTAAGCCATGTGCGCTAACCCACTGCACTACTGCACGACTCCAATTTTTAAAAAAAATTTTATTATCTTTATTTATTGGAGAGAGACATCCAGCAATTGAGAGGGGAGAGAGACACCTGCAACACTGCTTCACTACTTGCAAGTGGGGACTGGGAGCTCAAACCCAGGTCCTTGCACATTGTAAGAACATGTGCTCAACCAGTTGCACCACCACCCAGCCCATTATTAATAGTCTTTTTAAAAATACATTAAAAAGACTTTCATTTACTTATTTTTTAAGATTTATTTTTTTCCTTTTTGTTGCCCTTGTTTTATTGTTGTAGTTGTTGTTGTTATTGATGTCATCGTTGTTGGATAGGACAGAGAGAAATGGAGAGAGGAGGGGAAGACAGGGGGAGAGATAGACACCTGCAGACCTGCTTCACTGCTTGTGAAGCAACTCCTCTGCAAGTGGGGAACCAGGGGCTCTTACCAGGATCCTTGCGCTTTGTGCCACATGCGCTTAACCTGCTGCGCTACTGCCTGACTCCATTTTATTTACTTCTTAAGGAGACGGATAGGAGGAGAAAGAGAAAAGGAACCAGACATTACTCTTGTACATGTGCTGTCAGGGATTGAACTCAAGACCTTCTGCTTGAGAGTCCAACGCTTTATCCATTGCACCACTTCCTGGGTTACATAAAAGTCCCTCCACCCTTTTTTTTTTTTTTTTTAAATTTCCAGGGTTATTGATGGGGCTTTGTGCTGGCACTATGAATTTACTACTCCTGGCAGCCGTAATCCCCCCCCCCATCCATTTTATTGGATAGGACAGAGAGAAATTAAGGGGGGGGGGGGAGACAGGGAGAAAGACACCTGCTTCACTGCTTGTGAAGTATCCTTACTACAGGTGGGGAGTGGGTGCTTGAACCCAGATCCTTATATAGGTCCTTGTACACTTAACTGGCTCCCCCACTGCTTGGCCTCCCCCACTGCTTGGCCTCCCCCCCCCCCACACACACACAAAATGAGTTATTTTGGGAGTGGGGCAGTAGTGCAGCAGGTTAAGCGTAGATGGTGCAAAGTGCAAGGACTGGTGTAAGGATCCCGGTTTGAGCCCCTACTCCCCACCTGTAGGGGAGTCACTTCACAGGTAGTGAAGCAAGTCTGCAGGTGTCTATCTTTCTCTTCCCTTCTCTGTCTTCTCCTCTCTCAATTTCTCTCTATCCTATCCAGCAACAATAACAACAATAATAATAACCACAACGATAAAACAAGGGCAAAAAAAGGAAATAAATATAAAAAAACTTTTTAAAAGAGTTATTTTAATGAGAGAAAGAGTTCAGTTCACTGCTCAGTTCTGGCATAGGGTGGTGCTGGGGATTGCACCTGGAACCTCTAGGAGCTCTGGCATGTAAGTCTAGTGCACTGTGACTGTGCTTTGTCCTGGGCAGATTTGATAGTTCTGACCCAGGGAGGAGAAGTGCTACCAGGGCTTAAACTAGAGTAAGTAGTAACTACTCAGGAATAGACCATCTTGATGAATTACTAAAAGTAAATGTAAATTTTAGCATTGCCCCAGCTTAGATGAATTTAACAAAACAAAGTAAAAAAAAAAAAAGCCTACCCACTATTAATCGCTAATTCTTACTCTGAAAATATAAGTTACCAGCAAACCCTGCTCTGAACATCACATGCAGATTCCACTGGTCATATGCATGTGACCTCAAAGAATTGCTGTACCTCTGGTTTTGTGAGGAAGAACTGGCCATCTAGTTTGAGTAGGTCCTGGTAAAGCCAACTTTGAAACATTATGTCATTTGTTTCTAGCATTTCTGGTTATCACTGCCTAGCTGATTGAGTCAGAACCTGGAGTTAGTTGCTGGGGTGTGGTTTCAGGTTCTCAGACTTCCCTGTTGATGCTTGTGAAAAGTTGGTGCCTAATGTAACTGAATAGGGTGTTACTTCAGGTTAGTAGTCCTTGTTTTTGCTTGGCTGGTTGGGCTGAACCTGGTATTACTGCTTCCCAAAGAATTTTTTTGGTTGAAAACTGAAGGTCAGCAGTTCGCAAGTGTTGAACTGAAAGCCAACTCTGTGGTTTGTCTTGTGCCACTGGGCCAGCAGCACTGCAGCCCTGATCAATTGATCTGCAACAATATGAGACCATGAACAGTAACTGCCAGACAAAACTCTCTCTCACCCTATTTCCATGTCCAACCTGTCTCTCTGCCCAGATCCCCTTTCTTTTTCTTTGTATGTCTGTCTCATTCTTGGTTGTGTATTTCACTTTTTTGGGTCTATCTTTTTCCATCTCCCTGTCTCTTTCCATAACAGTTTTTAATAATGTTTTAGTTAGTTCCAGCCTTTTCCCTGAATGGATCCCATTGGAAAATGCATTTGAAAGGAAACAGTTATACACTTCCCTTCCTTTGAAACTCTGTTGGCACCTTTTCCAGTGCAGTAAACCATACAACATGTATTTTCAGAGTTTCCAAACACAGACATGCTGGCGTTAAATTTATGAAAAAATATTTTATTCAGCTGTATGGTTAACACTGACTTTTAGAGATGCTGATCAGATTTGAAATTGGTGCTGACTTTTGTAACTCCAGCATATTTTCAGATCTCTGTGGGAAATATAGCCACATTAGCTCTTAAAGAATCTGCAGGGAGTCAGGCTGTAGCGCAGCGGGTTAAGCGCAGGTGGGGTTAAGCGCAGGTGGCGCAAAGCACAAGGACCGGCATAAGGATCCCTGTTCGAACCCCGGCTCCCCACCTGCAGGGGAGTCGCTTCACAGGCGGTGAAGCAGGTCTGCAGGTGTCTGTCTTTCTCTCCTCCTCTCTGTCTTCCCCTCCTCTCTCCATTTCTCTCTGTCCTATCCAACAACGACAACAACAATAATGACTACAACAATAAAACAACAAGGGCAACAAAAGGGAATAAATAAAGAAAATAAATATTTAAAAAAAACAAAAAAAAGAATCTGCAGTAGGTGTGTGTGTGTGTGTGTGTGTGTGTGTGTGTGTGTTGGCCTTTGATTGCAGGTTGGGCAGTAGGAATTGGGGCAAGAGATATAGATGTGGGGATCCCCCACCATATCCAGAGGAAAACAGGAAAAGTTAATGAGTCATTAAAGAATACTGCATAGGGGAGTCGGGCTGTAGCGCAGCGGGTTAAGCGCAGGTGGCGCAAAGCACAAGGACCGGCATAAGGATCCCGGTTCGAACCCCGGCTCCCCACCTGCAGGGGAGTCGCTTCACAGGCGGTGAAGCAGGTCTGCAGGTGTCTGTCTTTCTCTCCTCCTCTCTGTCTTCCCCTCCTCTCTCCATTTCTCTCTGTCCTATCCAACAACGATGACAACAACAATAATAACTACAACAATAAAAAAAAACAACAAGGGCAACGAAAGGGAATAAATAAATAAAATAAAAATTAAAAAAAAAAAAAAAAAGAATACTGCATAGTTGTGCTGGACACAGGAGCAGAAAGTAAACTCGCTGTATCACAGAAGGTGAATTATTTCTGTTTATTGTCAGTCAAATAGCACCTATTTGTGTGGTTTGTTGCATACCAAAAGGTTCTGGGATTAAGAAGACTTACTTCGAGAGTTGGACGGTAGTGTAGCGGGTTAAGCGCATGTGGCGCAAAGTGCAACAACTGGCATTAAGGATTCTGGTTCGAGCCCCCAGCTCCCCACCTGTAGGGGAGTAGCTTCACAAGCAGTGAAGCAGATCTGCAGGTGTCTATCTTTCTCTCTCCCCTCTCTGTCTGCCCCATCTCTATCCATTTCTCTCTGTCCTATCCAACAACAAATGGCATCAGTAACAACAGTAACTACAACAATAAAAAAACAAGGGCAACAAAAGGGAAAAATAAAATATATAAAAAAAGAACACTTAGTTCATTTGTATTCACAGCAATGATGATGTTGCTATTGTCTACCACTTTCTTCTGTTATATCTGTGCTGATAGACTTAATTCCAAGTTTTGTGGTTTTTTTTCTTTCTTCTATCCATATAGGTTTGGTTTTGATCTGTAAGGACAGTGATTCTTCTCAAGGGTCCCAGCTGTTTGTTCAGAAGATTACTGGGAATGATCTTGAGAAGCCTTTCAAAAGGGAATTTCTTCCAAATTGCTCAAGCAGCTGAGCTCTGTCTTGGCTTTTAGGTTTATACACTACATTCTTTAGGTTTGTGTGATACACCATTTCCATTTCAGTTTTACTTTGCTTGCCAGTCTAACAGTGAATCTGCACCAGTTGATTTAGATAAATTCACTACCCACTGTCACAGGACAGAAGCTACTGGAAACAACCCCACAGAAAGCTGGGTATCCTGCAGACCATGTGTCCCACTCAGTTCAGTCAGTAAGCACATACTAAGCATTTATTGTACATCTCATTTTTTTTGCTTTGTTTTGTTTTTTCTTTTTTACATTTTTAAAAATATTTATTCCCTTTTTGTTGCCCTTGTTGTTTTATTGTTGTAGCTATTGATGTCATCATTGTTGGGTAGGACGGAGAGAAATGGAGAGAGGAAGGGAGACAGAGGGGGAGAGAAAGACACCTGCAGACTGCCTGTGAAGAGACTCCCCTATAGGTGGGGAGCCAGGGGCTCCAATCAGGATCCTCATGCCAGTCCTTGTGCTTTACGCCATCTGCACTTAACCCACTGTGCTAACCGCCTGACTCCCTTTATATCTTATTCTTAACTTTTGGGGTAGCATTTACTTTTTTTTTTTTAATTGGATAGAGAGAGAGAAAAACAGGAAAGGAAGAAATAAGGAGAGAGAAAGACACTTGCAACACTGCTTCATGTTTTATTAAGCTGGGAGCTGTGGGCATGAACCCAGGTCCTTGCACATGATAGCGTGTGCACTTAACCTTTCATTTGCTTTTTTGATTGTAGGCTTTCCAGAGATACTTCCTGTGTTCACAACTCTGTATTGTCTCTATTCTTCCCTTTTTCTTCTTGTGTTTCTCCTTTCTTATCCAGCATTTAAAATATCTGTACTTTTTTTTTAAGGTTTATTTATGTATTATTTCTTTCTGAGAAAGAAGGGGCAAGAGAGTGAAAGACAACCAGAGCATCAGTCTGGCACTCACATTGCCAGGGATTGAACTAGGGATCTCATGCTTGAGAGTATAGTGCCTTATTCTTGGACCACCTCCTGAGCTATAGTGTTAGTACTTAGTAAGCTACTACTGCAGATTTTTTTTTTTTGGTCTTTTCACATTGGTATATTGTAAAATCTTATGGTTTTAGCTGTAACTTTCCTGTTAGAATATCCCCCTGTTCTCTGGACCTTTGTCCTGAGCTTTAGCTTGTATTTGTAACATCTTGTTGAGCGTTTTCATCTAGAATCTCAGGTTTATGGCTTATTTAAAACTGATTCATCCTGGGCTAGGGAGATACGACTGCAGTTTACATAACAGACTTCATGCCTGAGACTCAAAGGTCCTAAATTCAATATCCAACACCACTATAAGCCAGAACTGAGCTGTGCTCTCTGGTGAGAGAAAGAGGAAGAAAGAAAAAGAAATTGATTCATTACATTTCTTACAGGTTGCAAGTTGTATTCCCCCAAAAGAAAACTTTTATTAGTGATTTAATGTTGATTTATAAAATTATGAGATACAGGGATATAATTCTACACCATTCCCACCACTTGAGCTGTGTGTCCCTATTCCCTCCATGGGAAACGGCCATAGTTCTCCCAAGGTCACAGTATGGGTTTGGCTATTTGTATTCCCCAGGAAGTTGGTTAGAGAGCATCCTCAGGGTCAAAACTTTCGAGGCAGTGAAGGAAGCAGGTTGAGACAAAGAAGTTGCACTGCACTGCAGCCTTAGCCAGACAACCCTGGAGCAGGAGAAACTGATTTAGAGTACTCCACGACTGGGCCAAAGGAGCTGGATCTTTATGCCCCTTTGAACTTCTATCAACCAGTAAATGCATGTGTTACCCCTTGGAAAGTGGAGTGACATTGGGGAGCCACTTTTCTTCAGCTGGGCACAAATATGGGCAAGAGATCAGCTGAGATCTGCTGTTTTAACACCCTGCAGTTAGTATAGCGATTGATTTAGGTTTGGAGGGAATCTGGGTATTGCACCAGATCATCATCATTGCCCCACCTGAACTGCTTCTGCTCCCTATGTATGATATACGATATATTCTTTAAATTTTTATTTATAAAAAGGAAACACTGACAAAAACCGTAGGATAAGAGGGGTACAACTCCACACAGTTCCCACCACCAGAACTCTGTATCCCATACCCTCCCCTGATACCTTTCCTAGTCTTTATCCCTCTGGGAGTATGGACCCAAGGTCATTGTGGGATACAGAAGGTGGAAGGTCTGGCTTCTGTAATTGCTTCCCCGCTGAACATGGGCGTTGACTGGTCGATCCATACTCCCAGCCTGTCTTTCTCTTTCTTTTTATCGTGGGGCGGGGCTCAACGATAATTCTTTTATTGGTTCTGGTATCATCCATATACTCGGGCCTTCTCAGCCTCACTAGTTTGTATTTTGCAGTCAAGTTTAATTTGCATAAAATAGTTGGCACAGATTATAAGTGTTCATTTTAATGAATGTCAACCCATTTTATTTTATTTCTTCTTTACTTTGAGTGTTAGAAGTGTCTGAACAGAGCAAGCACCATCTTGAAGTAGCATAAATAAGAAAAAGGGAGGGAGGGAGGGAGAGGGGGTGGGGCAAGTAAGAAGAGCACACATGTGTTTAGATCTGAACAGAGAAGCAGGGAGAGTGAAAGAGGTCAGCACACCACACCAAAGCTTCCTTCAGTGTGGTGGGGGCCAGGCTGGAACCCCAGTCGATATAGTTGACAGAGCAGCACGCTATCCAAGCAAGCTATTTTGTTTACCATGTGCGTATGTTTTTGTGAGTACTGATCTCACTTTTTAAAAATTATTTCATCACATGTGTATATTATAATATATATATATATAAATTTTTTTTTCCCTCCAGGGTTATTGCTGGGTTCAGTGCCTGCACCATGAATCCACTGCTCCTGGAGGCCATTTTCCCCCTTTTTTGTTGCCCTAGTTGTTGCAGCCTCATTGCAGTTATTACTGTTGACGTTGCGTTGTTGTTGAATAGGACAGAGAGAAATGGAGAGAGGAGGGGAAGACAGAGAGAGAGGGGGAGAGAAAGATAGACACCTGCATACCTGCTTCACCGCCCGTGAAGCGACTCCACTGCAGGTGGGGAGCCGGGGGCTCGAACCGGGATCCTTACGCCGGTCCCTGTGCTTTGCGCCACGTGCGCTTAACCCACTGCGCCACCGCCCGACCCCCATATTATAATATATTTTAGTAGTCCTCTTTTCATGGAATTTAGGTTATTTTTAGACTTTTCCTGCCCACAGTATGTAGTATTTCATTCATATAATTTCACACCTACGTACCTTTTATGATTTTTCACATTTTTGGTTTATAGCTAACTACATGTGTGAATCATTTAATTTATGTATTTACTTTTGGTAATACTTTGAACTAGACCCTGAACCTTGCACATGCATGATACTGCTGAACTCTCCTGACCCAAGTTTTCCTTTTAGAGAGAGGGAAGATGACGGAAAGATTTGTTTTGTATTTAAGATTTTAGAACACTTAAGTATCTAATCAGACTGTATGTAGTGTTCAGCACTAGGATTTCTATGATGCTTAGTCTCTTTATCACATATGAATATTGTGTAATTACATTAGAGGGGGGTGTCTGTACTCAAACCCTCCATGAATCCCTTTGAAATAAATTATCTCCAGGGCTGGATGATTGCTCACCTGCTAAGAAACATGCATTGCTATGTACATGGCTCAGGTTTGAACCCAGGTACCATATAGTAGTGCCCTAGCACTGACTTTGATGCTTCCTATCTGAAATAAAAAGAATGAAGATTAAAAAATCAGCCCTGGTCTGGTGAAATTGAGCATTGACTAGGCCTCCTGCATACTCCACCTCCTCCATTTACACAATAAAAGAATTATTTCTAAACTTAGCTTAAAAGGATTTTCTTAAATCCTTGTATGCACCCATTAGTGTATAAAATCCAGGTGGGGTAGATAGCATAACAGTTATGCAAAGAGACTCTCATGCCTGAGGCTCCCAAATTCAATCCCCTGTACCACCATAAACCAGAGTTGAGCAGTGCTCTGATAAAATAAATAAATATTTTAAAAAACATTAAATCCAGGTCTCTGGACTGGCAAAATATCAATAGCTCACTTGAATAAGGTGCTGATTTGCCATGTATGCTACCCAGTTTCAACCCCTGTCCCTAATACATTGAAGGAAGCTTTCATGCCCTGGTCTCTTTCACTCTTTCTCTGCCTCTGTCTTAAAATAATGATCTACACCTGTTTTTGGAAAAACATCTTAGAATATAAGACTTGTGTATTTTGTCTCATTATACAAATAATTTTTCTCGGAAATGTATGGACATACATATGTATGTTTATCTTGTCAAATATTATTCCTTATGTATTTTTCAACATGTGTAATAAAGGCTTTTTTTCACTTTCATTTTTTTTAACCAGATTACTGCTCAGCTCTAGTTTATGGTGGTGTGGGGGATTGATTCTAGGACTTTAGAGCCTCAGGCATGAAAGTCTCTTTGCATATCCATTATGCTATCTACCCCCTACCCTATCAAGGCCTTTTTAAAGTTTGCTTTTTTGTCATTTTGTGTAGTGCCAAGGATTGAACCTAAGATCTCATACATGCAAGGCATGTACTGTGCCACTGAGCTATGTCCTTGGCCTTATGTACTTCCTTTTCCCCACAAAATAGCCCTTGCCTAGAGTTCATGTTAATATGTGTGTGTGTGTGTGTGTGTGTGTGTGTGTAATGTATGTGTTTGTGTGTGCCTGTTTGTTCACACTGTAGAAGAATTATTTTTAATAATTGATAAATTTATTTCTTTCCGGCAATGACAACTGTAGGATTATTGGTGTTTCTTTTTTTACTTCGACTGTTAGTACATCAAGGCAGACTTTAAGGTCATTCATGACAGTTAACCCACATGATTGACATATTTGCCCATCATGTTCTTTAAAACTATGTATATATTTTTGGTATTGATGACAAAGTGAACAGTCATAAATGAAAATCTGGAACCGCTGTGACTTAAGGGCATGTCCTTTCTAGGACTGCTAACTCAGGGGACGGGCTGGTGCCTCAGTTAATTTCTAGTCATCTTCACTGAGTATTACCTTCTCACTTTCTTCTGTGCCATGATTGCTTTATTTACCTGTTACATTGTTGATTGACCTCTTTTCTACCTTACAACTGCTGTACATGATCTGTAGTGGATGGGCCTGGATAAATCCTTACTTACTTGATCTAATAATAGTTTGGACATTGACCTTAGACTGTAAAACTTTGAAAAGTTTTTTTAGGGTGAGTTACTCTTGCAGAGCCAGATGAGTGTACGGACATGGATATTCATAAAGAATCTACTTAAGAGTTACATCTTATATTGGCCTCTTTTGTTTGGTACTGACAAGATCTGTTTGGGGGCCAGGCAGTGATCAAGCACACACATTACCATGTGCACCTGATCAAGCACACACGTTACCATGTGCAAAGACCCAGGTTCAAGCACCCACTCCCCACCTGCTAGGGGAAGCTTCACAATGGTGAAACAGTGCTATAGGTGTCTGTCTCTCTCCGTCTCTTTCTCCTCCTTCCCTCTCAACTCTTTCTCTCTCTGTTCAATAAATAATTAAAATAAACTTAAAAAATTTGTTTGATGGCTAGAATTTTTTATTCTGGAAACTTCTCCGGATTTCAAGAAATCTTTCTATCCTTGGCACCTTTCTGACCTGTCTCAGAATTGTTTTATTTTTGGCATTGTTTGCAAATTCTGTAAATTTTCAAGTGATCATTCAGGAAGCTATAGAACAAAACAAAATTTAGTTCATCTGTTGAAAATAGAAGCTGAGCATTTCTCTGCCCCTCTTCCTGCCATTTCCAAATAACTTTCTCTGCATCAGGATGTCCGCAGGCATTATCTCATTAACTTTTACTTTAGGCCCAGAGGACTCCTAAAGCTTCATATCATCAACAAAGGCAGGTTTTCAAAGCTTTGCCTGCTTTCTCAGAAGTGATGGCGTTGTATTAATCGCTTCTCACTGTTGCAACAAAAACTTCCTTCTAGGTTGGTTAATCGGTATGCCTCTTAGGAAGCCACTTAAATGTCTTTTCTCCATAACCACACATAACTTCTGACACATGATACCTCAGATCTTAGTTTCATAGGCACTTCCCTACTTGATATATTGGGTTGTCTGAAAAGTCATGACTAATTTTTGCATAGGAAAACAGGGTGGAGTGTAGATAGCGTAATGGTTATGCAAAGAAACTCTCATGCCTGAGGCTCCATAGCCCCAGGTTCAGTCCCCCGTCCCCCCCCCCCCCACCATAAGCTAGAGCTAAATAGTGCTCTGGTAAAAAAAAGAAAAACACGTCATGACTATTCTGATAGCCCAAAAATTATTGACCAAGAGGTAGCCTATGGAGTGCATGCCTTGCAGAATAGAATACTGGGCCAGAGAGACTGCTCAGCAGTACTGGTCAAGCACAAAGCCCTGGATTCATTCCCTAGTACCACATTAAAAATACAAAAACCAAAACAAAACAAAACAAAAAAACCACCACCAAATAAACAGAAAACTACTATTCCTTTTTGTTTTGTTTTGTTTTGTTTTTTGCTGCTAAGATTATTACTGGGGCTTGATGCCTGACAAATCCACTACTCCTGGAGACCATTTTTTTTCCTTTTTGTTGCCCTTGTTGCTATTATTGCCACTGATGTTGTTGGATAGGACAGATGAAATCGAGAGAGAAGGGGAAGACAGAGAGGGGGAGAGAAAGACCTGTTTTACCACTTGTGAAGTGACTCACCGGCAGGTGGGGAGCCAGGAGCTCGAACCGGGATCCTTACACTGGTCTTTGCACTTCGTGCCATGTGCACTTAACCTGCTGCGCTACTGCCTGACTCACCAAAACTACTATTCTTTAATACTCTTCCTGTTTCCTCTAAATGCTGGGAGACTGAGGCAGGCCAAACCCCTGGCAATCAATGCTGAAGTTCTGTCCTACAAGATTTACTTATGAGCCTGGGGAGATGGTATAATGGCTATGCAAAAAGACTATGTCTGAAGTTCTGAGGCCCCAAGTTCAATGCCAAACCAGAGTTGAGCAGTACTCTAGTAATAAGATAAAACTTTTTAATTGGTCTACTTATAGTTTACGTACATTAGATGTTAAATAGCAGTTTGTTTTCTTCTGGGCCCTATTCTTGAGTCTCAGCTAATCCCTGCATGACATTGCGATGGCAGCAGCTCCTTTTGTTCAAAAAGGAGCATATATTTGAATAATTCTGGAATCAGACAGGAAATTCTGAGTGATTCAGGTATCATTCTAGAGACACCACTAAGATGAAAAGGGTCAGTGGGTGTTTTGACTAGTGCGCGCATGATTGCTTACTTGCTTTTTCTTCCTCTTTACCGTCTCTCCCCTTTATTCTTCCTTTCTAGGAAAGTACACGGATATAGTCTCTGCCTTTCTTTCTTTCTTTCTTTCTTTCTTTCTTTCTTTCTTTCTTTCTTTCTTTCTTTCTCTTCTGCCAGGGTTTTCGTGCATGCACACAATTCTGCTCTTGGCAGATTTTAAAAACTTTTGGATAGAGAGATGGACAAGGAGAGAAAAGGGGGAAATCAGAGAGAAGGAGAGACATTATAGCACTGCCTTATCGCTCATGAAGCTTCCTTATATATCTGCTCTCAAGTGGTGACCAGAGGCTGGTCCCCAGGTCTTCATGGGTGGGAACGCATACTTAGTCAACTGTCTCCCAGCCTCCTGCATGAATATAATGTTTTTTTTAAAAAGAAAACTTCACAAGCAGTGAAGCAGTGCTGTGGGTGTCTCTCTCCCTATCGCCCCTGCCCCTCTTGATTTCTGGCTGTCTCTATCCAACAAATAAATAAAGATTAAAAAAAATTGAAAAATTCAAAAAGTGGATAGGGGTAGGTAGCATAATGGTTATGCAAAGAGACTCTCATGCCCGAGGCTCCAAAGCCCCAGGTCCAATCTTCTGCACACCATAAGCTAGGGTTAATCAGTGCTCTGGTAATAAATAAATAAATAAATAAATAAATATTAAATAAGTTTAACACAGTATTGCATTTATGTGGCTAATTCTAAAAGATTTAGGTACTGGGCAGTAGCTCACCTGGCAGAGTGCATACTTTACCATGAACAAGGACCTGGATTTAAAACCCTGGCAACCCCATGGGAGCATCATTGAAAGGGGAAATTTCATGAGTTTTGGAGTGGTGCTGTGGTATCTTCCTTCCCTCTCTTCCCTTCCTCCTCTCCCACCCTCCCCCTCCCAACTGTCTCTTGTGTCTCTTAACTTTTACCTGGAAAAAAGGGAAAGGGGGGAAAAAAAAGTCCTATAGGAGCAGTGAAATTACACAGACATGAAGTAGTTTCAAAGCCCTGGTGACAAAAACAAAACAAACCTATCCATTTTATTATCATTTCACAATATATACAAGTGTCAGGTCTTTGTTTTATGCACTTCAGACTAAAAAGCTGTAATTTGTCAGTTATAAAAAAAAATACATAATCAGGGGTCAGACTGTAGCACAACGGGTTAAGTGCATATGGTACCAAGTGCCAGGACCGGCATAAGGATCCCGGTTCGAGCCCCTGGCTCCCCACCTGCATGGGAGTTGCTTCACAAGCGGTGAAGCAGGTTTGCAGGTGTCTGTCTTTCTCTCCCCCTCTGCCTTCCCCTCCTCTTTCTGTTTCTTTCTGTCCTATCCAACAACATCAGTAACAACAATAAGAATGACCACAACAACGATAAAACAAGAAGAGCAACGAAAGGGGGAAAATAGCCTCTGGGAGCAGTGGATTCATGGTGCAGGCACCGGAGCCCCAGCAATAACCCTGGAGGCAAAAACAAAAAAATCTATGCCGAGGAGGTAGTTCAGCATGCTCGAGCACATGTACCATTGTATGCCAAAGTTGAGGAGTGCTCTTTCTTACTCTTCCTCTCTCTAAAAGAGAAATAAATAGCCCGTTGGGATATAGCTCACCCGGTAAAGCACACACTTTCCCATCTGTTTGGACCTGGTTTTGTGTCCCCAGTCACCACATGGTAGCATCATGCTGTGGGGAAACTTCATGAGTGATGAAGTGGTGCCATGGTGTCTCTCCCCTCACCCCCCCCCCATCCAGCCTCATGCTGTCATTCCTCACACACACACACACACACACACACACACACACACACACACACACACACACACACACACACACACACACACACACACACACACACCGTCACCAACCCTGGCTGGAGAAAAGAAATGAAAGGGTTTACTTGGAGTAGCCATAAAGCCTCCACAAAACACACTGGCAAAGGTGGGGAATAAATGAAAGACTCTTTGTGGAGGTGGACCACTGATATGCATGGTTTCATCTCTCTTGGGCCAACTTTTTCATTCATATATAGAGATTCCTATATAGATTCACATATAGAGTTCCAGAGATTCCTCTGATGCCATGGCATTCATGTGTGGTTTCAGGATTTGAACTTGGGCCATTCATATGGCAAGACATGTTCCTTACCTGGTAAGCTAGTAAGTAAACACTTAGGGAAAAAAACATGCATAGATTGAGATTTAATAAAGTTATCTAGAGAAAATGTCCATCTGATTAATGGTCCGAAACAGTACATCACTGAAAATACAAAAGCAATTTCTCTTATGGAAAAAGCAATGCTAAGACTCACGTTTAAGTAGCTTTCCGTCCGCCCCTGGAAACATACCTGAATTACCCTTGTCTGAAGAATGTACATACCATTGGTTTGAGATTTATATTTTTACTTATTTTTGAGCTTCAAGAACATGTTTGAACATCTCATTTAGCTTCTGTAATTCACTCTTCTTGTCATCTTTCTTCACTTTCTCATCACCTTCACTTTGTGGTGCTTGACATGGGTTTTACTGATCTGATGAGTCATAGGCTTGCTTTACTAATTTTTGGACAGAATTTCTGTCTTCAGTGAACCTTTTCTCCCTCCAATTTACAATTTTCCTTTTGGTTTCCCCTGGCAGTTTGTACTCAGACCAAATGAGACACAAAACTGGACACCTCCATTAGTTCAGGCCAGGTAACACACATGAGAAAAGAGGACTGCATCTGTGCAGGGGATCAGCCGATGAGAGAAATGTCACCCCCAAATGTCCTAGCAACTCTTTCTATGTAATCTATAACTTTTGTCATAGCTTCTTGATTCTTTCCCCTCATTCCTTCTTCCCCCCTCCCCTCCCCTCCCCTTCCCTTCCCTTCCCTTTCTCGTCCCTTCCTTTTCCCTTCCTCTTCCCTTCATTTTCCCTTCCTCTTCCCTTCCTCCTCCCTTCCTCCTCCCTTCCTCCTCCCTTCCTCTTCCCCTTCCCTTCCCTCTCCCCCTCCTCCTTCTTTCTCCTCCTCCTCTTCCTCTCCCCTCCAGACTGTTCTCCATAGGGGTTGGACCAATTTACATTCCCACTATCAGTGCAGAAGGGTTCCTTTACCACTCCTTATCCCTGCAACCTCTCCAGCATTTGTTATTACTATCCTTTCTGATGTATGACACACACACACACACACACACACACACACACACACACACACACACACACAATTAAAGACAGAGAAATCGAGAAGGGAGGGGAGATAGAGAGGGAAAGAGAGAGACACCTGCAGCCCTGCTTCACCACTTGTGAAGCTTCCTGAAGGTGGGGACTAGGGGCTTGAACCTAGGTCCTTGTGCACTGTAATGTGTGTGCTCAACTAGGTGCACTACCACCTGGCCGCCTATGTATGATGTTCTCAAGGAGTGAAGTTGTATCTCATTGTCTTTATTTGCATTTCTCTGACAGTCAGTGAACATTTTTTTATTTATCTGTTGGCCATTTGGATCTCTTCTTTGGTGAATACTATGTTCATATCTTCTCCCCGCACTTTTGGATGTGGTAATTTAATTTTTACTTTTTTGTTGTTGAGTTTGGAGTATATGTATTGGTTATTAGCTTTTTGTCTGCTGTATGGCATATAAGGATTTTTCTCCCATTCTGTAAGGAGTCTCTTTGTTTGATGATGGAGACGCTTTTCAGTTTGATGAAGTCTCATTGATTTATTTTTGGTTTTGCCTTTCTAGTAGTTAGATTTATGTCATTGAAGATGACAAAACTTAGATGGAAAAGAGTTCTGCCAATATTTTCCTATAAGTATTTGATAGTTTCTGGTCTACAATCCAAGTCCTTGGTCCATTTGGAGTTTACTTTTGTGTGTGGTGAAATGTAGTGGTTAAGTTAAATTCTTTTGTATGTTTCAACCCAGTTTTTCCAACACCATTTGTTGAAGATACTCTCCTTTCTCCATTTAATAGTGTGGACCTCTTACCAAAAATCAGATGCCCATAGGTGGGGAGCTTTATTTTATTTATTAATTAGAGAGACCAGGAGAGAGAAAGAAAGAGAACCAGAGGGAGTCAGGCAGTAAGTAGCGCAGTGGGTTAAGCGCAGATGGCGCAAAGCGCAAGGACCGGTGTAAGGATCCCGGTTCGAGCCCCCAGCTCTCCACCTGCAGGGGAAGTAGCTTCACAAGCAGTGAAGCAGTTCTGCAGGTGTCTATCTTTCTCTCCCCCTCTCTGTCTTCTCTTCCTCTCTCCATTTCTCTCTGTCCTATCCAACAACGATGACAACAATAATAACTACAACAATAAAACAAGGACAACAAAAGGGAATAAATATTTAAAAAAAAAAAGAGAGAGAAAGAGAACCAGACATCATCCTGGTACTTGTGCTGCTATAGGTTAAACTTAATTCTTGAGAGGCCAATGTTTTATCCACTGCAACACCTCCCCAACTACAATATCTCCCTTTCCTTCCCTTTTCTCCCACTCTCCTCCCCTCCCCTCCCTTCCCCTCCCCTCTCCCTTCCTATCCCATCCCATTTCCTCCTACTCCCCTCCTCTCCCTTCCCATCCACTCCCCTTCTTTTCCCATTTTTCTTCCTCCTCTTCTCCCTCCTGAGTGGTATTCCATGTATGCTGTTCAGTCTGTTTAACTATTTACCCATTAAAAGACTTTCTAGCATTAGACTGTTTTTCAATAAAATTCCCATACTTATTTCCATAGAAATGTTTGTACAAATATAAGTTTTCTTTTCTTCTGGATAATTGTGATAAAAATCACAATTGTGGGGGCCAGTCAGTAGTACACTGGGTTAAGCCCACATGGCTTGACTGGCATAAGATCTTGGTTTGAGCCCCCAGCTCCCCACTTGCAGGGGAGGGTCACTTCATAAGTGGTGAAGCAGGTCTATAGGTGTCTTATCTTTTTCTCCCCCCTCTGTCCTCCCCTTTTCTCCCGATTTCTCTCTGTTCTATCCAGCAACAACAACAATAACAACAACAAAATGGGAAAAATGGCTTCAAAGAGCAGTGGATTTGTTGTGCAGGCACCAAGCCCCAGCAATAACCCTGGAGGCAAAACAAAAACAAAAACAAAAAAACCACAATTGCTTAAGTCCCTGAGTCCTACCTGTAAGGGGGAAGCTGCATGAGCAGTGAAGCAGTGCTGCAAGTCTCTCTTTCTTTCTCCTCAGCCCTTCTATATCCCCCTCTCCCTTCTCAATTTCTCTCTGTCATATCAAATAAAAGGGGGGGAAAAAAGGCAACCAGGAGTGATGATTTCTTAGTGCAGGTACTGAGCCCAGTGATAACCCTGGGGGCAATTTTAAAAACAAACCATAAGTCTAATTTTAGTTTTAGAAGTTGCTGAATTTTTCCAGCATTCCCATCAGTAATGTATGTATTATCCAGTTTTCTTCTCATTCTCATCAGATTCTAGGTGGTGGTGCTTTTTTAAATTTAAAGCCATATATATATTTAAATTTACATGTAAACATGTATATTATTGTGTATATAAATAAAATGTAATTATCACATGTAATATAAATTAAGTATGTGCTATATAAACAATTATGTAAATAATTTATACAAAAATAAAATACTTTGTGCCTAACCATAGGTCTTGATATATCTTAGTCCTTCTGTCCTTCCTTTCTTTCTCACTCTTTCTTTCTCCCTCTCTTCCATTCTTCTTTCTGTGGAGTCGAGACCTCACACGTGCCCAGTTTCACCTCTCCAGACCATTCTTTCTATTCAGATAGGAAATGAAAGGAAGCCAGTCGGCGGTACGCCTGGCCACGCACACACACTACAGCGCACAAGGACCCAGACTCGAGCCCCCTGATGAAGCAGGGCTGAAGGTATCTCTGTGTCTCTTTCCCTCTCTGTCTTCTCCATCCATCTCAGTTTCTCTGTTTTTGTCTAATAAATTAATTAAATTTAATTTTAAAAAAAGGAAAACTGAGAAATTTTCAAAAAAAAAAAAGAAAGAAAAAAGAGAAACAGCACAGGATTAAAGCTTCCTCTATTGTTGTGCCATTTATTTTTTTATTTTTAATTTTTTTAAATTTCTTTATTGGGGAATTAATGTTTTACATTCAACAGTAAATACAATAGTTTGTACATGCATAACATTTTCCAGTTTTCCATATTGTACAACCCCCACCAGGTCCTCTGTCATCCTTCTTGGGCCTGTATGCTCCCCACCCACACCAGAGTCTTTTACTTTGGTGCAATACGCTAATTCCAGTTCAGGTTCTACTTGTGTTTTCTCTTCTCATCTTGTTTTTCAACTTCTGCCTGAGAGTGAGAGCACCCCATACTCATCCTTCTGTTTCTGACTTATTTCCCTTAACATGAATTTTCCAAAGTCCAAGATCGGCTGAAAACGATGAAATCACCATTTTTTATAGCTGAGTAGTATCTACCACAACTTGCTCAGCCACTCATCTGTTGTTGGACACCTGGGCTCTTTCCAGGTTTTGGCTATTACAAATTGTGCTGCCAAGAACATATGTGTACACAGATCTTTTTGGATGGGTGTGTTGGGTTCCTTAGGATCTATCTCCAGGAGAAGAATTGCAGGATCATAGGATAGGTCCATTTCTAGCCTTGTGAGAGTTCTCCAGACTGTTCTCCACAGAGGTTGGACCAATTGACATTCCCACCAGCTGTGGAGGAGGGTTCCTTTGACCCCACACCCTCTCCAGCATTTGCTGCTGTTACCTTTTCTGATGTACAGGAGTGAAGTGGTATCTCATGGTTGTCTTCATTTTCATTTCTCTGAGAGTTAGAGACTTGGAGCATTTTTTCATGTGTTGCTCGGCCTTTTAGATCTCTTCTGTGGTAGATCTCTTCTATTCTGTCCACGTCCTCCCCCCATTTTTGGATGGGATTATTTGTTGTCTTGTTGTTGAGATTTGCAAGTTCTTTATATATTCTGGTTATTAGCCTCTTGTCTGATGTATGGCATGTAAAGATCTTTTCCCATTCTGTGAGGGGTGTCTTGGTTTGGGTAGTAGTTTCTTTAGCTGTGCAGAAGCTTTTTAATTTGATGTAGTCCCATAGGTTTATGCTTGTCTTAGTCTTCTTTGTAATTGGATTTGTTTCATTGAAGATGTCTTTAAAATTTATGCGGAAAAGAGTTTTGCCAATATTTTCCACTAAGTATCTGATAGTTTGTGGTCTAACATCCAAGTCCTTGATCCACTTGGAATTTACTTTTGTATTTGGTGAAATATAGTGGTTCAGTTTCATTCTTCTGCATGTTTCAACCCATTTTTTCCCAACACCATTTGTTGAAGAGACTCTGCTTTCCCCATTTAATTGTCTGGGCGCCTTTGTCAAAGATTAGATGTCCATAGGTGTGGGGGTGTTGTGCCATTTATGATAGGGATTTGGGGCTAGAACCTGGGTCCTGTACATGGCAATGCAGGCACATTACCCAATGAGATCTCTCTCTGGTCCCTTAGTAACTATTTCTGACCACAGTAGGACCATGTTATTTATGACTAGGATCCACAAAGGAATGTGGCACGTATACCTACTGTGATGAGCCCTTTCTGGAACCCCCTGCTTGATGCTAGTTTTCTTTCTTTTTTTTTTTTAATTTCTTTATGAGGAACTAATATTTTACATTCAACAGTAAATACAATAGTTTGCACATGCATAACATTTCCCAGTTTTTCATATAATAATACATCCTCCACTATGTCCTCTGTCATCCTTTTAGGACCTGTATTCTCCACCCAACTCCACCATCCAACCCAGAAACTTTTACTTTGGTGCAGTATGCCAGTTCCAGTTCAGGTTCTACTTCTCTTCTGATCTTGTTTTTCAACTTCTGCCTGAGAGTGGGATCATCCCATATCCATGCTTCTGTTTCTGACTTATTTCACTTAACATGAATTTTTCAAGGTCCATCCAAGATCAGCTGAAAAAGGTGAATGCTAGTTTTCAAGAACATGGTTGGACATAGCTCTTGTTCCCAAACAAGGAATCACTTGTTCAACTCCTAATGTTGGGGATAGACAGTAGGTGTGTCTCTCCCTGTACTCTTTTGCCCTTTTGTACCTGTTCAACTAGGTGGCTCCTGGATGTTGTTGATCAGAGAAGGTGTGTGGATAGCAGGGAGTGTGTACAGATTTAGGGGAGAGGAGTCACGGGGGAATATGTAATTAATTTTTATACTTTCCCCAGTAAACCATGAACCCCTTTTATGATGTCATGAGGGATTCCTTAATTTTGCAGCTGCTTCCTGATTACGTCAGAGAGGAGCCTCTCACCCTACAGCCTGGAGTTGCACTCATACAAGAATTGGAAACAAATGAAGTGCTGAATATCTAATGGCTTCCACAGGGAGAGCTAGTTCAGACTTCCCAGGCCTCCTTTTGCAAGGTCTTCCTCAAGTTATTTCTGACCCCCTGAAGTGTCTTTGTTCTGGAAAGACAGGACTGGCCCAGAGCCAAGTGGGCCGGAGCTTGGGGACTCTATGGTACATACTTTTCTCCTTCCAGGTGTTTTGCAACCAAATTTCTATGCCTTTCCTGCATCTCATTTGGTGGGTGTTATATCCTCTTCAAGGTCTCAGAATCCCCTGAAACCTGCTCTGGAGCTATTCTGGTTCATCCCTTTCCTCCCTCATATCATCTCCACCATCTCTTGATTTTTCTTTCTGCAACATTTCTCAAATCTCTGCTCCTCTTTCATGCCCGTTTCCACCTCTCTTATAAGATATAAAAGATGCTTCATTTATTTGATAAAGTACATTACGTATATGATCTCTCTTAATTCAAACAAGTTCGTGTCCTCTTCCCAGTTGGTCTTCCTCCTCTTTACCAGCTCCCCTAATCTGTTCTAAATTCTGTAATTAGATTAATCTTTATAAAATATTCAACTTGCAGCCAGGGAGGTGGCTCAGGGGGTAGAAACATACTTTGCAAATCTGAGACCCCAGGCTTGTTGGTGGTACTCTGGCCTGTCTGTCTTTCTCTCATTACATAAGAAAAAAAAAAAAAAAAAAAAAAATATATATATATATATATATATATATATATATATATATATATATATATCTGCTTTGTTCAGAAACCATAAACCAATGCTGTTTCACAGTTCCTTGCTGGGAAGTTGCAGGCCCTATGCTTTGTGGTTCCATTATCTGCCAGGTGACTGAGTGGAGTGCTTGCATTCTGTGAACATGACTGGTGTATCCTACCTGCATCTTCCCCTAGCACACCTGGGACTCCCTCTGTCTTTCCACTTCCACCTTTGTTCATCGTGTATAGCCCTGTGATCTCTTCTATAAAACCTCCTCTGAAAAATACTAACTAGAGATAATTTCCTTTCCCCCAAGTGATAGAAAGTATATTACTTCCATCTTCCTTATGGCATGTAATGCATTGTCTTGAATTACAATTATTTGAGTATGTATTCCTCTGCCTTCCTTATATCATACCTGGGGTTTCATGCATGTAAGTCCTATTCTCTGCTCACTGAGCAACCTCCCCGGTCATGACATTGCTGACTTGCTCTAAGATTTCTTGTTGTCTAGTTCCTATACAATGACTGCTTCCTCTACCTCCTCTTCAGCCAGCAGCTGCCACAGGGAACTCTATAGTTCAAAAGCAGCAGTCAAAAGATGTTCTCACTGCCCACTTCCTGTAGACAAGGAGGCTTTGGTGAACTGCTCAGGAACTGTGCCAACCCTGTATCTGACTGGTGTCTGACTCATGCGAAAAGCAGTCTATGTCTGAAAGATAAGAGCCAATAAGTCACTTCCAGGTGGTGTTAGTTTGAAGGTGACTGACCATCCATTTCCTCTCTTTGAGGGAGCTGGTGTAGAGGGAATCAGTGAATAAGTGGTCTTGCCTCAGTAGTTTCTCCAGTTTTTAGTGAAATAGTTGAGCAAACTGCTGAGTGGCTAGTGATGCCTGTTAAGCTCTTCTGCTGCTGTCAGGGTATCAGACTGTGTTATCCACACTGTGTCTTCCCTTCATACTTATCTCATTCTCTTGCCGTCAAGCTGGCAGTGTGTAGGGAACTCTGCTTGTTTCGTTGCTGCCAGATTTTCCCACGACCAACCAAACCTCAGCTCAGCTAATGCTGGTTTCCTCTAGAAGCAATAGCACTGAATCACTGCCCCCTGGCTTTGCATAAAGGGTCCAGGCAGGTGGGCCTGCCTGTCCCCTCCTCTTCCCTCTTTACCCCTCCTGCCTCACCCCATTTCCTGCAGGAGGATGCTTTGCCATCCTGGAGCCGTCAAGCACAGCTTTTCTTTGGCAGCACCGTCGTGCACACACACTGATGGGAGAGGGGACGTGTTTATCACTTTTCCTGGAGATTATCTGTTTAAGCACTTCTCTGACAGTTACAATAACAAGGGCAGTGTGTTGTGTTTCCCAGCAGAAGGACACTTGCTGTTGAAAGATGTATAGCACTAATTAGAAATACATAACATCCGGCCACATGGCAACCTTCTCCCGGCCGCTCCATTTCCTGATTTCATACAACTTTGACGACAGTTGGTTTATGTTTTCCATGAATATGTTCTCAGAAAAAAATGAGAAAGTCTCCGTGTTACATAGGAACAAGAACACTTCTGCTGGAGCAGGTATTTTACCACAGGAATAGAGGGAGCTGTGGTCTGGTCACCTGCCCATTTGAGAGAACGTAGAAGGAGCAGAACAAGTTCAGACCTCAGGTGCTTAGTAAGAAATATTTCCGTCTGACTTCCTTAGCCAGAATCATCTCCATAAACCGTTAAGCAAGTCTGCTTTTAGAAAAAGAAGGGGAAAGGCTATTTCACAGTGCTAAATGAGTTCCTCAGCTCATGTGAGGTTTCTGCTACCTGACACAAAGCCAGAGGAACCCAGGCGAATACCACAACAAACAATGCTTTTTCCTTCCCCACCCCTCATCACTTACTGGCCTGGCCCAGCCCAACTCTAGGGATATATATGGATGTTCATCAGCCTGGGGCCAGTTCCCTAGGTCTAGTCCCAAAGTGGGTGGACTGGGAATTTAGATGCAGCCTCCTACCCACTTGTATAAGACTGAATGCTTCTCAAGAAGTGGCATCTTATGGCTTCCAGCCCACAGATGTCTAAGTGAGGCAAAAAGCATCTGTTGAAGATATCATGACTCTTAATATATTTCTCACTGGGAGCACTGAGTTCGAGTTGCCATGGTTACATAGGTAAATAACTTTTAAAAATTTCCTACAGGGTTATTGCTGGGGCTGGTGCCTGCAGCACGAATCCACTGCTCTTGGAGGCCATTTTTCCCATTTTGTTGCCCTTGCTGTTGTCATTATTATCATTCTTGTTGTCATTGCTGTTATTGTTGTTGGAGAGGACAGAGAGAAATCGAGAGAGGAGAGGAGACGGGGAGAGAAAGACACCTGCACACCTGCTTTACCACTTGTGAAGTGACTCCCCTGCAGGTGGGGAGCCGGGGGCTCGAACTGGGATCCTTACGTTGGTCCTTGTGCTTTGTGCCATGTGCACTTAACCCACTGTACTACTGTCCGACCCCCAACATGTTTTTTTTAACCATACTGATAGGTTCTACGGTTGTAGGGATTCTGTCTTGCTTGTAGCTGTACTCCCCATAAACCCAGTACAGGGTCCAGCACATGGCAGAGGCACAGTATGTGCTTATGGAATCACTGAACAATGGAGAAGGCAGGTCTTTCACAAAGTCGTACTTCATTGAAAATGGTTATGTGGAGGACTGACCCCTGATAATTGTGTTATTACAATATTACCTGCTTAGTCACAGCAGAACAGCTTATTGGTTTGTACTCATCAGTCAGATCAGACATCTAGTGCTGTCAGGCTCTTCCTGGGGTGTGTGAAAGGGTTGCATTGACATGGTCATGGTCAAGAACAGAGCAGCACTGAAGAAGCTGCCTTTTAAAGGCTGCTTTCCAAAGTAGCTGAGCCCTTCCAGACCTGCAGCAAAGAGGCCCTTGCCTGACCCCCAGACCTTATTGCAGGAGACTCTAAAGAGGAGCCAGCCTGGACTTCCCAGAGGCTGCAGATGTTGCTGTTTGTTTGTTTTTAAGATTTATTTTTATGAGCAATCGGAACACTTCATAGCTCTGGCAGTGATGAAACCAAGAACTGACTGGGGCCTCAGGTTTGCAAGTCTTGTGCTGTTAATACTAAGATATCTCCCCTGCTTTGGTGTCATTGTTCTTTTTTTAATTTCTTTGTTGGGGGCTTAATGTTTTACAGTCGACAGTAAATACAATAGTTTGTACATGCATAACATTTCTCAGTTTTCCACACAACAGTTCAACCCCCACTAGGTCCTCCCCTGCCATCCTTTTCCGGGACCTGTACTATGTCATTGTTCTTTTTTTAAAAAAAATATTTATTCCTTTTTGTTGCCCTTTTGTTTTATTGTTGTAGTTATTATTGATGTTGTTGTTGTTGGATAGGATAGAAAGAAATGCAGAGAGAGGGAATAGAAAGATAGGCACCTACAGACCTGTTTCACCGCTTGTGAAGCAACTCCTTTGCAAGTGGGGAGCCGGGGGCTCGAACCAGGATTCTTACGCCAGTCCTTGCGCTTGTGCCACATGCGCTTAACCCACTGCACTACCACCTGACTCCCTATGTCATTGTTCTTAAGCATTTCATTCTCCCCCTTGAGCTCTGACATCCAAAACTCTGAGAAATGTCTAGGTTAAGATTGCCATGCATCATAAAAATATAAATGGGTTAATGAAAGTAATCTTCCTCTGCCTCATCTTTTCTTAAGCTTTCAAGAGTGTCTTATTGCCTTATTCTCGAAATACCAGTCTCTTGGAGCCACTATAATTCCTTCATCCCTTTGAAGGACTTATGCATATAGCTAATTTCTGTCTAAGTTGTCTAGTTGATGAGGGGACACTAATGTGCACATTAATGTGTACCCAGTATGTCATTAGTCAGGATGTAGTTTCCACTTGTCCTATCCTACTTTCTTCTGTTCTGAGCTGATTCTCCCATTTCTGCTTTATTGTTAGAGGCAGGATGCTGGCAGTGTTGGCCACTGGACTGAAGTTAGGGTAGTATAGGCAGTGCTGTTGCCTGTTGGCAAGGGTGAAAGGGAGAAGTTGGCAACTTTTCACGGAATGGCTAATGTATCTTCTCCATTCCTTCTTTCCATTTTCCTTCATCTTGGTTCTTGGGTGCTTGTTTTTTTGTCCACTAGAGGCTTAGGGCCTTGCCAGAAGAAGAAACAAGAGGGGGCCAAGTCGCACACCTGGTTGAGAGTACATGCTACAATGCACAAAGACCCAGGTTCAAGACCCAGGTCCCCACCTGCAGGGGGAAAGCTTCACAAATGGTGAAATCGTTTTGCAGATGTCTCTCTATATTTTTCCCTTTCGGTTTCCATTCCCCACTCAATTTCTCTCTGTCTCTACCCAAATAAATAAACTATTAGGAGTAGGGGGAGGAGGAGAAACAGAGTAGTGAACATTTTTGATCACATGAGTTATTACCAACTTCCTACTGCCTGCTGAGTTGGAAAGTCTAAAGATGACTTTTGGAATCATTGGGCATCTAGGAGGATGGTGGGAAAGCCACAGTAGAAGCATTGCTACTTTGATGCTGCTTATACCTTGGGAACCTTCTGAGCAGCAATATCCTCTTCTTCACTCTTAGGACTCTTGTAAAAGTGTTTGGAGGCTGGGTTTGTATACTCCAAGCATGCTTGTTCCTGTGCTGAACAGGAATAATTGTGGTTGTGTAGCATCTTTTTTTTATTATTTATTTTATAATCTTTATTTTTTACTTAATTTTTTCCCTTTATTGGGGAATTAATGTTTTACAATAGTTTGTACATGTATAACACTTCTCAGTTTTCCACACAACAGTACAACCCCCACTCTTCTGTTTCAGGACCTGAACTCTCCTCCAACCACCCACCCCAGAGTCTTTTACTTTGTTGCAATACACAACTCCAGTCCAAGTTCTGCTTAGTGTTTTCTCTTCTGATCTGGTTTTTCAACTTCTGCCTGTGAGTGAGATGATCCCATATTCATCCTTTGGTTTCTGACTTATTTCACTTAACGTGATTTCTTCAAGCTCCATCCAAGATGGGTTGAAAATGGCAAAATCATCATTTTTACTCTGAAAATGTCCAATAGTTGTAGTTTATCTCTCTCTTCATTTAGCTCCTTTGTTTCTTTATTGATTTTCTGTCTGGATGATCTGTCAAGTTGAGAGAGTGGGGTGTTGAAGTTCCCCACTGTTACTGTGTTGCTGTTACTATGTTGTTGTAGCTCTTTCAGTAGATGTTTGATGTATTTAGATGGTCTCTCCTTGGGTGCATAGATGTTGATAATCATTAAGTCCTCTTGGTTGGTTGATCCTCTGAACACTAAGTAATATCCATCCCTATCTTTTTAAATTTTATTTATTTTAAGGTTTATTGTGTCAGATATAAGAATAGCTGTTCCTGCCCATTTTTTTGTGGTCCATTGGCTTGTATGGTAGTTTTCCATCCTTTCACTTTGAGTCTGTGTTTGTCTTGTTGAGTTAGGTGGAATTCCTGTAGACAACATGTTTCGGTTGTATTTTCTGATCCATCATCCTACTCTGTGCCTTTTAATAGGTGAATTCAGGCCATTGACATTTATTGATATTATAGATTGAAGATATTTTAACACCATTTTTGTAGATTTTTTTAGAGTGTTCTGAGATATATGGCATGTTTATGGTGGTCTATTTAGAGGAGACCTTTCAGAACTTCTTTCAGAGCAGGCTTGGTGATAGTTGATTCTTTCAACTGTTGCTTGTCTGAGAAGGTTTTTATGTTTCCATCTAGTCTGAATGACAGTCTAGTAGGATACAGTAGTCTTGGTTGAAAGCCTTTCCCATTGAGCACTTGACAGATATCTTGCCATTCTCTTCTGGCCTGTATTGTTTGTGTGGAGAAGTCTGCTGCTAATCTTATGGGTTTTCCACTGTAAGTGGGTCTTTATTCCATTGTAAATGACTCTTTGTTTTTCTCTTGCAGCCTTCAGGATCCTTTCTTTATCCTTATTCCTTTTCATTCTAAATATGATGTGTCTTGGTGTCTTTAAGTCTGGGTTAATTCTGTTTGGGACCCTCTGGGCTTCTTGAACCTTTGTCTTTTTTTTAATATTTATTTATTTATTTCCTTTTTGTTGCCCTTGTTTTATTGTTATTGTAGTTATTATTGCTGTTGATGTTGTCATTGGATAGGGCAGAGAGAAATGGAGAGAGGAGAAGACAGAGGGGGAGAGAAAGACAGTCGCCTGTGAAGTGACTCCTCTGCAGGTGGGGAGCTGGGGACTTGAACCAGGATCTTCACGCTGGTCCTTGCGCTTTGCAGAACCTATATGTCTTTTATGTTGTCTAGACTAGGGAAGTTCTCATCTATTATGTCCTGTAGAATGCTTTATTCCCCTCCCTCTCTTTCTTCTTCTTCTGGTAAACCTATAATGTGTATATTATTTCTTCAGTCTAACGCTCTCCCAACCAAGCTATTTCGGCACATGTGTATATTATTTCTTTTGAAGTCATCCCATATGTCTCTGTTATTGTTTTCAGTATCTCTTAATCTCTTTTTGAGATCTCTTACTTCTTTCTTAGTTTTTTCTAATTTGTCCTCAATCTTGCTAATTTTGTCTTCTGCCTCATTTATTCTATTCTCTCTCCCCTCTGTTGTTTTCTGTAGCTTAGCTATTTTGTTACCCTGTTCTGACACTGTATTAGCTTGTTCAGCTAGTTCAGCTTTCAGCTCTCTAATTACCTGGAGATAGTATTTTCTTTCAGAGTCTCATTTGTTGTTTCTGCATTTCTGATGATGACAGTTCTTCTTCTTTTTTTTTTTTTTTAAGGTTTTATTTATTTATGAGAAAGGAGGAGAAAGAACCAGACATCACTCTGGCACATGTACTGCCGGGGATCCAACTCATGACCTCATGCTCGAGAGTCCAAAGCTTTACCACTGCGCCACCTCCCAGACCACTCTGATGACAATTCTTTCAGACTCTTTCCTCAATTAGTCTGTGACTAATTCCTCAGCTAGCATTTGGATGTTGATCTCATTCTTCTGTGCTTCTACCTTTGGGGGACTTTTGTCCTGGTTCATTTCTCCAGTGTTTCCCCTTGACTTAACCATTATTATAGTGTGTTATGAGGTCCTTCTCTCAATACACTGATCACTCTTAGCCTGGATTGACTTGTGTCTAAGTAAGGTACTTAAAGAGTTCACAGTTATGGAAATTAACGGTTGTTTCAATGTTATCTCAATCCCTTGGTTGAAGCACAGTGGCTGTTAAAGCCTCTTTTGTTTTTTTTCTTCTCTGTAGGCTATGGTAGCCTGGGTTGTTTTTTTTTACCTATAATTGGTGTTTTTTTGTTTGTTTGTTTTTTTAGCATAATCACTCACTCCTGACCAAGAGATAAAGGGTAGGGGAGAGATAGCACAGTGGTTATGCAAAGAGTGCTCCCACACCCCAAGGATCCAAAGCTCCGGGCTCAATTCAGCTTCTCTGCCAAGCCAGGCAGTACTGCTGGGCCCTATGAATGTCTAAACCAGTCTCATTTATAGTCTGTAGGTTCTGAGGCAATTATTCACCATGTTCTCATTAGGAGAACAATGTGGAAAGGCTCCCACTATACAGCCCCACTTCTAGACTGCTGGGGTGTAGATCTCCTAAGTTTCCTGGTCAGTTCTACCCCCCTCCCCCCATGTCAGCACAGGGCCCCTTCTCCCTTGCTGATCCACCCTCTGAGGGCAGTAGCATTGAAGACTCACAGTTGCATTTGGTGAGTCTTAGGGGAGTCCTCTCTTCCCTTCAGCAGTCTTTTTGTTGGTAAAACAGACTGGAGGTGGCTCCTCAACTGATTGCCCGACTTTTACCAGCGCTCATGAGTAGATACGGGCTTTAGCCCCAGGAGTCTCTTCTTAGGCTCGTCTCTGTCCATGAGCCACATGTGTTTTCACTCACTGGTGACTTGGTGAGTTCCCAAGTAGTCCCAGTCTCGTCTTGTTTTGCAGTCTCAGGTGGTCTTTGATATTCCTTGTTTAGAGAAGTTTCTCAACTGGGTTAAGCTGGAGGTCTGGGCAGAGTTGTGGTCTCTGGATGCTCTGGTGATTTGGTGGTTTTGTGAAGTAGCTCTAGTCCTATCTTGTTGCGGTCCCAGGTGGTTTCCTCTGATAGTCCTAGTTGACCGGGAAAGGAGAGAGATGCAGCTGCTGCTACTCTGTAATCCCGCCTCCCGAAGTCAGTTGTGTAGCATTTTATAAAGACTTCAGTTAGGCCTCCGCTGACAAACTAGTGTCAGTGAGGAGAAAGGACTCTTTACTGTTGAGGTTAAAATTCAGGGATGTTAGGGATAGAGATCAGACATGTGGCTACATTTCTTTTCTTCTTCTTAAAATGTGGAGGTTCTTAGAGTTCTCTGGATTAAACAGATAATAGATTAGCGGCTGCCAGAGTGAGGCTGCCACCTGATTCCATCTTCTTTCTATAGAGGAGGTCCCTCTTGTGAAGTTGTAGGCTAGACTACTGCTCTCTGTTGTCACCAGTTCCTCTATAGTCTGAATAAAGTGACTATCAGAGAGAAGCCTACAAGGAGTAAGTTCAGGCAGCATTTGGGGATGTATATATAGCTCTTCCAAAAAAAAAAAAAAAATCTCTGGCCACCAAGGTGACTCTTCCCTGACCAATAGCTAGAAGTCGTGGAGACTAAGACAATGAATGGGAGTAAGTGCTAGCTAGTACTGGGAAACAGAATTATTCTCTAGCCCTTGCTGAATGAATTTATCAAAATGAAAGCTAACAAGAATTAAGTGCTTGTTGTGTGCCAGTCAAGGTTTTATGTAAAATTAACCCATTCATTGAAAATTCATGATTTGTATGTGTCATACATATTCTTGGGAAGAGGACCATAGGAAGTAAGGTTAGAGCCAAAGTTGGTGAATTCAAGAAGATAGCTTGCAAATTTGTATTTCTCTGATCTTAACTGAGTACTGAACTCCTGCTGTCTATATATTAGAGAGACTGAATTAATTAGATTTAACTTTTTGTTACCATAGTTGCACATTACCAGCAGTCAGCTAAAAGTAGAGAGACTCCTGCTCTGTCTCACACTACTCACTGTGGGGTTAACTGGTGTTGGGGAGGTGATGTAAAGTTAATGCAATGCAGAATCGACATAAGAAGTCTCTGTAGGGGTCGGGCGGTAACGCAGTGGACTAAGCATACTTGGTGCAAAGTGCAAGGACCAGCATAAGGATCTCAGTTTGAGCCTCCAGCTCCCCACCTGCAGGGGAGTTGCTTCATGGGCAGTGAAGCAGGTCTGCAGGTGTCTATCTTTCTCTCTCCTTCTCTGTCTTCCCCATCTCTCTCCATTTCTGTCTGTCCTATACAACAGCGAACGACATCAACAACAATGATAACCACAATAAGGCTACAACAACAAGGGCAACAAAAGGGGAGGGGGGTGACCTCCAGGAGCAGTGGATTCATTGTGCAGGCACCAAGTCCCAGAAATAACCCTGGAGGCAAAAAAAAAAAAAAAAAAAAGAAGTCTCTGTAATGACACTATTGGTTGCTTACCTATATGGTACTCATAGTGGTGAGTGCTTTATGTACATTCTATATATGCTTACAACTGGCTTTGCGAGAAGGCATATAGTAACCACTGGTCTTTTAGAAACATGTCCTAGTAACGTAGGGAAGAGTGGCCCTTGGCGTCCAGGCTACTGATGGAGTTCTGCTTGTCCATCCTTAGACTGCTTCTCTGAAGAGTGTCGCTCTGTGATCCAGGAACAAGCTGCAGCCCTGGGCTTGGCCATGTTTTCTCTCCTGGTGCGCCGCTGCACCTACTTACTTAAGGAGTCTGCCAAAGGTAAGCTCATGAGGGGTCCCCTCACTGGTGGGTTTCTAGCTGCCCGAGCCCTGTCCAGACAAGCTTCAGAATTCCAAACTGCTTTCACAGTGTCTTTTCCCTCTATTCTACCTCTTCCCAGTTTTCCCTCTTGCTTTCTGCCCACCTCAGAAATTCCACTTCATTTTGCAGTCTGATGACCTCTGTTGCCCTCTTTCCTCCTTGTAGGACTATTCCTTCTCTTTTCCCTCCAGTAGTTAGGATTTCCATTGAGCCTATGAACTGCAACTTTAAAAATCAGAAAAGTGAGTTTCCCTCTTTGTTTATATTGATGTTTTGGTTCTTGCTCTCTGTCCTTTTGTCTGTTATTTGGTGGCTACTGTATATCAATCACTTTGGAGCCTCAATGGCTGGAGCAAGGGTTGTTTTTAACCCTTTAAGTAAGCTATGGGCCACATCCTTTAAGGCTGCCCTTAGAGTTCCAAGCCTCTGGGAGTATGGATCGACCTGTCAACGCCCATGTTTAGCGGGGAAGCTGTTACAGAAGCCAGACCTTAAACCTTCCGCATCCCACAAAGATCTTGGGTCCATACTCCCAGAGGGTTAAAGAGTAGGAAAGCTATCAGGGGAGGGGTTGGTATATGGAGGTCTGGTGGTGGGAATTGTGCGAAGCTGTACCCCTCTTATCCTATGGTTTTGTCAATGTTTCCTTTTTATAAATAATAAATAAATAAATAAATTCCAAGCCTGATTGTTGAGAAGTGTCAGGTAGGGCTAAAGGTTTTCAGCTCCTGGCTCAGTACTGGTGAATAGTAAGGCCCCTTTGCCACATGACTTCAGCTGCTGGGGCTTTTTTTGAGAGTGAGAAGTACTTTTGATTTCAAGACAATTGTTTCAAATTAATACAAAAGTTGCAAGAATGACAAGAACTCTTATGTATCCTTCATCCAGGCTCTTTAATCTTTTTTAAAAAATATTTTTATTTGTTTCATATGAGAGAGAAAAATTAGATCAGTACTTGGGCACATAGATAGAGGAGGCTAAACCAGGAGTCCCAGGCAAGCAATTATTGTGCTCTTCCAGCTAAGCTATTTATTTCCCAGGTTGCCAGACTCTTGACTGTTAACCTCTTGCCATATTTGCTTTAAATTATCTCTCTTTCTAGCACATATATATGTATGTATACATACAAATACACATATATATAGATACACACATGTGCTCACTAATGTTTTCCTGCTGAACTATTTGATTCTAAGTTGTGGGCACAGTAGCCTTTTACCCTCAGATATTTGACTGAGTACTTCCTAATAGCAAGTACATGATACGTGATAGTGCAGTTTTCAAAATCAGGAAAGTAGCATTGACATAGTATTGTTATTGAATCTACAGACCTCACTCAGTTTGTACCAAGTATCAAAACTCTCTTTCTCTCTCTCTTTCTGTCTAGGATCCAGACCAGAAACACACTACATTTATTTATTTGTTTGTTTATAAGAGAGACAGGAGAGGGAAAGGGGGGGAGAGAGAGTGGGAGAGGCGGAGGGGGGGAGAGAGGGAGAGACACCAAAGTCCCACCATCCTTGGAGTTCCCGTTGTACCATCCATAGTGTTTCCTCCATGTGGTGCTGAGCATCAAACCCAGTGTCTCACACACAATAAGCTTTACACTTTACCTGCTCAGCCTTCACTTGGCTCCATATATTGCATTAAGATATCATGTCTCTTTAGTCTCCTTTCATCTAGAATGGCTTCTTAAATCTTACTTTTTTTCTTCCTGACCTTGGTATTCTTGAAGAGTACAGGTCATTTATTTTGTAGAATGCCCCACAATTTCTTCATGATCAATTTTAGATTCTGCAGCTTTGGCAGGAACTCTGGTACTATCTCATTACTGTGCTGAAGGAAAACTAAAGGGTGGGCTAGAATCCAGAGTAACAACTCCAGCCAGGCCACAGGTGAAGCAGAAACAGCTGTCTGCAGGGGCAAACCCAGTGCACTGGTTCTCTCTTTGTCCTACTTTTCAGAATCCTCTTAGGTGCTGGCACTTGTCCTTCGCTTCTGGGCCCAGCTTTCCTGTGGACTTGGTCTCCCTTCCCTAAGAGCTTGCTGCCGTCCCAGCATCCCACGCCTCACACGGGGGCCACAGCAGACATAGGCCCAGCTCTCACCCTTTGCCTCTGCAGCTCAGCTGTCCTCTCCCGAGGATGAGGATGACCAAGATGACATCAAGGTGTCGTCCTTTGTCCCAGACCTGAAGGAACTGCTCCCCAGTGTGAAAGTCTGGTCCGACTGGATGCTTGGCTACCCAGATACCTGGAATCCTCCACCTACATCTCTGGATCTGCCCTCACAGTGAGTCAGTTTGTAGAATGGTCATCCCTTTAGCACTGCTGGCCATTGCCTACTCCTTTGTTCCCTCTCACCCACACTATCATTTTAACTCTGGTTTTTCTCATCCTTGAATACTTTCCTTGTCCCCTGGTTTCCTGTCTTAGGTTATTTTTACCTATCCTTCTGCCTACTATTATCTTTTATCTTTTTCTCCTATATTATAGCTTGCACTGTTTTATATATATATTTTTAGTTACCTTTATTTATTGGATAGAGACAGATATCAAGAAGGGTGGGGGAGATAGGGAGAGAGACACCTACAACCCTGCTTCACCACTTGCAAAGCTTTCCTCCTGCACGTGGGCACTGAGGGCTCGAACCTAGATCCTTGTACATTGCAACATCTGCGCTCAGCCAGGTGCACCACCACTCAGCCTCTGCACTGTATGTTTTTTCTTTTAATTTATTATTATTAGTATTATTATTTGCCTCCAGGGTTATTGCTGGGGCTCAGTGTCTGGACCATGAATCCACCGCTCCTGGAGGCCATTTTCCCCCCCCTTTGGTTGCCCTTGTTGTTGTAGCCTTGTGTGGTTATTATTGTTATTGTTGATGTCATTCGTTGTTGGATAGGACAGAGAGAAATGGAGAGAGGAGGGGAAGACAGAGAGGAGGAGAGAAAGATAGACACCTGCAGACCTGCTTCACCGCCTGTGAAGCGACTCCCCTGCAGGTGGGGAGCCGGGGGCTCGAACCGGGATCTTTACGTTGGTCCTTGCGCTTAGCGCCACGTGCGCTTAACCCGCTGCGCCACCGCCCGCCCCCCGTGTGCTGTGGGCTTCTCTTGCTTGTTTTCTTTTTCTTTTTGTCCTTGATTTTGCTGTGATTCTTACTTCACTTTCGTCTACGGCCATACCACCTTGAACACGCCCGATGATGTCGTCTGATTCTTAACTTCACTTTGTTAATACTCACTGACTCTGCAGCTGCCGTTGAGTCTGGGTTTGTAATATGTGTGTTAACTAGGCGCGCCACCACCCAGCCCCTGAGTCTAGGTCTGGGAGAGACTCTTTCTCTCACTTCTACTTTATCCCACACACCTTTCAGGCATAACGTGCTGCTGCTCGTCTCCTTATCTTCCTCTTAGGCTGTTGTTGACTGTATGTGGGAAATGTTGAATAAACGCAGGTACCTCTGTCTTCCATCTGCTTCATTCCCTACTTCCTCATCAGACACACAGTGTACATTTGAATAGCATGGGAGTTAGGAACATGGATTTCTCTGAGCAGCTGAAAATCTGCAGTTATGGGCTGGGTGTAGCTCACCTGGTAGAGTACACACATTACCACACATAAGGAACTGGCTTAAAGCCCCTGATCCCTACCTGCAAGGGGGAAGTTCCACTAGCAGGGGAGCAGTGGTGCAGGTGTCTCTCCTCTCCGTGTCTCTTACCCTCTATCAAAAAGTGGCCACTGCGAGTGGTAGAGTCATGCAGGCATGGAACCCCAGCAATAACTCTGGTGGAAAAAATCTGCATATAATCTTTTTTTCTTTAAATATTTATGTCTTTATTTTGGATAGAGACAGTAAAATTGAGAGGAAAGGGGGAGATAGAGTGGGATAAAGAGAGGGAAAATACCTGCAGCACTGCTTTACCATTTGTGAAGTTCTTCACATGGAAACTGGGGGGCTTGAACCCAGGTCCTTGACCATTATAATATGTGCTGCTCTCTACCAGGCATGGTGCCATCTGGCTCCCCCCACCCCACCCCCTCCTTTTTATTTTTATTTTTTTTAAATAGAGCACTGTTCAGCTCTGACTTAATAATGGTGGTGCCAGGGATTGAACCTGGAACTTTGGAATGAAAGATTTTTGCATAGCATTTATGCTCTCTCCCAAGCCTCAACATATCACTTTTGACTCCCCAGAAACTTAACTGCTTTATTCCCTTTGTGGGCATCTAAATCCTTAGATGCTAAATTTTCCCACAGTCAGCCTTTCAGAATTTCGTGTCCATACCCGTGAATGCAACTTCCACAGTTGGTTGAAGCCTTAATGTGGAGATGTGGAGAGAAATGCATAATGAGGGAGTCAGGTGGCAGCAAAGCAGGTTAAGTGCATGTGGCGCAAAGCGCAAGGACTGGCATAAGGATCCCGGTTCCAGGAGTTGCTTCACAGGTGGTGAAGCAGGTCTGCAGGTGTATTTCTCTCCCCCTCTCTATCTTCCCCTCCTCTCTCCATTTCTCTCTGTCATATCTAACAATGACAACATCAATAACAACAACAGTAATAACAACAATAATAAATAACAAGGGCAACAAAAAAAGAAAGAAAAGAAATACATAATGAAACTTGCACATTTCAGATCCGTATTGTTCAGGGGGTGAAATGTGTTCAATTCAGTAGTATGTTGTTTTCACACTATCTGCAGGCCTATATACGTGCTTATGTTCACATTAGTGTATATATGGTGTCTGACTTGGCTGTAAAGACTACCGGAGGCCAGGCATTGACATACCTGCTTAAGGACACATTATAATGTGTGAGGACCTAGGCTCAAGACCCTGGTCCCCATCTGTCGGGGGAAAGCAGAGCCACCTGTCTCTTTCCCTCTCTCTCTCTCTCTACCTTTTCTTCCCGTCTCAATTTCTATCTCTATCCAATAAGATATATATATATAAATTTTATTGCATTAGTGATTTAATAATGATTAACAAGATTGTGGGATAAGGGGAACAATTCCATACATTTCCCACTACCAGAGTTCCGTATCCCATCCCCTCCATTGGAAGCTCCCTATTCTTTATCCCTCTAGGAATATGGACCAGAGATCTTTATGGGGTGCAGAAGGTGGGAGGTCTGATTTTTGTAATTGCTTCTCTGCTGGATATGGGTGTTGACAGGTCAATCCATATCCCCAGCCTGTTTCTGTCTTTCCCTAATGGGGTAGGGCTCTGGAGAGGTGGGGTTCCAGGACACATTGGTATGGTCATCTGCCCAGGGAAGTCGGGTTGGTGTCATGGAATCATCTGCAACTTGGTGGCTAAAAAGCTTTAAGATACAAAGCAGAACAAACAGTTTAATAATCAGGAACCTGGGAGCCAGGCAGTGGCGCAGCAGGTTAAACACACATGGCGCGAAGTGCAGGGACCAGCACAAGGATCCCGGTTCAAGCCCCCGGCTCCCCACCTGCAGAGGGGTCCCTTCACAGGTGGTGAAGCAGGTCTGCAGGTGTCTTTCTCTCCCTTCTCTGTCTTCCCCTCCTCTCTCCATTTCTCTCTGTCCTATCCAACAACGACAGCAATAATAACAACAGTAATAACAACAATGATGATAACAAGGGCAACAAAAGGGAAAAAATAACGTTTAAAAGAAAAAAAGAAATATTAAAAAATAATAATAATCAGGAACCTAAAGGTAAAACTATAGCAGATAAGATTTGGGGTCTTCATGTTGGAAGAAGTGAGGAAGTCTATTTTAGCTATATTTTGGTGGGCCCATGACATAAATATATATTTTTAAAAAGGCTATTTTTGCTGCTGCCCTTGAATTGAAGTTTTTGAAAGATTCTCTTTCTCTCACTTTTATTTTAGCTCCATATCCCTTACAGGCTCTCACCTGCTGCTACTTATGCTGCTTATATCTGAGTGCCTACATCTGTGTCTAAGTGCGATTTAGACACTGTGTATATCTGGCTGGAAATGATATCTTCCCATATCTTTATGTATCTTAGCCATTTATAAAGTGTGCTATGGCTGTGTTCATATATGTATGCTATGTGGGTCTGTTGCAGTGTTCATGTGTCTCCAAGAGAGGTTGTTTTTGGACTTCATTTGCCACCAGGGTTGCTGGGGCTTGATGCTGGCACTATGGATTTGTTTATCTTGACAGCTGTTTTTTTCTTTTCCTTTCTTTTCTATTCTATCTGATAGGACAGAGAAATTGAGAGGGGAGAAGGGAGATAGAGAAGGAGAGAGAATGAGAGACACCCTGAGACCTGCTTCACCACTTATGAAGCATCTCTCCTGCAGGTAGAGAACAGGGCCTTGAGCCCTTGTCTTTGTGCATGGTAATGTGTGTGCTCCTCCAGGTACAGCACCACCCAGACCCCAGGACATCATTTTCAATGTGTTTGTATCTCTGTGTCCATATTCCTGTCTGTCTGATTCTGGATCAGTGTCTGCTTTGTTCCTGTCTGTGTTTCTCCAGATATAACTGTGTTTACTGGGAGTGTTTGTACATTGGTCCTCAGTGTCCATATCCAGGAGTACCCATGTCCCTGTGTACCTGTGATTGTGACTCTGTGTTGATAGACTCTGGGTCTGTCTGTTGAAAGGGGGAATTTCTCTAGGTGTGTGTCTGCTGGTGTTCCCTGTCTCTGCCTGCCTCTCCTTTGTCTCCCTGCCTGCTTCACGTATTGCCTCACCTATGAACTGTTCTGACTTGTCCCTGCCTGCCTGCCTGCTCTGTCTCTTTGCTCACCTCTAGTTCTCTGTCTCTGCTGTTTATGTGAGTCTGTATCAAGGGTTAGCAAACTATAACCTTGGCCTCAAACATTTAACATTGGTTAAAAAGATCAAAAGAAGGCGGGGATAGATAGCATAATGGTTATGCAAAGACACTCTTGTGCCTGAGGCTCCAAAGTCCCAGGTTCAATCCCTGGTACCACCATAAGATAGAGCTGAGCAGTGCTCTGGTAAAAAAAAATAAATAAAAAATCAAAAGAATTTTATTTTATTTTATTTTATTTTATTTTTATTTTATTACCAGAGCACTGCTCAGCTCTGGCTTATGGTGGTGCAGGGGATTGAATCTGATTTTTTTTTTAATTTGTTTTTCCTTTTGTTGCCCTTGTTTTATTGTTGTTGTAGTTATTATTGTTGTTATTGATATCATTGCTGGATAGGACAGAGAGAAGTGGAGAGAGGAGGGGAAGACAGAGAGGGGAGAGAAAGGTAGACACCTGCAGACCTGCTTCACCGTTTGTGAAACAACCCCCCTGCAGGTGGGGAGCCAAGGGCTCAAACTGGGATCCATACACAGGTCCTTGCGCTTAACTCGCTATGCTACTGCCTGACCCCCAAAAGAATATTTTATGACTTGTAAAAATTATACAAAAATCACATTTCGGGGCTCACAGCAGTGTACTGGAATACCCTGGACACTTTCCTATTTGAACTTTATCTATGGCTGCTTTCACACTGTAATATCAAAGGTGAATAGTTGTGACATAGACCAATTGAATTGCAAACCCTCAAATATTCATTATCTAACCCATACAGAAATGTAGAATGGGTCCCATTCTTCTCTGTGTTAATGTCCTTGTCCGGGTATATTTTCTGTTTATACACTAGTATCTTAATGTCTGATCCTGTAGACACCTGTCATCTCTGGTCAAACTCTGTTGACTATCCATGTCCCTCTCCTTTACTTCTTTCCCCTTACCCTCATCTTCTGTATTATTGTCTCTTAGCAAATGTAGTACACTCAGAGCTCCTTCCAGTTCTGTGTTGTGTATAAATGTGTGTATTTGGGAACAGGCACCCATGCCCAGTATCTCATCATCCTTCTCCAGTGACCTTATCTGGGAGAGGGAAGATCTTGGAGCTGACAGCACTTCTAGAGAGTGAGGGGTGCTTCTCTGGGCTGAGGGCTGATCCAAGTAAGTCTCCTGAATTCCTGTCCTGGATTCATGGGTGACCCATAGAGGAAAGGCTTAGCAAAGATTTCTGGCCAGAGTTATTGACCACTCTGTGTTGAGTGTGTAGTCTGACTTTTCCCCTGATTTCCTTCCTCGGATTTCTTCTTTGTTCCTCACCCCAAGAAGCACCACTCCACTATTGAGCCCTCTGTCTCTTCCTCTGTAACTGTGTGAGTGATGTTTGGAGCATCAAACAGTTCTTTGCATTCTTACTGGGATCCCATTTAGATTTCTAAAATGCACTCTAGACGGAAGCCTGCTGAGCCTGAGTTGGGCAGCTGATGAATCTGACATACAGGGTGTAGAGGTTTCTCAGTTGTCTTCCCAAAGAGTAGACACATTTTCATACAGCCTGAAAATGTTCAGACCATTCATCTATAAAACCAAGTAGGCAATCTGCAGTTTTGGAAAGAAAAAGTTCAGCTCTCCAAGTCTGTGAAGCCACTGCTTCTGAGCATATGCAGGCATCACAGAGCATAACTCCTTCCTCTTAAGGATCTAGGGAGTCGGGTGGTAGCACAGCTGGTTAAGCGCATGTGGCACAAAGCACAAGGATCTAGGGATGTAGACCATCTGTCCCTAGTGCTACAGCCTTCCCTTGGGTCACCTCACCTCCCAGCCACAGGCCACATACAGTCCATCCAGCCCCTGTTCTCCCATTTCCTGGGCCATCTGCAGCCTGCCTCCCCTCATCCCTCCTCTGTTTCTCACTCCCTTTGGCTTTTGTTTGGCTGAGGAAATGGAAAGCTCACACAGGAAGTGCTGGGCTTCATTTGCTTGAGGTGCTGAGTCTGTTTTCTCTTTGGATGCTCCAGTAAATGGCCCGTTGCCGGCTTATGAGAGCTGCTGCCCATCTTTGGGCAAGGGCTCAGTCTGCAGCTGGGCACGTGGTTCAAGCTACAGCCATCCCATCCCAGCTGGGCTTCACCTCCTAGGCTACAGAGAGGCAGGGGGGTTGGGGCACTTGAATCAAAACATGCTTAGTCTTTTCAAACTTCCCTTCACAGGGAGAGCAAATCTGATCAAATAATAGATCAAATCTGATCATCCAGAAAACAAGTTCTGGTAGTTTGGAGCATCATTTACTCCAATGAATCTAGGCTAGTAAAATCAGCATGGTAGAGAATAAGTTCCTTTTCTGTGCTGACTTTCTCTGCATTCAGGATTAGAAGCTGGTTGTCTCTGGAATGCAGAATGTCTCTTTAGGCATGAAGAACAGACTCTGTTGTGGTTTGTAGGCTGATGCCACTATGAGACATGACTGACCACTTCTCACCTCATAACCTTCAGATTTAAGCACTGGAATTTTTTTGTTTGTTTTTTGTTTTTGTTTTTTACTTCTTTCCCATTTCTTTTACACTGAGTAAATACCCTGATTGAGAGATTGGCAATGTCAAGTGGTTCTCTGGGTTTCAAAGTTGTATCTTATACCCACTGATCTTTTAAGGCCATAGGAAATAGCACACTTAACTGGTTCTGTAGATGTTAGAACAGCAATCCCTCTTTTACTCTTAAGGTTCTTATGCTAATCTTCATTTTGGAGGGTATAGGAATGTGCTCAAGCGGGTAGGAAGGAAATGGCTTCCACATTATTAAAGACTCTCTGCACAATCTTATTGATCTTTGCCACATTTGTTCTCTAAAAAGACATAGTCCTCATTGATCTGAGATAAGATGACCAGATAGCCTGTGTTTCAGTTTGCTTTTCCTAGAGAAATCCCAGATTTTCTCCCTCATAAATTTGGACCCTTAAATTTGTTCCTTTCATTCTTTCTCTACCTTTCATTTTATTACCCACTTCCCTTGTATAGTTAAAAAAACACTTCAAAGAATCTTCTTTTTTCTAATGCTCATTATTAGTCTTCTTGGTTCTCTTTTCCTATATTCCTCTTCTTTCTGGTCAAATCTACTTTTTCTGGGCAGTAGCCACTTGGGGCACTACGGAACATTTATGATAATGATGACAACATCATTGACACTGCAAAGTGATAAGGATAGGATTTCAAGGCCATTGTGCCTTTTCACACAGTGGCACTTAGTAGGCTTGTGTGCTGGAGTAAGCATGCAATAAGTTGACTTCTGTACCTGTTTGGAGTGGTGCCCCAGGAGAATTTGGTATAGAGACTACAGCAAGGTGTGGAAAGTTGCCATGGGCCACTGTAAAGACAATGTAAATGCTTTAGTCTGTTTAGAACAGATAACAGTATATAGAGGGATCATCTACTTTTGAGAATTTGGGGGAGGTGGAAGGAGCAGTTTCAGCCCTAGACTTCTTATTCGAAGGGAGAGACAGTTACTTCCCATTTTACCAAGTGAGCATGAGACAAGATAGGGATGTCAGGTGACAGGAGCAGAGCAACAGGCTTCCGTGAGCCTAAGCATACTGACCCCTTGCATCTCAGGACCTTTGGCAGGGCTGGGATAGTGAGACAACCTACCTCATTTCATAGTCTCTGCTGAAGCCAAATCTTTCCTCATCTTGATCTCTAGTTCTCAGTAAGTGAGAGAGTCAGGGGACTTTGAGAACATCCAAACCTAGCCCAGCTGTGGCAGTTGGTTTATTGCTTTCAGCTGGTACTTGAACCCAGGTCCTGGTCTTGGAGGCTTTCCCAGGTTTAATCCCCAGAGCTTTCTCTGCAGCTGTATGACACTGCGCTGACCCCGAATGAGGATAGGAAAATAGAACCAGTGCCAAGCCAGAGTCTCTTTTTCATTTGGAGTCTGGCTGTCTGCCCATGACCAGGGTTACATAATGGGAAACATAGCTGGGGCTCTGGAGAGCCCGCGTTTCACCAGGCTGCCCAGACCTTCGCATTCTGATGCTATATATCTTCCTAATTGTAGCTAGGATGCATTTATCACACTGCTGGATTGGAGTGCTGTTTTTTTTTTCTTCTGAAAAAGAAAAAAATCTCCAGAAATTCCTGGACTTGCTGCTTTTCCATGGCTTTTCTTACATACTCTACAGAGCATGCTGGGTAAGGTTTGTAGGGAGCGCTGTGAAGTACTGTCACTTAGGGAGACACAGGGATGTAGTAAACTCATTTCCTCAGGGAGCCTACATGTGTTGACCTTGTAGATGAGATAGAAATTTTAGAGTTAACCCCCCACCCCAAATGAAGATAGTTCACTTGTCCTCAGAAATAAGAAGTAATCCTAAATCTGTCCGGCACCCCTTCAAGGACATTTCATACGTCTTTTCCAAAAGGGCATTTTAGGAGGTCACTCAGTAATAGTCCATCAGCACTTCCCTGAAGGAAGTGGTGGTGACTGTGGGAAGCCCCTTTGCTACCCTGGCTCCCCACCCTGTCTCCCTGGCTCGCAGTTGGGGCGTCAGCACTACAGCCTGGCACCAGGGGGTTCCTCTTCCTCCAAGTGCTAGGGGGGTTGGGGGCATGTGATCTCTCCCAGGACAGGAGCCTCTGTCCCCTCCCACCTCCTCCCACAGGACTACTTGTGAGAGGAAGGGGTGTTGGCCTAAGACTGCAGTCTGACCCCTGCAGGGTACAGCAGCTGACCCCAGGGAGAGTACTTTCCAGCTCTGGGTTGAGGTTATTTGGGTCCAGTATGTGCTAAACTAAGAAGACGTGTTGGAGTGGTTACAGCTAAAATTTTAGAGAGGCAGGAACCGTGAGAATCCGCACCAAGGAGGCCGCCAAGGACTCCTCACACTGTGGAGATGTTGAGGTCCCTTGGGGGCTGATCTTTCCCAAACACACAGTGCTGATGAGTATAACACACCATGGTGATGTGACAGAGGCTATACATATATGAATGTAGCTTAGGAGTACTGAAATTAAGGCACTGACCTAGATAGAGGGTGAGAGAGGCACAGTGCTCTGTAGGAGCGCTCCAGTGCTTGAGAGTCCTGGAATGAGGTTATCGTGACCTGTTGTGGGCCATTGGACTCCAGCTGTACTGCTTAGAACATGGAGAAGTTTTTGTTCTTGGAATAATGTTGGGTGATTGAGCTTCAAAATTTGATTAGCTTTATTGGGAAGTATTAATTTAAGCTGGGTACTCTCCTAAGGGCCCAGCTTGACTTGTTTGTATAAACTAGAAAGGTACAAGTAATCATTTGTATGAGTTTTATATTCTTTAGTTGTCACCTAGTAAACAGATGTTATTCTTGGAGGGTGATTTCTTGTTGCCCATGTCTTAACTCTGAGAACGGTGATTTCTGACACTTTTGTCTTCTCTTGTATCATGGTGACATCTGAAAGATCCACAGGAACTTTTGAAATATCCAGATGAGCTACATAAGTTTCCCCCATCTCTGCCCCAGTCCAGTACCTTTTGAGCTACCTAGAACTGAGATACCTGAACCAGCCCACTGAAAACAGATGTCATCTGCTATCTTTACTTTCCAAGGGGTTTACTAAGCTGTGCTAAGACCAGATGTTATCCTTTTGACTCCGAGTTGTTGGACTCATATCCATTTCTGCTATTAGCTGCTTACCTCCTATTAAGAATTCTTCAAGGTACACTGGTCTTATCTTGTCCTTCGAATCATCTTTAGATAGTTTGGGGCTAGAATATAATGGCCAATAAGCAAACAGTTTTTAAAAAGAGAATATTGCATATCTTTTTATATTATTATTATTATTATTATTATTACTACTACTACTATTTTGTCTCCAGGGTTATTGCTGGGGCTTGGTGCCTGCACCATGGATCCACTGCTCCTGGAGACCATTTTTCCCCTCGTTTGTTGCCCTTGTTGTTGTAGCCTTGTTGTGGTTATTATTGTTGTTGATATCGTTCGTTGTTGGATAGGACAGAGAGAAATGGAGAGAGGAGGGGAAGAAAGAGGGGGAGAGAAAGATAGACACCTGAAGACCTGCTTCACCACTTGTGAAGTGACTCCTCTGCACGTGGGGAACCAGGGGCTCGAACCGGGATCTTTATGCTGGTCCTTGAGCTTTGCGCCACGAGCGCTTAACCCACTGTGCTACCGCCCAATTCCCAATATTGCATATCTTAAGAGCATGCTTCTTGATGTCCTTTTGTTTTTCTGTTTTGTGTCTGTGGTCCATGGGGTTTCTCTTTTTCAGCTTCCTTGTCCCTAGTTTCTGTGCCATCTTGGCTATATTTCCAGGGCTCCTCACTACAAGAACCAAAAGACCCAGCTCGTTTCCCATCTGCACTACTTCTCTGATCTTCCGTTGCTCTGAAACACAATGCACGGCTTCTTCTCACTCAACTCTTTCCGGGTTTGTTCTGCAGCTGTGGAGTTTGAATGTTAGTGTTTAAACAAGCTGGTATTACACAGGAAATAGCCACCTCCACAGGCCCCTGCAGGCTTGTAACATGGGGTCATTGGACTTGATATTAATCACCAGTCAGTCTGTTCTCCCAGTAAAAATATGAAGGGGTGTGTGAGGACTCAGTCCTCCTTAGACTTACCAGATAGCCTGAACCCTGGTTGGGCCTTAGCATTCCACTCTTTCCAGACTAACTCCTTCCCTTGGTCCCGCCCTAGATAGAACATGTGGAAAAGTTCCCACTTGACCACTTCCCTATAAAGCTGACACATTGCCTTTCTTTCTGTGTTCTACGAAGGAGTTAGAATCTTGTAGTATAACATGCCTCACATATGTCACACCTTAATCTTTCAGAGCATATTGTAGTTGCATCTTGTATGAGACAATACCAAAATTATAAAAACACAGAAATTGACTTGTCTACTTTAGACCAGGGTTTCCTAGCTCCTCGTACTAAAACTGCTTTTCTTTTTAAAATTTATTTATTCCCTTTTGTTGCCCTTGTTGTTTTGTTGTAGTTATCATTGATGTCATCGTTGTTGTATAGGACAGATAGAAAATGGAGAGGGGAGGGGAAGACAGAGGAAAAGAGAAAGATAGACACCTGTAGACCTGCTTCACTGCTTGTGAAGCGACTCCTCTGCAGATGGGGAGCTGGGGGCTTGAACCGGGATCCTTAACGTGGGTCATTGCACTTTGTGCCAGCTGCGCTTAACCTACTGCACTACCGCCCTACTCCCTAAAACTGCTTTTCTAATGCTGTTTGCAGAACTGACCCTTACCTGAAGGGTTAATCTGATTCCCCTAGTCAATATATCCCAAACAACCAGCCAAGAGTGTGTGTTGGTTCATTTCTGTGAAATGTGTTTCCCCAGTCACCTGGGCTGGCCTGGGCTGCATTGTATCGGCCAGCAGCTGCACTACACTCAAACTGACAGCTACATTAAACCTTGGAATTCTGAGGCAATAAAAAGTAAATTAACTCTTTTTTTTTTTTTTCTTTCCTGGTGGACTAAGTGAATGCATGTCTGTGGGGAAGTGAGAGAATCTTGGTTCTGAGTCCTTACCTCTAACTAGTCATTGCTGGTCTGTCCCAAGCTAGGATCTGGTATTCAGACTCCAATCAGGGATCTGCTTTCTTGGTGTGTCCTGTATGCTTTTGCTATGAAGTCACCCTACAACTACTGATCCCTGTTTGCTGTTTATATCACAGCTCTTGAGAGATTCACTGGCCACCATTCTGAGAGTCATAGTGAACTCATTTGATAAAATTTCATATTCTCTAGCTTTGTGTCTGCTTAGCAAGGAGTACACCCTAATTTTAATGGATACTGGAAGCTTCCCCCAAACACAAGTGAGTTGAGACTTGAATAAAACAAATAGACTTGTCTGAACCCAGAGTACCTTAGAAGATTCGATCCATTCAGGACTAAAGGTATGTTTTGAGATCATCTGGAAAACCTTTCAGGGAGTAATTTACCAAGTGCTTTTAGAGATTGGAAGCCATTTTAAAAGTTGATAGGTATTTATTGCTGGAATAGGAACTAGAGCAAAAAACTAAGCTTGTTCCCTTCTAGCCAGACAGGAAACCCCATGCTCACCCACAGAACAGAACTCTTCACCTAGAGGCCCCACTGGGCTAAGCTAGGTTATGTTGCCCAAGTTCTCGGAATTGTTTCATCCTTTTGCAGATATCTTACTATGCATTTGAGTTATCTCTCCTAGTTTCTGAAAGTACTTCTTTCTTTTAATTTCCTAACTGCCCAATCTCTCATTCTCCAAAGAAAGTCACCATGTAACCCCTGGATATCTAGTCAGCTGTGTTCACGTCCACCGTGCTCAGTGGAGATGACAAAATGTGAAGTGAGCATGGGCAAATCCCACTGAGATACCAGTGGAAAGTAGCTCATCAGAATCAAATCAATCAAATACAACAGCAGTCTGAATAGATCATAACAGAAATGACTTTTATTGAAACACTTTGTATATTCTCTTTTTTAAGTTTTTATTTATTTGTTTGTTATTGAATAGAAACAGAGAAATTGAGAGGGGAGTGGAAGAAAGAAAGGAAGAGAGACAGAGAGATGCCTACATCCCAGCTTCACTCATGAAACTTTCCCCCTACAGGTGGGGACCAGGGGCTTGAACCCAGGTCCTTGTGCACTTAACTAGGTGTGCCACTGCCTGGTCCCAACACTTTGTATATTGTCTAAGTTCAGCTTAGCCTAGCTTGCTACTTGGACTGCTTTATTTTTCTGAATTGGGAATTCGGGACACTTCCTATGTCCTTTGGCACTAGCTGCTGTCTTATAAATCAATACTAGGTTAGGAACTTTTTCATCTACTTCATTTTTGGAGTGAGTCTTAAGGTCTTGGCACAAGGTGGGTGGTAATAGGCAAATGGCAGATGTGGGCAGGGGTCCCTCATGGTGGCCAGAAATCTCTGGGAGGAGTCAGTTTTGGTTTATCTGAGCCTTGAGGGACAGGAGAGCATGGTAATGAGAACCACATGGTACCACATATTTCTTCATCTTGGATCCAAGATGGTAGGGGTGGGAGGATGAGAGAGGGATGTGGGGCCTCCCACTGTGGGTAATTTTCTGCCGCCTCTCCCTGGCTGGGGATGATGCTGCCCACACTCCCCTACCCACAGTTATGACCTGCAACATCCTTGACCTGCACAGAACCAACAAGACCCCCAAGCCAAGAATTCAGCTGGGAGACTTTTCACCTTCTTCCTTCTCACTGTCGTCTTTCCTGTTTATTTTCCAAATTGCAGCTCTTCAGCCAAGCAGTGCCTGTTGGCCAGAATTCACCAGCGCTGTGGGATCAGACTCAGGCAGTGGGCTCAAGTGGCTAGCAGGGCACTGGGGGAGGAAGCGGGGAGCTGGAAGAGCCTCCCTGTGTGTCTCCCATGGGCAGCACTAACCTCGGAGGCGGCCCTGAGCAGCCCTATCACATCCGGTGCTTGTCTCTGCAGCCGGGACTAGAGGATAAACTATCAGAGCTGTGGGGCAGTGCATCATTCCTCTTATTATTTTCTTCTCTGCAGATGGGGTCGTGGAAAGTTCAGTTCCTTTTAACCCTCAAAGTTCTGTTTATTCTACAGCTGGTAGCCTGAATGCTGCGTTTCCCATTACATCACAAAGGGGCTCAAGCAGATCTCTGCACAGAAACGTGTTGCAACTGTTTATTTTTTTCCATATTTAAACATTTCTGACAGCCAAACTGGACTGAGCCAAAAGATGGAGCTTTGTGAATGAGTCTGGTTGCTGGTGTCTGTGCAGAAAGAGACTTTAGAAAACTCTTGTCCCTCTGTCCCTCTGGTGATTCTCTAAAAAACATATGCTTTTTTCTTGGGCAAAACCTGTGAGGCGAGGTACTTCTGCTGTACACGTGTGTTGATTATGTGCTGTTGTGTGATTAATGGTGCTGTGTTCTGCCTGGTTCCCAAGACACTCTTGAAAACAAGATGTTTCATTTCATTGCCTTTTCCTAGTGCAGTGATTACAGTAAATAAGCCAGTACAGGCTCTTTTCACCTGGATCCAGCCAAGGAGTCCTCACACCTCTATCCCCTTTCTCCCTCAACACACGTCAGTGGCATGTCCGTAGAATGCCCTCTTTTCTGCCATCTCCCAAAGGTTCCTAGTCTCCAGGAGAAACAAATTGCTTAGTTCTGAGGCCCTGCCCTAGCAGATTTGGCTCATACGCAGTAACTCTTCTGGGGAGATTCCAGAATGTAGCTCATTCCTATAGCTCTCTTTGCTTTTACTCTTCCTTGCCATTCTCCTGTGCATCTCACTCCTTTTGTAGTACAACTCCACATTCCAAACTACATAGCTAGATGTTCCTCTGGAGAAGAAAGCCAAGTCTGTAGACTTGGTAGACCCTGGATCTGATTACACTTTCACTATTTGAACTATGTGCTGGGCAGGCAAAAGGAACACTTTAAGAGACCTTAGTACCCACCAAAGCCAAATAGACTTTTGGCAAATGATGATGACAGAAAAATGAGCCTTCTTTTTATAAATCTGCCCTGAAGTTTGAGCTGGGGAGAGCCAGATGTTGCATCTACGAGGTTTATTCGCAGGTTCAGCCACAACCTGGAGATGTCCACTTAGGATGGCCAACTATCTCAGTTTGTTCTGGGATCATGGAACTTTCAGTACTAGAACTGTGACAGTCCCATTCAAACCAGAACCATGGATCATCGCTTTATCTAACTTTCCACAAGTGAAGGAAAGGAGAACGAGTATGATCAGTCAAGACAATACTGATAGTGGTTCATTTTCTAAAATACATGGGAATCTTTACCTTCCTGGGAGAATCTTACTAGGCAAGGAACAGTGTTTTTGGGGGGTTTATGTCTGATTGGTTTTGATTGCTGATACATAGGAAGAGACTTCTGAGGCAGTATGGGGGGAAAGCACATGATTCAGTGGTGTGGTGTAACTTGGCTTTCTGGCTGTGTGGGAGCAAGGGAGGTTGGCACTCTATTGCTCTCTATGTGGCATATACTTGGATGGAGGGGAGTGGGGGGAATTCTGGGAGCTGCCTCAGACATTGTGTGTCTAGAGTGTTTGAGTAAGTGTCTCATGCACACTGTCTGGAAAGGTGACAGGAGCTGCATTAGGCAACTGATTCTCTAAATTCTTTTTCTTCTCTGGTTGGAATTAAAAATTCCCCCTAGTCAGTTTTAACCTGGTGTAGATGGACACAGACATGCACACGCACACATGAGATTGCTGCCATAAGAACAATTTTGTTATTCTAGTTTTCAAGGGTAATAAGATTTCCTGGCTGATGCCTGCTGTGGACAGCCTTTGCCACCAGCACTTCCCTACTTATAAGTGCTTAGGATACTGTAAGCAGTCCCTCTTTAGAGCTACTCTTCTTTGCTTACCTTGTTTCTCACAGGGTTGCTGTGGATGTGTGGTCGATGCTGGCTGATTTCTGTAACATATTGACTGCGGTGAATCAGTCTGAGGTGCCACTGTACAAGGACCCGGACGATGACCTCACCCTTCTTATCCTGGAAGAGGATCGGCTTCTCTCGGGCTTTGTCCCTTTGCTGGCTGCCCCTCAGGACCCTTGCTACGTGGAGAAAACCTCGGATAAGGTCAGCCCCAGGCCAAACATCCCTTCCCATTCACCCCTCCTCTTAATTCTCCAGACCTTTTTATTCTTGGGAAGTTTTCTGTGCAAACGGAACATGATTAAGTCATTGAGAAGGGTGTTAAGGGAAAATATCGACCTTTTAGCCGCTGACATCCAGCTCTGTGTCCTAGGAAAAAAAAAAAAAGAAGAAAAAAAAAAAAAACCTCAAGACTTCCTTTGGTGTGTGTGTGTGCTCGCTGGCATGTTGTATATACGATCATTTCCTCACTTGTTTAAATAGTGCAGCTTGTGTTGGCAGTGCTCTCACTCAACTCCAAATGGTTTGCATCATGCTTAAAGCACCCTCCTTCCTCCCCCATGCCTCCTTTCCCCAGCCACAAAACTCTGCACTAGGAAAACAGCCAGGGCTTTTTCCCTTCTCTAAGGAGGAGAGTGATAAATGGGTGACTAGAGAGAAGCAAACACCATGTGTTAACTTACAAAAAAAGCTTTTAGGAATATGAAGCATTCCCCACTGCCTGGCTTCTATTTTTCATCCTCTAAGGATGTGCTTTAACCTGAACTTTTTTTTTCTTGTCTGTTTATAGAAAACAAAATCCTTTGCCTGTTGCCTTGGTGGGGACTGTAGAACTCTTAGCCTCTGTTTAACAGTTGGGTCTTTGGCCAGGTGCAGAGAGTAGGGCAGTTCTTTCTACTTCACATTCTCATGCTTTGCAGCTAGGATGGGGAAGTAGCATCCTCAGACCCTGGGAGTAGAGTCTCTTGTACTGAGCCAGGGAACCCTGTGACTGACCTCTCTGCAGTGTTATTAGTATCATATCCCCTGAGGGAAGAGGCCTATGGGGAAGAGTTCACAAATGGCTTCTCAGGAGAAAGCCTTTTGACCTAAAGGAAGTATAGAGAGAGACATAGGTATGTCTTTTTCCTTCCTTCCTTCCTTCCTTCCTTCCTTTCTTTCTTTCTTTCTTTCTTTCTGTCTCTTTCTTTCCTTTTTTGAAGTCACATAGTAAAAACTAAATTCTAAACATAAACTACAAATATGAGAGGTTTCATATTCAATATAAAAACTTATAAGCTTTTCTTAATAGAAAAGAGGAAATATTAATTGTAGACAAATAAAAGCAAAATTCAGCCATAGTTCCTCTACCCAGGGTAATATTACTTTTTAAAATTACATATTAAGATGTTATTTTTCTAATTACATATATCCATTTAACTTCTAGAATACACACACATTTTTAAAAATAAATTTGGGGGAGTCAGGCGGCAGCACAACGGGTTAAGTGCATGCGGTACAAAGTGCAAGGACTGGTGTAAGGATCCCGGTTAGAGCCCCCGGCTCCCCACCTGCAGGGGAGTCACTTCACAGGTGGTGAAGCAGGTCTACAGGTGTCTTACTCTCCCCCTCTCTGTCTTCCCTATCTCTCTCTGTTTCTCTCTGTCCTATCCAACAATGACGACATCAACAATAATAACTACAACAACAATAAAAAGCAACAAAGGCAACAAAAGGGGAAATAAATAAATAAATATTAAAAAATTAAAAAAAAAACAACCATGGATCCAGAGGATACTAGTACTGATCATAAGGTGGTTCTTGACGTTTGTGTATGTTTTTAGGAGTTAGCTATTGGGTTAATTGTCTTATAATGCAAAAGAAGAGAGGAATTTTACCTAATTTCAAACTTCTCAGCCCTGCCTTCTCCCCAGCTCTTGGTGCTTTCCTCACAGCATATGGTATCTGTAATAGGGTACACACAAACATATATAACAGTAGATGATTTAATACATTTTATTTTTTTTAAAAAAAAACTTTTTATTTATTTTAAAGCAGTTCTAACTGAACATCTTGCACAAAGTGTAAACTCTGTTTAGCTGTCTCCAGCCTCACACATAACAACTTCTCATTATTATCCCCTTCTGAGACTAGAATAGGATTTCGTTCCAAATTTTCATTGGAAAAGCATAAAATGAATATTCCACTTGGAGAGGAGAGTTCCTCATGTTCTGAAGATCATTAAATACAGTATATGGGCTCTTGATATATCAGTGTCACGAACTTTTATCTACTTACTGAAATGCATCCAAAGAGAACATACGCAGTTTTTGGTTCAATAAGGCAAAACTGGCTAAAGAAAACTTGACACATAAGAGCATAGTAACTGACTATATAAAATTATTCTGCGGGGGAGTTGGGCGGTAGCGCAGCGGGTTAAGCGCATGTGGCATGTGGTGCCGTAACGATCCCGGTTCGAGCCCCAGGCTCCCCACCTGCAGGGGAGTTGCTTCACAAGCGGTGAAGCAGGTCTGCAGATGTCTATCTTTCTTTCCCCCTCTCTGTCTTCCCATCTCTCTTCATTTCTCTCTGTCCTATTCAACAACAGTGACATCAATAACAACAACAATAAAACAACAAGAGCATCAAAGGGAATAAATAAAATTTTTAAAAAGTTCAAAAAAATTATTCTGTGGAAGATAGATACAATAATGGTTATGCAAAGAGACTCTCGTGCCTGAGGCTCCAAAGTACCAGGTTTAATCCCTGCACCACCATAAACCAGAGCTGAGAAGTGCTCTGGTAAAAAAAATATATATATATTCCATGTAAGAAGACATTAAAAACATAAGTACGGCTAGGATGTACTCAACAGTAGAGTGCATGCTTTACATGGAGATTCTTGTTTCAGTTTCCAGCATTCTTTCCCTCAAATTAAGTGTATACAGCAGGCTGATTACAAATAGCACGTTAAATATGACTCCCAATTTTGTTTTTAATATTTATTTATTTACTCTCTTTTGTTGCCCTTGTTTTTTTTATTGTTGTTATAGTTGTTATTGTTGTTGTTATTGATGTCGTCATTGTTGGATAGGACAGAGAAATGGAGAGAGGAGGGGAAAACAGGAGGAGAGAAAGATACACCTGCAGACCTGCTTCACCGCCTGTGAAGTGACTTCCCTGCAGGTGGGGAGCCAGGGGCTCGAATCGGGAGATTTGATATATTTTCTAAGTATATGATCTGCCCAGAGAAGAACATAGGTTCATGAGCCAGCAGTCTATTCCCTTAGCCTGATTCACAGACTTGCCCAGGCAGTTACAGCTCATTGAGCGTACGATAGGTCTCCACTTCAAGGTATTTCAAATATAATATCTCAACTCATGAATTTCTCACCCAAACCTGATCATTCTTTGTTTTTTCCATATGGATAAATGACTTCTTTAACTTTTATCCGTCTTTGGCACAGAAAGGTGAAAGATCTCAGCCTTGCTCCACCATCCTTAGAGTGCCTCTGATGATTTTCATGGAACTCTCATGTGGGGCCAGAGCTTGAACCCATGTACATGGTAAAGTACATGCTCAACTTGGTGAACCATCTCCTAAAATTAATTTTTTGAAATCCCATTTTTATGTCTGTTCCATTATGTCTAATTTTTTGAAATACTTTTCTTTTTAAAATATTTGTTTATTCCCTTTTGTTGCCCTTGTTGTAGTTATTATTGTTGTTGTTATTGATGTCATTGTTGGATAGGACAGAGAGAAATGGAGAGAGGAGGGGAGGACAGAGGGGGAGAGAACAATAGACACCTGCAGACCTGCTTCACCGCCTGTGATGCAACTCCTCTGCAGATGGGGAGCTGGGGACTTGGACCGGGATCCTTATGCCAGTCCTTCTGCTTTGTACCACCTGCACTTAACCCATTGCACTACCGCTTGACTCCCCTAAAATTAATTTTTTAAATGTGCTGCTGGGGAATCATATAAGGGCCTCTTGCATGCCCGATGCTAGCTAACAGCTTCCCCAGCCCAATTTTTTTCCCAGCTCTACATATTTAGAGGGAGAAACATGTACATTCACATACACAAAGCGCCTCTCCACCAATCACAGCATTTCCTTTGAAGTTCATGGTGCTTCCCTGTGATGTTGGATATTGACCCAGGGGCTCACACAAGGTGTAAAGCATTTTCCCTTCTTGCTGAGCTATTTCTTTGCCCTCTAAAGTTAATTTTAATATCATTCTCAATGCTTATCATCAGTATTTTTACTCTATGACTTTCATTCTTTTTTTTATTGTGATTCATCTGTTTATAAGGAACATTGAGGGTTTTTTTTTTTTTTTTACATTTTATTTATTCCCTTTTATTGCCCTTGTTTTATTGTTGTAGTTATTATTGTTGTTGTCGTCGTTGGATAGGACAGAGAGAAATGGAGAGAGGAAGGGAAGACAGAGAGGGGGAGAGAAAGACAGACACCTGCTTCACCGCCTGTGAAGTGACTCCCCTGCAGGTGGAGAGCCGGGGGCTCGAACCGGGTTCCTCAGGCCGGCCCTCACACTTTGCGCCACGTGCGCTTAACCTGCTGCGCCACTACCGGGCTCCCTGAGGGGTTTTCTTTAACAGCAAGGAGAATATGATTGATTTTCAAAAATCAAGATGATTTTTGTAATACTTACGCAAAAGTATCAAACAGCTCACATAATATGTAAAGGCAAAAATACTGTCTGTATAAATCACTGTTAACTTTATATTTATCTTCTATACATCTTGTGCCCATTGAAACATATTCATACATACATAGACATGTATGTACATGTATCATATGTCATAACACAGATAATGTGGCATCCATTTCCTTTGCTTTGTTCATTTAACAATATTATATCAAGGACACTTTTCATGATTACTTTTTGAGCATATGTGTTTTGAAATTATTCTTGTCTTACTTATTCAAATAAATGACAATTTCACTTAGACCAGCTTCTCCCTACTCTTAAAACTATAGGTATTGGGGGCCGGGCAATAGCACAGGGGGTTCAGCGCACATGGCACAAAGCGCAAGGACCAGCGTAAGGATCCCAGTTCCAGCTCCTAGCTCCCCACCTTCACGGAGTCGCTTCACAAGCGGTGAAGTAGGTCTGCAGGTGTCTATCTTTCTCTCTCCCCCTCCTCTCTTCATTTCTCTCTGTCCTATTCAACAAGTACAGCAGCAATGACAACAATAATAATAATAGAACAACCCAACAATAAACAACAAGGGCAACAAAAGAGAAAAAATAGCCTCCAGGAGCAGTGGAGTCATAGTGCAGGCACCAAGCCCCAGCGATAACCCTGGAGGCAAAAAAAAAAAAAAGAAGAAGAAAAAGAAAAAGAAAACTATAGATATTATTTCATAGTATGGTTAAGGAAAAAATGGAGGAAAATCAGATTTTTTTTCTTTGTTAGGTAAACTTTTGTTGCTTTGTTCAACATTGGTAACTGAATACTTTTTTTTTTTTTTTTTGCCTTCAGGGTTATTGCTGGGGCTTGGTGCCTGCATTATGAATCCATTGCTCCTGAAGGCCAATATTTTCCCTTTTGTTGCCCTTGTTGTTTATCATTGTTGTGGTTACTATTATTGTTATTACTATTGTTGTTGTTGGATAGGGCAGAGAGAAATCAAGAGAGGAGGGGAAGACAGAGGGGGAGAGAAAGATAGACACCTGCAGGCCTGCTTCACTGCTCGTGAGGCAACCTCCCTGCAGGTGGGGAGCCAAGGGTTCAAAGTGGGATCCTTACGCCTGTCCTTGTGATTTGCGCCACATGCGCTTAACCCACTGTGCCTACCTCCCAGACCTCAACTTAATATTTTTTAAACCTTGAATATCAAATTGTATGAGGATTATTTAAGTTACCTTGCTCTATACTTTAATTTTCAACAACACCCTCATCTTTTAAGAGATGTGTTTATCTGAGTGCGTGAGTGAGTGAGTGTGTTTCTGTGTTTCTGTGTGTGTGTCTATGTCTGTCTCTGTGTGTGTATGTGTGTGTCTATCTGTGTGTGTGTGTATGAGAGAGAGAAACCAGTATTTAAGTAGGTCCTATGCAGTGCCAAAGCTTGACTCAGGAGCCCCCTTGCACTTTCACTTCTTGTCCATCCTCAGGATCAAAAGCTCATAGTGATGAGAGAGCAGATGATCTCCCTCAACCAGGTCAACAGTTTCCAAGCTCCTGGTGAGGAATCAAGCTCCCAGTGAAAACAAATGAACTGTCAAAAGTCAAAAGTGTTCTACCCACTAAGCCAACTTGCCGGCTGATGCATGTTCTTTTATTTTAATATGAAGACCCAATTCTGTCTTTGGACCAGAAAGGTTTTTATCTAACATATCCTTGATTGCTAATATTATTTTTTTCATTACTTTCCTCCTAACATGTTGGATCGCCAGTCTTTTACCCTTTTGTGTGTGTGGTGCTGAGGTGTCACATATGTATAATTTCATCACTCCAGGACAGAGTTTTCTTTTTTTCTTTATTTTTTTTCAGAGATCAGGGGAAGTGGGGAGAGAGAGGGGAAAATTGAGGAGGAGGGGTGCAGATGCCCTGGTATCCAAGTTTTCAAACCTTGTTCTGTGGTGCTCTCATGTGGTACTAGGGCTCAAACCCAACCTGAGTGAACTATTTTATGACCCTGTATTTTTTCTGTTATTTTCCTAATCTCTGGCTTTATTTTTGCATTCTCTGAGAACTTTTTTAAACTTTAATAGTAATTTAGTATTGATTTACAAAATTACATCTCAACAGGGGTAAAATTCCATACTGTTCCCACCAGCAGAGTTCTGAATCCCCAGTCCCTCCATTGTAAGCCACAGCACTTCTCCTAAGGTTGCAGACATGGGTTAACTGTCATCTCTAAGACTATCTGTCTACATTTGTACATACTTGCCCCTTTTTCTTCCAGGTCCCATTCTCTCTTTTCTTCCAAGCCACACATAACCCTACTACTACATCCAAATGTCTGTCCCTTTTTCCTCCTCTTTCTGCAGGCCCAGATGGAACTGGAGTTCAGAGCCCTCTTTTCCTCTTCCTCCTATCACTTCTCCCCCACTGGGAATATGGATCAAAATTATGTTTGGGGTGGAAAAGATAAGAGTTCTGGCTTCTGTAATTGCTTTGCTATTGGACATGGGCATTGGCAGGTCGATCCATCCCCCCGGTCTCTGAGAACTTTTCAAGTCTTTCATCTGGATGGTTGATTCTCAGCTCTGTAGTGCTGATTTTACTCTTCACTGTTTCTAAGTCAGTCTTTTTTTTTTTAATCTATTGCGTTATTTGTTCCTATGTTATTATCTTACCTTGTAACCTCTATATTTCTGGGTGCCTTCTATTCACATCCTTTATGTGTGTCTTTGTTTTATTTATTTTATTATTTATTTATTTATTTATTTTTGTAATATTTATTTTATTTATTCCCTTTTGTTGCCCTGTTGTTTTATTGTTGTAGTTATTATTGCTGTTGGATAGGACAGAGAGAAATGGAGAGAGGAGGGGAAGACAGAGAGTTGGAGAGAAAGATAGACACCTGCAGACCTGCTTCACCGCTTGTGAAGCGACTCCCCTGCAGGTGAGGAGCCGGGGTTCGAACCGGGATCCTTCTGCCGGTCCTTGTGCTTTGCGCCACCTGCGCTTAACCCGCTGTGCTACAGCCCGACTCCCTTATTTTTTTATTTTGCCACCAGAGTTATCTCTGGGACGCAGCACCTACATAATGAATCTACTGCTTTCAGTGGCCATTTTTTCCTTTCTTTTCTTTTTCCTTTTTTTTTTGGGTTTTTTGTTTGTTTGTTTGTTTGTTTGTATGGTAGAGACTGAGAGAGAAACACTTGCACAGCCTGCTCCACCACTTGTGAAATAAAGGGGCATACATGTCCCAAGCAAAATAGGAGAGGGAAGGAATGCAGGGGTGCTGGGGAGGTGACAGTGTTAGTGTTCATGTGTGTGAAGCCTTCAGTTCAGTGAGAGACCAGTAGAGACAAATGTGTAGAACTCTATGAATTGTAGAGGATTGTTGAGGTATTTCCCCCCTTTTGTTAATGTTTTAAAGGAAGAGGAAATGTGATCATGGAATCAGAGGTCAGAAAGAAAGGGGTAAGGAGTAGGGACTAGGAGAGATTTGAAGAAGTTGGCTTTGAAGAGGGAGAAGGGATCAATAGTTAAGAAAACTGGTGACTTCTAAATAGTGGAAAAGGCAAGAAACTGATCTTCCCATAGACCCTGCAATAATAACACAACCCTATCTCCTGCTGGGTTGTCAGGTTTGAGGAGAGATAAGAGCTTTTCAGCAATCAGTAACTAAAGAAATTATTACTAAACCAGACCTACTTTTTTGTACTAAAGTGATTTATATAAAATGAAATTATAGAATGACCTTATCCATAGGGGATCAACAAACAAAGCAAGGAAGACAAGTAAAACCCAGTGAAGACCATGAACTCAAACTGCAGAACTTAGGTTAACAAAGAAGATGTGGAGGGGGTGTGGTTTGCCGAAAAGAGGGAATGGTCCAGTGCACTGTGATAAAGAGATACTGGTGTTTGGGTGGGGGTGAGGGTAGGGCAACACATTTTAAGGTGAGAAATTGTACTTCTAAGGCATTTATAGGCTTGTAAATCAAGGTTACCCTAAAAGCAAGAACTTTTTAAAAGATTTATTTATTATCACAAGAGTACGAAAGAACAAGAGAACTCTTATCACTCCAGCACATGTGATGCCAGGGATCAAATTTGAGACCTCATGCTTTTAAGTCCAACACTCTAGCCAGTATGTTACCTCTCAAGCCTAAATAAAAACTGTTATTTTGGGAGGTGGGGAAACAGTCCTATCAACATCATAATTTTGTATGACTCGACTTCCAAACCTATAAAATGGGGGAAGCAATTACAGAAGCCAGACCCTCTACCTTCTGCACCCCATAATGACCCTGGGTCCATACTCCCAGAGGGTTAAGGAATAGGAAAGCTGTCAAGGGAGGGGATGGGATATGGAGTTGTGGTGGTGGGGAATTGTGTGGAATTGTACCCTCTTATCCTATAGACTTGTCATGATTTCCATTTCATAAATAACAAAATATAAAAATTGATAAATTGTATAATTTTAGTATTCTAAATATTTTGGTTGTTACAGCAGTAGTAGATATCTACTTAGAAAATATAAATGGACTATTGATATATATACACATATATATATAATAGCAAATGTACTAGATATAGTGAGTATACAAAAATCAACTAATAGGAGCCTGATGGCGGCACATGTGGTTAAGCGTACATGTTATAAAAATCGACTAATAGCTACGTATTAACATCAAATAAAGTGGAAAATTTTTTAGTTTTTTTTTTAAGATTTCTTTTTTTTTTTTTAGTATAATTTATTCCCTTTTGTTGCCCTTGTTTTATTGTTGTAGTTATTGTTGTTGTTATTGATGTTGTCGTTGTTGGGTAGGACAGAGAGATGGAGAGTGAAGGGGAAGACAGAGAGGGGAGAGAAAGACAGACACCTGCAGACCTGCTTCACCGCCTGTGAAGTGACTCCTCCTGCAGGTGGGGAGCCGGGGGCTCGAACCGGGATCTTCATGCTGGTCCTTGCGCTTTGCGCCACATGCGCGTTTAACCTGCTGTGCTACCGCCTGACTCCCTTAAGTTGTTTTCTTAGGAAGGAGATGTTTAAATTGACTTTTAATGACCTGCTTCCAGTTATTCTGTCCATCTGGCAGTGATTCTAAGGGGGTTTATGGAAATGGATGACATGTTTCCACTTTAATAGAAATGACTACTATTTTGGGCACTATTCTGGTACACCACAGCCATAGCAATAAAAGCAGAAGATAAGAGGAGGCATCATGGGACATGGGGACATTCTTGACAACTACTTTAATAATGTCTGTTTTTAAATTGTTCTTATTTTGACCTTACACATGAATGGCAACTTAGATCAAATTTGTTCTCCCACTTAAACCTGTGGGTTTAGCCTATTGTACCTACATAGGTATTTCCTAACCCATGGCATGGCTAGGAAAGAACATTGGAGATTTTTCTGAATGTGAATAAAGCAAGAATAAAAAGTTAAATTTATATTAAGTTTTATGGTCGTACTGATGACTTGGGTTGCATGATTTAAGAACCGCTGATTTTATGTATGATTTTATGTATGAATCCATACATATTGCCCATGGCAAAGAAACCTGGAAAATAGGGGCAGTGTTACTTTTGAGGGCTAGAAAATCAAGAGAGCAACCTGTACTGCAAACCAGCAGTCAGGATTGCTTAGAGATGAACAGTGATTCTTTTTTTTTTTAATTAATTAATTATTTATCTTCCTTTTTGTTGCCCTTATTGTTTATTATTGTTGCTATTGTTGGTGTCGTCGTCGTTGTTGGGGAAGACAGAGAGGGGATGAGAAAGACACCTGCAGACCTGCTTCACCACCTGTGAAGCTACTTCCTTACAGGTGGGAAGCCCGGGGCTTGAATCGGGATCCTTACGCCGGTCCTTGTGCTTTGCGTCACATGCACTTAACCCACTGCGCTACCACCCAACTCCCAATGATTCTATCTTGGCTGATGGGATTAACTGCTGCATTGAATGCCTAAAAATCAGTGATGTAAGTATGTTTACCTCTCTGCATATGAATATTGACATTTTGTTCAAAGTCATTTCATTATAAAATTCATGAGAAAAATAATTCTAGCTGAAACAGAGCAAAACAGTTGTTCAGGACCTGTTCTTGTTACATTGCTTTACTTAAAGTTGCAGTTTCTGTAAGCAGCAGTAATATTAAGTAGGGAATTACTATGATATTTGATGACTGTCAGGAAATACTAGTAAGGTGATAAGCATTTATTTTTAATTTTTTAAAAAAAGTTTTTCACTAGGATTGTAAACAGGGTTCAGTGCCTGCATGACTCCCAACATTCCCACAGCCACTGATTTTTTTGTTTGTTTATTTTTATTTTTGATGAAGGGTGAGAAAAATGGAGAGGTAGTCAGAAAGAAGGAGGACTTACCAGCAGCACTTCCCCATCACTTATGAAACTTCCTCCTACAGGTAGGGACTGAGGACCTGAATGCAAGTCCTCGAACATGGTAATGTGTGAACTCTACAAGGTGAACCAGCACCCAGCCCCATTTCTTCATACTGGTAGTGCTGAAACTTGGTGATACCCCCACTCCTAGGCAGTGCTCTTCTGTAGCAATGCTTGTATCTCTCTTTTCTACTCTGAACCCTATATTAGCTGAAATTTGTTTAGTGTTTGGTAGTCTTGGCCTATATATGTATATATGTATAGTCCAGCCTCCTTTTTTTTTTTTTAAAAAAAAAGAGAAATGTAAAGGGGGGGGCGAGATAGAGGAGAGAGAGAGAAAGACCCTGAGACCTGCAGCACTGTTTTACCACTCAAAGTTTCCCCTGCATAAGTGGGAATTGGTGGCTTGAACCTGGTGCATGGCAGCCTTCACTCTTTTTCACTTGAGGATTCTCATGCTCTTTTCTATACAACTGTTCCTGTCTCTTCTTGCTTGAAGATACTAGCACCTTTAGGTGCTTTGAATTCTCTTTTCTGCATCCCCAGTTCAGCAGGACCAGCATATAATTTCCTTTCTGTATCATGATTGGAATACTGTCTCCAAGCAGAAGACTGAATGATTACAGAATTACTTCGTGAGTTTCTCTTCTCTCAGGGATCATAGTCTTGTACTGTCTAAAAACAACTGCCTCATATATTTTATAGCTGTTTATAGTGGGAGGACTTGTTCAGTACCATTTATTCCATCATGGTTATAAACAGAAGTAGAACTGTCTTTACTTTTTAATTACGAAAGTAATCCATGTTCTCTGCAACAACATTAAAAAATCATATAGAATTATAGAAAATAAAAGTACAGATCTCTCCTTTCCAAAGATCATTGCTACGAATAGTTTGGGAACATCCTGGCAGACACACTTGCTCAGAATATTTATTTTTCTAATAAAAATACATACTATATATTCTACCATTTTTGTGGTGTGGATCTTGGAATTTGTAATACAAATCTACCATTCTTTTCCAAGTTACATTGTATAGCCTAGTATAGATAATAATTTATGCAACTTCATTTAAGTGATACTTAGCTATGTCCACTTTTTGTTACAAATTAACCTGAAGTGAACTTTGTATTTAAATCTTTATATGCCTACAGAACTGTTTCTCTAGAAGAGAAACTGTACAACATATTGTGACACTCTGGTTTTCTGTCTCTCCCTCTTCATATAAATAACCCTTAAATTTTTTTATTGAAAAATAGTATGTTTACTATTCTGATAGATACTGCCAAACTGCCATCCAAAAATGATCATACCAGTTACATTCCCATTAACTGTATATAATTGTTCATTTGTTCACAAATATTGTGTGATTCTTGCCAGTGTCTCCAATTTCCGCTAATATTCTGGGTTTAAAAATATCTCTCACTTTATATATGCAGTTGTTTGCTGCTACAAGAAAGAGTGTATGTTTTTATCTGTATTTCTTCCTCTCTGCTTGCTTGTTTATGACTTTGCCCATTTTTATTGGCTCATTTATTATTCCTGTTGACTTGTAGGACTTATTTAAACACTGTAGATAGTTAAATTTTACTTTACATGTTGTGAATATTTTATCCTGGTTTATAGCTTGTTCTGTAATCTTCATATAGTTTACATATGTGCAACTTAAAATTCATAGAGTCAGATCTGTCTCTTCTTGTATAACCTCTGGGTCTCCTTGTCATCATGCATGTTTCATCTTTGTATATACCCTGGCTTTTGCCGATTGTTAAACTTGATTTCTCTTTTAAAAAAAGTTGTGATTGACAAGATATAGCCACACTTTTATTGGAATGTTGGCTGCAAAGTAGGGACTGCCTTTCTTAACTGCTCCAAATATTCTAGAATTGCAGCCATTTGGAACAAAGTCTTTTGAAGGTTTGATGTTTTTGTAGACAATTTTTTTTGTGATATCATTATTGTCAGTGACAGGAAAAATGGATTGTCAGCTGTCTGAGAGTAAATCTAAATTTCTTAGCAACCAGTAAGCTAAAAAGTAACCAGATGAAATAATGTAAAATTTCATTTGTAGGCAATGCATATCAACCAATAGGGGGAAAAAAAGTTTTGTTTTTTTTGCTCATGTATATCCCCAACAAACCCCCAAAGTGAGAAAGAAAAATGAGAACTGGGGGCCAGGTGGTGGCACACTTGGTTGAGTGCACATGTTACAGTGCTCAAGGACCCGGGTTCGAGACCCTGGTCCCCACCTGCAGGGGGAAAGCTTCACAAGTGGTGAAGCAGTGCTGCAGGTGTCTCTCTGTCTCCTCTCTCTGTCTCCCACTTCCTCTCAATTTCTGGCTGTCTCTATCAAATAAAAATTTAAAAAAATTAAAAAACAAGAAAAATGAGAACTTTTTTTTAATGCTAGAATGCAGTGGCGAACGTGGTTTGCATATGTGCAGCAGAAAGCTTTGGAAGGTCACAGTTGCACAACGAGTGTAGGTTGAGCAGTTGCTTAATAAGGCGTGTGCACGGGGGGGGGGGGGGGGGGGGGCAGGGGCAGGGACAACATTGTCCTTTGCGCTTGTGCAATTACGGAACTCCAGAGCTGCCTGAACAGGGGGTTTCCTTTTATTTCTTACATGCCACTTTAAAAGTGTGCTTTTCTCCTTATTTCAGTGTTCATTCTTTTTAATAATTCCCTGGAATTCTTACTTGTGACTTTCTTCTTTATCTCTCTCTCTCTCTCTCTCTCATTTTTATGAAAGAGATTAAAATGAACCTGGGTCAGGTTCTACAGGTGGGGAGGAGGATAGATGATGATAGTTTAAGGAAAGTTAATCTTCTTTTCATAAGTACAAAATTCAACTGGTCCTGTGTATTTGAAAAACAAATAGTTTACTAATTAGCCACCACTCCCTGACTCCCTAGTACTAGAATTAAGCAGACTTTGCAATGAGTTTTCTGAGGTTTTTTTTTTTTCCCCTGTTTTGCTTTTAAAAGCAACCAACACCTCCTGATGAAGATCAGCTGCAGATTTTACTAGACAATAAAGCCAAACTTTAAGCTAGAAGCATAGGAGCCAACTCGTGAGTGTCAAAACTATATAGTACTCACTTCTCTATTGACAAAAAGAAAGAAGAAAGAAAAGTTCTTTTATCTCTTCTTCCCTTTAGCCTCCTCAGTCACACCAATGTTGGGTAGTACTTAATAAGCATTCTCTGAATCTCAATCTCTCAATCTCTCTCTCTCTCTTTCTCTTCCCCTTGCATTTGTGCTAGGAACACAGGAATCTCTTTATGCTGAGTTTTGCTCTGTTCCTGAGCAACAGGAGAGTTAGCTGGTTCAGAGAGTGCCAGAAAAGCAGAAGTATGTGGATTTCATAGCCGCATGTATGAGTGCTTGTGGGGCAGGGAACCTCTAATGGAAAACATTTGTGTTGCATCGAAAACAGAACGAGGCCTGGTTAGAGTCTGTCTGCTCTGTCTGTCAGTCTGTTCCCTACCAGCACTAGTCATTGTTCTCTTGGGAGTCTCTGGCGTATGTGGTTTCTTCTGCTCTTGCTATCCCCTAATCTTGCCAGAGTTTTTGTGTCACGGGTGGCCTCCTTTGCAGTTTGGAGTGAGACTGCAAGTGTAGTGACTAATGACTTTGGAAGCCCTCAAGCCCATATACTGTCTTGGAGACCCTTTCGAGGCTGAGCCTAAGGAAGAGGAGGGTCGGCAGTGAAGGCAGTGCGAGGAGCATGCTTGGGCATATACAAATGCCTTGTGCTTTTACTGCTAGCAAAGCACAAATCAGAAGAATGGAGACAGGAGACAAAGGCTTGCTGTTTGGGCTTGTCATTTCATTTGTAAGTGCTCATTAGAGATGCACCTGGGTGCCCAAGCTTGTACCTGACAGGCTGATGTCAGTCAGGTTGTGTGGCTGCATCCCATTTAGGAGATACAGAAGAGAAAGTGCTAATTTCCCTGAGGATAGTGTCACTCTAAGATATGAAGGGCCTGTAACTTGAACTGGTTTTTTTTCCACCTGATTCCTCTGAAATTCACATTTCTCGTTCTTTTGCTTCTCTTTCTCCTCCTCTTCCTTCTCTTATAAAAAGAAAACAATATAAAGCAGCAGCTCAGAGTTTTCTGGGTCCCTGAGAAGGCACTTCAACACTGTGGTTTTCACATTTTCAAATATTTTGGCTGGTGAATAAGATTGAGCAGAAATGCGCCTTCCCCTGATAACAATACATTCAGATGCAGGATCAGGAGTGGGTGGATTAAAACCAGACGGTGGATGATTAATATTTTTGCTTATAGAGGTAGACATGGAAGCTTCCTCCATTTAAATGAAAAACCCTTTTACTGCATTTGTAAGTGTGCATATGCTTACATACTTTTGCTCTTTGAAGATTGGAGCTAAGAGTTTCTAGCTTGGTTACAGTCTTCAAATACCATGTCCATTCTCTCACTTGTAGCATCCAAGAAGTACTAGAATTAAGCTGTGAATCAGAGATAGAAAGGCAAGCCAGTACACTAGGAATGGGATAGGTTTCCTTCCCTGAACTATTTCCACAACTTTTTATTTCCTATTAAAATACATCTTTCACACATAACTTGAAGCCCAAGGACCTTGATTCGAGCCCATGGCTCCACATCTGCAAGGGGGTCACTTCACAAGCGGTGAAGCAGATCTGCAGGTGTCTGTCTTCCCATCTCTCAGTCTTCTCCCCTTTCAGTTTCTCTCTATCCTATCCAACAATAGCAATAAAAACAGTAACATGGGCAACAACAAACCAAAAAAAAAAAAAAAAAAAGGAGGGAAACAGCCTCCAGGAACAGTGGAGTCGTAGTGCAGGCACCGAGGTCCAGCGATAACCTTGGAGGCAAAAAAATACATCTTTATCTATCGACCTTACTCCCTATTGTTCTGTGGCCTCATTATAATAAGTATTTTTCCGGGAGTCGGGCAGTGGCGCAAAGCGCAAGGACTGGCGGGAGGATCCCAGTTCGAGTCTCGGCTCCCCACCTGCCGGGGAGTTGCTTCACAAGTGGTGAAGCAGGTCTGCAGGTGTCTATCTTTCTCTTCTTCTCTCTGTCTTCCCCTCCTCTCTCCATTTCTCTCTGTCCTATCCAACAACGAAGACAGACAACAATAATAATTACAGGGGAGTCCGGCGGTAGAGCAGCAGGGTAAGTGCATGTGGCACGAAGTGCAAGGACCGGCGTAAGGATCCTGGTTCCAGCCCCCAGCTCCCCACCTGCAGGGGAGTCTCTTCACAAGTGGTGAAGCAGGTCTGCAGGTGTCTATCTTTCTCTCCCCTTCTCTGTCTTCCCCTCCTCTCTCCATTTCTCCCTGTCCTATCCAACAAGAACGACAATAATAACAACAATAATAACTACAACAATACAATAAGGGCAACAAAAGGGAATAAATAAATATTTTTTTAAAACAATACTAATTACAACAATAAAGCAACAAGGGCAGCAAAAGGGAATAAATAAATTAATTTTAAAAAAAAACCTTAAAAAAAGAGGTATTTTTCCTCTCAAGATGTTATACCATTGGAGGTGCCCATCTCCATAATTTCTTCTCCTCCTCCTCCTCTATAATTATTATTATTATTTTGTCACTAGGGTTATTGCCAGGACTTCAGTGCCTGCACAATGACTCCATTGTCTCTGGTTATCATTTTTAAAATTTTCTTAAAGAAACAGAAAAATAGGGAGGTGTGAGGAAAAGAAAAGAGAGACACCTGCAACACTACTCCACTGCAAATGAAGCTGCCTCTATCCCTGCAGGTGGGAATGAGGGGGTGAACCTCAGTCCTTGTTCATGGCAATATGTGCTCTCAATGAGGTACTCCACTACCTTGCCTCATTACTAGATAACGAGGAGGCTAAAATCAATCTCTAGTGTTGTGATTATATATACTATATATTTTAATTATGTATTAAATGTATATATTTTTAATTTATTTGGTAGAGACACAGAGAGAGATACCTGCAGCACTGCTTCACTACCTGTGAAGCTTTCCTTCTGTAGACAAATACAGGGGACTTGAACCAGGTCCACGTGCAGTACACTCCTACCCAGCCTCTGTATTTTTTTAATTATCTATCTGTTTATTGGATAGAGATAGCCAGAAATAGAAAGGGAAAGGGATGATAGAGAAGGAGAGAGACACCTACAGCCCTGCTTTATCACTCATGAAGCTTCCCCCTGCAGGTGGGACTCAGGAGCTTGAACCTGGGTCCTTATACACTGTAACGTGCATTCAACCAGGTATGTTACCACCTGGCCCCAGGTCTCTGCATTTTATGGTGTTATTAACCTCATTCACTGAAAACCAGATTTCTTACAGAATACTTTTAAATAGGGGTTGACAGGTGTGTGTGTGTGTGCGCGCGCGCATGCGTGTACATTGTTGTTGTTGTTATTTAATTTTTTTTTAAATATTTATTTTATTTATTTATTCCCTTTTGCTGCCCTTGTTGTTTTATTGTTGTAGTTATTATTGTTGTTGTCGTTGTTGGATAGGACAGAGAGAAATGGAGAGAGGAGGGGAAGACAGAGAGGAGGAGAGAAAGATAGACACCTGCAGACCTGCTTCACCGCCTGTGAAGCGACTCCCCTGCAGGTGGGGAGCCGGGGTTCGAACCGGGATCCTCATGCTGGTCCTTGTGCTTTGCGCCACCTGCGCTTAACCCACTGTGCTACAGCCCGACTCCCTATTTAAAATATTTTTAAGATTCATCTTATTTAGGTCGTCTGGGAGGTGGCACGATGGATAAAGCAGTGGACTTTCAAGCATGAGGTCTCGAGTTCAATACCCAGCAGCACATGTACCAGAGTGATATCTGGTTCTTCCTCTCTCCTATCTTTCTCATAAATAAATAAATCTAAAAAATCTTTTAAGAATAGAAAAGACACTTTAACAAACAAACCAGAAATTCATCTTACTTGTGACTCATGAGAGAGAAAGTTGTATAAGAGACAGAAAGAAGACAGAGCACTACTCTGGTACATGTGGGACCAGGAATTGAACTGAGTACCTCAGGGCAGGCATATGTGATGCTCTCCCAGTTGAGCTGTTTCCCTGACCATGTATTTATTATTTAAAAAATATGTTTCAGGATGTGTTTTTATTAGGTTCTATGTACATTAATCCATTCAAGCTAAGAACTCTCCAGTGAGCCAAGACATCTGACTTCCCTTTTAACTTCTAAACTTGCAAGCACATTGCTCTATGTAGAAATAGAGATCTCTGCCCAAATGAAACAGGAAACGAAAGGTAAAAACCTGACTGGCTATCTTTTTTTTTTTTTTTTAACTGTATACTGAAGATTGCATTTTTTTCTTCAACAATGAAAAGTTTGGGAGCAAAGGGCATGACGTTTCTTCAATTTCAGGGGTCAGTAGATAGCTCAACCAGTAAAGCATATACTTTACCATGCATGAGGACCTGGGTTTGAGCTGCTGGCCACCACATGGGAGCAGCGTGCCAAGGGAAGGAGGGTGGTGTGGGGTCTGAAAATGTCAGGGTGGGGTGTCATCCAGGAGTTTTTAATGGAGGGGTATTAATAAAATTGAAAACCTATCCACTATGCTATGATAGGCATGCATTTGCCACAATTAAGATACAAAGCATTCCCATCACACCCTAAAAAATTCCCTGATGTAACCAATTCTTCCTCTCATTCCCAGCCCCTAATAACCTCTGACCTATTTTCTAACAGCTTCTGATCTGTATTCGATCCCTGTGACTTTGCCTTTCCAGAATGTCACATAAGTAAAATTATATTGTAATTAGCTTTTCATCCTGACTTTGTACACTCAAGTTATAATGCATATGAGATAGATTTATTCATGTTGTCTCCTGTATCAGAATTATTATTTATTTACTTATTTGCTGCAGAACAGTATTCCATTATATATGCTGCATCTTGTTGATCCATTCACCAGTTGATGAGCGCTTGGATTATTTTCAGTTTGTGGCAGTTATGGATAGAACTACTACATTTAGGTGTAGATTTTGTGTTGTTGTTGTTGCCCTTGTTATTATTGCTATTGTTGTTGAATAGGACAGAGAGAAATTGAGAGAGGAGGGAAAGACAGAGGGGGGAGAGAAAGACACCTGCAGACCTGCTTCACCATTTGTGAAACAACCTCCCTGCAGGTGGGGATATGGGGGCTCGAACCGGGATCCTTGCACTGGTCCCTGAGCTTTACACCATGTGTGCTTAACCTGCTGCACTATTCCCTGGCCCCCTAGGTGTAGATTTTTATGTGAGCTTAACTTTTCATGTCTCTTAGCTAAATACTTAGGGAGAATGGATGGGTCATTTAATAAGTGTATGCTTTATTAGAAACTGCCAAACTCTTTTTCCAGGTGACTGTACATTCCAGCATCAATGTTTAAAGATTCTGGTTTTCTCACATCCCACCAGAATGGTAATGCAATTTTGTCATTATACTAGGGAACTAATTGTAGTGTTTTTTTGTTTTGTTTTGTTTTGTTTTTTCCCCTTTTTGGTGGAGCTGGAGCCTTGCTGCATGCATGATTTCACTACTCTGCACTGTTTTTTTCATCTAGATAGAGAGGGAGAGAGACCATAACTGCAAAATTTCCTCTGGTACCTAAGCATCTCCTTTGTGGTGCCTGGGGCTAGAACCTGGGCTGCACGCATGACCTGGCATGTGTAGTTCCAGTGGTCTGTCTTGCCAGCCCTCATTGTTGTTTTGTTTAGTTTGCTTGTATTTGGTCACCAGGGTTATTGCTGGGGTTCCATACCTATGCAGAAACCCCACTGTTCCCAGTGGTTATTTATTTTATTTTCCTCTTTCCTGATAGAGACAGAGGAGTGAGGAGTGGGGAGGAGAGAGGAAGAGAGACATCAGCAGCACTGTCTCACTGGTCATGAAGTTTCTCTACAGGTGGGGATAGAGGGCTTGAACCTAAGTCCTCATGCTTGGTAATATATATGTCACACCAAATGAGTCACCACTGAGCCCCCCTCACTGCATGTTTTAAAAATATTTATGGGGTGGGGGAGAGCTGAGCACTAGTCTTGCACATGCATTTCTAGGGATTGAATTTGGGACCTCCTGCTTGAGAGTCTAATGCTTTATACATTGCGCCACCCTCTTTGAATTTTGTTTGTTTGTTTGTATTTTACTTTTTAAAATACTTATTTCAATAAGAGAGATACAGAAAGAGAAACCAGAGCACTGTTCATCTCTGGCTTATAGTGGTGCCGGGGACTGAACCTGTAACCACTGAGCCTCGGACGTGGAAGACTTTTTGGATAACCATTATGCTGTCTCCACAGCCCTCTTTTAATTTGTGTTTATGTGGTGGCTAATGACAGCCGAGCATTTTTTCATGTGTTTGTTTGCCATTTGCACATCTTTGATGAACTATCTTCATACCCTTTTCTGATTTTAAATTGTTTTCTTGCTGAGATTTTTAGAGATCTTTAAATTTCCTGAATGTAAGTCTTTTGTCAGATATATATGTGTTGCAAATATTTTCTCTCAGTCTGTGGCTTATCTTTTCATTTCAGAGACTAAGTTTTGACTGATGAAATGCTGAACACTAGAGAAGAAAGTAAAGAAATTGAGACCTTAGTCAGCAGAAAGATGTGAGGACCACCCCTTTTGAAATTGTTTATTTAAAATAAGAGGGGGATAATGGGTGGACCAATATTGAACTGTGCAGACAGATGTCTTAATCTCATATCTCTGCTCAGCTCTGTTCTTCTCTCTCTTTGTGTCTCTCTCTCTCTCTTTTCTCTCTCCCTCTCCCCCTTCCTACCCGTCTCCCCCCACCCCCCCACCTGTTCCCACTTATGATGTGGATTCTGGGCTCTGCCTTATACTGGGGATTCTTCACTTCATGCCATTCCACTAAACTCACTGAGGCCCCTCTAGTTCTGAGAACTTCAGTAGACCACTGCAGAGAGCAGACCATCTCCCTATCCAGAGTATCTTCCAGACTAAAGTCATTTTTGATAAGTAATCATTTCCAAGCCCTAGAGTGATAGTCTCCAAGGAGTCACCCACTTTGAAGAGCCTCTTTCATCTCCAGCTGAACTCTTTTCCAAACAAGCATCGGCAGAATCTAGCCAGGGCTCTGCCACACAGGATTCTGCCATAAGAAACAGATTGGCAGCAACAGGCAGCCCCCCGAGGCAATGGAATTCAATTCTCAGAACATACATAAAATGTGGATGAGATATTTATTTATCATGGGACTCTTTGATGTTGTATGGAATTCTTCCCACACGGCAGCCCAATTAGGTATAGGGAAGAAAATAGTTCCTACTGCATTCAACACAATTCAAGGACCAATTGATACTAGGTGGAATCTTGTCATTTTAAAATTACTGACACTTTTTTTTCAAGTTGAAGGGTGAACCAAGACCTTGCATATACATGATTCTACTGCTAAGCAGTCTCCATGGGCTGTTTTGTTTGCTTGCTTGCTTGCTTGCTTGTTTGCTTTTTCATATTTCGTTTGTTTGTTTCTTGAGAGACTCCAGCACCATTCCACCATCCAAGGAATCCTGCCACCACCCATGCTGTTTAAGGTATTCCCATGTAGTGTACTCACTCTTAGCAGGTGAGCTATCTTCCACCCCCTAATTGCTGACACACTTAAAGTGTTTTTAAATAGCATTTGCCACTTACCAGACACTGGCAGAGTTTCTTTTCTTTCTCCACACGAGCTGGATCACTAACGATGCATGTGATGGTTGGAGGAGGCCTGCTTTTAGTCATAGAGATCTGCCCATTTCTCTAGGATAATACTGTCTGGTCAGGGCTCTCTGGCTTCTGATCCCAGTAGGAATGATGTGTGCAGAGAAGAATTTCTGACCCTTCACTAATCTCAGTTATTTGAATGCCTTTTTGTAAACAAAGCATCTCTTAGGCAGACTTAAAAATTTTGTTTTCTGTTGGTACAGGTAGACATCTCTCACTTTACTAAGGATAAACAAATTCAATTAAAGATAAAACTGTACTGTGGCATAATCGTGCAGGCTTTGAAAATAAAGGGAGGGATTAAAAACAAGTTCTGCAATAAATCTGCAAGTGTGGAATCTAAGGGAAATGATCCCATCTGGAAAGCTCTACCAGTAGTGCTGTGGCTGGTTTGTAGAGCAATGTGGATTGCAGAATGAAAAAAAGACCCCGCCGTTTTGAAAGATGACAGGCTCCTTAATTGATGTCCATTTCAGCTGGTGCTGTGCCAGCTTATGTTGGCCTCAGTCCAGCGTTCCTGTAATTTGGGAGCCAGGTGTGAAGCATTTTTGTCCCGTCTTGTTCCCCAGCATCTACAGAAGCTTCACGCATCTTACTTGAGGCAGCACACTGTATAAAACAGATGCACAGGTAGAGGTAGAAGGAAGTGTCACAGCTGGGTTATGGATTTTTTTTTTTTTAATCCTCCACCACACTCAAATGCAATCTAAACTTGAGAGTTAGGAGAAAGGGCATTCTATAACCTCAGGATATGCTGACTACCAAGTACCCCAACAACTGACACTCATCTGTGGCTTCTAAAAACATGCCTATTGCTTTAGTGTTTTATTTCATATAGGCAGAGAGCTTTAATGATTTGTATTCTGTCAAACTGGAAAACAGTTAAAGCCATACAAAGAACATCTCGAGATGACCATCAGAGTTGAATCCGATCATTTCCATAGCATCTAAGAGTCAAGGGAGCATAACCTTCTCAGCTGCCCCCGTGTAGGTGGGAATTGATCTGTGTACTTTGGAGGATCTGGATAAACACAGTGAAAAACATTATTTGTCCCAATGCATGGATGTTGGGCCCTTGATGTTCAAGAGTATTGAGGCAGTTGACCCCAAAAGATATTCTTACCAGAATCCAGATTATTCTTTCTAGCTCTTGGATTAAATTGAACATTAAAGAACAGGCAGTTCTGCCTTTCACAACTACAGAATATGAACAAGATCCTCCCTGTGGGAACATTAAAGTACTATGGACATAGAGTTAAATGTTGGAATTGGTCCTTTGTCACTGGCTTACATTTTGATAGAAGGCAAGTTTTACCCTTCTGGAAATAATAGTCAACTCTGTTTCTTATGGGCCCTAACCCATAAACAAACAACCAAAGGGATCCTTTGTTGTACTTTTTTTTTTTTTTTTTTATCCACGGTTATCGCTGGGTCTCAGTGCCTACACTACAAATCCACTGCTGCTGGCAGCTTTTTTTTTTTTTTTTTTTTTTTAATGTTTTGGGATAGGACAGAGAGAAATTCAGAGGGGAAGGGAAGGAAGAGGAAGATAGGGAGAAAGATAGACACCTGCAGACCTGCTTCACCGCTTGCAAAGAGACCCCTTTGCAGGTGGGGAGCCGACGCTGTAACTGGGATGGTCCTTGCAGCTTACACTATGTGCACTTAACCCCGTGTGCTACCACCCAGCCCCCATTGTTCTTTCTTTTAACACATTTGTACACAGACAGAGCTGAGGATAGTCTTTGATTTTTGAGAATCAGATCCACAAGATCTAGGAGTAAGTATAAGCCTGCCTAGATTGCATTTTGTTCAGGATATTCTACGGTCACAAGCTGTTCTCATGTTGTGAATACCAAAATACTGAAAAATGTCTATATAAGTGGTTAAAGAAGGTAAGAAGCTTGAAAGGGAGACTTATAACAGGCTCATTCCAATTTTTTAATGATATATGTATATACATATATTATGCTTTTAATGTACAGTTCTGTAGCATCAGATATATTCATTTTATTTCATCACCATCCATCTCCAGAACTTTTTCATCTTCTGTAACCACAACTCTGACTACTAAATATTACCTCTCTGTTTCTTCCCTTCCCTGACCTTTGGCAGTCACTATTGTACTTTTCTGGATTTAACTATGCAAACCTCATTTAAGTGGAATCAAACATTATCTTTTTGTCACTGGCTTTTTTTTTTAATTAATATGTCTTCACGTTTCATACTTTCATGGTATATATCAAATTGTTCTCTTTAAAGAAGAATAAATACTCAGCTGTATGCATACGAGACATCTTTTCATCCATCTCTGTTGCTTCTACCTTTTGGTCACCATGAATACTGCTGCTCATCATGGCTGTACAAATACAAGTTCAAGTCTTTATTCTCACTTACTTTGGATGCATGCCAGAGTCATTGCTGTATCATAAGATAATGTTTGACTTTTGTAGAAATTGTCATACCACTTTCCAAAATGACTGTACTAGCAGTGGCTTAAAAGTTCAGATTTCTCCACATCTTCATCAACATTTGTTATTCTTTGGTTAAAGGGAAGTGTGTGTTTGTGTGTGTGGAGAGAGAGAGAGATGGGTGGGGGAGATAGCATAATGGTTATGCAGAAAGACTAATGCCCAAGACACACCAAATGTACCAGGTTCAGTCCCCCACACCATCATAAGCCAGAGTAATCAGTGCTCTGGAGCAAAAAAGGGAAAGAAGAAAGGGGGAAGGAGAAAGAAAGAAAGTAAAAGGGAGGAAGGAAGGGTAGAAGAAGGAAACGAAGGGAGAAGAAAAAATATATATCAAAATAGCTCTGTTAGATAGTATGGTGCTTTGCCATGTTCGTGACCCAAGTTCAAACCCAGCCCTAGCCACATTGAAGGAAACTTTGATACTGTGCCGCGCCTCTCTCTCTCTCTGCCTTCCCTATCGTGTGTGTGTGTGTGTGTGTGTGTGTGTGTGTGTGTGTGTATTTATATTGTGGATGTGAAGTGATACCTCATTTTTTTCTGTTATGCCACCAGAGAATGGACTGAGGGCCTTACACAAATATACAATACCACCAAGCACAATTTTCTTATTCTCTATCCTTAATGAAAGAAAGACACCAAAGCTGTGTGCCACCATTAAAGTACTTGGAAGCTAATTTTCTTGTTGTTTTTAACAAAAAGTGACCATATAGTCTGACCAGATATGTTTGGGGTTATGAATGCATTTGCTCTCATCACTTGCACTTAAAGTGCCTTTGTTTTGGGAATCAGGCAGTAGCACAGAGGATTAAGTGCATGTGGCTTGAAGCGCAAGGACAGGCGTAAGGATCCCGGTTCGAGCTGCTGGCTCCCCACCCACAGGGGAGTCACTTCACAGGCGATGAAACAGATCTGCAGGTGTCTATCTATCTCTCCTCCTCTCTGTCTTTCCCTCCTCTCTCCATTTCTTTCTGTCCTATCCAATGACAGCAACAACAACAATAATAGCCACAACAATGATAAAACAACAAGGGTGGGAGTGTGGTGGTGGTGCAGTGGGTTAAGCGCACATGGCGTGAAGTGCAAAGACGCGCTGAAAAGATCCTGATTCGAGCCCCCAGCTCCCCACCTGCAGGAGGTTCGCTTCACAGGCGGTGAAGCAGCTCTGCATGTGTCTTATCTTTCTCTCCCCCTCTCTGTCTTTCCTCCCTCTCTCGATTTCTCTCCATCCTATCCAACAATGACGACAGCAATCATAACAACAATAAACAACAAGGGCAACAAAGGAGAGAAAAAAAAAAAAACAAGGGCAACAAAAGGGGAAAAATGGTCTCTAGGAGCAGTGGACTCATGGTGCAGGCACTGAGCCCCGGCAATAACCCTAGAGGCAAAAAAAAAAAGTGCCTTTGTTTTATATTTTAAAATTTATTTATTAATAAGAGAGAACCAGAGGATCAAATATGGGACTTCATGCTTATAAGTCTAGCACTCTAGCCTTTGGGATATATCCTAGACTGCTATTTTATAATTTAAAATACATTTTTGACTTACTATATGCCAAGAAATGACATTCACACTCTTTTAATATCTCATGACCCTTAATCATTTCTTTGCATTATTGTCATCCACTTGGAATTATGAGCCTCCACATTATTTTAATATTTTATTTTTATTTGAGAGAGAGAGAGAAAAGGTCCAAGAAAAGGACCAGAGTACTTCTCAACTCTGGCTTTTTTTTTTTGCAGGTGTCTCTCTTTTTTTTTTTTAATTTCTTTATTGGGGAATTGATGTTTTACATTCAACAATAAATAATAGTTTGTACATGCATAACATTTCCCAGTTTTTCATACAACAATAAAACCTCCACTAGGTCCTCTGTCATCTTTCTTGGGTCTGTATTCTCCCCACCCACCCACCCCAGAGTCTTTTACTTTGGTGCAATATGCCAAGTCCAGTTCAGGTTCTAGTTGTGTTTTCTTTTTTGATCTTGTTTTTCAACTTCTGCCTGAGAGTGAGATCATCCCATACTCATCCTTCTGTTTCTGACTTATTTCACTTAACATGAATTTTTCAAGGTCCATCCAAGATCGGCTGAAAACAGCGAAGTCACCATTTTTTATAGCTGAGTAGTATTCCATTATATATATATACCACAACTTGCTCAGCCACTCATCTGTTGTTGGACACGTGGGTTGCTTCCAGGTTTTGGCTATTACAAATTGTGCTGCCAAGAACAATCTGTGTGTACACAGATCTTTTTGGATGAGTGTGTTGGGTTCCTTAGGATCTATCCCCAGGAGAGGAATTGCAGGATCATAGGGTAGGTCCATTTCTAGCCTTCTGAGAGTTCTCCAGACTGTTCTTCACAGAGGTTGGACCAATTGACATTCCCACCAGCCGTGCAGGAGGATTCCTTTGACCCCACACCCTCTCCAGCATTTGCTGCTGTTACCTTTTCTGATGTATGACATTCTCACAGGAGTGAAGTGGTGTCTCATTGTTGTCTTTATTTGCATTTCTCTGACAATCAGAGGCTTGGAGCATTTTTTCATGTGTTTCTCGGCCTTTTGGATCTCGTCTGTGGTGACTATTCTGTCCATGTCCTCCCCCCATTCTTGGATGGGGTTATTTGTTGTCTTGTTGTTGAGATTTGCAAGTTCTTTATATATTCTGGTTATTAGCCTCTTGTCTGATGTATGGCATGTAAAGATCTTTTCCCATTCTGTGAGGGGTGTCTTGGTTTGGGTAGTAGTTTCTTTAGCTGTGCAGAAGCTTTTTAATTTGATGTAGTCCCATAGGTTTATGCTTGTCTTAGTCTTCTTTGTAATTGGATTTGTTTCATTGAAGATGTCTTTAAAATTTATGCAGAAAAGAGTTTTGCCAATATTTTCCACTAAGTATCTGATAGTTTGTGGTCTAACATCCAAGTCCTTGATCCACTTGGAATTTACTTTTGTAATTGGTGAAATATAGTGGTTCAGTTTCATTCTTCTGCATGTTTCAACCATTTTTTCCAACACCATTTGTTGAAGAGACTCTGCTTTCCCCATTTAATTGTCTGGGCACCTTTGTCAAAGATTAGATGTCCATAGGTGTGGGGGGTATAGGTCTTCTCCTGAGTTACCTGGTTATATCTCTGGCCCCTGGTGTCCTTCCCTGCCACTGCTCCAGATTCTGAGGGCAGTAGCAATGGAGACTCAGAGTTGCACTTGGTGAGTCTCTGGGGAGTCCTCTCCTCTCCTCCCTTCAGCCGTCCTCTTGTTGGTGGAAAGACTGGAGGTGGTGTCTCTGATAAACTGCCGGATTGTTACCAGCCACTTAATCTCTCCCTAGGCTCCTCTCTGTCCACCAGCCACACATGTTTGCACTCACCGGTGATTTGGTGGGTTCCTGAAGTCGTTCTAGTCCTGTCTTGTTTCGGCCCCAGGTGCTCTCCTGGGAGAGGAAAGGGACGAGGAGAGGAAACAGATCTGCTGCTGCTCGTAGTAGTCCCGCTTCCGGAAGTCTCGTCAACTCTAGCTTATGGTGTTGGTGGGCATTGAACTTGAGACCATAAAGCCTCAGGCATGAGAAAGTCTTTTTCATAGCCATTATGCTATCTCCCACCTCCATGTTATTTTATTTTATCATGTGTTCTAGGCTTCTTCAGCAGAGAGAAATATTTAGGGAGGAAAAATATCTGAAATATACCACACTGGGGCCGGGTGGTAGCGCACCTGGTTAAGTGCACGTGTGACAGTGCCCAAGGACCCAGGCTTGAGCCCCTAGTCCTCACCAGCAGGGGAAGCTTTGCGAGTGGTGAAGCAGCATTGCAAGTGTCTTTCTGTCTCTTTTCCTCTCTGTCACCCCCTTCCCTCTTGATTTCTTACTGTCTCTACCCAATAAATAAAGATAATTAAAAAAAAAAAAAACTAATTGAGTTCAATAGTAGGTGAGAAGGAATGGGTTTTGTAGGCCAGAGAGCTAACACAGTGCTAGCCAGGGAGACCCCATAGGTCACAGGTTCAGTCCTTGGAACCATCATATACCAGAGCTGAGCAGTGTTCTGCTGTCTGTCTCTGTCTCTCTCATATAAATAAAATTTCAAAAGAAAAAAAGGGGGAAGTTCCTTTGGTGCCTTCCGATCCAAAAAGTTACACACATTGTTCTTTGAGAAATTCTGGAGGAAAATGAGACCTATAGCAAAACTTTGTCTCTTGACACACATAAGGATTTATGTTGTTGCTATCAAGGTGCATTATACATATATCTCAATGTACATGGTCCACTTTTGTTACCTAAGAAGGTATACCCAGAAGCTGTGACCAAAGGAGGAAACAAGTGTGGCCTTTTTTTTTTGGGGGGTGGGGATGAGGGGGTCTTTGGTTAAAGTGTAATGTGACCTATGAAAATCTTAAAATCTACTTAAAATTTATTTCCTTCCCCCCCCCCAGCTCTGTCTATCTTTCTCTCCCCCTCTATCTTCCCCATCTCTCTCCATTTCTCTCTGTCCTATCCAACAACAATAATAACTATAACAATACACCAAGGGCAACAAAAGGTTAAATAAATAAATTTTTTTTTTTTTTAAAAATCTTTTTCCTAGGAGTCGGGTGGTAGTGCAGCGGGTTAAGTGCTCATGGCACACAGCCCAAGGACTGGGGTAAGGATCCCGGTTCAAGCCCCCGGCTCCCCACCTGCAGGGGAGTCGCTTCACAAGTGGTGAAGCAGGTCTGCAGGTGTCTGTCTTTCTCTCCTCCTCTCTGTCTTCCCCTCCTCTCTCCATTTCTCTCTGTCCTATCCAACAACAACAACATCAACAACAACAATAATACACCAATAAAACAAGGGCAACAAAAGGGAATAAATAAATATTTAAAAAGTTTTTTTTCCTGTTCTCTTATCACTTGAATTTCTCTGAAGTTCTGTTTCCAAAAACAAATTCAAGAAGAGGTGTCTCTAGTTCTCTGGACTCAGACAAATTTAATAAGAATGAAATTGATGGTTAATAATATTATTACCCAGTTATTAATAATAACTGTTATTAATAATGAAATGTTATTAATATGAGTTATTAATAATAACAGCTCACAATGTGCTAATCATTTCATATACCTTATTGTCTTACTTCTTCACAAAAGTCCTATGAAAAACATGATATTGCTGTTCCCATTTATGGAAGTCTGTTGAGTGGCAGAATTGGAATTTGAACTCTAATATGCAGGAATTTATTTTTGAGCAGAGCACTGCTCAGCTATGGCTTATGGTGGTTTTGGAGGTTGAACCTAGGATCTTGGAGTCTTCAGAACTGAAAATGTGTTGTCTAACTGCTGTCCTATCTCCTTGGCCCCAAATCCATGACTTTAATCATTAAAAGCTTGATCTTTCCTTTTGATAAAGATAGTAAATCCATGGGTGGGGGTAGATGGGATAATGATTATGCAAAGACTCATGTCTGAGGCTCCAGATGTCCCAAGTTCAGTTCCCCACAGCACCATAAGCCAGAGCTAAGTAGTGCTCTGGTTAAAAAGAAAAAAAAGATAGTAAATCTAAATGTTGTGATCGGAGGAGATCTCCAAAACATAGTACTTTGTTTATGATACACAGAGAGTTTACTCAGCAGAGCACCCCTTACCACGTATGAAGACGCAGCTGGTTTCACTCTCTGGCACTACATGGGAGCACTCGCACAGGAGAAGCTTTATGAAAGACGTAGTATGCTATGGTTTCTCTTTCTCTGTCTCTATTCCTCTGAGATTAAAAGAAGGGGAAAAATCTAAGGAATGTGGTGAAATCACACAACTGCAAGACCCAGTGGGGGTGGGGGGGAGAAGAAAAGGAAACAGAATATGCATATGAGTGATCAGGAGATCACTTAACCTGGTAGAACATATACCTTACTATGTGCAAAGCCCTGGGTTTGAGCACCAACACCATGTGGACATCACCAGAGGCATCCCATCATTAGTGGAACATTACTTAGGTGTGGTGTGTGTGTGTGTGTATGTATGCACGTGTGTGTGATCACTCAGTGGTATTTCACATGTATGAGACTCCAGTGATACATTAAACACATTACATTGAGGGGCTTGGTGGTAATGCACCCAGTTGAGTGAACATACTGCAACGTGCCAGGACCTGGGTTCAGGCCCCTGGTCCCCACCTGCAGGGGGAAAGCTTTACCAGTGGCATAGCAGGTATTGTCTTTCTTTTTCTCCCTATTGTCCTCTTTCCTCTTGATTTCTGTCTCTGTCCAATAAAATTGATAACACTAGGTTATCAGAAAGGTCATGATGCAGTTTTGCATAGAAAAACACGGAAAGATATGTCATGACTTTTCTGACAGCCTAATTATATAGGGGCCAAGACATGACTCAGTGGTAAAATGCATACTTAAGATAGCATCATGGACAATGTAAGGCAAAGACTTGTGGATGTTAAAATAGTGCTTTGGGTTCCTCCCCTCTCTCCCCACTCCCTCATAAAAAAGTAAAATAATAATTGGGTAGAGAAATGATTTAGTGATAGAGTACATGTGTGAGACTCTAGGTTCTATCACCAGCAGTGCATAAAAAGTTAACGTAATGTATATAATAATTGTATTTGTTTTTAAAAGAGAAAAATGTATATATAAATCAATCATGTATATATCAATTTTTTTACTTTTCAGAAGTTACCAATGAAACCAGCAATAGTTGTTAATCTAAAAAGGAAAGGGGAAGGAAGGAAATAGGGATTTGAGAAGAGAGAACATTTTTATTTACCCCTATTGTTTGATTTTTTAAATTTGTTATTGGGTAGAGACAGAGAAATTGAGAGAGAAGATATTTGAGAAAATTGAGAGAATTGGGAGATAGAGAGGAAGAGAGACAGAGAGACACCTGCTTCACTGCCTGTGAAGCGACTCCCCTGCAGGTGGGGAGCCGGGGGCTTGAACGGGGACCTTAACTGGTCCTGTGCTTTGTGCCTCATGCACTTAACCCACTGCACTACCGCCTGACTCCCTTATTGTTTGATTTTGTTGTTGTTGTTGTTAGATAAGGCAGAAAGAAATTGAGAAAGGACAAGGAGACAGAGAAAGGGAAGGAAAGACAGACACCTGTGGACCTGCTTCACCATTTGTGAAACGGACCCCCTGCAGGTGGGGAGCAGCTCAAACCTGGGTCCTTGTGCATAGTGTTATGTGTGCTTATCCGGTGCACCACTGCCCAGCCCCCATTTGTATATATTTTAACTCTAAATATGTTTTGCTTTTGTAATAAGGAAAAGGTAGTTGTCAAATAAGAAGTGCATACTTCCCAGTTTCATATGAGGAGATTGAGTCACAGAATTTAACAGATTTTTTATTTTAACAGTATGGAAGAATTAGCTACCCTGAATTGATCCTCTCAATTGAAACAACTAAAATGCTGACCTATAATATACCCTGAGCTGGCATGAAAACAAAAAAATGCACAGACCTTAAAACTAAATGAATACAAGATTCCTGCAGAGTGAGTGAGTGTGAAACCTGGCTGGTACTTGTCCTGATGAATTCTATCAAACTCTTGAGTCTTTCAGATTGGACAGAGAGGAGAAACTCTAGAGCACCTCTTCACCACCCCTGGAGCTCCCCCAGTGGTATCCATAGTGCTTCTTGTGTGGTACCAGGTCTGTGTCCCAGGACCTCACACACTCTAAGGCATGTGGTTTACTGGGTGAGCTATCACCTCCTCTCTTAAGCAGATAGTTTACTATCATACAATCTGTAGAGGTCCAGAACAAAGATAACTAAGTAGGGAGGACCTGTGTTTACCTCCTCCCAGAATAACAGCCAACCTATATCAGTGTGTGGGACAGTCTGCACAGAGACAGATGTGAAATCCAGATGAACAAGCTTTGACTGGGAGGATCAAAAGGTCTGAGCCCAAGAAGGGTATCCCACTGAGTGACAACAAGCTGCAACTGACAAGAGAACTGTAAGGTGTGTAATTTATTCTGGGAAGGAGGTAGGTGGCTTATACTGAACTCCTGACACCTCAATCCAATTATGATCTTGTACTTATAACATTGCAGCAGGAAGAGCATTGTATCATAGGGGTGCCGGAGGGAGAGGAGAGAAAGAAAAAAAGAAAAGGAACAGAATTCTTCCTCTAGGTGTTCTGAAGGCAGCGAGTGAAGCAATGCGTCATGTAGAATTCTCAGAGGCTGTTAGTTAATATCATAATATAGTCTCTAAAGGTCAGAAAGAACTAACATGATATAATCAAAGTTTTGAATGGAAAAGACCTCCAGACAAGAATATTCTAGCCAGCTAAGTTATCATTAACTTTTGAAGGAGTTATGGGTAGCTTCTTAGGCAAATAGCAGTTAAAGAAATTCTTTTTTTAATATTTTTTTCATGCCTGATGTTTTTTTTAAATTTTTATATTAATTTTCCCTTTTGTTGCCCTTGTTGTTCTTTTTTTTTTTTTTAGTTTTTTTTTTTTAATTTAAGAAAGGATTAATTAACAAAACCATAGGGTAGGAGGGGTACAACTCCACACAATTCCCACCACCCAATCTCCATATCCCACCCCCTCCCCTGATAGCTTTCCCATTCTCTATCCCTCTGGGAGCATGGACCCAGGGTCGTTGAGGGTTGCAGAAGGTAGAAGGTCTGGCTTCTGTAATTGCTTCCCCGCTGAACATGGGCGTTGACTGGTCGGTCCATACTCCCAGTCTGCCTCTCTCCTTCCCTAGTAGGGTGGGTCTCTGGGGAAGCTGAGCTCCAGGACATATTGGTGGGGTCTTCAATCCAGGGAAGCCTGGCCGGCATCCTGATGACACCTGGAACCTGGTGACTGAAAAGAGAGTTAACATACAAAGCCAAACAAATTGTTGAGCAATCATGGACCCAAAGCTTGGAAAAGTGGAGAGGAAGTATTAGGCAGGTACTCACTGCAAACTCTAGTGTACTTCTGCTTTCTTACTTTGGTGCCATACTCCAAACTCAGTCAATTTCTGCTTTGCGTTTCTACTTCTTTTTTTTTACATGCATAACATTCCCCAGATTCCCATTTAGCAATACAACCCCCACTATTTCATTCATCATTTTTCATGGACCTGTATTCTCCCCACCCACCCACCCAACCCTTGTTGTTCTTTATTGCTGTAGTTATTATTGTTGTTATTGATGTCGTTGTTCTTAGATAGGACAGAGAGAAATGGCGAGAGGAGGGGAAGACAGAAGGGGAGAGAAAGAGACACCTGCAGACCTGCTTCACCACCTGTGAAGTGACTCCTCCTGCGGGGGGGGGGGGGGGCTGGAACTGGGATCATTAAGCAGGCCCTTGTGCTTCGCATCATGTGTGCTTAACCCGCTGCACTACCGCCTGACTCCCAAAGAAATTCTTTATCACAAAACTGACCCTATGAAAAAAAGTTTCATGCTCACTTCGGCAGCATATATACTTAAAATTGGAACGATACATAGAAGATTAGCATGGCCCCTGTGCAATGATGACACGCAAATTCATGAAGCCTTCCATGTTTAAAAAACAAAGAAAAAAGAGTTTCAGCTCAAGTCACAAAGAATTTCTATGGATTAAATTACATCTTGTAATTCACTAGTAATCATTAAAGAAAGAAAGAAAGAGGAAGGAAGGAAGGGGGGAGAGAGGGGGGGGGAGAGGGAGAGAGGGAAAGAGACAAAGGAAATGGTGTCGCCATTTTTAACAGCCGAGTAGTATTCCATTGTGTATATACCACAACTTAGTCACTCATCTGTGGGCATCTGGGTTGATTCCAAGTTTAGTTTATTACAAATTGTTCTGCTATGAACATAGTTGTATGTAGATTTCTTTGGACAGGTGTTTTTGATTCTTTTGTGTAAATTACCAGGAGAGGAATTGCTGAATCATAAGATAGATCCATTCTAGTGTTCTGAGAAGATTCTTTACTATTTTTCACAGGAGCTGGACTAATTTGCTTTTCCACCATCAGTGTAGAAGGATTCCTTTTCCCCTATATCCTTGCCAATGTTTGTTGTTTCTGATTTTGTTTGTTTTAATATCTGGCATTCCCACAGGTGTAAAGTAGTATCTCTTTGCTGTCTTTATTTACATTTCTCTGGTTATCAGTGACTTTGAGCACTTTCTCATTTGTCTGTTGGTCGTCTGGATCTCTTCTTCTGTGAAGATTCTATTCATATCCTCACCCTACTTTCTTTTCTTTTTTTTGCCTCCAGGGTTATTGCTGGGGCTTGATGCCTACACTACAAATCCATTACTCCTGGAGGCTATTTTTTTTTCCCTTTTGTTGCCCTTGTTGTGGTTATTATTAATGTTGTTGTTGGATAGGACAGAGAGAAATTGAGAGAGGAGGGAAAGACAGGGGGAGAGAAAGGTAGACACCTGGGGCTGGGGAAACAGCATAATGGTTGTGCAAACAGACTCTCATGCCTGAGACTCTGAGGTCCTAGGTTCAATCCCCAGCTCCACTATAAGCCGGAGCTGAGCAGTGCTCTGGTTTTCTCTCTTTGTCTTTCTCTGTATCACTCTCTCAATAAAACAAAATAAAATGTATTACAAAAAAAAAGATAGATAGATAGATAGATAGATAGATAGATACCTGCAGACCTGCTTCACTGCTTGCTTGTAAAGGGACCTCTCTGCAGGTGGGGCTCGAACCGGGATCCTTAAGCTGGTCCTTGCGCTTGGTTCCATGTCCTCTTAACCCACTGCACTATTGCCCGACCTCCCATCCCTGTTTTCTAATGGGGTTGTTTAGGTTTTTTTGTTTTATAGTGAGCTCTTTGTATACTTTGGTTATTAGTACTTTATCTGCTGTACATCATATAAAGATCTCCCCTTCTGTAGCATTTCTTTCTTGGTAATGGTTTCCCTCTGGTGTGCAGAAGCTTTGAACTTTTATCTATTTGTAACTAATAGTAGTTTACAAAATTGTAAGGTTTTAGAGTGTAGTTTCTCTCCACACCCACAACACTCTCAACAACTGCCCCCCCCCACAAACTCCCAACACTAACCACCATAGTTCTCACACAGTCTTAGAGACAATTCATTTGAGAAGCTTTTCAACTTGATGTAGTCCCATTGGTTTGTTTTTGGTTTCGTTTTCCTTGCTGTTAAATGGGAGTCTTTGAACACATTCCCAAAGCATAAAGTGTGAAATGTTCTGCCAATGTTTTCTTTTATGTATCTGATAGTTTGTCCATGTCTTTGATGCATTTGGAGTTGACTTTTGTGCATAATGATTTTGGGGGGTCCAGTTTTATTTGCACATTTCAGCCCAGTTTTCCAAACACTGTTGATGAGACTCCTTTCTCCATTTAATGTTTTGAGCCTCCTTGTCAAAAATTAGTTGTTCCTGGGTGTGGAGCTTAATCTGCCTTCTGTAATTTCCACCCACTGGTTTTAAGTAGTTTTTCTAAGAATTGCAAAGCCTGTTTTTGTTTTTTTTTTCCTCTCACACCTGACACGTCTTAGTAGTCTTGAAATTCTCCTAAGGGTTAAACATTCTTAAAAGATTTATTTAGTCATTTATTTTTGTGAGATTTTGTGACTTAAATTTGGCAGATTGGATGCCATTGATTGAACCTGGGGACTCTGGGACTTGAGTTTTGTGAGTCCTGTTCAAACTGAGCCATCTCCCTGGCCATCAAATAGATTCCTGACCAGTGTTATCAAATTGTAGAACTCTCTGTGGTGATGGATTTGTTCTATTTCTCTGCCATCATGCATAGTAGCCACTGGTCACGTGTGACATGTAAGTATTTGAAACGTGCTACAACTGAGGAACAGAAATTTCAATTGAACAGAAATATCCACTTGTGACTAGTAGTTACTATATGGGGTATTCCAATTCTAGATCATTCTCCTGGTTAGATTACTCTCTACCACTGACTTCATATGGATTCCTCTGGGAACATGTTCAGTATGTAATAATGTTTTAGACCCTGTGGAGAGCGGTGATTTGGAAATTCAGGGTGGAGCCCAGAAATCTATTCAACCTCTCCACATGAGTCCCATGCACTAACACTTGGAAGTCAGTTCTAGTTCTGCAGGGCTCCAATTAAAAGTAATGCTCATGAGTGAGCAAGATAGAGGTACCTGGATAGTGTGCCTGCTTTACCAAGTGCACGACCCAGGTGCGAGCACAAGTCCTCATCCTCACGGCACCGAAGAAAACTTCATTTCTGTGGTCTCTTTCCCACTCTCTGCCTCTCTCTTTCTAACTGAAAAAGGCCCAGATTAATGAAGCCCCAACAACAACCAAAAAAAGAAAATTAGTGTTTATAGGGCCAGGGAGATGCTCAGTTTTAGAATATAGGACTTACACACCTGAGTTCCTGGGAAGCCCCAGGCTCAACCCTTGACATCACCATATACCAGAGCTGAGCACTGTCCTGGTCTCTCTTCCCCTCTGTCTCTTTGTAAAAAAGAAATGTATCTTTATTTATTTTTGAATAGAAACAAAGAGAAATTGAGAAGGAGGGGGGAGGGAGAGAGAGACAACGAGACCTGTAGCACTGCTTCACTACTTGTGAAGCTTCCCACTCTTCAGGTGGGGACTGACAGCTTAAACCCAGGTCCTTGTGCACTGTAATATGTGTGCTCTACTGGGTATGCCACCACCTAAAATACACCTTTAAAAAAAGGAAAGAGGGAGAACTGGGACATAGTCCACCTGGTAGAATGCACACTTTATCATTCATAAGGTCCTGGGTTCAAGCCCCCAGCCACCATAGGGGAGCACTTGCAGTATTGAAACTTCATGAGTAGTAGAATAATGATGTGATGTCCCTCTCTCTCTCTCTCTCTCTCCCTCCATATATATATATCTATCTTTGTGTAAGTCTCTCACCCTCCATCTAAAAGGGGAAAAGAATCCACTAGGAGTGATAGAATTGTGCAGGAACAGAGTCCCAGCATTAATCCTGGTAGCTAAATAAGTAAATATTTAAAAAGCAATATGGGAGGCAAAATATAGGTCACCCAGTTGATCACACACCTTACCATACATAAGACCTTGAGTTTACTCTAGAACCAGGTGACCAGGAGGATTTCTGTGGACAGGGAAGTGGTCTTGTGATATCTCTCCTCTCTCTAAAATAAAGAATGAAAAATCTCACCAGGGAAGGTCACTTAGCAGTGGTATTTGTGAACCGCTATGTTCATTCTCAGGTGCCACATTAAAAAAAAGATAGGGAGAAAGCAGTGATCAGGGGTGGGGATACATTAAATATACTGGTTCACCTGGTAGAGCAAGTGCTTTATCATGCACAAAGCCTTGGGTTCAAGCCCCAGCATCACATGGACAGCACCAAGGGGACCTCCATGGATGGTGGAGCTATACTGTGATGTTTCTCTTCTCACTCTCTGTATTTCCCTCTTTAAATTTTTTTTCCCTTTTGTTGCACTTTTTTTGTTTGTTTGTTTGTAGTTGTTGTAATTGATGTTGTCATTGTTAGATAGGTAAGAGAGAAATGGAGAGAGGAGGGGAAGACAGAGACAGGGAGAGAAAGATAGACCTGCTTCACTTCTTATGAAGTGACTCCCCTGCAGATGGGGAGCCGAGGGCTCAAACCAGGATCCTTATGCCAGTCCTTGTGCTTTGTACCATGTGTTCTTAACCCACTGCACTACCGCCCGACTCCCCTGCATTTCCTTCTTATCTCTACCTCTACTTCTACCTCTCTCTGTCTGCCATTCTCTAAAATAAAATAATGAGTAACCTGGGGAGTGGCACAATAGCTAAGTCATTGTACTCTCAAACATGAGGTGGGGGCAGCTGGGCAGTAGTACACCTGCTTAAGCGCACATAGCACTAAGCTCAAGGATCCAGGTTCAAGTCCCTGGCTCCCCCACTCCTCTCAGGGGAATGCTTCATAAGCAGGTCTGCAGGTGTCTTTCTGTCTCCCTATTTTCCCCATCTCTCACTTTCACTCTGTCCTATCCAGTTAAAAAAACAAAGGAAAGGGGGTCAGGCGGTAGTGCACATGACACATATGGCACAAAGCACAAGGACTGGTGTCTGTCTTTCTCTCCCCCTCTCTGTCTTCCCCATCTCTCTTCATTTCTCTCTGTCCTAACAACGAACGACATCAACAATAACAATAGTAACCACAACAAGGCTACAACAACAAGAGCAACAAAAGAGGGGAAAATGGCCTCCAGGAGCAGTGGATTCATGGTGCAGGCACTGAGCCTCAGCAATAACCCTGGATGCAGTAAATAAACAAACAAACAAATAAAGTGGCCTCCAGGAGCACTGGATTCATAGTGCTAGCACTGAGCCCCAACGATAACCCTGGAGGCAAAAAAAACAAACAAACGTGAGGTCCTGAGTTTGATCTCCAGCCTTCCATGTGCCAGAGTGATGCTCTGATGTGTTGTCTCCCCCTCATACATGGTTGTCAGAAAAGTCATGATGTATTTTTGCGTAGAAATGTGTCATGTCTAAACAACAAGGGCAACAAAAGGGAAAAAAATAGCCTCCAGGAACAGCAGATTCATGGTGCAGGCACCAAGTCCCAGCGATAACCCTGGAGGGGGAAAAAAGATCATGTCTTTCCCAGTATGTATATGTGTATGTATGTATATGTATACACACACACACACACACACACACACACACACACACACACACACACACACACACATCCCACATTGATAGCGCTAGAAGGAAAGGAAAGAATGTAAAACAGTTGGTTCAGGATACTACTCAGCATAATGTATAATACATAGAAGCCCCTGGGTTCATTCCCCATACCACAAAACAAATAGTCAGTGCTCAGCTGCCGTGCAGATGAATTTGTGATAGAGCTCAGAACTTAGATATGAGGTCCTGTGTTGAATCTCAGGCTCTACATGTGGTTCTCTCTGTGTCTCAATAATGAATACATAGGGAGGGAGGGAGGGAGGGAGGGAGGGAGGGAGGAAGGAAGGAAGGAAGGAAGGAAGGAAGGAAGGAAGGAAGGAAGGGAAGGGGAGAGAAATAGAGAAACAAAGAGAAAGGAGGGGAAATGAGAGAAAGAAAGGAAGAGTTGAGGGGCAGGACCAGGAGGCGGTACACCTGGTTAAGCATATACGTAGCATGTGCAAGGACCCAGATTCAAACCCTTAGACCCCATCTGCAAGGGAAAAACTTCACAAGTGGTGAAGCAAGGCTGCAAATGCCTTTCTTTCTCTGTCTCTGTCTGTCTGTTTCCCACTCCCTTCTCATTTTTCTCTGTCCTAGCTTAAAGAAAAACACTCTGTCTTCCCCTCCTCTCTCAATTTCTCTCTGTCCTATACAACAACAATAATAAACACAACAGTGATAAACAACAAGGGCAACAAAAGGGGGAAAATAGCAGGCAAAGAAAAAAACCAGATGTTACAGAGTGGAGACAACATAATGGTTACGTAAATCAGTTTCAGTGCCCAAGACTCAGAGTTCCCAGGTTCAGTCCCTGCTATCACCAGAAACCAGAGCCCAGCTGTGCTCTGGAGGGGGGAGAGGGAGAGGGAGAAGGAGGAGGAGGGAAAAAGAAAGAATACAGCCAGGGAGGTAGTACAGTGAGTAGAGTATTGGACTCTCAAGCGTGAGATCCCAGGTTCAATCCCTGGAATATTGTATGCTACATTATGCACTGATGTCCTCCCTCCTCCACCTCTCATCAATAAATAAATCTTGAAAAAGAAAAAGCAGTGCAGGAGTTGGGCAGTAATGCAGTGGGTTAAGCGTGAGGACCAGCAGAAGGATCCTAGTTTGAGCCCCTGGCTCCCCACCTGCAGGGGAGTCGCTTCACAGGTGGTGAAGCAGGTCTGCAGGTGTCTTTATCTTTCTCTCCTCCTCTCTGTCTACCCCTCCCCTCTCCATTTCTCTCTGTCCTATCTAATAACAATGACATCAATAACAACAACAATAATAACTACAACAATAAAACAACAAGGGCCGGGTTAAGCACAGGTGGCGCAAAGCACAAGGACCGGCAAAGGATCCCGGTTCGAACCCCGGCTCCCCACCTGCAGGGGCGTCGCTTCACAGGCGGTGAAGCAGGTCTGCAGGTGTCTATCTTTCTCTCCTCCTCTCTGTCTTCCCCTCCTCTCTCCATTTCTCTCTGTCCTATCCAACAACGACAACAACAATAATAACTACAACAACAAAACAACAAGGGCAACAAAAGGGAATAAATAAGTAAAATAAATATTTAAAAAATATATTAAAAAAAACAAGGGCAACAAAAAGAAAAATAAAAAATATTTTTAAAAAAGAAAGAAAAAGCAGTGCTCAGGCATGGTCTAATGTGCATGGATTTCACCTGAAAAAGTTTTAATGGCTTTTAAAAAGTTTGAATACTATTATTAGGTACTTAGTGACTGTGTATTACAAGTACCAGCTGTAGTTAAGCAGACGAAAAGAGTTAACAAGAACTTTTGCCTAAATCCAGGATTACAGTGCTGGAATTAGAACCATGGTTTTTTGTTTCTCATCCTGGTATGATTTCCATCTATAAGATTGTTTCGGGAAATAGACTCCACTACTTATTTGGTTTGGTGTCTTTCAGAAGAGAAAAAAAATGTGGTCCCTTGGCATGTATTTTACCCTCCACTCTTGGGAGAGCTGTTCCCATGTGCTTTCGAACCACTTCCCCTGTGTTAGGGTGTCCATGTAGTCACACCTTGTGCCCTGGAATATCTCCCCTTCTTAGGGTTTAATCTAGTAATCTTCTTTTAATATGATTTTTCTTCTTTTATGCTTGAAACCTAGAAGAGGAGCTGGCTTGTTCTGCTGCTGGCCTTGAGCCAGATGTCATAACTTCAGGCAGTGCCACGCTGCATATCTCCAGCAGTTTGAAATGGAGAATGGAGCTAGAGATAAGATCAGCAGCTTTAGGTGATGGCATTGTTTCAAATAAACCATGCATGACCCAAAGCTTCCACTTCAAATGGGGAATGAAATTGCTTCATCCTTTGACAGCTCTGCTCCATGAAAGAAATTTATCTTCACTTAATTGCTTTAGATCCCAAGAGACTACATACAGTAATTTCTAGGAGATAATTATATCAAATTTTTAAAATATGTGGCTGTGGACGTGAATATGCAACTGCACTGGACAAGGGAGGGAGGGCAGGAGCAGGGGTTGGTGGTTAAGGTCTTCCTGAGCTTGCTGGTAGGGATGTTCTCATTCTTGGAGCTCCCTTGGGTCCTAGACCACTTACTCTGCATCTGCTGATTGAGATGCAAGGTCCTCTAGCCCTGTGCTGGGAGGGTTAAAGCATCTTTATCTACTCCTCATGTAGCTTTTCGCTCATGCTCCTCCCAGAGCTGGGAGGGGTCAGGCTGGCTGGCTGACTTCCGCTGCAAGTCTTCATCCAGTCTGACTGGGCACAGTCTGTCTACACGTGGACCAGAGCCACTGGGGGTTCCGGTCAGTGGCAGCTGAAAACCAGCAAACTTGTTGATTTTAAAACATGACTATTTAGATGTTAGGGATAAACTTCCTGTATATAGGGACAAGCTCCTTAATCTAGGCTTGTTTGAATTTCCAGACCTCCTTTTCCTGGCCTGTCTGTTTAAAAGAGTCTAAAGCTTCTACTTTGTCATTTTTATTAATCCCAATTATTACCTGCTTTTACCCCATGTTTTTTCCCCCCTCATTTCTAAAATTCCAGAGTTTCCCACCTCATCCCATTCGCACCTCATCCATGTTGTAATCAATAGTCTCTGGAAAGGAATACACAGTCCTTTAGGACTGAACATTAGTGAGCTCCTGAAGAACTTTCTTTCTTTTTTTTTTTTTTTTTTTTTTTTTTTACCAGAGCACTGCTCAGCTCTGGTTTATGGTGGTGCAGGGGATTGAACCTGGGACTTTGGAGCCTCAGGCATGACAGTTTGTTTGCATAATCACTATGCTATCTACCACCCACCCTGAAAAACTTCTTATAGGCCTCCCCAAATATCTCATGTGATGCTACAAATATCCCAGGGGTTTGATAAATTCTTCTATATAACTAAGAGCTATTGGGACATAGTTGGATGATATGGTTCTTGGGCACCCTGGTCTAAAGAGAAGATGGGAATGATTTGGAAGTCTGGGGGGACTTTTGGATTCTGTACTAAAATCAGTGAATGAGGCACCATAAGGAGGTGGAGTGTCAAAATCAAGGAATTCAATTCAAACAAGCATCTAAAGAACCAGAGTTCCATTTCTCACCACTTTCTTTTCAGGACCAGTCCCACCCATGCAACATTCTTACTCACAGGGTGGCTTTACAGGTGTGTCATTTAACCAAGGTCACCTGTTTGACAGGAGCTATGCTTTTTTTAAGCACCCCCCCCCAAAAAAAAAAAAAACCTGACAGCTATAATGAGTAAGCCAATTTGCATTTGAAAGGTCATACTGATATGCCTCTAAGGGAAATCTACAAGTACTGTCACATCATTTCTTGGATTCAGATCAAGGAGTTTTTGAGGGAATTATACTTTCATTCATATATCTAAAAACATGAGCACGTGAGTAGCTCACTGTGGGGTCATTAGGGTCAGGGTTAGATCCTGTGTGTCTTTCCAACTAGAAAAGCATGGAGCTGTACTTGTATCACCTATGGTGGCCTCTTCTGGAGCTTCTCTATTCTCCCTAGAAATTTCAGAAAAGTTGCCTAGTCCCGAGCATACTTACATACATCTTAATTAGAAATGTCTAGAGTTGTCCAGGCAAATGGAACAGACAGTAAATTGCTTATTGCTTGCTCTTTATGAGTTTGGGTTAGCATTGTACGAGGTATGAGTCCTTCATAAGGAATCAAATTACCTGCAGAGTAATTTTAACTAACTTCCTGTTATCCTATCATGAATTTACTGATTTCTCAAGTTGGCAGATTGCTTATTTTGACAGCCTTATTTATTATATCAGTTTTTTCCCATGATTAGTAACTGTGCTATATGCCATTCTTTCATGAGACGGACACACTACCTACTGTGCTAATGAGGCATCTAATTCTTTTAGTCTTAGCTTTTCCTAAGAGCAGAACATAACTTATCGGGCCATGTCCTTGTGTAATTCTTCTGCTCCTGGGATATTAAAATTTTTTTTTAATTATCTTTATTTATTGGATAGAGACAGTTGGAAGTTGAGAAGGAAGGGGATGATAGAGACAGAGAGACACCTGTAGTCCTGCTTCACCACTTGTAAAGTTTTCCTCCTGCAGTTGGGGACCAGAGGCTTGAACCTGGGTCCTTATGCATTGTGACATGTGTTCTCAACCAGGTACACCACCACCTGCCCCCCCTTTTTTTTCTTTACTCTGCATCTCACTGCTCTGCTATTGGTGGGGCTTCTGCTTTAGCTATTCATGGTGCTCCCATGTGGCGCTCGAACCAGGATCCTCACTACAAGTACTCCCATATGATGCCTATAGGGGCTTGAACCTGGGTCTTCGTGCTTGTTAAAACATGTACGTGTTGAAACACTTAAATTCTCACAATCCTTTGCATTGGGTTACTACTACTATCCTCCATTTTATATCGGAAGAAAGTAAGATGTCGAACTTGCTCAAGTAACTTGCTCAGGGCTACACAAATAGTAAATGGCAGAACTAATAATATCCGAAAAGTCTAGCCCCAGCACTCATCCATCCTGTGAACCACTGCTCCTCTCTGTGACCTTTTGGGGGAAGTGATGTAGTCGTAGAAAGGTGTGTGGTAGTCTTTACTACTGCCCAGAGGAAAAGCCTTTGCAGCTGCCTTCCTGCCATCATGCCATCTCCTCTTGGGAATTATTCAAAAGCTGTCTTAAAAGCAATATATTTGATGTATCTTCTTATTTCCCATTCTCTGTTCTCTTTCTTCTGTCCTCCCAAAACTGAGTCTGGGAAAAGAGATTAAGTAACATGCTGTAGGTTTTTAGAAAGTTCATATTGCTAAACTCATGTTGGAACTTGCACTGGAATATTGTGCTAGGTAATTAATTGTCTGTGGGTAATCCAGAGGCTCAAAGTTTTTGTATCTTTTTAATAGAAATTTTGTTTCTAGATATAATTTCATCTCCTTTCGAACACCTAACTGTAGGCTCACTGTGGCTGGTAAGAGTTCCACTTGCTTATCATTCCATGCCTCAAACCCTGGGATGCCTGTGGTCATTGTGTAGCCTTCACTTCTCTGCAAGGATGATTCATCTCCCTTTAACTTACTCTGGTGGGTTCAGCTGGCATTCATACGACAGTAGCACTTCCTGTTATTATTATTCATGTTTCTAGGAGTTTTTTGGTGAGTGAGGCAGACACAGCTGCTTACTTCACGAACCCTGTGTTCATTCTAGTTAATAGAAATAGGCAGTAAGTAAAAAAAATAGTAATAATAATATAAATTTAATTTGTGTTAAACCACACACAATGGCAAGGGATGTGTTCTACTGGGTGAGTTATCACCTGTCCCCCTCGAGTGGTCTTGAATTTAACTCTGTAGCAGTGCTATCCAGTTGTATTTTGTGGGGTAACAAAAATCTACTCTGGACTGCCAGTATGGTAGTTACTAGCCACACGTAACTATTAAAACTTGAAATGGGGCCCAAGAGTAGATAAAGCATTGGATTCTCAAGCATGAGGTCTCAAGTTCAATCTTTGGTATTGCATGTGCCAACCAAAGTGATGTTCAGTTTCCTCTCATTCCATAAGCAAACAAGCAGACCATTAGGAAAATCAACCTTAAGGGAACTGGGCACATCTGGTTGAGCACACACATTGCAGTTCACAATGATACAAGTTTTAAGTCTTTGGCCTTCACCTGCAGGTGAAAGTTGAAACAGTGCTGCAGGTGTCATTCTCTCCTCTCTGTCTCCCTCTTCCCTCTCAATTTCTGTCTCTGCCCAAAATTAATCAGTCAGATATTTTAAGAAAGAATTTAAAGGAAAAGAAAGGTGGGAAGGAGAGAGAACCTTAAGTGTGGCTGACACAGCTGAGGAAATGGCTTACAGGTTTTCCCCAATATTTTATTCATTATTTATTGGGTAGAGGCAGAGCAAAATCAAAACAGAAAGGGGAGAGAAAGAAATACCTGCAGCACTGCTCATGAAGCTTTCCCCCTTTAGGTGAGCACTAGGGACTTGAGCCAGTGTCCTTGTGCATTTTCTAACATATGTGCTCAAGCAGGCATGCCGCTACCCGACCCTAGTTTACAAATTTTTAAAGATTTATTGGGAGTCGGGTAGTAGCGCAGCAGGTTAAGCACACATGGCACAAAGTGCAGGGACCAGCATAAGGACCTCGGTTTGAGCCCCCGGCTCTCCACCTGCAAGAGAGTCCCTTTACAGGCTTTGAAGCAGGTCTGCAAGTGTCTTTTTCTCCCCCTCTCTTGTCTTCCCTTCATCTCTCCATTTCTCTCTGTCCTATCCAACAACAACAACATCAATAACAACAACAACTACAACAATAAAACAAGGGCAACAAAAGGGAATATAAGTATTTTTTAAAAAGATTTATTTAGGTGTGTGTGAAAGAGGGAGAATGGGCTGGCAGACAGGTCACCCAGTTTAGCACATATTTCATCATGCTCAAAGACATGCATTCAAGCCCCTGGTACCACATGGGATCACCATGCACAGGGGGGCTTCATAAGCAGTGGAGCAATGCCATTCTCTCCCTCTCTCCTTCTATCCTCTCTCCCTGTTTCTGTCTCTCTCTTCCTTTTCACCTTTGTTTTTCCCTCCCTCTTTCTCTCTCTCTAGTCACACACACACACACACACACACACACACACACAAAAACACACACAATATTAGGGGAAAAAACAATCCACCAGGAACAGTAGAATTGAATAGACATACACCAAAAAAAAAAAAAAAAAAGCCCCCAGCAGCAGAAAGAGGGAACTAGAATATCTCTCTGACATACATAGTACTGGGAATAGAACTCAGGACCTTATTCTTATGAGTTCTGCACTACGCTATTTCCCTGACCATTACAGATTTTTTTATTATAGTAAAATAACATAAAATCTACCATTTATGTGTACAATTAAATATATATAACAGTGATGTATAATCATCACTGCTGTCTATTTTCATAGCTTTCTATAAGTCCAAACAAATGGTCTATTAAACAAAAAACTCCCCATTTCTTCTCCCCAACCTCTGTTAACCTCTAGTTTGATTTCTGTGTCTATGAATATATCTGTTCAGATTCCCCAGATAAGTGGAATCATACTATGTTAGCTTTTTAAAAAATATTTTATTTATTTTATTAATGAGAAACATAGGAGAGAGAAAGAGCCAGACATCACTCTGGTACACGTGCTGCCAGGGATTGAACTCAGGACCTCATGCTTGAGAGTCCGATGCTTTATCCACTGCGCAACCTCCCGGACCACATACTATGTTATCTTACTCCTTTTAGCATAGTGTTTTCAATTTTATCCTTTTATGACTAAATAATATTCCCATGTATGTATACCCTATATTTTGTTTCAACATTGAATGACTTCTAAGTCCAGGCATGAAACCTTTGCTAGCTATATGCTATATCTTCTGATCTAGAGTTAATTTAAAGGAATTCTCTTTCTGGCAAATTTATCAACTATTTCCATTATAGTTTGTATCTTCTATAAGGAATTCTTCCTAGACCAGAGAGATAACGCACCAGATAGGACACATGCCTTGTCATGTGTATGTCCTAAGTTCAAGTTCCAATACCACATGGGAGGCATTATGGCAAAACTCCACTCCTCAGCTTAAATGGAAAAGCAGCCTTGAGTAGTGAAGTAATACATGTGCAAAGCCCCAGCTCCAGAAACAAATTTTTCCTAGGGTGTACATTGGTGTCAGTCGACATGTGGATTTCCTCCACCTTCTGGCTATTGTGGATAATGCTGTTATGAGTGTTGTGGTGGACAAATGTCTGTCTGGGTCCCTGCTTGCAGTTCTTTTGGGTACACACCTAACAGTGGAATTGCGGAATCAAAGATTAATTCTGTGTCTTAATTTCTGAGAAACCAAATTAATTTCCACAGCAGCCTAACCATTTCATATTCTCACTGACATTGTACAGTAGTTCTAACTTCTCTGGCAACAGCCATCCTGATGGGCGTCAGTTGTTACTAGCTCACTGTAGTATGGACATCTTCCTAGTGGCTGGTGATAGTGAACATCTTTTATATGATCATATCATCTGCCTAGTGTCTTTGAAAAATGTCTTTTCTAGTCATCTAGAAAAGTTTTAAGTGAAGTGGGTTTACTTTTGCAGAACCGGGGTATGCATGTTGTATGCATGTTGACTGTTCTTAATCTGCTCTTTCATTCAGATCTAGACAGAGAAAGAGGAAGCTAGTACATCACCAGAACTCTAGCTGGCACCACACCTTCTGTTTGGTGGCAGGGTTTAAACCTGGGCCAACCACATGGCCAAGTGTCTACCTGGCGAGTTACTGCTTCAACTGAAGTTATTTTTGTTATTGTTGAGTATTGGGCCTTATTTATATATTCTGGGTATCAATTCCTTGGCATATACATAGTTTTGCAAATCTTTTCTCCGTTAAGTAGGTTGTTGTGTCTTTTAATACTTGTTTTTTTGTTAAGTCTGTTTTGTATATATGCTGTTGGTATCAGATCCAAGGAAACATTGCCAAACTAAATATCATGAAGATTTCTCCTTATTCTAATTCTAGCTCTCAGATTAGATCTTTGATTTGTTTGGGGTTAATTTTTTTAAAATTTATTTTATTTATTTATTCCCTTTTGTTGCCCTTGTTGTTTTATTGTTGTAGTTATTATTGTTGTTGTTGTTGGATAGGACAGAGAGAAATGGAGAGAGGAGGGGAAGACAGAGAGGAGGAGAGAAAGATAGACCCCTGCAGACCTGCTTCACCGCCTGTGAAGTGGCTCCCCTGCAGGTGGGGAGCCGGGGTTGGAACCGGGATTCTTATGCCGGTCCTTGTGCTTTGCGCCACCTGCGCTTAACCCGCTGCGCTACAGCCCGACTCCCTGTGGTTAATTTATATATATATATATAGTTTGACAATATACATGAAGGTTTGTTTCTGGGTATTCTATTCTGTTCCACCAGTCTATAAGTCCTTATGTAAGTATCAGTTTCAGTTACTATAGGGCTTTTTTTTTTTTCTTCTTCTTCCCTTTTCTTACCAGAGCACTACTCAGCTCTGGCTTATGATAGTGCTGGGGGATGAACCTGGGATCTTCGGTGCCTAAGGCATGAAAGGCTCTTTGCATAACCATTGTGCTACCTCCCCAGCCCACTGGTGGTCTTCTTTTTCAAGATTTTTTTTTTTGAACATTTGGGCTGTCTCGAAATTCCTATGAATTTAAGGATCTGTTTTTGTGGGAGATTTTTTATTTTAATTTACTTATTTTGGATAGAGACAGAAATCAAGAGGAGAGGGGGAAAGAGAGATACCTGCAACACTACTTCATTGCTTATGAAGCTTCCCCCTGTGGGTGGGGACCAGGGGCTTGAACCCAGATCCTAGCACACTATAATGTATGCACTAAACCAGGTGTACCACCACCCAAGCCCTTCCCCCTCCCACCCTTTTTTTTAATGAGAGAGATAGAGAAAAACTAGAGCACTGCTCAACTAACTTGTGGTGATGCTAGGGATTGAATCTGGGATTTTAGAGCCCCTGACATGATAGCCTAGCTATTATGCTATATCCCCAGTTCTGTTTTTATGTTTCTATTTTTAAAATATGCCATTTGGGGTCAACAAGATGGCTCATCTGCATAGTGTACCTGCTTTGTCATACACAACCAAAGTTCATATCCAGCCCCTGACTGCACTGGTGGAGGAAGCTTCAGTGTTGTAGTGACTTTCCCTCTCTCCATCTGTCTGTATCTTTCTTTTTGAAGCAATGTCGGCTTGGAGCAGTGAAGTACCAGGCATGACGAAGAAAAAAGCCATTGGGATTTTGATGAGGGTTTCATCTGTAAATTAATTTTGGGTGGTATTGTCATCTTAAGAATATTGGTGGAGGGAGTCGGGCTGTAGCACAGCGGGTTAAGCGCAGGTGGCGCAAAGCACAAGGACCGGCATAAGGATCCCGGTTCGAACCCCGGCTCCCCACCTGCAGGGGAGTCGCTTCACAGGCCGTGAAGCAGGTCTGCAGGTGTCTATCTTTCTCTCCTCCTCTCTGTCTACCCCTCCTCTCTCCATTTCTCTCTGTCCTATCCAACAACGACGACAACAACAATAAAACAACAAGGGCAACAAAAGGGAATAAATAAATAATATAAAATATTTAAAAAAAAAGAATATTGGTGGAGAGTTGGGCGGTAGCGCATCGGATTAAGCCTTCCAATGGAGGGGATGGGGGAGATGAGACATGAAACTCTGATGGTGTGAATTGTATGAAATTATACCCCTCTTACCCCACAATCGTGTTGATCATCATTTTTTAAATGATTTTTTTTTTGCTGTCTGAGAAAACTAGCTCTTTTTTTAATTTTTATTTATAAAAAGGAAACACTGACAAGGACAGGCATAAGGATCCCGGTTCGAACCCCGGCTCCCCACCTGCAGGGGAGTCGCTTCACAGGCAGTGAAGCAAGTCTGCAGGTGTCTGTCTTTCTCTCCTCCTCTCTGTCTTCCCCTCCTCTCTCCATTTCTCTCTGTCCTATCCAACAATGACAACAACAATAATAACTACAACAATAAAACAACAAGGGCAACAAAAGGGAATAAATAAATAAAATAAATTTTAAAAAAGGAAACACTGACAAAAAACACACAATTCCCACAAGAACTCTGTATCACATCCCCTCCCCTGATAGCTTTCCTATTCTTTTTTTAAAATATTTGTTTATTCCCTTTTGTTGCCTTTGTTTTATTGTTGTAGTTATTATTGCTCTTGTTATTGATGTCGTCATTGTTGGATAGGACAGAGAGAAATGGAGAGAGGAGGGGAAGACAGAGAGGGGGAGAGAAAGACAGACACCTGCAGACCTGCTTCACCACCTGTGAAGTGACTCCCCTGCAGGTGGGGAGCCAGGGCCTCAAACTGAGATCCTTACGCCAGTCCTTGCACTTTGCGCCACCTACACTTAACCCGCTGCACTACTGCCTGACTCTCAGCTTTCCTATTCTTTATCCCTCTGGGAGCATGGACCAAGGGACATTATGGGGTGCAGAAGGTGGAAGGTCTGGCTTCTGTAATTGCTTCCCCGCTGAACATGGGCATTGGCAGGTCGATCCATACTCCCAGCCTGTCTCTCTCTTTCCCTAGTTGGCGGGGTTCTGGGGAAATGGGGCTCCAGGACATATTGGTGGGGTTGTCTGCCCAGGAAAGTCTGGTGGGTATCATGTTAGCATCTGGATCCTGCTGGCTGAAAAAAGAGTTAATATATAGAGCCAACCAAATTGTGGGCTAATCATGAACCAGAAGGCTGAAATAATTCAGATGAAGAGTTTGGGGGGGGGGGAGGTTCCATTAGTGATTTAATAATGATTGACATGATTGTGTGATAAGAGGGGCAAAACTCCACACAGTTCCCACCACCATGGCTCCACATCCCACCCCCTCCATTAGGAGCCTCCCCACTCACCATCCCTCTGGGAATATGGACAAAAGATCTTTATGGGGTACAGAAGGTGGGAGGTCTGGCTTCTACTGCAACTACTTCCCTGCGACTACTTCCCTGCTAGACCTGAGCACCCCCAGCCTATTTCTATCTTTCCGTAGTGGAGCAGGGCTCTGGGGAAGTAGGACTCCAGGACTCATTGGTGAGGTCATCTGCCCAGGGAAGTCAGGTTGATGCCATGGTAGCATCTGCAACTTGGTGGCTGAAAAGCATCCAAACATAAAGCAGAAAAAACATCTAGTAGGCAGGAACCTAAACGTAAGTATACAGCAGATGAGATTTAGGGTCTTTATGTTGGAAGAAGGTAGGAAGTCCATTCCAGGTATGTTCCAAAGGGCCCACCTTACTATTTGCCTGAGCCCAATAGCTATCTTAGAGGTGGGCTGAAAGCATTGTCTGAGAAGATGGTGTGAGAGTTGGAAATAGGACTAGAAAGCTGGGTCAGGGCAGTAAATCACCAATAAATTAAACAACAACAGCAAAAACAAAAAGAATACTGTCTGGGAAGAAGATAATTTTTTCTTTAATTTTATTGCTTTCATGGTCAGGTGGTAGCATACCTGATAGTGTCAACATTACCACCTGTAAGAACCTGGGTTCATAGTAGGGGTTGTATTGTGGGAAACTGAGAAATGTTATTCATGTACAAACTACTTTATTTACTGTCTAATGTAAAACGTTAATCCCCTAATTAATAAATATTTTATGGCCTAGGGGATGGCATAGTAACTAAAACTCAGATTTGCAAACATGATGTTCTGAGTTCAGTCCCCAGCATCATACATGCCAGAGTTTTGCTTTGGTTCTCTTTCTTATGTTAGTAAATAAATAAATCATCAAAATAAATATTTTTAAAAATATTTATTTTCCCTTTTGTTGCCCTTATTGGTTTTTATTGTTGTGGTTTTTATTGTTATTGTAATTGATGTCATCGTTGTTGGATAGGACAGAGAGAAATGGAGAGAAGAGGGGGAGAGAAAGATAGACACCTGTAGACCTGCTTCACCACCTGTTAAGTAGGGCGGGGGAGCCAGGGGATCCTCCACCCGGGATCATTATGTTGGTCTTTGCACTTTGCACCATGTGCACTTAACCTGTTGCGCTAATGCCCAACCCCCTGAAATAAATATTTTTTAATTTTTAATTTTTAATATATTTTTAATATTTATTTTATTTATTCCCTTTGTTGCCCTTGTTGTTTTATTGTTGTAGTTATTATTGTTGTTGTTGTTGTTGTTGGATAGGACAGAGAGAAATAGAGGGGGGGAAGACAGAGAGGAGGAGAGAAAGATAGACACCTGCAGACCTGCTTCACGGCCTGTGAAGCGACTCCCCTGCAGGTGGGGAGCCGGGGTTCGAACCGGGATCCTTATGCCGGTCCTTGTGCTTTGTGCCACCTGCGATTAGCCCGCTGCACTACAGCCCGACTCCCAAAATAAATATTTTTAAAGAAATTTTCTCTCTGGATCAAAATAATGATTATTCAAAACGCTCTGATACTGTTCTTGTGGGAATAAACAAAAAATCCCTTTAGGTACCAATAACTTTATACTCCCAATTCCATTTTCCTTGAGGATAAAGATCCCAAGAGATTCCTGCATATCAGTAATAGAAAATAAAAGAATGGCAATAATAGTTGAACTATAAAATGCCTTCCTTTACCCTTATTCTGTTCACGCCGGTCTCCCTGCTGCCTTCTTCCTTTCTATCTCTTTGAAAGTTCCCAGAGAGATCTGTGGAGCTTCTAAGAATAAACCGGAAAATTTAATAACTAGAGTAGGGAAATTTAGACTTTAGAGGCTATTGGAAGTAAGAAGATGCCTATTGGTATTACATATCCAGGAGTAGTGTTGTTGTAGTGTGTTTCATTGTGAGGATTCACTTGTAGAGCCCTTCAGTCAATTTCTGTACCAGAAATGGAACTTATCTGTCCTAGCCTGCTCATAGCCTGCCTGTCTTTCCTGAAAAGAGGATATAATATCCCTTGTTTATTTGGAGTTGAATTAGTTTAGTAGCTACCCAGTTCTCTGTAAATGATTTCTTCGCTGTACTGTCCTATAGCCTGTAACCCACCCTTTCTTCTCCCTGTCCTGGTGCAGAGATGACTTCTTGATTTTCCCATGGCAGGGTTGCTCGTCACCACCCTACCAAGGGCCTATGCTGACTAACCACTTGGGTGTTCTGGTGTCAGAACCTACAAGTGTCCCAACTGTCCCACCCAGCCTTCTCCTCGCTCCTCTTTCTCTCCTGGGTTATTGTCCTGGAATGTTATTCCTCTTGGATTTCAGTGTGTGCAGTCTTATTTGGGTGGTGCCTTGAAATGTTTGTAGGAGTACTAGTAATGTCTGGCCTTCAGTGCTGCCAAAGGCAAAAAAGAAAGAAAGAAGCTTGCCTTTTCTCAGTTGGATTGCTGGGGTAGTGTTAGATGGAGGGTGGAGTGAACTTCTCTTCCTACTGTGTTTTCAGGGAATGATTATAGAGCAGCTGTAAGTGAGAATGAAGTCAAAAGAATAGATTGGCATCTTCTCCCCCATCCCTTACCCCTGGCCAAAAAAACAAAGATGAAAATACATACTCCTTCACTCCTTTAGGCTCCATCCCAGATCCACACCCTTATTGTTCTGCTGGGCTGAACTTTGGTGCTACTTCAGACCAAAAGGACTTTTGTTAGACTGTGGAGAGGAGAATTCAGCCTTAGTCTGGGGAATGAGGGCTGAGCTTTCCCCTTAGGCAAGCTGTGGGTTCTACTTCCCTGTCCTTCTCCTCCCAAGAAAAGTGTGGGCAAAGGCATATAGAATGGAAGAGTACCCAGTGCCAAGCTTTAATCTCTCAATTAGGGAGTGGAGACTAGTAGTAAACTTGTTTGCAGAGACAGTCACCAGCAAAAGAAACCTCTGTGCCATCCATCAACACATCACTTTTCCTTTTTTTCCAGCTGCCTCTCTTCCATGTAGCAGCCCTGGTATTTCTATGGAGTGTAGGCCATATGGCTCTTATGAACTTTGGCGTCACCAATAGTGGCAGATTTTGCTGTGTAGAGCACAGCATCCTTGGGTCTGCCCCTCCCCTCTCAGCAGCTGTTTGCCACTGACCGAGGTGGCGACTGAGCCTGTGTGTGTGGCCGGAGCTAGTGACGAGCCTCCCACCCAGGCCTGGGGAAGCCCTCAGCCAATGTGGTTCCTGTGGCAGCAGCCAAACGCGCCAGAGCTCCTCATACCTTCAGGGCTGTGGTGTAACAGCCAGCTCTGTGCGGTGGCATTGTTTAGTATTGGTTGACTTGACTGCTCTGTCCCCACCCCTCTGTTTAAGGGAATCTGGCCGTCACCCAGTAAAGAAGAAGCTGGCATTTGCAGAGTGGCTTCCTGCTACCTCTCTTGTAGTGGGAGCCAGGACCACCTTCCATCTCTGCCTTCCTACCCGTGTGGCTTAGGCCTCTCTGTGCTCAGCCTCCCATTGTGAGGTTTCAAGTTGCCTATGATCAGAACACGGCTATCTGCCAGGTTATCTGCCCAGATAAACATTTATTGTTTACAGGGACGTATTTCAGCTGCTCTGGCTGATCCCACTGGTGAGATCTTGTAATTTCTTGAGGTTTTAAGCCAGTAGTAGGACTGAACTCCAGACACAGAACTGCTGGAGTTTGCGAGGCTGTAAGTGGCCAGTTTCTGACTTAGCTGAGCCGTTTCCCCCTCCCCATGTACTGCCACAGCCAAATTTATACCTCTCAGTTTCCGCTTCTACCTCCTGGCTATTAAAACTACCTCAAAATTTTCAGCATTTGTAATATTTAGAATGGGGCTTTCTGTAATATAAAAGCCAGTGTTATGATACCAAGTACTGAAGACTTCTTTTAGGTGGTAAAACCAGCATTTTGACACTTAACATAGTTAATAAGTCAGCTGTTTAGTCAAGGTGATAGGGGTAAAGACAGACCTTCTTGTTTTTTTGTTGTTTGCTTTTGCCTCCAGGGTTATTGCTAGGGCTCGGTGCCTGCATTATGAGTCCACTGCTCCTGGAGGCCACTTTTCCCCTTTTCGTTGCCTTGTTGTTATTACTGTTATTGTTGTTATTGCTGTTGTTAGATAGGACAGAGAGGGGGAGAGAAAGATAGATACCTGCAGACCTACTTCACTGCCTGTGAAGTGACCTCCCTGCAGGTGGGGATCTGGAGGTTCAAACCGGGATCCTTGTGCCAGTCCTTCTGCTTCGTGCCATGTGTGCTCAAACACTTGAACATTCTTTTTTTAATATTTATTTATTTACTTATTCCCTTTTGTTGCCCTTGTTGTTTTATTGTTGTAGTTATTATTGTTGTTATTGATATCATTGTTGTTGGATAGGACAAAGAGAAAGGGAGAGGAGAGGGGAAGACATAGAGGGGGAGAGAAAGACAGATACCTGCAGACCTGCTTCACTCCCTGTGAAGCGACTCCCCTGCAGGTGGGGAGCCGGGGGTTCGAACAGGATCCTTATAAGGATCCAAAATAAGACCCTTGGGGCCAGGCGCTAGTGTACCTGGTTAAAAACAAACACTACAGTGTGCAAGGCCCAGGTTCAAGCCCCTGGTCCCCACCTGCAGGGGGAAAACTTCACAAGTGGTGAAGCAGGGCTATAGGTGTCTCTGTCCCTATCTCCCCTCCCCCTCTCAACTTCTCTCTGTTTCTATTCCATAATAAATAAATGAAAAAAAAAATTTAAAGGATCACATCAAAATATCAACCTCACACATTTAAGCTATGCAATTTGTTTTTTAACAACTCAGGGTTTTTTTTTAAACCCCCCCTTTTTTTAGTGATTAATGGTTTAGAAGATTATAAGAGGATTTTGTTGTATATACTATTGATATTAAAGGCAAGAAATTATTGCCTAATCCAGTGTCATGATGATTTTACCCTTTTTTCTCTCTAAGAATTTTATTTATTTTTTTAATTAAATATGTATAGAGACAGAACTTGAGAGGGGAGAGGGAGATAGAGGGAAAGAAACAGAGAGACACCTGCTGCCTGCTTCACCACTTTTGAAGCTTTCTCCCTGCAAGTGGGGACCAGGGGCTTGAACCTGGGTCCTTGTGCTCTATAATGTGTGTGCTTAACTAGGTGCACCACTGCCTGGGCCCTCTAGAATTTTAATTAATTAATTTTTTAAATATTTTATTTATTTATTAGAAAGATAGGAGGAGAGAGAGAAGGAACCAGACATCACTCTGGTAACATGTGCTGTCGGGGATTGAACTCAGGACCTCATGTTTGAGAGTCCAATGCCTTATCCACTTCTCTATCTCCCACAGAATTTTATAGTTAAATTTAGAAGTTTAATCCACTTTGAATGAATTTTGTATGTGCATGGTGTTGGGTAAGAATTTAATACCAGTTATTAGTATGCAAGTATCTAGTTTTATCAGAACAATTTAAAAAATGTAAAGACTTTTGCTATAAACAAATATATTTGTCTCCTCTATTATATTACATTGTTTTTTATGCCTTTAAAACATTTGTAGAGGGAGTCGGGTGCAGTGGGTTAGGCACACATGGCACAAAGCACAAAGACCGGCATGAGGATCCTGGTTCGAGCCCCAGGCTCCCCATCTGCAGGGGAGTCGCTTCACAGGCAGTGAAGCAGGTCTGCTGGTGTCTATCTTTCTCTCCCCCTCTGTCTTCTCCTCCTCTCTCCATTTCTCTCAGTCCTATCCAACGACGATGACATCAATAACAATAATAACTACTACAACAACAACAACAAAAACAAGGGCAACAAAAAGGAAATAAGTAAATATTTTTTAAAATCTTAAAAAAAACATTTGTAGAGAATGGATAAATTGTTTTCTTTATAGAATATATCTCCATTTGGGCTTGTCTTAGGTTTGCCTATAATGGAGAGGTTTGCATAACAAGGAAAATAGCACACAGATAATGAAACCTTTATATTAGGGGGCACATGATATTAGCATTTCTTATTGCTGGGAATATTAATCTTGAGTTCTTGATAAAGGTGTTGTCTGCCAAGTTTCTCTATTAAGTCGTTATTTTGAAAAGATACATTGAAAGATTGAAGATACGTAGGTTTCTAGATCCTCAGATACTGATCCACTAAATTTAGCATACATTGATGGATCTTTCCTAACAACTACTACTATAGTGTTAATAATGGTGATTTTTTTACTCTAAATTTTTTTATTTGTGATTATAAGATTGTAGAAGGTTAGGAGTAAATAGCATAATGGTTATGCAAAGAGCCTCTCATGCCTGAGGTTTCAAAGTCCCCATTGGTTTTTGTTTTCTGATCCTTTTTTTTTCTTGTTTGTTTTGTTTTGTTTGTTGCTTTTTCTTTAACCTAGTCACACTGCTAGGTTCTAGCCTCTGTTGGTCCCAAATTTCCCTTATTTCATTGAGCTCAAGTATGCTAATTTATTTATTTTTTGAGAATTTGTCTTTTAAAAAATCAGTCACAAAAGATAGTCCACATTTTTCTACTTCTTTGTGTATTGAATAATTTTTACTTTCATCCTGAAAATGTGATTGTTAAATGGATTTTTATTCCTCTATAAAGAGTTGGTCCTTTGTTTTAGCAGGCAGTTTGGTTATCTCAACTATACTTGATCAGGCATCCACTCTGATTGGGGTTTTTTGTTTGCTTGCTTTTTACATCTAATCTATACCTGCACAATTCTAAAGTTAAACAGAAATGTGGGTGTTGTGTATATATAAAGTGTGAAGTCTCCTTTTTCTGGCTAACTCTTTTATTGGACCTCCTTTCCTTTTTAACAGTTGTGATAATCCTGAACCGTGTTCTCTGTCTCTTCAAGTCACTGAAGACTGTATTTTCTTTTCTTTTTCAGTCCAGGGAATGAACTCAGGATCTTGTAGCATGCTTGATATCACTATTGAGTTGCCTCCCTGGGTCAATTTTTTCAGTCTTTAGATTAGACAGAGAGAGATAGAGAGAAGAGAGATACCACACCACCATTCCACTATCCATGGAGCTCCCATGCTGCTATTTAGGGTGCACCCATGTCCTGCTAAAACTTGTACTTGGAGCTTATGCATGGCAAGGCACACACTATACCCCATAAGCTAGCTCCCAGTCCTGAAAGGATATATATACTTTTTAAAAATAGGGTATTTAGTAGGCTTTCTTGTTTAGTATCAACAATTTGGCCTGCCCATAACATAACCTATAAGTTGAGGGAGGGAGAAGACTGTAATCAACTATACCAACTCCTCTTTCTGAGTGTCAGTTTCCCTCTCAAATGTACCATCTTTGATCTGTTCCCTAATGCCTTTAGGTATTTTTGTAACTATGCCTCAAGTTCATCATTATTAGCTGCAGGAAATTTTGTCCATTGAAACAAAAAAAAATAGAATTTCCTGTTCTGACAAACTTAGAAATACACATTGGGAACACAGAAAGTGGAGTCAATCAATGGAGTTCTGTGATTTTAATTTGCATTCCCTTGTGAATAATGAATGCTGTTACCTTTTGCTATTGGCTATTGAATAGATTCCTCTCCCCCCCCCCCCCCCCCGTTGATTTGTCTTTTTTTTTTTTTATATTTATTCCCTTTGGTTGCCCTTGTTTTTTATTGTTGTAGCTATTATTGTTGCTGTTATTGATGTCGTCGTTGCTGGATAGGACAGAGAGAAATGGAGAGAGGAGGGGAAGACAGAGAGGGGGAAAGAAAGATAGACATCTGCAGACCTGCTTCACTGCCTGTGAAGCAAACCCCCTGCAGGTGGGGAGCTGGGGGCTCGAACCCGGATCCTTACGCTGGTCCTTGCACTTTGCGCCAACTGAGCTTAACCTGTTGTGCTACCGCCCGACTCCCTGATTTTGATTTTTTTATTGATTTGGTTATCCCTGGGGCTTGGTGCCTATAGCATAGACACCTGCAGCACTGTTTCACCATTCATGAAGCTTACCACTGTGAGTAAGGATCAAGAGCTTGAACCCAGGTCCTTACACTTGGCAGTATGTGTGCTCTATGTGGTACACCACCACCCAGACCCTGTAGAATTCATTTTTCAGTATTCTAGCATAACTCCCATATCGGTGTGTGTGTGTGTGTGTGTGTGCGCGCGTGCGCGTGCGCATGCGCGTGTGTGTGAATTGTCTTTGAGACCAAATAGTGGCATACTGATAAAGCACACGTTACAATGTGCAAAGAAGACTGGGTTCAAGACAACAGGTTTATAATTTCACACCTTTCCCACCACCTGAGTTTTGAATGTCTTTCCTTTTTTCCTCTTCTCTCTCAGTGTCCTAATAGAATTGGAGTTCAGAGCCCTCTGGTCATCTTCCCCTAACCATATCTCCTCCTCTAGGAGGATGGACCAAAATTCCTTTTGGGGTACAGAAGGTGGGAGTTCTGGCTTCTGTAATTGCTTCTCTACTGGACATGGATGTTGGCAGGTCACTCCGTACCCCCAGCCTGTTTCTTCCTTTTTTTTTTTTTTTGTATTCCCTTTTGTTGCCCTTGTTGATTTATTGTTGTAGTTATTATTGTTGTTATTGATAGGACAGAGAAAAATAGAAATGCAGAGAGGAGGGGAAGACAGAGGGGAAGAGAAAGATCGACACCTGAAGACCTGTTTCACCACCTGTGAAGCAACTCCCCTGCAGGTGGGCAGCCGGGGGCTTGAACCTGAATCCTTACACTGGTCCTTGCGCTTTGTGCCATGTGTGCTTAACCCACTGTGCTACCACCGAACTCCCCACCACCAGCCTGTGTCTATCTTTCCTTAGTGGGTTAGGGCTCTGGAGAGGTGAGATTCTAGGACACATTGATGAAGTCACCTGCTCATAGAATTCAGGACAGAATCATAAACAGGAACCAAAAGGAGTAAAAGAAAGCAGCGATTTCAGGGTGGAAAGACCAAGGGGTCTTAACATGGTCTCTAAAGACCATGACTTTAGTAATTTTGTTTGAGTTTCATAGGTAGCATGGAGGTGGACTAAAAGTGTTGTCTGTGAATATTTGTCAGAGTTGAGAATAGAGCTAGAAAACTGGATTAGAACAGAGACTAGTTACCAAATATAAGGAAAGTATATAAATATAATTAACTGTTTACCACATCAGTCTGACTGGGGGCCCACATCCATTCACATCTAGCTAGCACAAGAGCCTGTATAACCCCCAAATCCTTGTCAGTCTGAGCTCATAGTCCCTGGTCATGGCTGGGAATATTTTATGCTATACTCATCTCAGGACAAGTCTTCAAATAGCAGTGTAGACTGGCCTGGCCTCCCTTTGGAGGCAGTCCTCTGTGGTGAGTTTTTCCCCCAAGTTTTATTTATTTATTTATTTATTTATTTATTTATTTATTTGGTAAGGAAAAAGAGAACCAAAACATCACTTTGGCATATAGAATGCCAGGGATTGGATTTACGACCTAATGCTTGAGAGTCCAAGGCTTTGTCCATTGCATCATCTCTCAGGATGCTGTATTGAGTTCTTTTTGTGTTCTTTTAAGAAATGTTTGTAGCTGGAAAATAGTTCAACTGTTAGAGCATAAAACTTGTATGCCTGAAACCCCTGCTTTGATCCCCATTACATGTGTTGAAGTGATGGACTGGCTTCTTTTCATCTTTTTTTCTCTCATATGAAATAAATCTTTTAAAAATATATTTTCTCAGTTATTTATTTGATAGAGACAGAGAGAAAAGGGAAAGATAGGGAGAGGAAAAAAGAGACACTTACAGCACTGCTTCACAACTTAAGCTTTTTCCCTCGCAAGTGGGGAGCTGAGGCCTTATAGTCTGGGTCCTTGCACATTGTAATACATATGCTCTATCAGATATGGCACCATTCTATCCCTTAAATAAATCTTTGTCTTAAAAAAAAAGAAGGAGAAGAAGATCTGTTTGGGGTCTGGGCAGTAGTGCACCAGGTTAAGTGCACATAGTACAAAGCACAAAGACCCGCACAAGGATCCTGGTTTAAGCCCCCGGCTCCCCACCTGCAATGGGGTCCCTTCACAAGCAGTATAGCAGGTCTGCAGGTGTCTATCTTTCTCTCCCCCTGTCTGTCTTCCCCTTCTCTCTGCATTTCTCTCTGTCCTATCCAACAACAACAACAACAATAACCTCAACAATGATAAACAAGAAGGGCAACAAAAGGGGGAAAAATAGCCTCTAGGACCAGCGGGTTCATAGCCAGGCATGCGATAACCCTGGAGGGGGAGAAAAATAAAAGAAATGTCTATTCCAGTATCATGAATATATTCTTTTATATTTTAGAGGTTATTTTGTCTTTCACAATTAAGTCTATAGTACATCCTAAATTAATTTCTGTATTTGGCATGAAATAGAAATAGACTAATGTTTTCCATACAGATATCCAGTTGATCCGACAATGTTTATTGAAAGAACAATTTTCTGCAGTGAATTGTTGGTGCCTTGTCATAAAGTAATTATATACATTTTTAAACTTCTTACTTTGCTATAGTGATCTATCTACTGGTTCTTGTACCATTATTGTTAAATATTCTTATTGAGGTACAAATGACATGTTGTATATTAATTTTAGATGTACAACATAGAGATTCAGTATTCTTTAATATGTTTATTTATTTATTTGATAGAGAAATTGAGAGGAATGTGGGGGTAGTGAAGGAGAGAGATACCTGCAGCACTGTTTCACCATTGTGAAGCTTTCTCCTTGCAAGTGGGGGCTGGGGACTTGAACCTGGGTCCTTGCACATGATCATATGTGTTTTCTATCAGGTATGCCACCACCTCGCCCCAGGGTTCAGTATTTATGTAAAATGATCACCAAAATGAATCTAGTTAAAATTCAGAAATTGGAAGTACTTCATGAATCTACAGATCATCCTTGCACAGGGACCATGTTTATCTTCTGTGTTTCATTTGAGATATATGTCATGAAAGCAAGCAGACAGTGGATTTTTGTTGCCAAAGTCTCATCTACATACTTATTTAATAGACAAAGAGTTGAACAGACATCATTTCTCCTTCTTCCTCATTTTAGTTTTATCTATAGTTTGGCAGAAAATTCATTGTTTCTGGCATGTGCTTGCACAGAATTGATATGCTTTCTTCAATTTTTTTTGTCATTTCAGTAGAATACTGGGGGTGGGATGAACAAAGTAGAAATATGTTGAAAACTGTTCTAATTGCAGGTCAATGCTAATTTTTAATAAATGAGTTTCCAGTCTTGCAAGTCAGATACTTTGAAAGTCATTGTAAACCTTTATTAGATTGAGATTGGCCCTTAAGATGTACTTTCATGGATTTATGTTCTTAACTAGTTGCTTCATAACAAGTAGCTCTGCAGCTCTCCTGTAAAACTCAGAAAGGAGCAATTCAGCGCTCGTTAAGTTGTGCATAGGTCCTTCTATATTGCATCTCAACTCTGTTAGCTGAGTCATCTCCTCTGTACCAGCCTTAGTTCCCTACCACTGTGTCCTGAATATGAATAGAACCATAGTCCAAATGTCCACTGTGTTGTACTGAGGAGGGTAAAGACAATTCCTTGTGTCCCAAATAGGATAGAAGTCATTCTTGTGAACTCATGAGTTTCATGTATGCCTTTGTTTGATAAAATGCCACGTGGCAGTCTTGTCAGCTGAGTAAGAGAAGCTGACGTGGGATTAGGGAATACCCACATACACCCACATGTCTGTGTTCCTTCGGAGCCAGAGCCCTTTCCAAGCCAGCTTGTTGAAGTTTCAGCTGCAGAGCAAGGCCGCTTCCTACATTCTTGTAACTCCGATGCTGGTCATAATACCCACTTCCCTGGCCCACCTTTTTTTTTTTTTTTTTTTTAAGATTTATTCATTTATTTATAAGAAACAGCAAAAAGAATAGAATATTACTTTGGCACATGTAATACTGGGGACCAAACCCAGAATTTCATGTTTGCAAGTACTGTGTTCTTACATTGAGCCACCTTCTAGACTGCTCCTGTTTTGCTTTTTAATGTAACTAAATAATATAGGTTTATTTTGCTTTAAAATTATTTCTCTTTTCATATATACATAATTACACTACTCTTCAGGTCAGCTTTTTTCTCATTTTTGTTTTAGATAGAAAGATGAGGGCCGAGGCTAGGTGCTTAACGAGGCACACCTGGTTAAGCACACACATTACAGTGTACAAGGACCTGGGCTTAGACTCCCAGTCCCCACCTGCACAGGGTAAGCTTTGCAAGTGGTGAGGCAGGGCTGCAGGTGTCTGTCTGTCTCTCTCTATATATATATAAAACCCCCTTCCCTCTTGATCTCTGGCTTTCTCTGACCAATAAATAAAGATCATTTTAAAAAGAAAGATGAGGGCCGGGAAATGATGTACCTGCTTGAGTGCACATGTTACTATGCACAAGGACCCACGTTCAAACCTCTGGTTCTGGTCTGCAGGAGGAAAGCTTTGTGAGTGGTGAAGCAGTGCTGCAAGTGTCTCTCTGTCTCTCTCTCTCCCTCTGTATTTCCTCCTACCCTCTCGATTTCTGGCTGTCTCTATCCAATAAGTAAATAAAGATGATAATAATGATAATGACAGAGATGGAGAGACACCATAGCACCACTCCACCATCCTTGGAACACACCATGGTGCTCCCATGTGATGCTGGGTTCAAACCCAGGGCTTTGCTCATGATAAGGCACACACTACTGGGCAAGCTCTCTCCATTAATTTTTTTTTATTTCTTTATTGGGGAATTAATGTTTTACATTCAACAGTAAATACAATAGTTTGTACATGCATAACATTCCCCAGTTTCCCATATAACAATACAACCCCCACTAGGTCCTCTGAATCCTTCTTGGACCTGTATTCTCCCCACCCACCCACCCCCACCCCAGAGTCTTTTGCTTTGGTGCGATACGCCAATTCCATTTTAGGTGGGGTTTTTTTCCCCTCCCATCTTGTTTTTCAACTTCTGCCTGAGAGTGAGATCATCCCACATTCATCCTTCTGTTTCTGACTTATTTCACTCAACATGAATTTTTCAAGGTCCATTCAAGATCGGCTGAAAACGGTGAAGTCACCATTTTTTACAGCTGAGTAGTATTCCATTGTGTATATATACCACAACTTGCTCAGCCACTCATCTGTTGTTGGACACCTGGGTTACTTCCAGGTTTTGGCTATTACAAATTGTGCTGCTAAGAACATATGTATACACAGATCTTTTTGGATGGATGTGTTGGGTTCCTTAGGATATATCCCCAGGAGAGGAATTGCAGGGTCATAGGGTAGGTCTATTTCCAGCCTTGTGAGAGTTCTCCACAGAGGTTGGACCCATTTACATTCCCACCAGCAGTGTAGGAGGGTTCTTTTGACCCCACATCCTCTCTTGGATAGGACAGAGAGAAATGGAGAGAGGAGGGGAAGACAGAGAGGGGGAGAGAAAGATAGACACCTGCAGACCTGCTTCACCACCTGTGAAGCGACTCCCCTGCAGGTGGAGAGCCGGGGGCTCAAACCGGGATCCTTACGCCGGTCCTTGCACTTTGTGCCACCTGTGCTTAACCCACTGCACTACCGCCTGACCCCCCCTTCTTTTTCTATTTTTATTTGACAGGACGAGAGAAATTGAGAGGGAGGGGGAGAAAGAGAGCTGGGTGGTGTGGCGCACCTGGGTCAGGCACGCATAATACTATGCAGAAGGATGCATACAAGGATCCCGGTTCAAGTCGCTGGTTCCCCATCTACAACAGCGGTGAAGCAGGTCTGCAGGTCTCTCTCTCTCTCTCTTCCCCACCCCTTTCAATTTTCTCTGTCCTATCAAATGAAAAGAAAAAAAAAAAAGCCAACAGAAGCAGTGGATTCATAGTGCAGGCACTGAGCCTCCAGTGACTGGAGGGCAAAAGAAAAAAAAAAAAAAGACAGACACTTGCAGACCACTTATTTCCCCCTGCAGATGGGGAGCAGGGGCTCAAACTCAGGTCCTTGTGCATGGTAATAATGTACACCACTGCCTGTCCCTTAATTCATTATTTTTTTCACGAGGATCCTTCATCCAGGAACCTAGTGACATCCAACTTTGTTTTTTTCCTGGTGAATTAAAAGGACATTTATGGGAGTCGGGCTGTAGCGCAGCGGGTTAAGCGCAGGTGGCGCAAAGCACAAGGACCGGCATAAGGATCCTGGTTCGAACCCCGGCTCCCCACCTGCAGGGGAGTCGCTTCATAGGCGGTGAAGCAGGTCTGCAGGTGTCTATCTTTCTCTCCTCCTCTCTGTCTTCCCCTCCTCTCTCCGTTTCTCTCTGTCCTGTCCAACAATGACGACAATAATAACTACAACAATAAAAAAATAAATAAAAATAAAAAAAATAAAAGGCCATTTATTGGGCTGGGCTGGGGAGATAGCATAATGGTTATGCAAAATGCCTTTCCTTTCTGAGGCAACAGAGGTCCCAGGTTCAATCCCCAGCTCCATCACGAGTCAGAGCTGAGCTGTACTTGCTGTCGTAGTACAAAGCACAAGGACCCGAGCAAGGATCCCAGTTTGAGCCCCCAGCTCCCCACTTGCAGGGGGTTTGCTTCACAAGTGGTGAAGCAGGTCTGCAGGTATCTATCTATCTCTCCCTCTCTATCTCTCCCTCCCCTCTCAGTTTCTCTCTCTCCTATTAAAAAAAAAAAAAGTCCACAGGAACACTGGATTAATAGTGCTGGCACCAATAACCCTGGAGGTGAAAAGTAAAGAAATAAAGAAAAAGAAAAATCGGGACGGGGGGGAGGGGGAGCTGGGCGGTGACGCAGCACATGGTGGGAAGTCCAACAACCAGCGCAAGGATCCTGGTTCGAGCCCCCGGCTCCCCACCTGCAGGGAGTCGCTTCACAGGCGGTGAAGCAAGTCTGCAGGTGTCTGTCTTTCTCTCCCCCTCTCTGTCTTCCCTTACTCTCTTGATTTTTCTCTGTCCTATCCAACAATACAGACAGCAATAACAACAACAATAACAACAACAACGGGCAGCAAAGGGAAAAATAGCCTCCAGGAGCAGTGCAGGCACCGAGCCCCAGCAATAACCTGGAGGAAAAAGTAAAGAAAAAAAGCCGTTTATTTAGAAAAGAATTGTGCACTCCTAGGGAGAGTGGGCAGGAAGCAGCCCCTCCCTTCAGATGGAAGGAATGAGACAGAGGCAGAAAGAGAGACAGAGACAGAGAGAGAGAGAGAGAGAAGTACAGAGAGACTGAGACCACAGCACTGAAGGTTCCTCCAAAGCAGTGGGGCCAGGCTTGAGCTTGGGTCATGTGCACGGCAAAGCAGCCACTATCCACGTGACTGTTTTGTCAGTCCTTGGTTCTGACTTATTTTTAAGGCATATGTAGCAGGTAATGAGAGGGAGAAGGGAAGCAAGCAAGAAGGAGACCGTCATTCTGGCACAGGTAATACCTGGGGTTGAACTCAGGACTACATGCTGGAGGGATCAAGGCTTTATCCACTGTGCTACTTCCTGGGCTGCAGGCATCCAATTTTTAAAAATAATAGGTGTGTTAAGATATATTTTACTTCTGTACCAATGTACTATTATTATTATTATTATTTTTAACCAAAGCACTGTACAACTCTGGCTTATGGTGGTGTTGAGTATTGAACCTGGGGCCTCAGAGCCTCAGGCATGAACATTTGTTGTATAATCACTATGCTATTTCCCTAGCTCCCTAATGCAACTTTTAAAAACATAAACTTCAGTGGCTGTTAGTATATTTACAGAGTTGTACAATTATCATCTCAATTTTTTGAGTTTTATTGTGAGACACTTCAACAATCTCTTTATGTGGACCAGAAATATAGCTCACCAGGTAGGTGACAGACAGAGAGAGAGAGAGAGGCGACAGACAGAGAGAGAGAGAGAGGACTCACAGTAGCAGAACTTCCTCTGGTGTTAAAGTGTCTCCCATCTAGTACCATGACTCCAGCCTAAAATGTGCACATGACAAGGCATGCGTCTTACCCAGTGAGTTATCTCTCTAGCCCCATCAACTGCTGTAATCTCTGTTTTCTCCTCACCGAAACAGGGCTAATCAGACTTTTTTTTTAATTTTTAAAATTTTTTACTAGAGGGAGTCGGGCGGTAGCACAGTGGGTTAAGCGCAGGTGGTGCAAAGCGCAAGGACCAGCGTAAAGATCCTGATTTGAGCCCCCGGCTCCCCACCTGCTGGGGAGTCGCTTCACAGGTGGTGAAGCAGGTCTGCAGGTGTCTTATCTTTCTCTCCCCTCTCTCTCTTCCCCTCCTCTCTCCATTTCTCTCTGTCCTATCTAACAATGACATCAGTAACAATAATAACTACAATAAAACAACAAGGGCAACAAAAGGAAATAAATATTTTTTTAAAAAGAACATTAGGAATACCCTAAATCTTCAATTGTAAAGATATCTCCTTTCTCCAAGAATTAGGTCTGAACAGAGTTCAGACTGACTAATACAGAGTTGGGAGGGGGTAAATCCCAACTAGAGATCTTGGCGCTTCTATAAGAAATTTAAATAACAGGCAGACATATAGAGATCCATAAATATGTACTTGGTGCCAGCTAAACCGCAGAGAAGATACTGAATTTGTGGTCCAGGGAAGTTAAATATTTGTGGTCAACTTAAAATTCAACATAAAGCTCTCATCTATAATGGAAACTTTCCAGAAATTGCATGGAGGGCATGCAAACTCCATAAACTCTCCAGTGCCTCTCATCTGCCTAAGCTGGCAGAGCCCATTCTCCTCTTTCACACTATGTAGCTGGCAGCTCTTTTTAGGGGAAAAGGGGCTCTGTGGTGCTCCAGTCACCAATCCAAGAAGCTCAGTGTTCAGGTCCTCCTCTCTGCTTTGTGGTACACACCTTCATGTCTGATCAAATGGCACTTTATCCAGAAACCTCTCCCCATCCATCATACTTTAAAAGTACAATGCGAGGGTCGGGCGGTGGTGCACCAGGCTAAGCACACGTAGTTTGAAGCACAGGACCAGCACTCTATCTCTTATCTAATAATAAATATATGAAAATGTTGTGGTCCGGGAGGTGGTGCATTGATAAAGTTTTGGACTCTCAAGCAGAGGTCCTGAGTTCGATCCCCATCAGCACATGTATCCGAGTTTTGTCTGGTTCTTTCTCTCTCCTCCTGTCTTTCTCATAAATAAATAAAATCTTTAAAAAAAAAAAAGGAAAAAGAAAAAAGAAATGTTTAGGGGGCTGGGTGGTAGGTGGTAGCATACCAGGTTATGCACACATAGTACAAAACACAAGGACCTACACAAGGATCCCAATTTGAGCCCCCGGCTCCTCATCTGTATGGGGGGGGGGGTCACTTCACAAGCAGTGGAGCAGGTCTGCAGGTGTCTGTCTTTCTCTCTCCCTCTCTGTCTGCCCCCACCCCATTTCTCTGTTCTGTCCAATAAAAATGGAAAAAATGGCCTCCAGAAGAAGCAGATTCATACTGCAGGCACTGAACCCCAGCGATCACCCTGGAGGCAAAACAAAAAAAAAAAAAGAATTACAATACTATGGCAGGGAGATGACTCAGCAGCTAAAGTATATATCTATCCAAGGTCCTGGAGTGGATTTCTGACACCTTGGGAATGCCATGGACAGGTAGTACCAAGGAGCCCACCATATAAGTGGAGCAGTGCTGTATTGTTGCATCCTCTTTCCTCTCTCTACTGTGTTTCTCTGTGTCCTTTGTGTGTCCCATCCGCGTCCCATTCCCCCACCCCCTAGCAGTAGCAACCTAGGAAGTGACAGGTGGCTAAAACACTGAACTGACAAGCATGAGGTCTTGAGTATGATCCCCAGCATTGCAAGTGCCAGAGTGATGTTCTGGTCCTCTCTTCTCTCTCTCTCATTAATAAATAGGCAAGATTAACACACACACACACACACACACACACACACAAGATTGGGCTAGCTCAAGTAGCATCATGTCTGCACGAGACCCTGTGTTCATAATAAATAACAATGCTGGGGAATCGGGCAGTAGTGCAGTGGGTTAAGTGCAGGTGGTACAAAGCGCAAGGACCGGCAGAAGGATCCTGCTCCAAGCCCCCGGCTCCCAACCTTCAGGAGAATCACTTCACAGATGATGAATCAGGTCTGTAGGTGTCTATCTTTCTCTCTCCTCTCTGTCTTCCCCTCCTCTCTCTATTTCTCCCTGTCTTATCCAACAACAACGACATCAATAACTACAACAATAAAACAACAAAAGTGAATAAATAAAAAATAAATATTAAAAGATAAAAAAGTAACAGTGCTCTCCACCACTCCATTACACTCTATCCCTCTTACCCTGATTTATTTTTGTTATTGTATGTTTCTCACTACTTGTCCTTTATTTATTTTGCTTGTTTCTCAGTCTCACAAGAATGTTAAGTTCACTAACAGCAGGGACATTGTTTCATTCACTGCACTATTCCTTGTGCTGTGAATAAGGCCTGCCACATGTAACAGGTGCTTAATAAATATTCATTGAATGAATTCAGTGGATTACATTTAAATTTTTCTGGAAGCACAGTCTAATGGGGAAAGCATTATGTCCTGCCCCCTTAAATAGAGTACTATTACACTGTAGAACTTCAGGCTGTGAGGTTAGCCTGAAACACATCAAATGTACACTTTCTGTTCTATTGTAGCTACATGTAGTCTCTAATAGGGAAACTGGCACTTGCAGATAGTACATCGCTTTAATATGTACAAAGTATTGATTATCATGACAAATAGGGTTACCAGGAGAAATGGAATTAACATAGTTTAATTTTCACAGTAAAAAAAAAGTCACTGTATCTCTGGTTTTCAAATTTGTTGAAGCCCCTCCAGATGTTGATTATTTCTGGCGAAGGAATTCTTGGCTGCATACAGATGAATCACATACATATACTTTATACATTCTTTTTTGATATGTAAATTTAGTTTCTGATGTCCAGCATTTTGTCATTTAAAACCCTCTGGTAAAGGGATCTCTTATTACCGACCACTTTCATACTTGTTGTGCTTGATAATGACTGATAGACTTCCCTAATGGACAGGATTTTTCTATTGTCTGCTTGTCTTTGCTCCCTTCGCTAGGTCTTTTAGTCCTCACACCACAGAGTAAAGAAAGCTATTGCAATAAACATGCTAGGGTGTCTGGATCTGGTCCAGGACTGTATTGTTGATCCTTAACATTTGATATAAAATGTGCTTCACAGGGACAGGGGAGATAGCATAAAGGTTATGCAAAAAGACTCTCATGCCTAAAGCTCTGAGGTCCCAAGTTCAGCTTCCAGTAATGCCGTAAACCAGAGCCGAGCCAGTGTTCTGAAGGAGGGGAGGGGAGGAAATGTGCTTCACAAATCCTGCTGCTTATTTCTATGATATGATGTTAATCTAAAAACAAAAAGTTGGGGCCAAGTGGGGGCATACCCAGTAGAGCTGAGTGTTATTTATAATGCACAAGGATCTAAATTTAAGCCACTAGTCTCCACCTGCAGGGGAGACACTTCACAAGCAGCACTGCAGGTGTTTCTCTTTCCTTCTCCCTGTGTCCCACTCTGTGCTCATGAAGCTGCAGTACTTCAGGTGTAGATCAGGAGCTTGAACCCAGTTCCGTGCTTACTGCAACAGGTATGTTCAACCACCACCTGATGGTGTACCACCACCTGGCCCCACCAGCCCTTCTTATACCTTTGAGGCTCTGTTCAGTTCACCAAACTGCTTAAAAATGAGAAAGACAAAAAACAAATAATGATACAACATGGCCTAGGAGGTAATTCAGCAAGTATCTTACAGGCATGAAGTTCTGAATTCATTTTCCTTCTGTATATGCTACAGCATTGCTCTAGCCTCTCTCATATTTTTTAAAAATTTTAATTAATATAAACAATTAGTCCCCCATTTGGGAAAAAAAACAATTTTAAATAAATGATGGAGCAGTGCTATGGTGTATTTCTGTCTTTCTCTTTTCTTACCTCCATACACACATGGAATCTTTTTTTCCTTTTTATTTATTCCCTTTTGTTGCCCTTGTTTTTTATTGTTGTTGTTATTGATGTTGTTATTGAATAGGACAGAGAGAGGAGGGGAAGACAGAGAGGGGGAGAGAAAGACACCTGCAGCCCTGCTTCACTTCTTGTGAACCGACTCCCCTGCAGGTGGGGAGCCGGTGGCTCAAACTGGGATCTTTACGCTAGTCCTTACACTTTGCGCCACGTGCACTTAATCTGCTGTGCTACCGCCTGACTCACCCCCCCCCTTTTTTTTAATCTTATGTGACTGTATGATACATAAACATTTGAAGAACATAATAGAAACTGGCAATAAGGCCAGGAAACAGAGGGTCTAGAAACCAGAAATAGGAAGTTGTTTTTTTTAACTCAGCCTGTTTGTTTTTTTAAGTGTGTGTGTGTGTGTGTGTGTGTGTGTGTGTGTGTGTGCGCGCGCGCGCGCGCGCGCGCGCGCATGGCGCATGCACGCGCGCTATTAGAAAAAGAATTGGCTGGGGAGGTAGCATAATGGTTCTGCAAAAGAATTCTGTGCCTGAGGCTCCAAGGTCCCAGGTTCAATCACTATCACCACCATCAACCAGAGCTGAGCAAGGCTCTGATAAACATGAATGAATGAATGAATGAATGAATGAATGAATGAATGAATGAATGAATGAATGAATGAAATGGAATAATATATAGTTTGGGGACCAGGTAGTGGTTCATCTGGTAGAGCATACATGTTACCTTGTGTGAGAACCCACCCAGATTCAAGCCTCCAGTCCCCACTTGCAAAGGAGAAGCTTCATTTCCTGAGCAGTGAAGCAGTGCTGCAGTGCTTTCCTTCCATCTCTCACTTGCTATCAGCTATATATATAATCTCTACCAGGAGCGGGGACGTTGTGCATACCCTGAGCCCCAACAATAACCCTGGCAAACAAAAATATTTCATTAAGGATAAAAACGGTAAGTGAAAATACCTAGATTTTTAAAATAAATGTTACCTTTAATGTATATGTTGTGTTTGATATCATGACCACAAAGGAATAAAACTTCTTTCAAATTCCCATTGAGTCGATACCAAATTCTCATATGTCTTCTCAAATGTTCCTGCAGTTTCTGTTGCCGATTTTGTTTTGTTTGTTTTACCTGGGCACTGGCTTGTGGTGCCAGGGATTGAAACTTGCACTTTGGAGTCTTAGGCATGAAAACATGTTCTCCGTAGTTTATATAGATTCCCTAAGATCCTCCACCATCTCCATTATGTACCCTTCCGAGTATTTCTATTATCTTGTAGCTTTGAATGTGGGAACCACTTAAAATTTGCCTTTTGGGGGAGTCAGGCGGTAGCGCAGCGGGTTAAGCGCAGGTGGCACAAAGTGCAAGGACTGGCTTAAGGATCTGGGTTTGAGCCCCTGGCTCCCCACCTGCAGGGGAGTCGCTTCACAGGCAGGTCTGCAGGTGAAGCAGGTCTGCAGGTATCTATCTTTCTCTCTCCCTCTCTGTCTTCCCCTCCTCTCCATTTTTCTCTGTCCTATCCAACAACTGCATCAATAACAACAACAATAAAACAAGGGCAACAAAAGGGAATAAATAAATAAATAAATAAATATTTTTAAAAATCTTTTTAAAAAAATGTCTTTTGGGCATAAAATTTAGGAATAACAAGATTCTTTTTTTTTTTTTTTGGCCACTGGGGTTCATTGCCTACACAGCTCCACTACTCCAGGTGACCTTTCTTTCTTTGTTTTTTAAAGAGAGATAACTTCTCTTTTCTTTAAATTTTTTATTATCTGTTTGTTTATTGGATAAAGACAGTCAGAAATCAAGAAGGAACGGGGAGATCGAGAGTGAAACAGAGAGATATCTGCAACCCTGCTTCACCACTCACAAAGCTTTCCCTCTGCAGGTGGGGACCAGGAGTTTGAACTTGAGTCCTTGTGTACTGTAACATGTGCACTCAAGCAGACGTGCCACCACCGGGCCCCTGGTGTCCTTTTTTTTTCTTTCTCTTTGATAGAGGTTGAAAAAAAGAGAGAAGAGACACTTGTAGCACTGCTTCAACACTTGAGAAGCTTCCCACCTGCAGATCTTCCTGCATAATACCATTTCACTTTTCCCAGTGAACTACCTGCTCCCCATCGCCCTTTAAAATATGGTGCAGGGGAATACACGTAGGGCCTCATGCATATAAAGTACCACTGGGTCCTTCAGGCCCATATTTTTATTTATTTTGGGAATGAGAGCTGTACAAAGAGCTGAGATAATGACAACACCACTCCATCATTAGTGAAGATTACCCAGTGTCATTCATGATGCTCTCATATGATGGTAGGGCTTAAATCCAGGATCTCATACACAGGAAGGCATTGTGCTCTGTGACTTGAGCTATCTCCCGTCTTCTATACCTATCATTTTATCCTAAAATTCTCTAGCAATAAAAATTCTCAAGTGAAGGTTGGTGAGTCCTTGAAGGATTCAACAAAACACCACTTTGAAGTTATCCTGGGCATTCAAGCACTTCCCCCCATACTGGTTTCCTCTCAGCATCACTCCTTACTGCTGTCCCACCTTACACTCAGTGCTAGCATATAGTCCCATGAACATGCCACCCACCTTCTCTCTTTCTTTCCCCATCCAACAGCTGCTCAGCTTTCTTTTTTTTCTCTACATCCTCACCCTCTTCCATTTCCAAGTGAAACGACTCTCACTGATGACTTGTGCTATCAGAGCTGTTTAAAAACACAGGACAGTGAACTGGAATGCAGAAAGAGCTGCCAAAGCCTGAGGCCACCCTTCCTAGGATGGCCCAAGACAGCTTTGCCATCGGTTCCCTGTAAGACTGAGAACAGTGAACAGAAAAGCTAACAGATTGGTGGACTGTTTCTTCAATACTAAGCCCTCTAGCAGCTAACAACTGTTGATAATTCTTATTAGATTTGCAAGTCAAAACCTGGTGCTGGATACATTGCATACTCCATTTTCCACAGAAGACAGAACATTTTGTAGTTGGCATTTCTCCTCCACTTTTTTACAGCTTGGAAACCCAACAGGAAATGGCAGTCCCATTAGTGTTTTGGATTGTGGTTTGAGTCTTTACTGAGCCTCTTCATGAACTCCTGGAGAGTTCTAGCTCCCTGCCCTTTCTGACCTGAAGGGCAATATTCCCAGCTGTCAGCACATCCTTGGGAAGAGAGTGAACTTCAGATGCCTATTAGAAACCCTGCAGATGAGAGAAGACCCAGAATTTCATTCTTTTTCCCTGTCAGCAAGGACATGAAAGTTTCCTGTCTGCCTTGTCATCGGCTCTGGAACACTTTTCTCCTGCATCCTTCCCCTGTACGCAGTGATCTGTGTGAGCTTCTGCCCTATTCATTATCCCAGCAATCTTTTTCCTTCTGTCATAATCAGATGGGTCTGGTTAGTTTTGCTTTTATGACAAGATGACCTTTTCCTCATCCTTGCAGTTATTCCTCAGGAACAGGAACTTAAAACCTGTCTGGTCATAGTCTCCTTCTTCCCTTCTTTCTCTTTTTCTCACTGTAGCCTGTGTAGATTCCTCTGAGGTCATCGAGGTCATTTGCCACTATATGAGTCTCTCCCTCAGTGAATATAGTTCTTAGGAGAGAGCCTCCATTCATTAAAAGAAAAATCATGATGGTAGCTTATCTGTTTAAATTCAGGCATAACAGGGCAGGGAACAATGACGTGTGTGGAGTGGTCTAGCCAGACAAAAGGAAGTTAACTCTCAGCTAAAGAGAGTCCACAATTGAAGATGCTTGACCTGGAAAGAACAGAGAAGTAAAGGGATGGGACAGCAACATGAATCCATTGCTCTGGTGTTGTTGTTGTTGTTATTATTATTATTATTATTTATTTGGGTAGGATAGAGAGAAATTGAGAAGGGAGGGAAGACAGAGAGGGAGAAAGACACCTTCAGACCTTCTTCACCTCTTGTGAAGCTGCTCCCCTCCAGGTGTGGGGGCTGGGGGTTTGAACCGGGATCCTTGTGTGTGTCCTTGCACTTCTTATAATATGGCTTAACCTGGTGCTCCAACGCCCAGCCCCCAAAAACCTCTCTAGGGACACTCATATGTTGTTCTTAACTTGATCATCTATAGGTTTAAATCCAGCAGTGACTAGTTTCCCGTTCATGCAGCTCTTTATACTGTGTTAAATGAAAGGAATCAGAGTAACTAGAACTCCTTTCCAGCAGGTACTCTGGAAAGTGTTTTAATTTTGAGGAGGAACCCATTCTTCTTCTTCAGTCTTAATGTAAATTCACCAAAACCATTAATTTTGTCCAGAGGCCATGCCTTTGGACCACTACTGGCAGGGGTAAGGGCAGAATCTTTTAGCCCCAGTGATAACCCTGGAGACAAAAGAAAAGAAAGGTTTTTTTTATATCAAAGTGGGGGTTTTTTTGTTTGTTTTTTTACCACAGTCTTGAAATCTGCATGTAGTACAAAGAGGAAAGCCCACTAAAGCATGGGACAAAAGAAATGACATCTCTCTCTTTTAGCAAGAAGGAATGTGAAGTAGGTCCTTACTCCAAAAATGTTATATATTCTCTTCAAATAGATCATTATCTTCCTGAGAGATCACAAAATGCAATGGGCTGATCACAGCATTTGGAGTAAGACAAATCTAGGTTCAAACTCCAGCTTTATCACTTACTAAATGTCTACTTCCTCTGAGCTTCAGTATTCTTCTTCCTCTTTCTGCCTCACAGTAAAATAGCTCCTTTTGGCGGTCTGACCCTGGCATCTCATATGCCAAAGTGATGCTCTGGTTCCCTCTTGTTCTCTCTCTCTCTGTGTCCCTGTCTCTCTCTGCCCCCACATTAGCAAATACATTTTTAATCCCATTTTTCTGTGATAATCAAATGAAATAATACATCTAGCCACCATTAAGTTACTATTTTATCCCCACCATCATTTTAATTAGTGATTTAATATCGATTTACAAAATTGTAAGACAAAGGTGGCGGTAGATAGCATAATGATTATGCAGAGACTATTATGCCTGAGGCTCCAAAGTCTCAGGTACAATCCCTACGTACTACCATCAGCCAGAACTGAACAGAGTTCTGGTAAAACAAAACAAAAGTTGTAAGACAATAGGGATATAATTCCATGTGGTTCCCACTACCAGAGTTCTGTGTCCCCATCCCCTCCACTGGAAACTGCAGTAATTCTCCCAATGTCACTGATACGGGCTGGTTCTATATGTATATATATTTCCCCAATTTTTCAATGGTCCTACCTCCACTTCCTTTCTAAGTCACCCCTACACCTATTACTACTTCTGGGTGTCTTTCCTTTTATCCTCTCCTCTCTCAGATAAGAAAAACAGTGCCAGGGGCTGGGTGGTGGCGCACCTGGTTGAGTGTACATGTTACAGGTGGAAGGAACCAGGTTCAAGCCCCCAGTCCCCACCTGTAGGGGGAAAGTTTCACAAGTGGTGAAGCAGGGCTACAGGTGTCTCTCTGTCTCTTTCCCTCTCTGTCATCCCCTTTCCTCTCAATTTCTAGCTGTCTCTATCTAATAAATAAAGATAATTTTTTAAAAAGTTGAAGAAAAAGAAAAACAGTGCCTGGCTTCCTCTTGTGTTTTCTAGATTTGTTTCCCTTTCATTGGTGGTATAAAAACAAGGTTCCTGTTGACAAACACTTCAGCTCCTGGTAGAATGGGGGTACAGAGCCCTCTGCTTTACTTCCCCTGTCATTTGCCCCTCTCCCTCACCATCATTTTCCTAGTGAAATGGGCTATTTCAGCCACCGAAAAACTAAGGCCAATAAAAACTGCCAGAGAAGTAAAATGCTTGCTGCTACCATGATCCTCCTGAATGGACTGCCTTCTTACATGCACTTGAGCTTTTGTGTCTAGAGTGTGTCTTGCCCCAAGTTTGTTCAGTTTTCTTTTTCACTTATGAGAGCTTCTTTCATACCCGGATGGTGATTCTCTTACAAGGCAAATCTGCTTCCTCTGTTCCCCGACAGAGGCACTGCTGGTGTACTGGTCTCCAGAGACCACTCTCTGCACCTTAGCTTCTCTTAAGGGGCCCTTCCTGGCTTTGGATCTGGTGAGAAGTTATCCACAGAGCTCACAGCTTTGGCTTATACCCTCAAAGTGGCCTGGAGGGAGTTACAGGGTGTCAAATATAACCATGGGAAAGAAACAGCTCACAAAAAGAGCATCATGCATGAGCCAGCAGTTCTCCACTGCCTGCTGGAGCAAACTCAATGAGGCTGCTGACAAGAGTCTTCAGAACACTAAACAGGTGATTAAAACATCAGTATAAGTCTTTCCAAGCCTCACAGAAAGCCAAAAACTTAGTTTGGACACCAACAGAAATTTTCCACTCTGGAGCTTTATAAACTGATCTGCTGTTTCTTCCTCTGCTCTGTAGCCAGAGGGAAGTTCTGTACTAATGATTCCATAAAACCCTCCAACTCTTCCTTGAGTGGCTTATCATATGAGAAGAACTTATACCACCTTTTTCCATCAGGAATTTATCGAGCCTCTCAGTGTTAGCACAGATTCTGAGTTTCCAAAAAGGCCAAACCTAGCTCTTACTACTGTCTCCTGAAACAATGCTTAGTTCTAGCATCAAGGTCAGTGGCAAGATTGTCTCTCCTCCTCTCCAAGATGACTGCTCAGTTCAGAACCTTTAAGAATGGAAAAAGATCCTTAGAATCATCTGTATTTTGCAAATAAAATCCAGTAATTTGCCCAAGATCACTCAGGTTAACAGAGTGTAAAATGTTCTTTCCTCCATATCCTACTTCCCTCTGACCTATGGCTTGTCAGCTGCCCAGAGGAAGAACACCAAGCTCAGGGGAGTTCAGTCCAAACAAAATCAGTAACAAAAGATTGCTCCCTTTTGAATTTCTGAGCTAGCTCGGTTTCTTTTTTTTCTCTCTCTCTCTGAACAGAAAGTCTCTCCAGCGATATACTCAGGATCCATGGCCTAGGAGGTAGTGCAGTGGATAAGGCATTGGACTCTCAAGCAGGAGGTCCTCAGTTCAATCCCCAGAATCCCATGTGCCAGAATTATGATTTGGTTCCCCCTCGCTCCCCCATCTCTCATGAATAAGTAACGCTTGGGAAAAATACTCCAGATCCATGAGAATTCTAGGAAGTTGAAAACATCAGATAAAAAGACGTATTTCATCTCTTTTACTTCACTAGTTACATGATCTTGAGTACCTTGATTTACTCATCTGTAAAAGCAAGATAATGGCAGTAATGTTGGTATGTGTAAAAGTATTTAGTTCTATGCCTGGCATACAGCAACTTTTTTTTTTTTTTTTTTTTGCCTCCAGGATTATTGCTGGGGCTCAGTGCCCACACCATGGATCTGCTGTTCCTGGTGGCCATCTTTTTATTTCCATTGTTGTTGATGTTGGATAGGACAGAGAGAAACTGAGAGAAGAGGGGAAGACAGAGAGGGGGAAAGAAAGACAGACACCTGCAGACCTGCTTTACCACTTGTGAAGTGACCCCCCTGCAGGTGGGAGCTATGGGCTCAGATTGGAATCCTTTCATGGTCCTTGTGCTTTACTCAGTGTGCTACCACCTGGCCCCCCGACAACCATTCACTCTGTTATCACTAGTTACCACAAGTGGACACAGCACGCCACAGGTTTCCTTATGCCCTGAACGGTCCACTTGTACTTTCCCAGGAAGCAGGTGGCAAGATCACTAGATTAGGAACTCATCTCATCTGACTTCAAATGTCATTTAACTTACTGGTATTTGTTTTCTTATCTCTATTATTTTTTTAAATATTTATTTTATTTATTTATTCCCTTTTGTTGCCCTTGTGGTTTTATTATTGTAGTTATTATTGTTGTTGTGATTGATGTCATCATTGTTAGGTAGGACAGAGAGAAATGGAGAGAGGAGGGGAAGACAGAGAGGGAAGAGAAAGATAAGACACCTGCAGACCTGCTTCACCGCCTGTGAAGCGACACCCCTGCAGGTGGGGAGCCAGGGGCTTGAACCGGGATCCTTATGCCAGTCCTTGAGCTTTGCGCCACCTGCACTTATCCAAATGTGATAAGCGACTGTTTCATTCGGTGCTGAGAATTTTCTGGATCCTAATAAAAGTGCTATGAAAAGCATGAGGTAGTATTCTTTCTTGTGCCTTAGCTAAAGAGAGCAGATTGAAATTGTGACCACCTTCATCTATTTTTTAAAGCTTTTGATTTTTTAAAATATTTATTTATTTATTCCCTTTTGTTGCCCTTGTTTTATTGTTGTAGTTATTATTATTGTCATCATTGTTGGATAGGACAGAAAGAAATGGAGAGAGATGGGGAAGACAGAGGGGGAAAGAAAGACAAGACACCTGCAGACCTGCTTCACCGTCTGTGGAGTGATTCCCCTGCAGGTGGGGAGCCAGGGGCTCAAACCAGGATCCTCACGCCAATCCTTGCACTTTATGCCACGTGCACTTTGCTCCACATGCACTTAACCCGCTGCGCTACCGCCCGACTCCCAAAGCTATTTATTTTTAATCGCAGACCAGAGTCTAGCACATGAACAATTAGACTGCTCCTAACCACTTTTTCATTCACATAGAGAGAGGGAGATAAAAGAAGAAGCATTAGAGCTTCTTCTAGTACCACAGTGACTAACTTGTGGTACCAAGGTTCAAACCTGGACCATATGCATGGCGAGGCATACCCACTAACTGGTGAGCTATCTTTCTAGCCCATGTCTTTTAAGCACTCTCAAATCTCAATGTTCATAAGTTTCTAAATTTTTTTAAGTGTACATTCCAAGTTTGGAAATGCTGATTCCTATGGTCCAAAGTGGAGTTTGGGAATCTGTATTGGGGGGGGGGAGGGTGTCAAACTCAAGGCCTGATGCATGTGATTCTCTTCTGAGCTACATCCCGGGCACCCAGGGATCTGCATTTAACACCCTCATTTTAATCTGATGTAAGGACTTTAAAAGATGTTTTTTAGTGTTCAGAGATAGCAAAAGAGAACTCATTATCTGAGCTGTTTCTATGTACTTTACTCATACCTTCTCTCAAGCTGTTGGTGAATTTTAGTTAGCTTTAACCAGCAAAACGTTATCTCTTCTTCAGCTTTAAAGTATGGACCTCATTTGAGAGTCAGGTTGCCAGATGTAGGACCAGAAAACACCAACTTTAAAGTGGTTTTATACCTCGGTTCCAATCTCAGAGGAATTCCTATATGTCATGTATCTTTTTTAATATGCTGTGATTCTCAAGATATGAATGTAATTTTTTTTCCAGAGCATGACATCAGTGCTTTGAAGAGCCTAAGTCTTACCTCTTGTTGAGGTGTGCTGTACCTGGCCCTGGGGCAACAGCCTTCAGTTAAGACAAGGCAAGACGTGCTCAGAGCTTGGCTTCTTGTGGTATCTGATTTCAAACTAGAAACCCTGTCAGTTGCCTGTCAAAAGAGAGCACCTGTCCCTTACTGAGCCCAAATGACCGTGGGGAGCACCACCTAAAGCAGAGAGTAGCATCTCTGAGTCTTCCAGAGCCTGTGTTGCTCAACACAAGAAATTTGATTGCTGTAGTGACTGGCAACCCTTCACCATGGTCATATTGTCTTCTGAATCGTCCTAATTGTGACTGGCATGTGCCTCCCATAGTCAGTCACCTGTGTTGTCCAAGTACTCATGATATCGTTGTTGTTGTTGTTGTTGTTATTGCTATCATTGTTGGATAAGACAGAGAGAAATTGAGAGAAGCGGGGAAGACAGAGAGGGGTAGAGAAAGAGAGACACCTGCAGACCTGCTTCACTGCTTGTGAGGCAACCCCTCCTGCAGGTGGGGAACCGGAGGCTGGAACTGGAATCTTTATGCTGGTCCTTGCATTTTGTGCCACGTGCGCTTAACCCACTGCACTGCCACCCAGCCCCCCCCCATGGTATATTTTATATGCTGTGTGTACATTTTCCTTTCTTCCTTCCTCCTTTTCTTTCTTTTCAATCTAATGTCAGAAATCAAACAGGATCTTGTGCATATTACCACTAAATCATCTTTCTGACCCAACTCTGTTTTATTCTGTTTTTTAAAATAGAAGAAAAGAGATAGCAAAGCACTGATCCACCATCCAAGAAGCTCCACTTGTTGCTCTCGTGTCATGCCAGGGATCAAAACCCAGAGCCGGGGAGTCGGGCTGTAGCGCAGCGGGTTAAGCGCAGGTGGCGCAAAGCACAAGGACCGGCATAAGGATCCCGGTTCGAACCCCAGCTCCCCACCTGCAGGGGAGTCGCTTCATAGGCGGTGAAGCAGGTCTGCAGGTGTCTATCTTTCTCTCCCCCTCTCTGTCTTCCCCTCCTCTCTCCATTTCTCTCTGTCCTATCCAACAACAACAACAATAACTACAACAATAAAACAACAAGGGCAACAAAAGGGAATAAATAAATAAAATAAATATTTAAAAAAAAATAAAAGATTTATTAAAAAAAATAAATAAACCCAGAGCCTCAGATGAGACAGTGCTGTATCACTGAGTCGATTCCTTCCTCTAGATTTTTCTCTAGCCGCACACGTGTGTGCACACACGGGGAACCTCAGTGAAAGAATGTTGTAAACAGGGATAATTAATGAGGTGCACTTGGTAAGGAAGTTATTAATTAGCCACAGTGTGAAAACAGTTTTGAGATTTGTTGATTAAAAGCTCACAATGTGGGCCAGGTAAGTGGCTCAGCAGTAGATCATATGCCTTACATGTGTGAGGTCCTGGGTTTGATCCCCAGCACTACATTAACAAAAGGAAGGAGGGTGCGCCTCCCTCTACCTACACACACACACATGCGCGCGCACACACACACGTATGTATGTATGTATGTATATGCTTCCTTTTCTTCCACCAAGCTTATCACTGGGGTTCTTTGCTACATGATTCCTCCATTCCTGGCACATTCTTCCCCCCCCCCCCGCAAAGGGAGAGACAGAGAAAAGTAGAGACACTATAGCACCGCTCATGAAGCTCCTTCCATATAGGTATTTCCATGTGGTGCCTCGGGGCTTGAACTCAGTTCCTTATGCATGATCAAGTATGGACTCTTAATCAGGAGAGCCATCTTTCTGGCCCCCCTGTATTATGTTTTTAAAGCTCCCACTCCTGCAAGGCGGTTAACAACAAATACATACTGTTGGGACTATTCATATGGTTGAAGTGCCCAAGGAGATGTTTCACTCTGTCCTCTACTGCCACATCACACATGGGCACTCACTCTGAGACCTGCATTTCCTAGTGGAAGAGTAAGCAGGATATTGAGGAGACAGTTGAAGGAAGTGGAACTGTTTAGCCTGAAGAAGGTATAACACAGCAGACTTCAAATAATTTCAGGCCAGTAAGGTAGTAGCAGAATTTAGAGTTTCTCATGTGGCCCTAGAGAACAGAATTAGAAGTACTGAGAGGCACATTTGATCTTAAAAGAAATAGACATATCTGTTTTTCTTATTTTTATTTTTATTTATTTATTTATTTTTGCCTCCAGGGTTATTGCTGGGGCTTGGTGCCTGCACCACAAATCCACTGCTCCTGGAGGATATTTTTTTCCCTTTTGTTGCCCTTGTTCTTTTATCATTGTTGTTATCGTTATTGCTCATTGTTGTTGGACAGGACAGAGAGAAATGGAGAGAGGAGGGGAAGACAGAGGGGGAGAGAAAGATAGACACCCGCAGACCTGCTTCACCACTTGTGAAACGACCCCCTGCAGGTGGGGAGCCGGGACCCTTACGCAGTCCTTGCGCCAGACATGTATTTTCATGCTTGAAGTTTCGGTTCTGTTGATGGCATGAGCATGTGCCAGAGTAGTGCTCAGGTCTCTCTCTCTCTCTGATAGGAACCATTCTCTCATATATAATAAGTGAAATATTTTTAAATATTATTCCCTTTTGTTGCCCTTGTTTTATTATTGTGGTTATTATTGATGCCATTTTTGTTGGATAGGACAGAGACAAATGGAGAGAAGAGGGGAAGACACGGAGGGGGAAAGAAAGACAGACACCTGCAGACCTGCTTTACTGCTTGTGAAGAGACTCCCCTGCAGGTAGGGATCCAGGGGCTCGAACCAGGACCCTTATGCCAGTCCTTGCGCTTTGTGCCACCTGTGCTTAACCTGCTGTGCTACCACCCGACTCCCGGGTAAAATACTTTTATATACATCTTTTTTTTTAATATTTATTTATTACCTTTTGTTGCCCTTGTTGTTGTTGTTGTAGTTATTGTTGTTATTGATGTCTTTGTTGGATAGGACAGAGAAATGGAGAGAGATGGGAAAAACAGCGAGGAGAGAAAGATAAAAACCTGCAGACCCGCTTCACCACTTGTGAAGTGACTCCCCTGAAGGTGGGGAGCCAGGGGCTCAAACGGATCCTTATGCTGGTCCTTGTGCTTTGCGCCACCTGCGCTTAACCCACTGCACTACCGCCCAACTCCCTGCTCTTTCTGTTTTATTGCTGTAGCTGTTGTTGTTGTTATTGATGTTGTTGTTGTTGGATAGGACAGAGAGAAATGGAGAAGGGGATACAGACGGGGAGAAAAAGATAGACACCTGCAGACCTGCTTCACCTCTTGTGAAGTGACTCCCCTGCAAGTGGGGAGCTGGGGGCTCAAACCAGGATCCTTAATGCCGGTTCTTGTGCTTTGTACCGCCTGCGTTTAACCAGTTGTGCTACCACCCGACTCGCTTAAATACATCTTTTAAAAAAGTAAAGATGAGGGGAGTTGGGCGGTAGCACAGTGGGTTAAGTGCAGGCGGTGCAAAGCACAAGGATCCCGGTTCAAGCCCCCAGCTCCCCACCTGCAGGGGAGTCACTTCACAAGTGGTGAAGCAGGTCTGCAGGTGTCTATCTTTCTCTCCCCCTGTCTTCCTCTCCTCTCTCCATTTCTCTCTGTCCTATCCAACAACAACGACATCAACAACAATAATAATAACTACAACAACAAGGGCAACAAAAGGGAATAAATAAATATTTTTTAAAAAAAGTAAAGATGAGGAGTAGGGCTATAGCATAATGGTTATGCAAAGAGACTCTCATGCCTGAGGTTCTCAAGTCCCAGGTTCAATTCCCCACACCGCCATAAGCCAGAGCTGAACAGTGCTCTGGTTAAAAAAAAAAAAGTAAAGATGAGGGGCCAGAGGCGACACACCTGGTTAAACCATATTACCAAGCACAAGGATTGTCGTTCGAGTACCTGATCCCCACCTGCAGGGGTGATAATTCTCTCCGTCTCTCTTATTTCCCCCTCCTCTCTCAATTTTTCTCTGTCCTGTCTTATAAAAATTAGAAAGGGGGGGAGTCGGGCGGTAGCACAGCAGGTTAAACACAAGTGGCGCAAAGCGCAAGGACTGGCATAAGGAGTCCAGTTCGAGCTTCTTTCTCTCCCCTCTCTGCCTTCCCCCACTCTCTCCATTTCTCTCTGTCCTATCCAACAACAACAATAATAACTACAGCAATAAAAACAATGGCAACAAAATGGGATAAATAAATAAATACTAAAAAAAAACTTTTAAAAATAGAAAGGGGAAAAATTAAAGGAGAAAAAATTAACTGCAGGGAGCAGTGGATTCATAGCCAGCACCAGCCACAACAATAGCCCTGGTGGCAAAAACAGACAGACGCAGGGGGCAGGCGATAGCGCAGTGGGTTAGGCGCACATGGCACAAAGCTCACAGACTGGCATAGGATCCCAGTTTGAGCCCCGGGTTTCCCCACCTACAGGGGGTTTGCTTCATAAGCGGTGAAGCAGGTCAGCAGGTGTCTTTCTCTCCCCTTCTCTGTCTTACCCATCTCTCTTGATTTCTCTCTGTCCTATCCAACACAATGACAGCAGTAACAACAATAATAATAACAACAACAATGATAAACAAAAAGGACAACAAGAGCAACAAAAGGGGAAAAATAGCTTCCAAGAGCAGCGGATTCATAGTGCAGGCACCGAGCCCCAGAGATAAATCATGGACACAAAACAATCAATCAATCAAAAATAACCCAGACAGACAAACATATATATTTGCCTCCAGGATTATTGCTGGGGTTCAGTGCCTGCACTACGAATCCACTGCTCCTGGCAGTCATCCCCATCCCCACTTTTTTTTTTTATTATTGTTGTTGGATAGGGGGCAGAGAGAAATTGAGAAAGGTAGGGAAGACACAGAAGGGGAGAGAAAGATAGACACCTGCAGACCTGCTTTACTGATTGTGAAGTGACCTAGGATCCTTCTGCTGCTCCTTGCACTTAGCACCATGTGTACTTAACCCCATGCACCACAGCCCAGCCCCCACAAACATATGCGGTAGCGCAGCAGGTTAAACGCACATGGCACAAAGCGCAAGGACCCGCAGAAGGATCCCAGTTCGAGCCTCCCCCTCCCCACCTGGAGGGGAGTCGCTTCACAGGTGGTGAAGCAGGTCTGCAGGTGTCTATCTTTCTCTTCCTTTCTCTGTCTTCCCCTCCTCTCTCCATTTCTTTCTGTTCTATCCAACAACGACGACATCATCAACAACAACAATAATAACTACAACAGCAATAAAAAAGACAACAAGGGCAACAAAAGGGAAAATAAACAAAAATGTTTTTAAAAGTCGACTATAAGAAACTGAAAATGAAAAAGGAAGATAAAGAAGTAATGTCACTATATGTTTACGAAATAACCAGCAAAGTCTCAAGAGAAAACAAGGCTGGGGAGACAGCATAATGGTCGTGCAAAAAGACTGAGTCTCCGAAGTCCCAGATTCCATCCCCAGCACCACTATAAGCAGGAGCTGAGGAATGCTGTAGTCTTTTATTCTGTCTTTATCTTTTCCTCTGTATCTCTCTCGTTAAAATAAAATTCATAAAATATAAAAACGAAAGAAAGGGGACAAATGGCATGTAAGGTTGCTTAGAATCTGGAGTTGAGGATTTGGAGAACATAAGTAACAGAAGTAGTGACATGCAGTAGGGAGGAACAAGTCATGGAATGCATGGAGACTGCAGCTTCAGTTTGTAGAAAGGCTGAACCAAGAGAGCTCTGTCTCTTCACTGCCTCAGGACCGGTCGGCCCAAAAGGGAGAAAGTAAGAGTAGGTCAGGACTCTTGGAGCTTTTCTTCTCCCTTGGGCTACCTTTTCCTACTTCCTTGAAGAAAGTGAAATGAGGGGCCGGGTGGTGGTGCATCTGGTTGAGCACACATGTTACAATGCACAAGGACCCAGGTTCGAGCCCCCGGTCCCCACCTGCAGGGGGAAAGCTTCACCAGCTGTAAAGCAGTGTTGTAGGTGTCTCTCTGTCTCACCCTCTCTATCACCCCCTCCCCTCTCGATTTCTGGCTGTCTTTATCCAATAAATAAAGATTTTTTTTTAAATGAGGCTTTTGTCATTTGGAGTGCTGTAGCTGTGAAGGGTGGGAGGTGATTTATTTCTCTCTTGAGGCAGAGAGGCTCTTTGATGTAGCTGACCTGAGTGATACCATTAGTCTTACTCTCCTACCCCCCAGTGGCATGGGGACTTTACTTGATTCTCTACTAGGTCCTCTGGGTCTAGAACAATGCCTAGGGCACATAGTAGGTACTTAGTAACTATGTTTTAAATTGAATATTGAATGAATATGTTAAATACTGCAGATATTTCCAAAAAGGCACTGTCCTCACACATACACACACTCACACCAAAAAACAATAATAATAATAAATAGGAACAAATTTTGGTGAAGGAACCTGAACACAACCTATGGCAGGGTGGTCACCTGGTCCTGGTAGTCTAAAAGAATAAAAATATGGGCTCAGTGTTCCTGGCCCAGCTCTAACTGGCAGTGTGAAACAGACTACATGTGGATATTTGCAAACTGAGACAGACATAAGGCCTTTTATCCCCAGGGGCTGAGCTTGTAGCCTCCCCTGCTGGTTCAGTAAGTGAGGGCCCAGCGCCTGTGTTCCAGGTTTCAGACCAGCTGCAGTCAGCCAGACCTGCAAAGCTTGTGTTGGCAGTGCCAGTCTTCACCCCTAGCTCTTGCCAATCTAAGTGGCTGCTCTCAGAGCACTCTGAAAGGCAAACAGATTGGACTACAGCCTGCGATGCATGTACTGCTAAGAATGCACTTCGCTCAACAGCCAGAGCTTAGAACTTTAGAAGAGAATTGTTGTTTTGTTTTGTTTTGTTTTCATGAGGTGATAATTCAAGAAAAGAGCAGGCTGTACTTTGCCCAGGAAAAGCCCAGACTCTTATTTGACTGTGTTCAAAATGTACAATGTCAGGAAATTCAGGTGGGTAGAAAATGCCACATGGGGGATTCGTTCATCATTTCTCTTGCATTGAGAAACATGCAGCAAGGATCCAGCTGTGTCATGTTTAGGGAAGATACAGTTATCAGAAGCAAAGCTACTGCCCACACCCCACGAGAGAGGGACCAGATGCACAATTGTGCCTGCTATTTACTAGCAGAGTTACTTCTGATGTATTAGTAGCATGCGTGCCCTAAAGCCCAGATCCTTAAAGTCTTTCTAGTGTCCTATAAAAAAGTGTCCTAGTCTGTATGCCTATGGTTAGTTTCAGGAGGGGCCGAGTGGTGGCACACCTGGTTGAGCGCACATGTTGCAATGCCCAAGGACCCAGGTTCGAGCCCCTGGTCCCCACCTGCAAGGGGAAAGCTTTGCGAGTGGTAAAGCAGGGTTGCAGGTGTCTTTCTGTCTTTTCCCTCTCTGTCTTCCCCTTCCTCTCAATTTCTGACAGTCTCTATCCAATAAATAAATACAGATAATAAAAAATATTTTTTAAAAAATAGCACACATGTTGGTTAGTTTCAGGAATCCTTTTGGGAAATTTTGGAAGAGGGACAGCTAGAGAAAGGTTGGGTCTTCCCTCTACTAAGTTAGGTCTTGATTGATTGGTTTGGTTTTTAAAGATTTATTTATTTAGAATAGAGAACCAGAGCATCACTCTGGTATATGTGATGCCAGAAACCATACTCAAGACCTCATACTTGGGAGTCCAAAGCTCTAGCCACTGGAGCCACTGTCCAGGAGACAAGTAAAATATTTTAGCAGTTTTTCTCAGCCACAATCTGTGTGCCCACCCCACAGCTTCAATCTTTGCCTTTGAGGTTGACTTCCACATGTCTCAGCAAGGTTTGACAGGCTTCCCTTGCACCTCTCAGCAAAGATGTAAAAAACCAAATCACTTATTAATTATTGGTCCTGTGCACCTTGTTAAATGTTTGACATGGAGTATATCTTTTAAACTTCACAAACACTTGCACAAACAGACTAAGAGATATTAAGTAATTCATCTTAAGGACACACAGCTAGGAAATGGTAGTTAATACTTAAATTCGGGTCTCTACAACTATTGAAGCCCAATCTCAATCAGTCAACCCCTTGTTGGCTTTTTCCCAGAATGGACACATTTCTTCTACTGTGCTTAGCCACCTCACTGCCATTGTATGCTCCACTCCATCCTCTCTTCTCCTGTGCCTCCAGTGTGAACATAATCTCTCTCAGTATCCAAGTACCTGTATACTTGGAATCTTCAGTAAAACTATTAGAGCAGCCCCTTCCCATACCTCTGCACTCCCTGCCAGGTCTTCCCAAATAACCATTAGTCAGTTCCCACTTACCACTCTCCAGGAGACTTAGAACAGCACACACACCCTCCTACATAAACACCCACCCAGGCATGCACACACAGTGGGTATGGGTGGGACAAGCGTGTTTCCATGCTGCCATGAGCAAGCATCTGTACCTTTCTGGCTGATCAGTAATGACCCACACAGTCACATTGCTTCCACCAAGAATCAAACACCTGGCCAGTAAGGTTAGCATTTCATCTTGTGACCCTATGTCCCCTTAACTAGCCTAGGCCAACCCTGAACCTAAGAGAGGATAGATCTAGACACTGGGCTCAAAAGTTACTGAGAGAGAGAGATATGTTTAGTTGTCTTGCTTAGACAACTGTGGTAAGGCAGACAACATAATGGTTATCCAAAAGACTTATTTCTGAGGCAGTAAGGCTCCAGGTTCAGTCCCCAGAACCACCTTAAGCCAGCACACAACAGTGCTCTGGTCTCTCTGTATCGTGTATCTATCTCTACCTCTCCCCATCTCTCTCTGTTAATGTAAAATAAAAAAAGAAAAGAAAAAGATATAGAAGCCAGACCTTCCACCTTCTGCACCCCATAAAGAATTTTGGTCCATACTCCCAGAGAGGGATAAAGAATAGGGAAGCTTCCAGTGGAGGGGAAGGGACATGGAACTCTGATGTTAGGAACTGTGTGGAATTGTACCCCTGTTATCTTACAATCTTGTTAATCATTATTAAATCACCAATACAAAACTATAAATATAAAAATTTCAAAAGAGTAGTCCGGGAGGTGGCGCAGTGGCTAAGGGACTAGACTCTCAAGCATGAGGTCCTGAGTTCAATCCCCGGCAGCACATGTACCAGAGTAATGTCTGGTTTTTTCTCTCTCCTATCATTTCTCATGAATAAATAAATAAAATCTTTTTTAAAAAAAATTAAAAGAAAGAAATGAGGTCCTAGGTGGCTCAGCAGTAAAGCCTTGCATATATATGGAGTGGAGTGAAGCTTAGCATGAATTTCTTACTCTTAAATTGGGCCAGGGAAGTGACTTACCATAGAGGACATGTGTGAGACCCTGAGGTCAGTCTCAGAAGTGGTCCGGCAATGAGGAGCTGGGCCTCCTTGATTTGCCCATCTCCCAAATACTGCCACTAATGGCTGTGATGATTTGTAGTGATAGTTTGTTGCAGTCAGTGTCAGGGAAGAAGTTGGGAGAAGGGGCACAGCAACGTCAGGGAGCTGTAGAATAACAATTTAAAAAAAAAGAGGAAGGGAGTCGGGCAGTAGCACAGTGGGTTAAGCGCACATGGCGCAAAGCGGCGAGGACTGGCTCTTAGATCGAGCCTCTGGCTCCCCACCTGCAGGGGAGTCACTTCACAAGCAGTGAAGCTAGTCTACAGGTGTCTCTGTCTTTCTCTCCCTCTCTCTGTCTTCCCCTCCTCTCTCCATTTCTCTCTGTCCTATCCAACAACAACATCAGTAATAATAACTACAACAATAAAACAAGGGCAACAAAAGGAAATAAATAAATATTAAAAAAAAAAAAGGAAGTGAGATTCCTACTTCAGAGATAGGGAAAGATTGAGTTGCTCCCTTGAACAGTGTGCTCAGGACTTGTCAGGATCCTCACTGGAGCATCCTGTGCTTTTTTCCCCCTTCTGTCCTCCATGTCATCCAGCACCCACACAGGCAATCTTCCTCTACCCCTCACCACCAGCCATGACCTCCAGTTTGCATTAATTCAGGTAGACCTACATTCATCCAACCTACATTCCTGCCACTCTCCACCTACTCTCTAGTGATTGTGCATCTTTGTGGCTGGTTTCCCTCCTGCCTTTGGAGTCTGCTCCCTGCTTGGAATCCCCTCCCCCTAGGAATGTGAATAAACCATTTCCTCTGTCCTCCCAGCAACAGAGGATTCCCTGTGTCTGAACTTTCATTGGCAGACCGCTTCTCAGACTGACCCACCCTTGGCCACTGCCGAATTGTCCTACCCACCCTTCAGTCTCCTATGAGAGCGAGTCGTGAATAGCTAGAGGTTCTCAGTTTGTGAAAACACTCTAGTCCGAGTTGAGTTTCTTGTAGCTAATCCTGTAGACTTGGCACATTAAAGATGATAATTAACCCATTGCTAATTGACCTCAGAAGCCAGCCAAGCAGCCAGTATTTTACCAGCCTTGGTGGTGGATTTGTAGGCTATTTTAAGGTTTTTTAATAATCTCAGCAAGACTTCACTTTCCTTTCTGCATCCTATTTGCTCTAAGAACATTCTGTAAAATTAACAAGCTATAAAGTTTGATTGGAGGTTTCAACAAATGTGAGAATAATTGGCTCCATTTAAAGAAACAAGAAAAACAACCTGTAAACTTGAGTTTGTAGGGGGAAGCCCATGTGATTTTCTTCTTTGGCCAGAGGAGCAGTAGCAAGCAGAACTTTCTAGCACCAGAAAAAAATAGAACTAGACTATAATATAAATTTAAATTCTGATTCCTTCAAACCAATTTTCAGAAAAAATTAATTTTGCAAAATCTAATCAAACCCTGTAATGTTTGTGCCTTCCAAGAGCCCTATTTGGTTAAAACAGGATTCCAAATAAGATAGGGCAGGTCTGTCATCCAGAAGCCCAGCTTCAGCTCTCTGACTCCTGCTGCTCCCCTCCCCACAGCTGCTCTGAGGTGTTAAGTCTCACCACTGGAGTACATCAGTTTGCGGTACCTGGTGTTCAGTTCCTTTTCTCTTCTCACACTCCCCCACCTTCCAGAGAACAGCTTAGATCTCTTTTTCTGTTCCTTCCTGGGCAACTTTGCCCAGGCAAAGCTTGACCCCTATTGAGTGACTGGAGAGTCACCAGTTTTATGAGAACATCATTCTTTGTTCATCCACCGTCCTCCCTAAAATATTCCAGACCTGTAGTCCAGGCTGTTTTTCTTTTCTCTAAACTAGAATTTTCTTCCTACTCAGGACCTAACCTTCTGCTTTTAACTTCAGCCTCTACTTATCCCCATGTATATATTACATTATCTCTCTCTAAGGAACTGAGCCTGAGACACAACAGCCTCTGATATCAGCTTGCCACATCTTACTTTCAGTTTTCCTTTCTGCTTGGTTATTTGCGTGTGGACCTGATCCGGCTGATAGCTGGAGTCCTGAAGCTAGAGGTTTCAGTTCCCACTGATGGGGCAAGCTACCTCAAATGTTCTTCAGGGGAAGGGAAAGGGGTTTTCTTTGACTGCCTTTCTTACAGCTCTTCCATGACCTCAGGTCCCCATTTTCTTTTCAAAGCTGATTATACTGGGTTGTTGGAAAAGTATGATGTATTTTTTTGTGTTTTTCTATGTAAATATATGTCATGACTTTTCCAATAACCCAATATAATTTGTGTGGACTATTTTACTCCTTAACTTTGAAATTCTAGATGATCTCCTATGCAGGGAGCCTCTAGAAGGGCTGTAACTTCACTGAGAAGTTGTTGGGTCCCCAGTTCCTCAATCTAGCCCAGCCTGGCATCAGTCCAGGGCAGGGCCTCTTCTGCCCAGATCTTTCTCCTCTAAAGAATCTAGGGTTTACCTAAGCTGCAATGAAAATACCACTTGCATCTCTGCTTTTCAGGATCCAGAATGAGGGGGTGTAGCAATGGGGGAAGAACATGTGAACTGGGCTGTGGTGGGGATGAGATTATGCCATAACTTCATCTGAACTCCTTCTTCCATGGACCCCTCTCCTGCCAGGAACTGCTTCTCAGCCAACAGTCATTTTGGAGTTGATATTTGTGAATGGTTTAAAGGGCTTCTCCAGTCATGATGTCCCTTATTAGCCATACTTAAAACTTTTTTTTTTTTTTCTCCAACTCAAATGCTGGATACTTTGCCTAGGAGAATATTTCCATCAGTCTCCTATGGAAACTCCAAGATCAAGAGAACTATGGTTCTCACCTGGCTAGAGCTTTAGCAGACACGCCAGTGGACTGAAGACGAGTTTCTCTGTACCCCTGGACAAGTCCTAGACTTTCTGCCTCTCAATTCCCTAAACAGGTAGAATCTTTTTAGTCTTTTTAGCACCAACTCAGACCCCCACTGAATTAAAGCCCCAAGGAAGCCAGATTACTTCTAAACAGGGTGAAAATAGAAACTGGCAGGGCTTTTGTGTGTAAAGGACAGTTTCCATTGATCCTCTAAGGATGTGCCCCAGGCAGGCTCAGGATGTCTGTATCCTTGGGTCCCCCGCTGTGCCCTGGAAATCCCCATCTACAGGAGTCCCACGTCCACAGATGTGGCCTTTCTCCCTCTTGGCCAGGCATCACACCTTCTTCCTGAGTCATTTATCGTGCCATCCTACCCACGCTCTATCCACACAGTTCTATCCACACAGTTCTGCCTATCAGTGCACACACCCATGAATACACTCCTTTTCTGGGCAGATTTCTGCTGTGTATTCAGCAGGAGTGCCAACATACCTCTCACTGTCCAATGATGCCAAGAAACACGGCAAGTTTTTTTTTTGTTTGTTTGTTTGTTTCCTTTCTATTCTTCTCTCACTCCTTAACCCCTATCTCTGCTTCATTCAGTGGCAGTAGCCTCACACCAGAAAGGAAAGTCCTGGACTCATTACATAATTCTCCATAGTTCAAGCAGTAGCTGGGGCATAAGGTCAGAGGTCATAGTGGGGTCAGGTGGCTGACACACACTGTAACGACAAGGTGGTTAAAATTAGACCACAGAGAGGAAACTGGCAGTCTTGTGGAAATGCAGAAGTTTCCTCTGCAAGTGAGAGGCTGGGGATGCAGGGAGGCCACTGTGCGTGCTGCTTGCCAGGCTATTACTCATTTCAACTCTGTTCTTTAATGCCTTTTCGCCCCTGCTTCTGTATTTCTAACCTTCCTCATCACATGTTTCAATGCACGCTATGGAACCCCGAATTACCTGCCCTGGCTCAAGGAAATCCTCCTTCCTTCTGATTCAGGGAGGTTAAGCCCAGGTCTGGGCACCCTGTGCTCATCATGGCTATCTTAAGTCTTTTCGGAGTTGCTTAGTACCTGTTACGTCAACCTCAGGTGTAGATAGTTGAGGTCCAAGACTATAATTTACCAAGATAGCAAGCAGGAACCAACTCCTAAGCTGGTAAAAACAGTTTTGCTGGCATCTGGGAGAGGCGGCAGCGGATGGAGTCATGGAGCACACAGTTGACGGGTGTGTGGTGTGCTTTCCCTGACCAACCACCTGACAGAGTGGTGCTATTCATTCCATCTGCTCCCTGTGGTGCTAAGTCAAGCATCTCTGTGCCTCCTTGTCCTTACTGTCAGTCTTCTGTGTTTCCCACTTGTTTTTAGAGTCCTCTGAAGTATGAAAAGTGTGAGGTGTAATCTTAGTCATTACTGAAGTTAACTGTCCAGATGAAAGAGAGAATGTATATGCCTGTGAAACAATGAGCAAAAAAGACAATCTCTGCTGTTAGTACACATACCTAGAAGTTTCTTTCACATTATGGAATGAAGATGCATCCAAGGATGGAAGTACTCGCTGTGGGCTAGAGACACTAATGATGAAGGGACTGCCACCCTGTGGCATATCTGGCCACTGATATGTGTTCCTCTGTAGAATGGCTTTCACCAGCTTTTGAACTCAAGCAGGGCCTCTCTTGTCTCTTGGTTAATGCGCTGCCTACATAGAGGGTATGGGGACCAGGTGGTGGCCACCTGGTTTGAGCACACATGTTACAATGCACAAGGACCCAGGTTCGATCCCCTGGTCCTCACCTGCAGGAAGAAAGCTTCACAAGTGGTGAAGCAGGGCTGTAGGTGTCCCTCTGTCTCTTTCCCTCTCTGTCACCCCGTCCCCTCTCGATTTCTACCTGTCTCTATCCAATAAACAAATAAAGATAATTTTTAAAAAGAAGAAGAAGGGCATGAGAAGGTACAAGAAAAGCAGATGGGCTTAAAAGTGAGGGCGTGCTTGTGTGGTCTCACAGGAAAAGGACCCAGACAGGGTACTATGGAAACTTCATTCGAGACACAAATTTGACGATTGCTCAAGATATTGAATTTCATTTAGCTAAATCAGCCCCGGCTTCTCTGACAGCACTGGCTTATGTGCTGATGTGGCCACATGGGAGCAGGATGGAGTGAACCACTGGAGGAGCAGAGTTTTGGTGCAACACCCCCCCACCTGCTTTGCCTTTCTCTCTTCTCCTGACAACAATTTCCTGCCTAACCCCTCAGTCTCTTGAGCATGAGAAGCTCTTAGGTGGAGCAGGAACCTGTCAGAGGAAGGCCGAAATGATCTGACTGAAATGAAACAGCCAAGAAAGCTCTCATCATTCATTTTGCACTCAGGCTAAAGTTTTCCTTTTGGGAACCTTGAGAGAGGGGACCTGGGAGAAGAATGGAGAGTGGCAGTGCGGGGCACCAGAAGGATGTTGCCTGTGAGCTCCATGTTTGGCACCCCACTTCTTCCTTCTACCAATTAGATACCACACTCAGGAAAATCTTTTTTTTTTTTTTTTTTTTTTTTTTAGTAGGGGGAGAGGAGCTGCCAGGGTTTTAGTAAAAGGAAAGCAAATCCTCAGAGGGCACTTGTCATTAGTCTTGGGTTTGTCTGCTACCCAGAGATGACCTGAGAAGGTGCGGAATTTCTTCCTTCAAATGTCTGGGTGCTCAGCCTACCGTGGGCCCTCACATTCTTGCTTGCTTACCTCCTTGCCCAGTGCTTTTACTCCTGTCTCACAAACCCCTCAGTCAGCAGTGTCTCTCATCTGCATCTTCCCTTTCAGAAAATGCTGTTTTGTTCTCTCCCTCTACCCCTGTAGGTTATTGCAGCCGACTGCAAAAGGGTCACAGTGCTGAAGTATTTTCTGGAAGCCCTTTGTGGACAAGAAGAGCCTCTGCTGGCATTCAAGGGTGGAAAATATGTGTCAGTGGCACCCGTCCCAGACACCATGGGAAAGGAAATGGGAAGCCAAGAGGGAAAACAACTGGAAGATGAGGTACTATGCGGGAAGAGCCTGATGTGGCAGAGGGAAGCCCCCTACTCCCCCCCTTCTCCCCCCCATGCCTCTGGCCCTTCTCTGTCCATGGCTTCATTGTTATTTATAATCACTCAGCGTGTCAGTGTTAATGTGACCAGCTAACTTCTCAAGACTGCACTCTGCTGGTGCCCCTTCCTGCCAGTCCCACCCCAGTGCCTCCATCTCATTCTGCTACAAGTTCCAGATGCTTCTTTTTAATGTTGTATTGGAGGAGAAGGGAAGAAAAGAAAGAGTTTAATAATGTGCAGCTCTGGAGGCTTAAGAAAGGGAGTGGAGGGGGGCTAGTGTTAGGGTTCAGGCTGAGGATGAAGTTTATAGATGTGTGGAGCTCAGTGCAGTACAGACCTGAACTCCAGCCTCCAGCACACGTACAGGAAGAGCTGACATTGCTGGCCTCGTGTGGAAAATCACCCCCCTCCCCTGGCCTTCCCTCCCTCCTCCCCCCTCCCTCTCTCCTGCACATCCTGATGTGATTAAGGAATTCTCCTCTTGTTTGTTTGCCCTTGGTTGTTCCTGTAGCCCTTGCTTCACTTCAGTGTTGTGTGTGTGTGTGTGTGTGTGTGTGTGTGTGTGTGTGTGTGTGTGTGTGTGTGTCTGTGTGTTCATTCACTCACTGGTGTATGCACACCTATGCTAAACCCCACTAGGAGTTGCCCTTCCATGCATGTATGTCTTTCTAGGGGTGAGCATGGGTCTTTTATACTGGGTTTGTGTGCCAGTTTAAGTTGAGCACTGCTGCCAGCTTCCCTGCTGTCTGTGAGCTCTGAGTAAACGTGAGTGTACGGCAGTGTCGGCATATGTGTGCACTTAACATCACTGCCAGCAGCCCTGCTGTGTGGGGGTGGGTAACTCCGGCTCGGTGTGTAAGCACACAGCTCACTTTTCTCTCAAGATTGACTCTTTCCTTCTCTTTACCCCATAGTGTTAAAGACAAAGGAGACTTAGGTGAGAAAGAGCATAGGACTTAGGGAAGGGACGGAAGCAATTCTAGCCAGAGGCCAGGTCACCCATAGGCCAACACAGTCATTTGGCCCACAGCAGTCTCAAGTGCCTGGTGGAGCAGGGTGGGGTACAGGGATGAAATCAGCAACAGACCAGGGAAGCCAGATGTCAGCTGGAAGCTGTCATTTGTAAGCTGAAACAGTGATAGAGTGGCCACCTTTGGTTCAGTCTTCAGAGCAGCAAAGTCTTGGACAGGCTGCAACAGAATAGTTGGAGAACCTACCCCACCCCGGATGACACAGTGCTTAGCATCCAGGACAGAGGTGGTTCCAGGGATAAAACTAAACCCATGATTCCAGACTCTCCAGATGAAATCTGGGAAAGAATGAGCTGTCAGTCTGGGAGGAGCCAGTAGGGTTGCTAAAGCTATTGGATGACCAGACTTTAGACAGGACAAGGAAGTGCCCCCAAGCCCTGGGCACCATATAGGGAAGCCTGGGTACAGAAGTGCCCCGTGAATTCTGGAACCACACTTGGAGAAGGCAGGCAATGGAAGTAAGCAGGACTAGCTCAAGAGATATCTTGTGGCCATCAGAGCCTGCAGTGCCAAATCCAGTTAGGCGGAAAGGCCTAGAGAGGAGGCACAATGTAAAAGCCAAGGGAAGATACTTGTCTCTTCCCTTTCAAGGAACAGAGTAGATCTCTGGTCTCAGATCTTAGTGGTTCCTCACTCCCTCCTTCTAAGGCTTATTGACCAGACAGAGGTTGTGACCCACACCATGCTGCCCACTTCTTCCTTTTCCCACGAGCCTCCTGGGTTCCTTTATGTTAGTGGCCCCTGGGAAACCCTACCTACCCTGGTCTGTGTAATTTCATAACCCTGCACTTCCCTGTTTGCTGTGAGAGCTGAGCGAACCTCAGACAGCCTCACTGACCCAGTTTTGACCTTAGTCAAGCTCACTTCAAGCCCCTTGATAGCTCTGGTATCCGAGATCTGAGCAGACAGAGGCAGTGTTCTCCATGTGCCAGTCAGGCATCCTACCTCACTCAGTCTGGTCCGTCTTGCACTCTTTGCCCCAATAAGGAAGTAAGCATGTATTAAGTCTCCCCCCTTCCCGTGTGCTGGACTTCTCTGAAAGTGAACCCTGTGATACTATAACTTGCAGGTTGTCAAACATCTGGTGACCATACACCAAAGGCCCTTTAGGCCTTTTGGAACTAAAAGGCAGCTCTGGTCCCATCCTGAGCCATCATCTCTCCCCAGTGGTTGAGCTACTTAAGATAATTAGGAGAGGGATGGAGAGATATTTTTTCAGATATCAGTCTCTATAAATATTGGGCTGAAGAGGTCATTTATCTGGTACAGTGCACACTTTGCCATGTCTGAGCATCTGGGTTCAAGCCCCAGTGCTACATGGGAGCACCATGGACAGCACCAAGGAGGGAACTCTCTGGATGGTGGAGAGGTAACAGGTTTTGTAATGTGTGTTTCTCTCCCTTTCCCTCTCCCTCTCCCTCTCCCTCTCCCTCTCCCTCTCCCTCTCCCTCTCCCTCTCCCTCTCCCTCTCCCTCTCCCTCTCTCTCCTCTCTTCCCTTCCTCTTTCTCCCTAAAATAAAGAATAAAGCCCAGGGAGGCCACTCAGTGGTAGCATCCTGCATACTGAGGTCCTGGGAATTTTTGTTTGTTTGTTTTGATTTTGTCTTTTTGCCTCCGGGATAATCACTGGGGCTCAGTGCCAGCACTACAAATCCACTGCTCCTGGGAGTCAGGCAGTAGCACAGCAGGTTATGCGCACGTGGTTCAAAGCGCAAGGACCGATATAAGGATCCTGGTTCGAGCCCCAGGCTCCCCACCTACAGGCTCCGCACTTCACAGGCGGTGAAGCGGGTCTGCAGGTATCTATCTTTCTCTCCCCCTCTCTGTCTTCCCCTCCTCTCTCCATTTCTCTCTGTCCTATCTAACGACGACGACATCAATAACAACAACAATAATAACTACAACAACAATAAAAAGACAACAACGGCAACAAGAGGGAAAATAAGTAATAAAATAAAATAAAATGTCACAAATCTATTGCTCCTGGAGCCCCCCTCCCCATGACAGGACAGAGAGAAAAAGAGAGAGGAGGACAAGATAGGGGGAGAGAAAGATAACCACCAGCAGACCTGCTTCACTGCTGTGAATCAATCTCCCTGAAGGTGGGAAGGCAGGGGATCAAACCAGGATCCTTGCATGGGTCCTTGAGCTTCGTATTATGTGCACTTATTCCACTGTGCTACTGCCCGGCACCCAGTCCTAGGTTCTTTCTCCAGTGCTGGAGAGAAAAATAGCATCCAGTTTCTTAGGCATACTACCAAAACACACGTCTTCCACACCTAGAGATTGCTCCCAAGCATCAGTTACCCATCCATACACTTAATCAACTATTTTCAGCTGATGATGGGAACATCATCTGAAAATGGACAGAGGAGTGGGGCAGAGAGATAACTTCAATGAGTTAGAATTCTGGGTTTGTACAGAAGTCACAGGTTCAGTCCTCAGCACCACCATAAGCTGGAACTGAGCAGTGCTCTTATATTTCTTCTCACTTTCTCTCATGAAAAGAAACAAATATTTTTATTATCATTATTATTATTACAATTATATAATTTTATTTATTTATTTTTACCAGAGCTACTCAGCTCTGGCTTATGGTGGTGCAGAGTTTGTACCCGGGACTTTGGAACCTTAGGCATGAGAGTCTCTTTGCATAATTATTATGCTAGCTACCCCTGCCTGAAAATAAATCTTAAAAAAAAAAAAAAGAGCAGAGGAGAGAGCAGTCTGTACTGACCGGGCCCTGGGTGAGCCTGTGGGTGGTCACTAAAGAGGACTAGGTCTTTGCTGCTTGCCAGTTAGCTTTGATAAGAACACACACTTTAGAGTCAGATATTTGAGGCATCCCTGCTCTGCCACTTACTAGTTTTGTTAAACTTACACAAAATTTTAAAATATTTTATTTATTTAGTGAGAGATACAGGAAGAGTGAGAGAGAGACGGAGACCAGCACACTGCTTGGCTCTGGTTTGTGGTGGTACTGGGATTAAATCCAGGACTTTGGCGCCTTAGGCATGAGAGGCTGTTTGTTTGTTTGTTTTGCATAGCCACTGTGCTGTCTCCAAAGCCTGAGCAAATTGTTTAATTCTCTAAATCTCAGTTCATTCATTTAGTATTAACGGTAATAGCACTGAAGGGGGTAGGGGTAGGGGGCACACCGAGTTAAGTGCACATAGTACCAAGCAAAGGAACCTAGCAAGGATCCCAGTTCAAGCCCCTATCTCCCCACCTGCAGGGGGTTCACTTCACAAGTGGTAGAAAAAGGTCTGCAGGTGTCTTTCTCCCTCTCTACCTTCCCCACCCCTCCCAGTTTCTCTCTGTCCTAGCACTGAGTCCCAGCAATAAGCCTGGAGGCAAAAATAAATAAATAAACAAATATAATAATGATAATAACAATAAAACCTATTTCCCAGACTGTTGTATTAAATGTGCTATGTGAATATGTGGAAAGCAATCTGGCATCTGGCCATTAAATAATAAGTACTCGCTAAATGGTAGCTGTTACTTTCATAGTCACTGTTGTGATCATTTGGTTAGAAAGATTAATAGAAATAATCTACTAAATCACCACCCCCCGCCCCATTACCCATGCTAAACTTGTCCCTCCAAGGAGAAACTCTTGGGCAGCTGCATGTTCTCTACTGACCAAGGCCAAGAGTGAGCGGGTGAGGAATGGAGCCTGGGACCACCCGGGGAGTGGTGGTGTCTGAGAGTGGAGGGAGGCTGCAAGCAGGGAGGTGCCATCCCTGGGGAATGCTCCACCAGCTTGGCAGGCGACTCCATAAACTAGCCAACCATCTCCTGGCCTGCCCTCACACTAGGAGGGTTACTGAGCTAGGTCATGTCATGTGAATTCCTCTAACGGGGCCCAGCAGCCCTCATACCGCCAGGCTGTGGTCTTAAAAAGAAACCAGGGCAAGGTCTGCTGAGCTTCAGCATCTGCTCCCTGACGCCGTCTGGGGCAAAGGAACTTCCATGCCTAACCCCCAGCTGTTGGCCAGAGTTGATTCCTATCAGATCATTAGCATGAATTAGATTTAAATTGGGTGGTTTAACTTTCTCTGTTGTTTTCCCCTTTGGTGATTTCAAAATGAAACTAGGCCCAAAGTTTGACTTTCTGAGTGTGTGCAGAATGGAATAAAGAGCTGTGTGTGAGAGCGTGGCAGCAGATTTGTGTGAATGTGAGTGACTTGGGCTGCATCTGTGACTCCGTATAAAAGAGCTATTGCACAAAAGGAGCAAGTGGGGTTGAAGGTGTGTGGCAGCTTCTTGCTGCCCCCTCTCTTCCTGAGTCAAAGGAAGCCTATGTTTGGGGGCTTTTGTAATGAATGGTTGAAATAAGCATGAAGTGGGGTGCTGGAAAGACAGAGGGTGGGTCTGGCAAGTACCATGGACTCACAGTGCTCTCTTTCCCCTGGACTGCCCCGCCACCCAAAGGAGGAGGATGTAGTGATTGAAGACTTTGAGGAAGACTCAGAGGCTGAAGGCAGCGTGGCTGAGGATGACATCAGGGAACTTCGGGCCAAGAAGCTGGCTCTGGCCAGGAAGATAGCTGAGCAGCAGCGTCGCCAAGAAAAGATCCAGGTGGGCCTCGTCTGGGCAGGGTGGTTCCAAACCATCAGGGTGGTAGCTGTATGGAACACAAGGAGGATGTGAACAGCATCCTCTCAGAAGAGCCTTGCAGTGTCCTAATTCCACCCCCATTTTCTTTTCATCGCTAAATGCTAATAACATATTTGTTACCTGAACTCTCCCTCCTCCAAGGCCAAGGCAGATTCTCAAAGAATCTGATGAAAGTGATGATCTGTGAATATGTACCACACTTCCACCATGTTTCACACAATTTTAGGAGTTTCTAAGCTCACCTGGATCGTCTCAAGATACTCCTGGAGAAGCCATGGATTCTCCATTAAGAACCACCTTTTCCTAGGGGAAAGGATGTCTTGACCACAGTTTATCAGGATGCCTTGCCTGATATGGCTGAGTCTCTCTTAACAGAACACTCTAAACCCTCCCAGAGAGAAGCTCTATAGTCTCCACACAGGGATTCTCCTGGCATCAGCCCAATTGAGAACCCAGACCTTCACATCAGCAAGTTTTTCTGGTTGGTGCTCCTTAATCTGTCCTCTTGCACGATAAGCTCACTTCCTCTTATCTCAGGGCAGACGAGGGAAGAGCCAGTCATGTTCTCTGCCCTGCTCCCCCGCCCCCCCAGACTAACTGGATCCATGGGGAAGCATCAGGTCTCTTTAGAGATGTCAGTTTCAAGAACCCTCTTGCCACTTGCCCCTCTTTTTTGACTTTATAGCTTAGTACAGCTGGTTTAGGCAGACCTGGTCAGTCTGACTTCTACCACTTACTGGTTTTTTACTTTGGGTAAACAGTTTTAACTTCTTGGAGCCTATTTCCTTGTCTGGAAAATGAAAATAATAACAGTGCCAAACTCATAGAATTGCTGTGAGGCCTTCAGAAAACAATGCATTTAAAGTGTTCAGCACAATGTACGCACACATATGCTTCCTAAAGGGTCCTGTTGGGTGATACTAGTCTAATCACCATCACAGAGCCCTGCCCAGGGTAGGGGAGTGACTGCCAGCTGGAATTCATAGTTCTTTGTTTTGTTTTGTTTTTTTTAAGAATTTATTTGTTTATTCATGAGAAAGAGAAAGAACCAGACATCACTCTGGTACATGTGATCCCGGAGATTGAACTTGGGATCTCATTGTTGAGAATCCAGTGCTTTATCCACTGCACCACCTTCTGGACCATTCCATTGTTCTTTAGACATATTCACATCTTCCTGTCAGTTAGTATGAAGTGTGTATTGTGTCTAACGTCATTTACCTCCTCAGCCCCTCCACAGTCTGTATAAGCCTCTGTTGTGACTCTCAAAGCAACTTCATCCATAGGTGTTTTTTTGTTTTATTTTGGTTTGCTTTTGGTTTCTACCAGAGCACTGCTCAGCTCTGACTTATGATGGTACAGAGGATTGAACCTGGGACCTCAGAGCCTCAGGCATGAGAGTCTTTTTGCATGACCATTATGCTATGGCTTTTATTCTTCCTGCTTTATGGCTCATTTCTTCCTCATTTTTAATCTTCTCAAAACTTTTTTTTTTTTTTTGCCTCCAGGTGGGGAACTGGGATCTTTGCACCAGTCCCTGAGTATTGCACTATGTGCACTTAACCCAGTGTGCTACTGCCCGGCCCCTTTCTCAGAACTTCTTATCCAGACTCACTCCCTCCATCCACTCTTAACTCAGCAGTTACAGAAACTATTGTGTCAAAAGTTACCAAATACACTGCTTTTATCAAGTCTTTGTCTCATATACCTGACTACTCTCTATTTTTAGACCCCAAAGCCACCTTCCTCCAGCCTCATTTTAACACAGGCAAGCCCTTATTCACTAGTGATTATACCACTGTCCTAGGCTTTCTCAGTCCCATTTTAAAAAAATCTCTTCCTTCCTTTCTCTTTTTCAGTCTTAGTACTTGAAGTTGGCACTGAACAAGTATTTGTTTAGCGACTAATGACAGTAGCAACTAGAGCATCATCTTAAATTCCTCACTAGCCTTTTTATTTTCTTTTTAAACTCCTGTCATATTTCTTATCAATTCTTATTTACTCACTTCTCTCCTCTACCCACCCCCCATTCCCTATTGCCACAGTTGCTATTCTAGTTCAGGTGGTACTGACTTGAGTTGTAGCAGTCAAGGTTCCTAACTTGTAGGAAATGCCGTGACTCTTGTGGTCTGTGGGTAGCACCTCCTATAGCTGTAGACTACATCATCTGCACACCACGCTCCTTTCTCCCTCACGGCCACCAAGGTATCTTACATATTTGCATTCTCTTCCCAATAGAGCCACTATCCTGTTCAGAACCACCAGTGTCTTTATTCAACTAATAAAATTAAGTCTAGTTCTTTATTATGATGTGTAAGGCATTCTGTATTTCCAGCCTCTTCTATCCCTTTTGAGGGGTATAGCTTTGAGCTACATGACATTAGGCAAATTGTGTCTTTTTTCCCTCTTTTTGCTTTTTAAATAATTTGTTATTGGATAGAGACAGAGAGAAACTGAGAGAGGAAGAGATAGAGAGGGAAAGAGACAGAGGGACTTGCAGCCCCACTGTACCACTTATGAAGCTTTTCCCCTGCAGGTGGGGCACAGGGACTTGAATCTGGGTCCCTTGTACACTGTAATGCATATGCTTAACCAGGCACACCATCACCTGGCCCCTCATTGTGCCATTTCTGTGAGTCTGTTTCTTCATCTATAAAATGTAAGGGGTAGCAGCACTTGAGAAAGAATATGTGTAGGGGCTGGGGAGGTGGCTTAGTGGAGGAATGCCTGCCTTGCACCATGGGCCCCTCAAGTTGACCCACAGCATTAGACGAGAGCAACAGAGACAAAGCAAGTAAAACTTCACAGATAGCATCAGTAAAGGCATTATCCCTTTAATGTTTTTACCAGTATACACAAGTCTAATTGCAAATAATGTTTGTTTTTTTATTATCTTTATTTATTGGATAGAGACAGCTAGAAATCAAGAAATAAGGGGGAGATAGTGAGGAAGAGAGACACCTGCAGGTCTGCTTCACCACTCACAAAGTTTTCCCCCTGCAGGTGGGGACTGGGGGCTTGAACTTGGGTCCTTGTACATTGTAACATATGTGCTCAACTAAGTGTGCCACCACCCGATCCCCCGCAAATATGTTTTTATCATTCATTCAAATGCTGTATAACAGATTACTTACTTAAGAGTATAAATACAGGGGCCAGAAGATAGCTCACCTTATTGTGTCCCTTATCATGCACAAGCCCAAACTTTGAGGCCCAGCACCACATGGGATCACCACAGCATAGGAGGAGGCTCCATGAGTGGTAATGTCTCTCACCCTCACTTTTTTCCTCTCTATCTAAAAATAAAAAATGAAAAGTCAGGGAGTCAGGTGGTAGCGCAGCAGGTTAAGCATATGTGGTGCAAAGCACAAGGACCGGCATAAGGATCCCGGCTCCCCACCTGCAGGGAAGTCGCTTCACAGGTGGTGAAGCAGGTCTGCAAGTGTCATCTTTCTCTCCCCCTCTCTGTCTTCCCCTCCTCTCTCCATTTCTCTCTGTTCTATCCAACAGCAATGCCATCAATAATTACAACAATAAAACAACAAAGGCGGGAGTTGGGCTGTAGCGCAGCGGGTTAAGCGCAGGTGGCGCAAAGCACAAGGACCGGCATAAGGATCCCGGTTCAAACCCCGGCTCCCCACCTGCAGGGGAGTCGCTTCACAGGCGGTGAAGCAGGTCTGCAGGTGTCTATCTTTCTCTCCTCCTCTCTGTCTTCCCCTCCTCTCTCCATTTCTCTCTGTCCTATCCAACAATGACAACAACAATAATAACTACAACAATAAAACAAGGGCAACAAAAGGGAATAAATAAATAAAATAAATATTAAAAAAAAAGAAAATATAACATTTAAAAAAAAAACAACAAAGGCAACAAAAGGGAATAAATAAATATCTTTTAAAAATTCTTTAAAAAGAAAAAAGTCAGCCCAAAAATGATGGGATCAAGCACATGTGAAGTCCCAGTAATGTGAAAATAAAGGAATATAAATACACACAAACACATAATTTTACAAAAAAACCTAAGCAATACTTAACAATTTTTGACCAATGAAGTAAATAATGAGTATCAAGATGAAAACTTTGTTTATGCTATTCCCTCAGAGTTCTCCTTTTCTACTTCACATTTCCTGTTACCTACTGAGATTTTATTCCTTCTTTAGTCCCTGGATGAAACTCCATCTCCCCCAATGAAGTCTTCCCTGACTACCCCCAGTAGAAATTCATCTTTCTCTGCTCAGTGTCCTCCTGGCACTGATTTATACTTCATTTGTGAAACTTATATAATGTCTTGCATTACAGTTATTTCTGGACTTGTTACCCCTACTGTACTGTGAACTCCTGGGAATCAAATACCACATATTCAGTGCAGATTAGTAAGTAGTAGTCAGAGGACATAGGAGTAGAGCATAAAAGTTCTGTCCTAGAGTATACATAGAGCTGAGAAGCCAGTGATTAGGACTTTGAGAGCATCGTTAAGAAAGGGTGGCACTCGCGCCGTAGAAACGTGCCATGGAGACATGCATGGCCTTGCCTAGAGTTGCGCTGAGCTCTACCTCTCTAATGGTGACCAGTACCTTGCAACTAGGAGGTCTTACATGAGATTTGGCTTCCAGTGTCCATAGCTGCTACTGCCTGGGAAGCCCGTTCTCCCTGTCAGCTCCATCAGAGGAGGTTGCTCAGGCCCAGGCACCTAGGGCCTGCTGTGAGCCAGTCAGGCGTTGGGTTGCTGTGGGCCCTTTAAGAACAGGCCCCACATGCACAACTGCTGGTGGCCCTGCCTCCTGTCAGCCTTCTTCCTTCAGCCTCACAGCCACAGGAGGATTTCTCAGCAGAGGAAAAATTTCCCCCTTTCCTTCACCCCCCCCCCCCCCGCTTTAATGCCCGGGGCCCTTCACTTCCATAATTCTTCATTTTCCAGCCTTGAACGTAAGCCAGACACATCTGTCTGGCCATATGCGTGAACCCTGGAGTCTGTGCCGAGGTGGCTGTAAAACAGGGCCGGTGAAGGCCCTTCTGGGAGAGCACACACATGTGTGTGCCCTCAGGCCATTGGCTCCCTGCCCAGAACCACGGGGCTGCAGTGCTCCAAACCCATGTTAACCTTTTCTTATTTTTCTTCTTTTTGTTTAATTTAAGGGGGGGAAATCCTAAGGAAAAAGTATAAATTGTCCTGGGAATGAGGGAGAGGCTCCTAGCTAGAGAGGCCATTATTGTTGGCAGGTACCTGGGTCACACTAATACAATAAGGAAGAGAGGAGCATCGAGTGAATTAAGATCGGAGAGATGGGTTGTAAATTACACTGCTCTGAACTCCATCAGTCTCCAGGGGTGTTAACCGAGAGGTGTAAGGCAAGTCCCCAGCTCCCCGTGCCTTTTACAGATGCAGCAAAACAGGAACCACACATGTTTGGGGAAGGGGATATGAAGATGGGGTTGAAAAAAATCCTCCTGGCCCCCATGATGACTATAAAGTCCAACAGATCTGGAACTGTACCCACATCCCTACTTTCCTTCATCCACCTAGACCCCTGGGCCTAAACTCATCTGTGGAGATGGGGGAGGCCTGGCCTCCCTCTGCAGCCTGTCCCTCCCTGCTTCCGGCATTGCACAGAGGCTGGTGAGTGGGGCCGAGGAGAGGTCAAAAAAGGGGTGTAGACAGCCCTCGGGGCTTGTGCAGCTGGAGCTGCGGAGCTCAAGCAGGCCCCTGGATATTGGGGGCCAAGTCCGCCCACCCAGGACTTTGAGACCATGCTCTTCTACTCAGCCCAGTTTATGCCTACTCCCAGAGACAGCTCTTCAGATTGGGTTGGTTCTACTCACTGTACTGCTTTTTGCCTGATTTCTTTTCATTCCCACTGCCATTCTTGGGAGGTGTCCAGAGACAAGCAGGGTGCATGGTTTGTCTGGGAAATTGGTCAGACGTGTTTCGTTTCTAACCAGGCCCCCAGAGCAAAGCAGTCACTGAAAATCCTCCTCCAGGCATGAGGCGTGGCCTCTTGGCACCTCATACTGGCCCTGTGAGCCCCCCCTCCCCTTCCACCACCATGAGAAGCTTTGCTGTGATTTGTGCTGCTGTCGGGTGGAGTCAAGTTTCCTGAGCAGTTGCAAACATCCCACCTGAAACATAACAGGCTCTTCCTCTGGCCACAGCTATTGTTTCTCTCAGCATTATGGCCACAGTCTGGCTCTGTAGCCAGCAATGACATGTGTTCTGAAAATAGCTGCGCTCCTGTCCCCTTCCCGCCCACCCACCCTCCTGAAGATGCAGTCACTCCTTTGTGGGAGCCCCAGGAGTTTCACTCTAAATATAGCTACAGTCCATTCACACTGCCACCCAGCTGGGGCGTGGGGGTGCTGCCGCAAAACAATGGGGTATGCAGAGAGCCCCCCACACCTGTATGGAAGCTAGCGGAAGGCAGACACTCAGCCCTGGCTCCTAGTTGTCGGAGACAGGGTGGGAGCCAGCATACTACCAGTCCAGGGGCACGTTCACGCCAGGGCAGGAAAGTACATCAGACTGTAGAGCGGGGCAACTGCTCTCCTGTTCTAGTATATTCCATAGCCTGTCCAGCTTCTCTGTGGACTCTGGTGCTTGACCTCTGGTAGGTTCGAGCACTCTCACCTCCCTGGCTCCTGCAGTCTCCACAGGGCTCTGTTCTTCTACAGAATGGTTAGGCTATAGCCGAAATGGAGCACCCTTAGACTACTGCTTGGAGCAAGCTCAGAGCAAGCTGAGGTGTTTTGCTTAGCCCTTCAATTCCTTCTCCTTCAGGAATGGACACACTTCTTTGGGCATTCTCAGAACAAGAGTTAGCAGATAAAATTTAATTAGATGACTTTTTTAAAAGCTGTACTGGGGAATGCATGTGCAGTCCACTGCTGAGTCACCCTAGTCCACTTTTTCTGTTATGTTTTTTATGAGCAAGAGGATACACACAAAAAGCACCACTCTACTGTCTGTGGACTTTGATCTGCCTCTGCCCTTGGTACTCCCATATGGTGCCAGGGGATAAACCCAGAACCTAATGCATAAAATGCATGTACTCTACCCACTGAGGCATCTCAGTCTTAAATGATCTTCAACTCCAAGATTATGTGATTTAGCTCACAGAGCTCCTGTGATGAATCATACTGTATAGTAGACATACTAGAAGAAATTACAAGAAAAAAGGGAGTCGGACAGTAGCGTAGCGGGTTAAGCGCACATGGCGTGAAACGCCAAGGACCGGCAGAAGGATCCTGGTTTGAGCCCCTGGCTCCCCACCTGCAGGGGGGTCACTTCACATGTGGTGAAGCAAGTCTGCAAGTGTCTGTCTTTCCCCCTCCCTGTCTTCCCCTACTCTCTCCATTTCTCTCTGTTCTAACTGATGATATCAATAACAATAACTACAACAACAATAAAAAGAAAAAAGGGGCAACAAAAGGGAAAATTAAAAAAAAATTTTTTAATGAAATTACAAGAAAAATTCTCTTTTGAGTTCCTTACAGGCTAGTTTGAAAGAAAATCAGGTCAGTCTTTTTTTTTTTAATTTTTTTATTATCTTTATTTATTTATTGGATAGAGACGGTCAGAAATGGAGAGAGAAGGGGAGATAAAGAGGAAGAGAGACAGAGAGACACATACAACACTGCTTCACAACTTGCAAAACTTTCCCCCTGCAGGTGGGGACAGGGGGCTTGAACTCAGGTCCTTGTGCATTGTAAGATGTGCACTCAACCAGGTGCACCACCACCCGGCCCCCGAAAATAAGGTCAGTCTTCATAAAACAATAACAAGTATTAAATAGAGCTGGGGAAACAGCATAATGGTGATTGAAAAGAATTTCATACTTGAGACTCTGAGTTCCCAGGTTCAAACCCCAACAGCACCATAAACCAGAGCTAAGAAGTGTCTGGACTTTCAATCTCTCATTAAAATAAGAAAATATACTTTAAAAGAAATATTAAGGTGGAGGGGGGTCAGGCGGTAGCACAGCGGGTTGAGCGCACATGGTGCAAAGCACAAGGACTGGCGTAAGGATCCTGGTTTAAGCCCCTAGCTCCGCCCCCTGCAAGGGGGTCGCCTCACAAGCGGTGAAGTAAGTCTGCAGATGTATTTCTCTTACCCCTCTCTGTCTCCCCATCTCTTTAAATTTCTCTTTGTGCTATCCAACAATAACAACAACAACAGTGGTAACAGCAATATCAGTGGCGACAACAAGGGCAACAAAAATGGGAAAAAATGGCCTCCAGATGCAGTGGATTCATGGTGCAGGCACCGAGCCCCATCGATAACCCTGGAGGGGAAAAAAAAGGAAAAAAGAGAAAGAAAAATACTAAGTAAGACACTATGTATAGATATGTATTATGTGTAATAATAATACAGTGTACATATGATTATGTACATGTAACAAGATCAAAAAGCAAGTATATGTTAAACTCTGTGTACTAAGTTCTTTTAAATTTTTTTTACTATCTTTATTTGTTTATTAGATAGAGACAGGCAGAAATTGAGAGGAGATAGAGAGGGAAACAGAGATACCTGCAGACCTGCTTCACCACTTGCAAAGCTTTTCCCCTGCAGGTGGGGACCAGGGACGCGAACCTGGGTCCTTATACACTATAACGTGTGCTCAACTAGATGCGCCACCACCCAGCTCCCTATGTACTAACCTTCAACATCCTGAAAGGGATCTTAAGCCAAAACTTTACCTATGAGCAACTTACACCAAAGATACTACCCATACTGGTCCATAGATGTTGACAGCTCTTCCTGACTTCTAGAGCAAATGCAGTATCTGTTCTGTTTGATTTCTGCTTCTCAGAAAGGAACTATTTGCCTTCACGATTGGTGTTAATTTCACCAACTATTCTTCTTATTATTATTATTTTGAGAGGGAGACAGTAAAGATACCATAGTACCACTCTATCATCCATGGAGTTTTTCAGCACATCTCTGATGCCCCCATGTGGTGTCAGTGTTTGAACCCAGGGCCTTGTACATGGCAAGCATACGGTCTTACCAGCTGAGCTATCTCCCAGCCCCTATTTTTTTTTTTTTCAATTCATGTTTATAAGCAAGAGAAGGATCAGAGCATTACTCAGCTTCAGCTTACAGCGGTCTGGAGGATTGAGCCTGGCATATCAGGGCCTCAGGCATGTAAATTTTGTCCTCTTAACATGTTGACCCGTCTCCTATGACCCATTGCTCTTTTCTTTTTGGCCACCAGAGTTATCACTGGGCCTTCGTGCCCATAAAATTCCTATGCTATTGGTGAACTCTTTATTTTTAAAATATTTATTTATTTATTCCCTTTTGTTGCCCTTATTGTTTTATTATTGTAGTTATTGTTGTTGTTGTTGGCTAGGACAGAGAGAAATGGAGAGAGGAGGGGAAGACAGAAAGGGGGAGAGAAAGACACCTGCAGACCTGCTTCACCGATTGTGAAGCGACACCATTGCAGGTGGGGAGCCGGGGGTTTGAACCGGGATCCTTACGCCAGTCCTGGCGCTTTGTGCCACGTGCGCTTAACCCGCTGCGCTACCGCCCGACTCCCTGGTGAACTCTTTATTTTTAGAGACTGAGAGAGAGAGAGGAGAGAGACACCACAGCATTGCTCCACCACTTGTAGCTTCCCTTTTCCATAGTGTTCCCATGTGGTAATGGACTCGAACCCAGGATCTCATGCCTGGTATAGTGTGCCCTCTACTGAGTGAGCCATCTCTCAGCCCCCAGATTTTCTCTTCTCTTTTTCTCCTATCTCTCTCTCTGTCTCTCTCCCTCTCCCTCCCTCTCTCTCTCTCTTTTTAATGTGGTATCAGTGGGCTAGGAAAGCAATATAATGGTTATGCAAATGACTTTTATGCCTGAGGCTCTGAGGTCTCAGGTTCAATTTGCAACACTACCATAAGCCTGAGCTGATTAGTGCTCTGATAATAAATAAATAGTAATAAAATAAATATTTTAAAAAATAAAATAAATGTGGGAGTCGGGCGGTAGTGCAGCGGGTTAAGCACACATGGCACAAAGCGTAAGGACCTATGTAAGGATCCTGGTTCGAGCCCTCGGCTCCCCACCTGCAGGGAGTTGCTTCACAAGCGGTGAAGCAGGTCTGCAGGTGTCTGTATTTCTCTCCCCCTCTCTGTCTTCCCCTCCTTTCTCCATTTCTCTCTGTCCTATCCAACAATGACGACATCAATAACTACAACAATTAAAAAAAAAAACAAGGGCAAAAAATTAAGGGATAAATAAATTTTAAAAAATTCAAAAATAAATAAAATAAATGTGGTATTAGGGAATGAACAGAGGGCCTCATACATGTGTAATACCACTGAATGACCTCCCTGCCCTAGTATTACTATTTTTTATACTTAGAATAAAGAGGGAGAGAGAGACCAAAGCACAACCCCACAATCTCTGGGTGCTATTCATGGTGCTGTCATGTGTTGTGGATCAAACCCAAGCCCTCATGATATAGAGGTCTGGGCAGTACCTACAGAGAAATCTCCTGGACCTTCAGGGGAGTTGCTTCACAAGCGGTGAAGCAGGTCTACAGGTGTCTGTCTTTCTCTCCCCCTCTCTGTCTTCCCCTCCTCTCTCCATTTCTCTCTGTCCTATCCAACAGCAATGACATCAGTAACAACAGCAATAATAACTACAACAATTTTAAAAAAGTGCAACAAAAAAGGAATAAATAAATATTAAAAAAAAAAAACAACCCACAAACATTACAGTCTGCCGCAAGAACCTGGGTTCAAGCCCCTGGTATCCTCCTGCAGGGGGAAAGTTTCATGAGTGGTAAAGCAAGGCTGTAGATGTTTCTCTGCCTCTCTCCTTCTCTATCTTCCCCTTCCCTCTCAATTTCTCTGTGTCGCCAATAATAAATAAGTAATTTAAAAAATAACACGGGGAGTTGGGTGATAGCACAGGGGTTAAAGGCATTTGGCTCAAAGCATAAGAACCAGCATAAGGATCCCAGCTCCCCACCTGCAGGGGAGTCGCTTCACAGGCAGTGCAGCAGGTCTGCAGGTGTCTTTCTCTCCCCCTCTCTGTCTTCCCCTCCTCTCTCCTTTTCTCTCTGTCCTATTGATGTCTAACAACAACGACATCAGTAACAACAACAGTAATAACTACAACAACAACAACAAAAGAAATCTGACCATCAGTTTTCATTTTTGAACAATAGATGCTGGTCTGGATGATAGCTCAGTTGGCTCAGTACATGCCTTGCCATACATGCAGCCTGAGTTCAAGTCCTGGCATCACGTGAACTGAGGAAAGCTATAGTACTGTGGTGTCCCTCTCTGTTTCTCTCTTTCTCTCTCAGTGTACACACACACACACACACACACACACACACGGTTGTCAGAAAAATACATAGAAAATTATGTATTTTGCATAGAAGATCTCTCGACATATATATGTGTATATATATATATATATATATAGGATTGCTGGAAAAGCAATGTGTTTGGAAAAGCAATATGTGTTGAGAGAGAGTATACATATATAAATAGAGAGGTGGGTTACACATATACTTATGGTATATGTGTGTGTGAAATTTAAAATATATGTATATGTATATATATACACTTTTTTTTTTTTTAACCAGAGCACTGCTCAGCTCTGGTTTGTGGTGGTGCAGGGGATTGAACCTGGGACTTTGGAGCCTCAGGCATTATGCTATCTATCCCCCAAAAAAAATTTAAAGTCATCCTGGGAGCAGTGAAAGTGTGTGAAAGATCTGAGCAATCCGTACCCCTTAAAACACACACACAGGTGATCCAGAAGGTGCCGCAGACTCTCAAGCATGAGGTCCTGATTTTAGGGAGCACATGTACCAGAGTGATGTCTGGTTCTTTCTCTCTCTCTCTCCTATCTTTCTCATTAATAAATAAAATCTTTTTTAAAAAATACAGAATCATCATACTATTAAATGGAGAAGAAAAAAAAAGCACTCAGACTTTTCTAGAAATCAGCTGTCCTCTCTCTTACCCTTCCACCTCCTGTTTCTGCTCCCTAGTGGTTTCCGCAGATATCTAACCTCCTGATTATGTAGCAGATGAAAAATAGAGTTGGCTAGGAAGAAAACTGACTTCGTTAAGTTACTAATATATGTATCAGGCACTTTACTAGATTCACATACAAGTCAGAGATGGAAAATTGCTGTGTTACAAAACTTCTCATTTCTGCTGAAGATAGTGCTCTGGCTAGAGGGGCCCAAGGGTAAATAATTCTATCACCTAGAAAGAAAAAGAAACAGCCACACTCCCTGTGGAGTCCTAGGCAGAAGGAACACCTAAGGCCTTTCTTGTTCTGGCTCTGCTTCGTGATGTGAATTCTTCAAGTTCCACAACTCCATGAGCTAATCGCATTACTAATTCTCAGTGTCTCAATTTCAGTGGCTCAGCATCTCCAGTCATCCTCACTATCCAAAAGAAGGAACTTAGCCTGTGAAAGAGTTGTTCCTATGAACCTGACTCTGTTAGTTTCTTCATCAGATGGTATTGTGTATTATTGTTGTTGTTGTTGTTGTCGTCATCATCATCATTATTATTATAGCAGCACTGCTCAGCTCTGGCTTATGGTGGTGCAGGGGATTGAACCTGGGAACTTTGGAACCTCAGTCATGAAAATCTATGCATAACCATTATGCTATCTCCCCCCACCTGGGTAGTATTTCTTCACCGGTCCCCATCACCTGACTCAGGTATGCAAGAATGTTCCTACTCTTCAGGAAATGTTGATTACTTAGCACCTCCCAGAAACAGAAGTAAGCTATATTTTTCTCTTTCACATTTCATGATAACTAGTCCTTATTGCTACTGGTCTGAACCAAAATATTTGTGCTCTCCTCGGATTCCTAGTTCACTATCCAGAACTGCTGTAGACAAACCTTAGCGGCATAGGGTCCCTATGAAACTCTCCTTCCGGGTCAGCACATTTGACTCCAGTACAGGGCCAGTCTGTCTGAATCACAACATTCCAGCTGTGCCCCCCTCACCCCCACCAGAGGCTTCTACAGCTTTTTACTCATACAAACAAAAATAAATCTCACTACCGGCCTCTGAACTCCACAGCAGCATGTTTCCCTCTTCTCCCCAAGTGTCCCATGGCTGTGAGTGGGGACTTGGCACAGTCCCCACCGACATCACTTTTTCACTCCCTGCGCATCCTGTGTCCTTCTCTCACCGTGCGACCCAGAGATCAGAATGGGACGTGACGGCCGGCACAGGCGCCGTGCACAGCTGCCAGGAATCTGACGGGTAAAATCTGGAAAAGTTGGGAGGGCAAATGCTAAACACACACATACACAGCGCCACTCGGAGAGGGCCGGAAACATAGACACCCACAGCAGAGGGCCTGCAGACTCCCAGTCCTTCCTTAGTCTGCCCTTCTTTTGAAGGAGACTGGGCCAGTCTCATGACCCAGGTATGACCCTCCTAGAGGCCCACTGGTACCCCAGAAGAGAGGATAGTTTTATTTAATCTCCTGAGACTCCACGAGGGCATGTGAGGAACAGGAAGCAGTTGTGTGGTGACTCACTGGGCAGAGCCAGGTTAAGGGAAGTTGTCTGCGGGCGTCCCTGGGACCGGATGATGGCAGCACAGCTCCAACCACCCTCATACAGCTAGACCCCACCCCAGCCCCAGGGAACCAGCAAGGCTGCCACCTCCCTAAGAGGCTGTGGCCTCTCTCCACCTTTCTGGCCTTGAGCCAGGACTTAAAGAACTTAGATAAAACTCCCCTGGACTCTGTTTCCTGGATTTTTTTTTTTTCAGCCTGTCCTCAGAACATACCAGTAAGTTCAGCTAACCCCTAGCTTCACTGGTCACCTGGCTTAAAGATCTTTCTACCTGCCATCAGCCCTAACAGTAATAAGATATAAGACCTTAGGTGCTCATTATTCACATGGGGTCAAAAGTGGCAGCTAGTTCCACTTCCTTAGAGTCAAACCAGGGCTACAGTCTCATTTCTTGAGGCAGGAAAACCAAAACGTGAAAGGAGTGTTGGTGGGGCTGTCACAGATGTTATGTTCAGTCAGCACCCTGAACACCTGTCCTTACAGATACCAGTACCCCCGTCCTAGCCAGTACCAGTACTAATCCTGCCCTGTCTCACTCAGAATGATAGCTACTTGGGAGTTAGTCCTACCAGGGACAATATTCCTGGCAGGGGAAAGATGGCTAAAGAATACCTGGAAAAATGCAAAATAGGGATGTTGAAGGAGCCTCTGTGAAGAGAGAGAGGGTTGAGCATGGCTAGCAGAACCTGAGGAGGTGTCATTTCTTGTCCTTAGAAAATGCACAAGTAGTGGTCCGGGAGGTGGCGCAGTGGATAACGTGTTGAACTCTCAAGCTATGAGGTCCCAAGTTCAATCCCCAGCAGCACATGTACCAGAGTGATGTCTGGTTCTTTCTCTCTCTCCTCCTATCCCTCTCATTAATAAATAAATAAAATATTGTTTTTAAAAAAAGAAAATGCACAAATCCTCTCATGCAATGTTATATGTCAGTTATATCTCCACAAAAGATGGATTTTCAGGACCCAGGGAGTAGCTTGCCAATAGAGCACATGCCTTGCCATACTTGTGGCCCTCGGTTCAATCCCCAGCACCACATAAAAACAAAGACAAAACCAAAATAGGACATCATAAAGCGGAGCAATGCCCTGATCTTTCTCTCAATTAAAAAAAAAAACACAGTAATAATGTTTTTAAATAAATTTTATATGGCCATGCCAAGTTTGGTGTGTGTTGCTCTCTATTTAGCAGCCCTGTGACACGGGACAGTGGCCCAAGTCCCCTGGGAAGGTGGCCAGCAGCAGTGGTACTTTCCTCTAATGAAGTGACAGCAATAGGAAGATCTCAGCAGACTGGGCCTCTTAGCCACATTTCTCATGCCTGCCAGTCTCCTGTGGCCTGTGCCTTCCACCAGCTGTGGTGGCAGTGGCAGCAGTAACTTACTCATAGGGAAAGGTCCCCAGCGGGTCACAGAGAAGCCACCCCCAGCATTGGAAGGCATGCCCTTTCAGTTTTACTGTCACTGCCAGTGAAACCTGAACAGCCTTCTCACTGACTGTTAGTGGCCAGAGCTCAGCACAGTGGCCCCAGCTCAGTTGGCACGCACATCTTCTCCGGCCCTGTTTCTGTGTCCCTACATGTTGGTATGTGGCAGAAAGCCATAAAGGGGTGTGACAAGGCTGGGACCTGTTTGTCTGGCTCTTGCCAGGTTTGTATCAGTGCCCTCTAGCTCTGTACACAGGGAGCATGCTATCTGGGCACATGCCAAAAACTCAGTTGTTTCTTGGCTACAGTCCCCAGAAAAGAAAGCCGCACGATAGTGACCATGTTCTATAGTGACAGACATACCCAAACCTATCAGAGAGTACTTGGAGCACATATAAGGCTCCATAAGAAAATTGGGCGTTCGCAGATGGGCATGGATTTTCCCCGAAAGATGTAAGCATTCATAAGACTAACAAGCCCAGGCTGTGTGCTTTCCAGGGTGTGGTGTACAGACCACCGGTGCTCCGTCAGGTGGTGTTGTAATGGTATACAGGAGACACTGTGGCTTTACTATGGAAATTTAGCTTAGTAAATACAGGACTAGACTGTTGAATCCTTGACACCATAGATATCATTGCTAAAGAAGAGTCTAAGCCGGAAGGAAAGGAAGTGAGTTAACTTACAGTCAAGTTGAAGAAAAAATAGCAAGAAAATCATCGCATAGCTTGTACAGAGTTGTGGGAAAGGAGCACCAGCACAACGCCGAAGGCACATTTAGAAACTGCCGGGTGGTGGGGACGGCAGTTCTGATCAGTCTGAGTGTTGCTTTTTGCAGATATGTGGATTTGGTTCTAATTCATTACACTGCAGGGACATCTGCTGCCACAGTAGACTTCCACATAAATAGTTGTCAGTATCACTTTTTTTTTTTTGTATAGCCATTCACTTACTTTATTTTATCTTATTTTCTTTTTTTATTGCCACCAGGGTTGTCTTCCTGGTGCTAGGTGCTGGCACTACGAATCCTTAGCTCCTGGAAGCCATTTTTTTTTCTTTCTACTTTTATTTTTATTTAACAGGACAGAGAGAATTTGAGAAGGAAGGGGAGCTAGAGAGGGAGAAAGAGAGCCACCGGCAGACCTGCTTCACTGCTCATAAAGCATCCTCCCTGCAGGTAGGGAATGGGGGCTGGAACCTGGATCCTTGAGCATGGTAATATGTGCAACACTGTAGCACCCCCCCCAAACTTTTTTTTTAACTGCATAATGAAATAAGTTGGAATAATGAACTCTGTTTGGGATGTGCATATTGTAATTTCTGAATTGAAAAGTATCCCACTATGCATTGCCTAGGTTATATATGTGAAATCACTTTCCTAGCCAAGGAACCTAATTCTTCACTTGTTGATTTCCCAGCCCAAGATCTTCCCTTTCAAAACCTGTTTTCTTACTGCAGTGATTTGCCCAGCCCTTAGGTCTGTTCCTCAGGCCTGACAGGGGCTGGCTATCCTCTGGAGGATGGTGAGGCTCGGGGCAGGATGCTGACAAACTGGAGTCAGAGCCCTGGATGACCCACTGTTTGGCTGCTTATCCTCTGGTTCATTTACCATTCTCTGTCCCTGTAGGCCGTTCTGGAGGACCAGAGTCAGATGAGGCAGATGGAGCTTGAGATCAGACCCTTGTTCCTCGTACCAGACACCAACGGCTTCATTGACCACCTGGCCAGTCTGGCACGGCTACTGGAGAGCAGGAAGTACATCCTGGTGGTGCCCCTTATTGGTGAGTCAGGCCAAAGCAGCCCTGCACGTGCACAGCAGCCCCTTCTCCTTACGTGCCCCACAGCATGAAGACCAAGCAGGCAGGGCCCTGCTGTGTGTGTAAGACAGGATTTGCAGGGAAGCAGGGAATGCGTAGGGCAAGGAAAATTGTTTAATAATCAAAGCAGTTCAAATTATTATGGCTGATCCATGGCTTAAACTGCATGAGCCCAGCCCTTGTTTTTATCCTTATAAAGCTTGCAGTAAAACAGCAAAGCTGGTTCCCGTTATTGGTAAACACTCAGCCCTGGCAGATAACGGCAGTGCTGCTGGGTGGTCTGGCAGAGAAGCTGGGAGGATTTTGAAGTGGTTAGATGCCTTTGGTCTGATTGTCTTGTAGCTTTTCATGATCATTCTGTTGGTTGGAGGTAGCATTCTTCTGGCCAATGTCACCCTAAGGCCAGGCCGACAGAAACCCTCCAGAGCAAGCCCTTGGCTCATGCCTATGGATTCCTGCCACTTGGGACCTTACCTCTGTCTGTTCATTGGTGCTGGTGCAGGGTCAGCATCTCAGGACCCAGCTAGCTGTTTCCACCCTCAGGCCACAGGAGCCCAGCTGTGCTGTCTCCAGGGACTATTCAGGAAGTCCCTTAGTTTTGGGGTCTGTATTGGTCAACCTCAGGATACTTTGGGCTCCTGTTTAATACAGATGATACAACTGATATAGCTAGGTGATGGCTAGCTTGTGGACAGGAGGGTTTAGGAGATGACTGGGAAGCGCAGACGTTAAATGTCCCTTCCTCAGCAGCCACTTGGAGCACATTCAGAGCCTTGTCCTCTGGAGAAGCTGCCAGACTGGCAGTCTGCCTGCCAAGCCACCTCTGACATGCATGCCAAGATGTTCCAGTGGGCCTTCCCTCCCAGTCCCATGTGTCTTAGTGCCAGATGAGGGTGGAAACAAAGGGCAGGAAACATCCGCCCCTGCAGAGGCTATAGAACCCTGGGGGGTTGTGGGAAACACGTTAGCACCACCTGAGAATGTTGGCACTGAAGCAGCCCTTGTCCCGCCTCACCCTCCCTGTCTTCCTTCCCCCTCCCCATGTGGCCTGGCCAGAACCTCTTAAACCCAGGCCCTGAGACCTAAAGGAAAGTTTTCTGCGCCTCAAAAATAGAGCAGCTTCTCTCCCCAAAGCAGAACAGCAAGACCATCAAGTTGTCCCAGTGTCCTTTCTCTTTTCTCTGGGTCCTGGAATAATGTCTTTCAAGATGCAAGTCACTGTTCTGTCATACTCAGATTTCCAAGGGGAAGAAAATAAATCGGTCATTTTGCTAGATCACTTTTCTGACATTATCAGGAGCCACCTAAGAAAATACCATTCCCCGCCCCCCCCAAAAAAAAAAAATCCCAGGGTAACAGGATTCTTGGTTACCAGCACTGATTGTGCCCCTGCTGTGTGTTCAGTCTTTTTGTTTCTGGGGTGTCAGTGACAGAGCTGCAGCCCCTTGTCTAGAGGAGTCTGTGGTTCAGTGGTGAAAACCAGATTTGGGAGGGAGGGAGCAAACATATGGTAAAACCGAGAGGATACATGTAGAATAAATAAATGACCCCCATGGGTGTTGGGAAATGACAGCTCTGTTATAGCTCCAGTCTAGACCAGCATCTATGAACCTTTTTCAGCCGGGCAGGGCCCTGGGCTCTCAGGGACTATAGATGGGTCTCCTGCTCCATGAAACTTCTTCTGTGGACTCCTGTCCTATGCCCAGAGCATGAAGAGTTAAGCTGACAGTCTTCCCTGCTTGTTTCTTGTGCTCTTTAACCTACTCCATGCTCCTTCAGCTTGACCCCAGCATTGAGAAGCCCCGCCTGGTGCAGAAGCACAAACAAGCTTCTCCTTTGAAGCCTGTTTAGTTTGGAAGCAGGAAAGCAGATTTTTGGGATGGAATACCAGTTTTTCCTGTTTGATGTTCTGTTTGGTGTACCATACACCCATCCACGGTTGCTCCCCAACCTCAGCCATGTATTGTATGGACATTGCAGCCTCCCTCAGGTTGCTGAAAGCAGAGAAAGAGAGAAAGAGAGAGAGAGAGAGAGTGAGTGTGTGTGTGTGTGTGTGTGTATGGTGTGTGTAAGCACAGTGTGTGTGTGTGTGTGTGTATGTGTGTTCCCACATGGATCCTTTCCAGAAAGTGTCTCTGAATACCCAGACAGTGAGTGCCAGGCTCACCATGGAACAGCATACTCATGCCGACTCCCTGAGCATGAATCATTGCACTGAAGAGAGGCCTCAGACCCCAAACTCTCCCGGAGCCCCCAAGGAGTGCATATTTCCCACTTGACCTCAGGCTTTTGGCTGGAATTTTGGAAAGAATCTTCACCAGAAATGAAGCTGTATCCCAGACACATAGGCAAGCAGGCAGGCGCGCGCACAGAGACGCGCACGCATGCACACATGCAGTATCAGAGGAGCTATATGTGCTAGGCGCATGGTTTTGGGAAATAACAGAATGCTTACAAGTGAGGCTGTCACTGGTACTTCCCACTTAGTGGCCTTCTTGCGCTCTGGGAGGTAGAGCATAGACTTTGTCACTCAGACTGTTGTGGTTGGGGGCCCACGTGGATCGGGGAGATTGCTGCTTTTCCTTTGGCTACTACATAACCTTGCCTCCCCTGAGGGATCCTTTCAATTTGAGCCTATAAGGAGTGCAGCAGAGGGTCCAGGTTTCTTCCTCCGAATATAGATAGCATCTCCAGAAAATCCCTATAAGATCCTCCCAAGAGGAAGGTGGGGCCAGGGAGGAGAAGAAGGGAGGGAAAGTGTGGAAAGTTGGGAGCACCACTTTTTGCCCCGAAAGTCCCCTGGTTCCATTGGAAGACCTCTGTGGGGCTGGAAGGATTCTGTGGTGTTGGAAGGGGTTGCCTAGGAAAGGAGGCCTGCTATGAAAGCAGATAGTGCTGAGGCTGATAACTTGTGTCTCACCAGTGATCAATGAACTGGACGGCCTGGCCAAGGGGCAGGAGACAGATCACAGGGCCGGGGGCTATGCCCGTGTGGTACAGGAGAAGGCCCGAAAGTCCATCGAGTTCCTGGAACGGAGATTTGAGAGTCGAGACTCCTGCCTGAGAGCCCTGACCAGCCGTGGCAATGAACTTGAATCTATTGCCTTCCGCAGTGAGGACATCACTGGCCAGTTGGTGAGACCCCTGGCAGAATGGGAAAGCCCACAGTCTGTTAGAATACCAAAAGTGCAGACCTGAGGCCCTAGAAGCCACAGGTTCAATCCCTGACACTACCTCATATCAGAGCCGAACAGTATTCTCTCTCTCTCTCTCTCATGCTTTCTCTGTCTCTCTTAAAAGAAAGAAGATTAAAAAAGAGAGAAAAATAGAAAGGGATGGTGGCTGGGTGGTGGCTCATCTGGTTGAGCGCACATATGCTAATGTGCAAGGACCCAGGTTTGAGCCCCCAGTCCCTGCGGGGGTAAAGCTTTGCGAGTGGTGAAGCAGGGCTACAGGTGTCTCTCTCCCTCTCTGTCATCCCCTTCCCTCACGATTTCTGGCTGTCACTATCCAATAAATAAAGATTTTTAAAAAAATTGTTTAAAAAAAAGAAGGGAGTTGGGCAATAGCACAGCGGTTATGTGCACATGGCACAAAGCACAAGGACCGGCGTAAGTGCGAGCCCCAGGCTCCCCACCTGCAGGGGAGTCGCTTCACAGGCAGTGAAGCAGGTCTGCAGGTGTCAAAAAAAAAAAAAATGGAAAGGGGAGACCCACACAGTCAGTCTTCAGCCTTCGGGGGGGAGCTAAAGGAAGGTCAGTATAACCTGGGCAGCTACTATTTAGCCCAGGAGGGAGATTTCCTTGTCCCTAACTTGCTCTTGGTGCAGTTGGACCCAACCAAGCAGGGCCAAGACAGGTATGAGAGGAACTCAGGGAGGTTCCTGAACATGTTTCTCAGGGATATTCCCACACCCCAGAAGCAGAGTATACCTGTGCTTGCTTTACATGGCGCCCCCTCCTGCCCAGTGGCAATTCTCACACTGTCTTCCTGCAGGGTAACAATGATGACCTGATCCTCTCCTGCTGCCTCCACTACTGCAAAGATAAGGCTAAGGACTTCATGCCCACCAACAAAGGTACAGCTTTGCCTCTTCTGTGAACCACCCAGTCGTCTGTTCTACTTTGTCTTTACCTCCTCAGCCCGAAGGGAAGGGTCCTGTCACCAACTGTAGCCTGGAAAGCTGAGGAATCTCGAATCAGGTCTGATGCAAGCCTGAGGTCAGCCCAGTGTCATTCCCTCCTGGAGGTCAGACCTCCCCGTCACAGTCCCCTCCTGTGTCCTCCCTCCCCTCAACTCCCAGAGAATGTGAGGTGACCTTGGGCCAAATAGCAATGGGCTGAGCCCAGGAAGCCAGGCTCTGGGCATGAGTTTACCCACTTAGTGTACATCCATTTCCTTTCTTGGGTCCTCAGTGAGTTCTCTGACAGCAAGAATGTCCTTATGATTCAGTGTAGCTTATTCTGGCTGTGGTCTCCTAGATCTTACCCTCTGCAGCTCTGATGACAGTCCCCAGTGATCCATGAGGCCCACCTCCCTTGGCCCTGCTCCACCCTCTCAGTTCATCCTTGAATGTTTACCCTGTATCAGGCCCAGTGGAGGTGCTTTCCCAGCTAGTAGTGGGTCTTTTCTTCCTGCCTTTATGTTTGAGAACTAGCACTCTTCAGATTCTCTGGAGTTGAAAGCAGGTAAAAGCACGAGGATTAGGCCCTCAGCACTTTTCAAGACGTTTTTGGTGAGCAGAATTCCATCTTTGGGCCAGAGGCCCAGCCTGGGGCTCTCTTGCAGATCCTTGAGGGCTTTACCCTCAGCACAGAGCTGTCTTTCCCCTCAGAATCAGAATGGCTAAAGTGCTTTCTGCTGTTGATTCCTAGCAACCCGACATTTCCCTTTGGAAGGAATTCCTAGGACCTCCTAACTCAGTATCATCTGCAGAGCTGATTTTTTTAAAAATATAATTTGGTTTTTTTCTACATGTGTCATATTGTTTGAGTCCTCCTTGCCCATCTCTTTTCCCTGCTTACTTGCTTATTTCCCTGTGCTGGTCTGGGGATTATCTTTTCTGCTGTTGCTTCTTCACTCACAGTAGTGTGGTCTCTCACTACTTTGTTTTTGTGGTCTCTCACTATCTTTGTTTATTTATTTATTATTCTTTTAAATCTTTGATAAAGACAGCCAGAAATCAAGTGGAAGGGGGGATATACAGAAGGAAAGAGAAAAACAACAAGGGCAACAAAAAGAGAATAAATAAATATTTTTAAAATAGTCCAAAAAAAATAAAATCTTTAAAAAAAAAAAAAGAAGGAAAGAGAAGAGGGATACGTGCAGCCCTGCTTCACCACTTGTGAAGCCTTTCCCCCTGCAGATGGGGACCAGGGGGCTCAACTCTCGCACTGTAACACTCAACCAGGTGCACCACCACCCAGCCCCCAGAGTGTCTTTGCTGTGTGGCCTAAGTCCCTGTCCCAAAGGCTGCTAACAAGTACACAACTGCTGTTTTTTGAGGGACACTGCTGTGTGGCTGGCATAGAATGTCCCTTAGGGTCAGATGTGGAGCACTCAAGTGGTGAAATAAGTCTTGGCTGAGTCAAACACAGGAACTTGAGCTTCCTTGAGAGGTCCCTTCTGAGAGACGAGCGCATAATGCAGAAGGCCTTGTGAAGTACGGTTCATGTAGTGCTGCCGCCCCGCCCAGCTGCAGAGCCGTTTCTTTCTTAGCAAAGACATATTTTGACTTTGGCCCTACTAGTCTCCCCACCCCACCCCCATTTCACCCCAGAGAGCATACAGGAACCCATTGCCATCCTGGGGACCGCCCCTATCAGAATTACATCAGCAACGGCTGGTGTAATCAAACCCCATTTGTCAGTGTGAATTCTTAGCAGATTAACTTGTCAGATTCACAGAGAAACCATCACCAAATGTTTATGTGTAAACGATGTTGAATTTTAAAATCATGTGGATTATGGCGGATGGGGCCTGACAAGATGACAGTCTCTGGTTTCTAACAAAGTGAAGTTACCAGTGTCAAAACAGAGGATGTTTATTGTTAAAAATGTCTCAAAGTATCCACAGAAACCCCTGCAGACCCCTGCCAACAGTGCTGTGCCTTGGTTGGCTGACCTAAGGCCTGGGACTCTCCTGGTCTGAGTCCCAGGGCAAGAATAGTGGGGCTACAGACAGACTCCAGCAGCCAGCTGGGAGCCCCTCTCAGCACTGACACCACCACCCCACCCTACACTCACACACACCGCCCCCCAGGGGCCAAGCCCAGGCAGTTAAGCAGTTTAAAGCAGCCTCTTTAAGCATAGTCACCATCCTCTTCCTCTTTCCATCACAGCTCCTCTCTTTCCCTTCTGTCACCACGAGCTTCTCTGCTCTCCCCCCAAACCTCTCCAGAGGCTACACCCAAAATTGTTGGGGACATTTGCATGCCAGCACCACAGGATGTTTCCTGTGCCTCAACTGTCAGCCAGTTCTCTGTTAGGGAACACCCAGCCAGAACTGAGGCGTAGACCTGCCACCTGAGGGACGGGACGGTCAGCACACAGCACGGGCTTACCCCCACCTCCATTAAAAGACGGGGACTGAAGGGAGAGAAGTGGTAGAAAATGCCCTGTGTTTTTCTCATAGTCATTTTAAAAGATGAAGGCTGTCCTTGCCAACATAGAAAGATCTTTAAAATGCAGAAAACTGGGAGTTGGGCTGTAGCGCAGCAGGTTAAGTGCACGTGGCACAAAGCCCAAGGACTGGCTTAAGGATCCGGGTTCGAGCCCCCGGCTCCCTACCTGCAGGGGAGTCGCTTTACAGGCGGTGAAGCAGGTCTGCAGGTGACTATCTTTCTCTCCCCTTCTCTGTCTTCCTCCTCTCTCCATTTCTCTCTGTCCTATCCAACAACAACTATGACATCAATAACAACAACAATAATAACTACAATAAAACAACAAGGGCATCAAAAGGGAATAAATAAATATTTTTTAAAATGCAGAAAACTGAATAAAGTAAGTATGTCTAGTATGATAATAATTTTATAAGGAAAAAAAACATATAACAAGTAGATATGCTTAAAAAGGCGCAAAAAGCTATGTGGGGACAGAGGAGTGGTTCACCCAAAAGAATGCACATGTTATCATGCATGAAGACCTGGGTTCAGGCCTCCAGTCTCCACCTGCAGGAGGGAAGCTTCACAAGCGGTTGAGCAGTACTGCAGGTCTCTGTCCTCTCCCCCTCTATCAATTAAAAAAGAAAAATGGTTGCCAGGAATGATGGAGTCATGCTGGCACCAAACCCAAGCAGTAATCCTGGAGGGAACAAGAGAAAAAGCTATCTGGAAGCATACGCAGATCTCCCCCCTGGGGAACAGAGACACAGGAAGGGAGAGAACAGGGAGAATGACTCTTACTACCTTTGCTGCTTACCGCTCTGCACTGCTAGAGGAGTAGATCGTCTTGGCATAGCTCTGCCTGATAGCCTTGTGCCCTCGACTCCTCAGAGTTCCCTAGAGCTAACCCCCCTCCTTATATTTGGAAGCTTTGTATATACTGTGTATGCCATCTTTAGTTTTCTACCTCTTGATATCTTAGAGGGAAGAGATATGTGAAGGAAGAGAGTATTATGAGTCCAGGACCAGCTACACAGTTAGAAGGACTAGAAGCAAAGGGTCTTCTTCAGTCCAGAGTTTAGGGAGAGGAGTTTGTGGGGCCTGGTGGGTTTGACCCTCATCTCTGCCTCCCACCCTCAGTGATGGCCTGCTCTCTTATATCAACAGAGGAGCCCATCCGGTTACTGCGGGAGGTGGTGCTGTTGACGGATGACAGAAACCTGCGTGTGAAGGCGCTGACAAGGAATGTGCCCGTGCGGGACATCCCCGCCTTCCTCACATGGGCCCAGGTGGGCTGAGGGGGCCACACCAGGGCCCACCCCCATGGAACCGCTCCTGAGAGGCCACCAGGTGCCCAGTGTAGCACAGAAGATGCCCACGTGTCTGAGCCACCAGTCCACCCAGACAATAAACCATCCTCTTCCAACCCACACCGTGGCTGTGCTGTGGGGGAGCTACTCCTCACAGAGCCCCTCCCAAGGGTCGGGTGGAAGCTGCTGGGTCCCTCCTGAGCTGCCCAGATTTACCAGGGAGGTGGCTGGCTGCAGTGACAGCAGGTGGGCCAGCCAGGTAGACTGCCCATGCTCCCAGCCTTTCTCCCTCCCCGTCTGGTTCCAGGGCTGGGGGAAGGCCTTCCAGGAAGCCAGGGGACTTAGGCACTTTTCTTAGGTGGAGCTGGGGCAGCAAGTTTTAAAGAGTTTCTATCAGATGCAGGTGAAGTCACGGGTCCCTTTGATGTTTTCAGAACCCCTGCCCTAAGTATGTCCAAGAAGCTGTGGCTATGCCATGCAGAGATTGCTCAGGGTGTATCTCTCTCCCTGAGGCCTGAATTCCCCCCAAGAGACCCAAACTGGGGTCTAGCCCCTGTGTCAGGAACAGCAGTCCTAGGCCCCCAGACCAAACACAGTGCCACATGCATACCCACCCACTCCCACTCTGTTGCTTTTCTTCCTGTCCATGTCAGTCTGAGTCCCCTGCACTCTGCCGTTTGCGTTGCCCTTGGATGGTCATGGTTCTGCAGGGATGATCTCAGGCCCATGCTCCCTGGGTGACCTCTCCCTACTCCTTCTACCCTCATGGCCTATTCTGCTCGGTTCTCCCCCCATCCTTCCTCTCTTCCTCTTCAATTTTACCCCCCTTTCCTTTCCTAGTTCCAGTCCTCTCGCTGTCCTAGTCCCCTCAATTTCCTCACCTCACTTCCTTGCCATGGGGGTTCTCGTTCTGACTCTCCTCATTTACCTGTGGCAGGAACCTCTAATAAAGCTTTTCCGCTCCTGACGTTTTCCAGACCCCTATGGCTTAAGGAACTTCCAGGCTTCGACAACTTCTTTGGGAGGAGCACTTCCTACCTAGCCTAGTCTTCACCTCTTTCTAGCTTTGCCTGAAAGTAGACACAGGAGCTCTTTGGCTTTTTAAGGTTTTTGTTTGTTTGTTTTTTGGGTTTTTTTTTTTTTTTTTTTTTTGGTTTTTGTTTTGTTTTCTCTTTAGGTGGCACCTGTGTTCAAAGTTTCACTCGAGGTTTCCTACTGAGAATGTGTTCTCCCAACCCCAGGTACAGGTGAGAACAGATTAGTGGGAAATCAGGCAAGGTTTTGAGGGAGGAAGCCAAGAGTAATTTTTGATGGGACAAGTGGGGGGAAACCCCCCCCAGAGCTCTCTCTTCACTGTTAGACTACTTCCCCTGCCCAAGAAATGGAAGCAAGTCTACCCTCTCCAAAGCCCAAGATTATGCCAGAAGCAGGGGGACTGCAGGAGAGCACAGACAGTGGTTTGAGATATGAATCCCCCAGGGTCTCAGAAGGCTGGGCTCTTTAGGGGTACAGAATCTCCAGCCTCCCTCTCCTCTAAGGTCCTCTCCCCTGGATGAAGGCTGATGACTGGGTGGGTGGGAGACCACTCTCTCCTTTCTGTTCCATTTGCAGCACTGGTTTTGTTTCCTTAATAAATGTTGAGTTATGAAACACACCTGACCTCCTGCTGATCTCTCTGGGGTTTGGGAGGGAACAGGGCCCAAGCCTCTGCACCTGTGTGAGGGTGCCAGGTCTCCCCGCCCACCCTGGCTCCACCCGCCCAGGTGGAAGAGAGCAGTAGGGTCCAGATCCTTGGTTACTGCTTTATTGCTGTTTGGTTCGAGTATAGAAAATGGAAGCGGCTCTGGAAGAGCCTGTGTACAAGGTAGGGAATATACAAACGAGGAAGAGGGAGCTAAAGAGACCACGTTTCAGCCCAGCCCAGCCTGGGCTTGGGATGGGGGCCGCCCAGGGCGCATGCAATAAATATGGTCCGGGGGCCCCAGGGAATGGAGGAGGAGACACCACAGAAGCGTCTCAGCTCTCTGACTTCAGAGGGAGGGGAGGGTTGGCCCTGGGGCTAGTGCCACTTGTGCAAAATGAGGAACTTCACATTATCAGTCCCGGGGCGGGTGGGAGCAGAGGTGGGGGGCCCTCCGGCCGGCTCATTCCCCTACCGCTCCCAGACTCTTGCCGGACGCTCCGACCCCAGCGGGGAGATTCACAGTGAGAATGGGTGTGGTCGCAAGGGCCGGAGGTAGGGCTGGGAGCGCCCCAACAGTGACACCCCTCCCACCCAAGAGCAGCACGGAGCCGAGGGAGGGGGCCAACGAACCACAGGAAGAGGCGGAGAAGGGCTGGGGGTCTCCTTTGGTCAAAGCTGATATCAAAAATATAAATCTCCCTTCCCCCATCCCACCCCCGCCCCGGGGTTCCCCCCCTCCCCCGCAACCCCGGGCTAAGGCACAAAGCTGTGAGGCCAGGTGGGGCCGCCGCCGCTGCGGCGACGCTGCCGCTGCTACCGCACTAGTCCAGGCGCGCGGTGCCGGCTCCCGCCGCCGCTCCCGGGGGCGCGGCCCTCTAGGTGGGGGAGAAGCGGTCGATGGTCCGGCCGTCGGGCCCCGCCGCCAGGTGCGCTCCCTGGCTCAGCACCTCAGCCGCCTTGTCCGGGCTGAGACCCAGCTCCGCGGTGAACTTGGCCAGCGGGTAGAGGCTCTCGAGCGCCACCTTGGGGTCGTGCAGGAAGTGCGTGGTCTGCGCCAGCAGCTCGGCCGCAGCCGCCTTGTCCTGCTGCTTCAGGCTCAGCTGCTCGGCCGTGAGGCGGGCCACCGCAAAGACGCCCTCGGGGAAGTCGAGTTTGCCCTTGCCATCCGGGCCGGGGACGCCGGGCAGCCCCCCCAGGCCCGCCAGCGCCCCGGCCGCGCCCGCCGCGCCCCCCACAGCGTGCATCTTCATGTGGCTGATGAGGTTGCGTTGCTGCGCGAACTTGCCCCCGCACACCTGGCACTCGTAGGGCTTCTCGCCCGAGTGGATGCGCATGTGCTCGGTGAGGCGGTACTGGCGCGTGAAGCGCATGCCGCAGGCGTCACACGCGAAGGGCTTGAGGCCCAGGTGGCTGCGCATGTGGCGCGTCATGGTCCCGCGCTGCGTGAACTTTTTCCCGCAGATGGTGCAGGGGTAGGGCCGGGTCAGCCAGTGTGTCTTCTCGTGCTGCCGCAGCGTGGCTGGGTCCTTGTAGCTCTTGTCGCACGAAGCGCAGCGGTAGGGCCGCAGCAGCTCCCCTAGGCCGCCCGGGGCCCCTGAGACCTTGTCCCCACCGCCTCCAAATGGGGGTCCTAGGCCGGCGGCCCCCGCGGCCACGTCGGCCGCCTCTGCGCGGCCGTACAGCGCCTCCTCCTCCTCCACGTGCGCCTCCACGTGCGCGTTCAGCTGCTCGGAGCTGGGGAAGCCCTTGCCACACGGGATGCACACATACAGGTTGTCGCCGAAGCTCTCGGGCTCGCCGTAGGCCAGGTGCGGGCATGGGTAGCCCTCGAGGTGGCCCCCCGGCGGGCTGGGGTCTTCGCTGCTACCCGTCTCCTCGCTGCTACTCTTGTAGTCGTCGCCATCGCCGCCCGCGCCCGCCACGTCGAGGCCTCCCGGGTAGCGCGGCGGGGGCGCCAGGCCGAGCGGGGGTCCCCCGGGCGAGGAGGCCGGGTCCCCGCCACGCTCGTCGCAGCGCTCACCCGGGGAGCCGCGCTCCCGGCCCAGCTCGTCCCCGTAGCTGCCGAGGCCGGGCTCGTGCTTCATCCAGCGGTAGAGGAGGCTGGTGGGCACTTCGGACCGGCCGGGGGGCTCGGGCCCCGGGCTGCCGCCGGCGCCCCGGAACGGGTCCGGGGGCGGGACGGCCTCCTCCAGCTTCTGGAAGGGCAGCGGCGGCAGGGCGAGTGGCGGCTCCTTGTAGGCGACGGGGCCGGCGCTGGGAGGGCTGTCAGGGCGCAGGGGCAGTTCGCGCTCCCCGGGCGGCCGCTCGGGAGGCGCAGAGCCGGGCGGGCTCTTCTTGGACAGATCCAGGCCGCACAGAGGCGAGCAGCGGCGCTCCGGGGCACAGAGCGCGGAGGCAGGGCCGGGGCCCGAGGCGTAGAGCTCTGCACAGTGCGTGTTCACCGCGGCTTCGGGGCCAGACGGCGGCTCGGCGGTGGGCGGCGGCGCAGGCCCGGCGGGGGACGAGTAGCAGGCCTGGATGACGGGCGTGGCGGCCCGCAGTCCCCGGCCCGGCCGGCCGTAGGGCGCGTATCCGCCGCCGCCGCCGCCGCCGCCCCGCAGGTGGCAGTACTTGCCGTGGCGCTTGAGGCGCTTCTTGCATAGCGCCACGAGGTCAGGGATTTGCAGGTAACTGGCGGCGGCCAGCACGGCGCCCAGGCTCGGCTCGGCCCCGGGGGCCACGGCTGCAGCCGCGGCGGCCTCTGCGCCATCAGCCAGGCGGCCGGTGTAGATGAAGTCCAGCACCAGGCGGAAGACGGCGGGGCTCACCATGTCATGGTCCAGGTTGAGCAGGTTGTCGTGCACCACCAGGGACTTGAGGTAGGCGCTGCTGGCGGCCAGCACGTTCTTGTGCGCGCGGAAGAGGGCGTTCTGCACCACGATGATCACGTCGCACAAGAAGCCTTTGGTACGCTGGTTGTTGAGCTGCAGCAGCAGCTGCCTCGAGTGGCCGGGCGCCTCCATCGTGTCTAGCATCATCTGCCCAGCACAGTCTCCTGCGGGGACACACACCAGCCGGATCAGAGCCTCGAAGAGCCCCGTGTGCCTGCACCCTGCACCCAGCCCAGCTCCACTTCCCCTTCCCCTCAGCTAGGTAGGGGCATTGAGCACCACGGCCTGAGCACTGGCAGAGGCTCAGTGGCAGCCGGGAGTGGGAGCCTGGGTCGACCGAACAGCCACTGGAGCCGGGCTGGTGCTGAGAAGGCCGGGCTGGCCTGTGCCTGGGGGCCCAGATCGGCGGGGCACTCAGGCTGGGTTCTGGGGCCTCTGAAGGAGAAAAGTGACCGGGCCAAGTGACCCCTTTCGAAGACAGTTACCGGATTTGAGGAAAATGTCCGCTTCAGGAAAAGTCATTCAGGGCCGAGAAGTTTGCCCAAGTGGGGAGTGAGGGAATCGAGTTTGAAAAGCGCCTCCCGCCTCGGGAGAAAGTGGCCCAGCTGGGGACGGTGTTTTGGAGCTGGGGAGCGGGGTGCCCGCCTCGGCGCCGCCCCGCCGGGGGGCTGTCAGACCCTCGGAGGCCCGGCCCGGCCGCGGCGCGGGGAGGAGGCAGCGGCTGCCGTGGCGGGCAGAGCGCGAAGGCCGGCCCCGGCGCGGGGAGGGCGTTATATCGGGGCAGGAGGCTGAGGCAGGAAGCAGGTGGGGGGGAGGGGGGAGCCACGCAACTCCCAGGGGAGGGAGGGGGCAGCGCCCCGGGCGGGCACGGCGCACAGCCGGCTGCAGCCCTGACCCCGGCCTGCGCCCCACCCGCGTCCGGCCTCGGCCTCCTCGGCTCCAGCGCTGCACCCGCGCGCGGCCCGCAGCCTCCTCCACAGCTCCCCTCGGCCCCTGCGCCGCGGGAACTCCGCAGCCCCGAACTCGGGGAAAAGTTTCCCAACTTGAGGCAAGCGGGGGGCGCGCCGGCCCCGCTCCCTCCGGCCCCAGCTTCACCCCTCGACCCCCCGCTGCCGAGGACAGGCGACCGCAGGGCCCGAGCCAGCCCTGAGCGCCCCTGCCTGCCTGCCCGCCCGCCCGCCCCCGGCCCCGTAGGGCCTCGGCCCGTTACCTGCGGTGCAGCCCGCCGGGGCTTTCCTCCCCGGGCGGTGGCGGCTCCCGGCCGGCGCCCCACCCGCCACTGCCCGCGCGGGGCTGTGCCAGAGCTGCGCCCCTGCCAGCCCGCCCGCCCCCTGCTCCGCGCCTTCCAACCCATGTGCGGGCCCTGGCCGTGACCCCGCCGTGAACCCGCGCCGAGCGGCGGCCCCGCGGTCCCCACTCCTCTGGGGCCACACCCGGAGGCTGAACGCCGGCCGCGGCGGAGCGCCCGAGCCCGAGGATGCGCCCGCCGCGGTCAGCGCGCCGGGACCAGCTGTCCAAGTCCTCTGTCCCTCCCGGGCCCCGGCCTGTGCACCCACCTGGGGGGCATGTCGGAAGCCCCGGGCCCGGCTGCCGGCGGATCCAGGAGGGACGTGGCTGCGCTGCGCTGCCCTCCACCCGTCGGGCCCCCGGTCGGTCTGTCCTGCTGGTCCGTCTTCCCCGTGTCCTGGCAGCGTCTCAGCCCCGCCGCGCTTTCCGCACACTCTTATCTGGAGTGGCCCGGCCCGGCGGGCGCCGCTGCGACTCTAGCGCCACCTCGCGGCACTGAGGGGGCTTGCGTGGCAAGGCGACCATCGCCTTCCCTGCACCTGGGTTACATTTGCACTTGCGCTGCTGGACCAGGGAGGGCAGTCTGTTAGCAGATTCACCCTCCCACATGTGCCCACCGGACCCGAGTGCCGGGAACTCGAGGGTGGGGGATTGAGATGCACACTCCAAAGTACATATCTGTAGATTTTCATTACTGTCACAATTTGGGAAAGTCCGGCTCTTAAGCAGAGGGTTAGACAGATGGTGGAAGGGAGAGTAGGGAAACCAGAGAGCAAGAGAAGGTAAACGAGGTTTGGGGGACTCTCCTTTGACGTTCTTTCTTTTCCTTCGTTCCTTCCTTCTTTTCTGTTTTCTTTTTAGATTTTAACCAGAGTACTGCTGCCTGGAATGGAACCTGGGACTTCAGAGCCTCAGCATGAAAATCTTTTTGCATAATCATGACGTTGTCTCCCAAGCCCTCTTTTGACATAGTTACATGGGACTGTCATTTATACCTACTTCTTCCCCCAATAGACACACCTTCACTCTGCCACAGGGATTAAATGAGAATAAATGAAAACAAAGTCCTTTCCACCTAAATCCCGTGACTCTTACAATGTACTTGTATCTGCACACACACACCTGTCACACCTGTCCCCTTCCAGAGTCCAAATCCTGGATCTCCAGGATCCACCTAAGTTGTGACCCAGCAGCCCTCCTTGAACTTGACGATCCCTGGAGGGACCCCGGCATAATCTACTGGGAATGAATGCCTGGATAGCAGTGTGTGTGTGTTGGGGGGGGGGTCTGTGCAAGCGACCCCATCTCCTAGACCTCTTGTATGAGCTCTTCCCGGTTCGGAGCTGATGGGGATCTGCAACCCCCCATGTGAGGACCAGACTCTGCAGGTGCTGTCTCTACTGGGAGGGGCACGGGGGGGGGGGGCTCGCTGCTACTCCGGAAGTGTCCCAGCGCGGCTGGGGGCCCCACCAGTCCCACCAGCGAGCAGGGCGTCTTGGAAACCCACGCCCCGCCCCCTCCCCACCTCCTGATCCCCGCCCACACGTGGAGGGCGGGCGTCCCCGAGAACGCCTGCAGCTTCTGATTGGCCGTGCCTCCCTGAGCCGTAGCGCAAGAGAGACTGGGGCGCAGAGTTACCATAGCAACTGATGAGGTTCGCCCAGATCGCGTCTCTCCGAGGCCTTGGAGAGCTTAGCAACCACGCAGAGCCACTGGGCGAGCGGGGGCCGCCTCGCCGCCCACCGCTGGGTCCTCGGCCCCACGCCCCCACCGGAGGTAGAGTGAGTCACTCAGCCGAAGGCGAGGGCGGGCGGCTGGTGCAGCCACAGGCGGATCCTACAGACACCAAGGTCTCGGGCGCCCCCCACAGGCTCCTTTTCCTCCTGAGCGACTTCCTGATTTAGGGGCTCTGAGCCCCCACCATGATGCTCTCACCAAGTCCAGAATCCCCCCTCCCTCAGTTTCCAGTCCGTGTTCTAGATCCATCTTATCCGTGACCTCTCTTCTCCTCCCCACCGTGTCCTTACAAGGGAAATGGTGAGATTCCAAGAATAAAAATGAGGGGCTTCAGAGCTGCCCGCCTCTAGGAGAGGTGGACCCTTACATATTGGCCAAGAGAAATGCTATGGCTGAGGTGGGTATCTGTATGGAGTGCCGGGTAAAGGTGGGAAGGATTCTCAGAAGTGCTCTTAGAATTGGGCGTTGATGGATGTATAGGAGTTCTTTCCTGGAGAAAAGAACAACTGGGAGCAAGGGGTGTGGGAACCAAATCTAGGCCAGATCTTCTAAAGCCCCCTTGACACCACTTCACATACATAATTTTTAAAAGATTTTATTTATTTATGGGAAGTAATAGGAGAGAGAAAGAACCGGACATGTGCTGCCGGGGATTGAACTTGATCAAGACCTCATGCTTGAGAGTCCAGTGCCTTATCCATTGCGCCACCTGCCCCTGCCGGGCCACTCACATAAATAATTTTTCATGAGCGATACAGAAACACGGTACAGAGCAATGCCCAGCTCTGGCTTATGGGGGTGCTGGGTACTGAACTGGGGACCTCCAAGTCTCCGGCGGGAAAGTTTGGTGCACTTACCACTGTGTAACTAGCTTGCCCCTGACCCGGTAATCAGTGGTAATCTCTCTCTAGATGGAGCCACAAGGAGGCCCTTAATCTCGTGTCTGCTTCATGCAGTGGAGTCTTCCCATTTGTAGAAACAGACCCACCCAAGGGCTCTTGTGTCTGTTTTTGTTTTCGACATTCTCCCTGGGCTCCTGCCCACCCCATTCTCCTCAGAGTTGACTCATTGCCCCAGCCCCTACCCTCAAGCTTTCCTTACATCTGTGGGGAGGGTCTCTCAACCTGCTCTCCTGTGAAGTTCATCCTTCAGTCTTTTGACTTTTCCCTCCCTCCCTAGTTCTACCACCCTGGACCTGGGGCAGCTCCCTCCTCAGCCCAGTCCAGCCCTTCTCTTGGAAGCTGCCACCCCCCTTTAGAGCGAAGACAGGCCCTCATTTCCTTGCTTTTGTCCCGCGGAGCTCGGCCAATTCTGACCTCCAGGAACTCTGACACCTCGAGGGAGAGGTTCTGCCAGACCCCGCCCCCCAGAGCCCTCTCTCCGCCGCGTTACTTGCTCTCATCACCACCCTCATAGGGACTCCACATACAGGCCCTAAATGCGACTCCAGCTCTCTTCTCCCTTCCACTTGCTGAGGTCTCCTCTTCCTCGCTTGCTTTCTCTTGCCACCATCACCCCCTTCCCCATAGGCAACCCCTACGTTGATTTCACGGAAGGCCAAGCCACTGTCTTCAGCTTCTCCGTGTTCCCCGGGGCTCCCTACTGGCACCCGAACCCCCATTGCCCCTTCCCTCCCTGAGCCAGCCGCCGCCTCCACTCCGCTCCGCGCATCTGCCCCCACCCCGTGCCCCAGCGCTCGCTGCCACCCATGGCACCTGGAGGTGGTGCTGGAGGGTGGGGGGCTCTAGTTTCCTCCCCTGCCTGCCTGGACCCCAGAGGGGGAGGACAGTGCAAGGGCCCCGGGGGCCATAACGCCGCGAGGGGGGCGCCCAGTGACGTCACCGCGCCGTCGGGCTCGGGAGCCGAGGAGGGGGCGTGGGGCGCGGCGGGCGAGGCCCTCGGAGGGCCGGGCGGGGGTGGGGTTTCGCCCCCGGGTGTAGCGGCGCGAACACGCACGCACCAGGCCGGTCCTCCTCCCCGCACTTTCCTCCTCCCGGCCCGCCAGCCCCCGGTTCCGGAAAGTTCACCCCTTGCGGGCGGGCCAGAGGGGCGCGGGCCCCCTCCCCACGCCTGCTTCCGCGCGCCCGCCCGGCCGGCCTCCCAGCTCCCCGCCGCCGCGGGCCCCCTCCGCCCTCCCCGCCTGGAGGCTATAAATAGCAGCTTTTCCCGTTTCCTAAATTCCCTGCTGACGTCGGCAGCGCGTCAGTGTGTAGGAGCTGCGGCCGCATGAATGAGCCGCCGCACGAGTACTACGCGCGCCTATAAAAGCCGCCGCCGGCCGGGCTGCGTGCGGGAGGGAGGCGAGCGGGCGGGCGGGCGCCGCGCGGCCCTCAGGTAAGCGGGCGGCGGGCGGGCGGGCGGCGGGGCCGGGGTTGGTGCCGGCGGGGGGCTTCACTTCTCCCGCAGTCGCCGGAGCGGGGTCCCGAGCAGCGCACCGCAGCCGGGGCAGCACCTGCCCGCGCCGAGATGGACACCCCGCCACTTGGGACGAGCGCCGAGCAGAGGACGCCGCCCCCCACCCCGACTTCCCGCGGCGGGTCATGGCGGCGCCATGCCTCCAAGAAAGTGAGGTGACGGTGCCGGCGCCCCGGGAGACGCGCCCGCACCCCCTCCCCGCAGCGCGGTGACTCAGCCTCGCTGCCCCCGGCCGGTCCAGCGGAGGCGCCGCGGGAGGGCCCGACCCCCAGCTCCCGCTGCCCGGCCGCCGCTGTCTCGGGACCCCCTCCCGGCTGTCTGCCGGGGCGCCCCCTCCCCTTCCGGTCCTGTCCCGCGGGTCCCTCGGCGCCCCGATTTCCCGCCTCTCCGCGAGGAGCTGTTCTCTCAGGACCGGGGGGGCGGGGCCGGGCCCGGAGCGTCCCGCCTCACCCCCAGTCCCCCGCCCCCCTCAGGGCCCCTCCGCCGGAAGCTCCTCTCCGCAGGGACAGCTTTGACGTCACAGGACTCTGACGTCAAGGGCCGCGTGCCTGTTCGCGAGCGCAAGCCGAGAAGGACGGGAGATGGATGCGGGGGAGGAAGAGCAGCGGCGCCCCCAGCTGCGGGCGACGGAGGCCCCCCGCCCGGGCAGCGCGCCGGCACCTTGGCTCTAGACTGCTTACTGCCCGGGCCGCCCTCAGTAACAGTCTCCAGTCACGGCCACCGACGCCTGGCCCCGCCCCAGGACCGCGCCCCCGCCCTCAGCCCCCCTCAGCCCGCGCCGCTGTCCGCGGTGCTGATCCAGCGCCGCCGCGGCCGTCCAGGCGCCGCGCCCCAGGGACTCGGCGGGGCCGCCTTCCTCTCCGCGCGCACGCCCGCCCGCCTCGCGCCACCGGGTCCCCGCCGCGCGCCTCGCGCCCCGCGCCCCGCGCCCCGACTCGACCCCGCGGCCCCGTCGTCAGTCGGACTGGAGCTGCCGCGGTGCAGTCAGCGGCGCGCCCCGCCCCCGCGTCTCCAGGGCAACCGTGGCTTTCGATTGTTACTGTGGGAACCGGAGGTAACAGTCTACAGCCATGGTCGCCCCGCAGCACGCCCACGCGCCGCGCCACGCCGCGCACCGCCAGCCCGCGAGGGAGGGACGCGCAGAAGGAAGCGGGGGCGGCAGTCGGGATTGGGTGCGGGCCGCGGGAGCGGGGCGGGAGTGCGGAGCCAGGGGGCGGGCGGAGGAGGCTGGGTCTGCGGGTCGCGGAGCCGAGCGGGTCTGACTGTCCGCCCAGCTGACCCAGCTGGCGAGGCGAGCGGTGGCTCTGCGGTCGGGCTTCGTTCTTGTCCTCCGTGGCAGGCTGGAAGCGGGAGAGGACGAGGGGAAGTGTTCGCCTGCCGGGGACCGAGGGGGTAGTCGAGGAAAGTTCTTCTCAATAAGCCACAGCCTCTTCCAGAAGCCGCAAGCGGGGTAGCAGAACCCATTTTCCTGATGGCGTTGCCCCCTCACCCGCACCCCCTTCACTCCTCTTCCTCTCTGAGCCTGTAGGACTGTCTGAAGGGTCCCCTACCCTCAGGGGGCCATTGGTTTGCTAAAAAGTTCAATGGGTCCCTAAAGCATCCTCACCTCAGTGTATCTCCAGGTGCTGGATTCCAGTTTGAGACAGTGCCTTGAACGAGTCCTAGAGACTGATGTCCCCCCCCCGTCCTGCCAGTCAAGTGTGAGCCAGGACCTTGTCAGAACTCTGTCACCTTCTTCCACCAGCATCACGCACTGCAGGGGCTGACAGTTGAGTAGTGGGTGAAGGACTTCCTTAGGGACAGTGTTGGGAGTGACAAACACAACCCCGCCATCATTAATCCAGTCAATTCTTACCCACCCACCCCTTTATCTCTGGGGCTAGGTTCCAGCCCTACAGATCCACTGCTCCCAGTGGTTACCCCCCCCGCCCCATATTGTATTTGGTAGGACAGAGAGAAATTTGAGGAGGGGGAGATAGGGAGAGAGAGAGACACCTGCAAACCTGCTTCACTGCTAGTGAAGTGTCCACCCCTGCAGGCGCGGAGTGGGGGCTTGAACCTGGGTCTTTGGGCATGGTAACTTGTGCGCAGTACGGGTGCGCCACTGCCTGGCCTTCTCAGTCTTCCTTTACTGTTCAGCACTTTTCAGCTCTGGCTTATGGTGGTGGTGGGGACTGCACCCGGAACCTGTGAGTCTCATCACCCAATCAGCCATCAAGTCTTTTGCATACCATTATACTGTTTCACTATCCATTAATCCAATTTTATTTCTTTATACCCTTTTTATTTCTAAAATCAGAAGACAAATCATACTACTTTCACAGCTGGTCAACACCCACCTGTTGTCCCTCCCACCCAAGGATCTGGAGGTCTTAGATTAAAATGTATTTGTTTCTGAAATCCAGTGGGCATCTAGTAGACAGACTGTGCCAATGGTGACAGTGTACTGGAAAGCAGTAGGCTGAACTAGGTTCATTATCAAATAAGTGGCTAAGGGGTCAAGCTGTTTGAGTCTTCTGTAAATTGAGGCCATTCCTTTTGGCAGCCCACTGTGAGGACCAAACAGGATCATGGAAGTAAAAGTCTTAGAAATCTGAAGAAATGGGGGCCAGGCAGTGGCACACCTGGTTCAGTGCACGCATTACCATACACAACCTCAGTTGGAGCTCCCAGGCCCCACCTCACCTGCAGGTGAGACAGTTAATGACTGGTGAAGCAGGTATTGCAGGTGTCTTTCTCTCCCTATTCCTTTTCTTTGCCTCCAGGGTTATTGCTGGGACTCGGTGCTTGCACCACAAACCCACTGCTCCTGGAGACCGTTTTTTTCTCCTTTTGTTGCCCTTGTTTTATCATTGTTGTGATTATTATTGTTGTTGCTGCTGTTGGATAGGACAGAGAATGCAGAGAGGAGGGGAAGACAGAGGGGGGAGAGAAAGATAGACACCTGCAGACCTGCTTCACCGCCTGTGAAGCGACTCCCCTGCAAGTGGGGAGCCGGGGGCTAGAACCGGGATCCTTATGCCGGTCCTTGTGCTTCGCGCCACCTGCGCTTAACTCGCTGTGCTACAGCCCGACTCCCCCCAGTCCCTTTTTTTAAAAGTGATATTTTACTATTATCTTTATTTACTGGATAAAGACAGAAACCAAAAGGTGAGGGGAGACAGGGAGATAGACACCTGCAGCCCTGCTTCACTATGTGTTTGTGTGGGATAGTTGTTAGAAGACCCAAGCTTTGAGCATCTAGTTAGAAAGGACAGAAGAAAGGGACACATTACTCGGAGCAATAGTTGGGGGCTGGGGCTGTTGGGTTCCTTGCTGTGAGTCTGACCACCCAACAACTTTAGGAAATTAAAGTGGAATGAGAGGTAAATAATAACATTTCAGCCCAGGAAGTGGCAATGGATGAAATTTTTTTTTTTCTGCCTCCAGGGTTATCGCTGGGGCTTGGTGCCTGCACTATGAATCCACTGCTCCTGGAGGCCATCTTGTCCCCCTTTTGTTGTTGGATAGAACAGAGAGAGAGGAGGGGAAGGGTGGGGGGGGGAGGGAAGACACCAGTAGACCTGCTTCACTGCTTGTGACGTGACCTCCCTGCAGCTGGGGGAGCCAGGAGCTTGAACCAAGATCTTTCCACCAGTCCTTGTGCTTTGCGCTATGTGGGCTTAACTCAGAGCACTACTGCCTGGCCCCTGAAGTATTGGATTCTTAAGCTTGAAGTCCATACTTTGATCACGTGCCAGGGTGATCTTTTTTTTGTATTTTTATTTATTTATGAGGAGAGAAAGGAAGTGACTATTACTCTGGCACACGTATTGCAAAGCCTTTTTATATTCTTTTAAAAAATTTATGTTTCATTGAGAGGGAACAGGATGACTGAGGAAGAGACACCTGTAGCACTATTCCAACACTTCAGAAGCTTACTTCCTTACAGATGGGAACAGAGGCTTGAACCTTGGTCCTTGAGCACTCAGCCAAGTGTGCCACCACTCAGCCCCTGCCAGAGTGATGCTCTGATAATCTTTCTTTTCTCTCAAGCATTTCTGAGATGGTAGAAAGTTTCTCAAAATAAGCAGTCAATTCCTTTGTAGTCTGAACCCATCTAGAGAATGTGGTCAGAGAGAGGATGTGTGTGGTGGGGAGACCAGAGGACTTATTTAGTGTACCCTGATTTTATTAGGAGTGGAATCCAATCAAGATATAAAGCAGTGAGTGGTGGTCTTTCTCTTCAACAGTGCAGCACGTGGTGCAAAGCGTAAGGATCCCAGCCCCCAGCTCCCCACCTGCGGGGGAGTCACTTCACAAACGGTGAAGCAGGTCTGCAGGTGTCTATCTTTCTCTCCCCCCTCTCAATTTCTTTCTATCCTATTCAACAATGACAACAGTAACTACAACAATAAAATAAGGGCAACAAAAGAATAAATATTTTTTTTAAAAAAGAATGTAAGTTCTTGGATCTGAATTGAACTTTAGGTAAGTTACCTGGCTTCTCTTCTGCTTTCCTCAGTTGTAAAACAAGGTTAACAGTACCTACCTTGTGAAGTTGCAGAACTCAACTGAGGCAACTTTAAAACTGATATATTTAGCACTCAGTAAATGGCATTCCTATTTCCATCCTCTGGGTCTCATTTTCTTCAGTTATAAATAGAAAATGTTAGCTCAGGGAGCCGGGCAGTGGCACAGCAAGTTAAGCGCACATGGTGCAAAGCACACGGACCAGCATCAGAATCCCGGTTCGAGCCCCGGGCTCCCCACCTGCAGGGGGTTCCCTTCACAGGTGAAGCAGGTCTGCAGGTGTCTTTCTCTCCCCGTTTTCCCCTCCTCTCTCCATTTCTCTAGGTCCTATCCAAAAATAAAACATAAATTTTAAAAAAAGTTAGCTCAGTAGTTGAACTTACTCTCCCTCCCCAGTGTAGTGCATGAGGATCACATGGGGGGGGGGGGCAGAGTGGCGCACTGGGTTAAGGTAGCGCAAGGATCTCTGGAGCCCTTGGGGGTCCCTTCACAAGTGAAGCAGATCTACACGTCTTTCTCTTTCTTTTCCTATCTTCCCCCTCTCACTTAATATCTTACCTGTCATATCCAATAAAAAATGGGAAAAAAATGGCTACCAGGAGCAGTGGATTCACAGTGGCAGCACAGGCCACAGTGATAACCCTGGAGGGGAAGAATCATCACGGGGTGGGGGGTGGGCAGGCGGTTCATACATCTGCTAGACTTTTTAGTCTACTCTATAACGCAGCAGCCTTCAAATATGTTGCATGTGAAAGATGGGGACAGTTTGTCACAATAAAGATCCCTGAATCCCATGGGACTCAGGTCTGAAGTTGACCCCAGGAGTCCAACGTTTAGTATCCTGATGCAAGTGGTCTAGAACCCGTGTGGGGGCAGGCAGCACACTAACTCCTAAAATTCTCCATCGTGGCTGAACGTGAGAGCTGGCTTTTACCTTATTGCCGGGAACCAGTGGCGAACCCGTTCCTTTTTCTTGGACACCTTGTGATTCTCAGGGAATTTTAATCCTCTGAAGCAGCTCTTCTCCATTTAACGGCTCTGTTCTGTCCTTTTCTAAGTTAAAGATTTGTCTAAAAATGCATTCCCCAATATTTTTCCTTTTTTAAAAATTTCTTTATATTTATTTTCCCTTTTTATATTTATTTTGTTGCTCTTACTGTAGTTATTATTGATGATGTCGTTGTTGGGTAGGACAGAGAGAAATGGAGAGAGAAGGGGAAGATGGGGAAAGATAGACACCTGCAGACCTGCTTCACCGCCCGACTCCCCTGCAAGTAGGGAGCCAGGGGCTCGAACCAGGATCCTTACACCAGTCCTAACTTATTATATTCTTAAGCCAGAAGGTCTGCTTAGCTATATGTCTCAGAGACTGCAAATGATGTCATTTGGGAAGGGGTCTTCTGTCCATCTTAGTCTTCCATTCAAATGAAGCTTGTAGTTCAGAGGGGCTAATGCAGTTATGGAGAAAGGAAATACAATTTGCTGACAGAAGGCCTGCACACAACTCTCAGGAAATGGAAAGTCTCAACTCTATTTGGCTTAGGCAGAGCCTTGACAAATGACTTCACAAAGTGTGTCAGATGAAAATTCTTCCCTGATTCAATCACAGAAGCCTGCTTTAATTTTGGGACTTTAAGACTCCCACCAGAAATGTGTGGTAGTGTAGGAGCCTGTCCCGGGGGCTCATCTATAATACCTCCCTGCTTGGGTGCTGCCCACAAGACTGGATGGCAAAGAATTCAGACTTCCATTTAAACTGTGTCAGGGGTGGAGGTGGATGGCATGATGGTTATGCAAAGACTTTTATGTCTGAGGCTCTGAAGTCCTAGGTTCAGCCCCCCTTCACCATAAGCCAGAACTGATAGTGTTCTGGTATTGAAAAAAAAAAAGACTGTTGGGGAAAAAAGATGCTCAAAACTGAATCGACACTTTATTGTGTTGCAGCCACTGTGGCTCCAGCTCCTGCTTTCCCCAACATGGTCTCATCTCACCAAAGTACCCACTTGTCTTTTTTCATCATATGCATTAAGACTGTCAGCTTCCCTTTTTCTTGAGTGCAGAGCTGGGCTTGTATAATCTGAGTCCTATGAAGTGATACTTTCTTTTAACTGGTGATGGCGAAGAACACAGTAGTAGAGGTCCAGCGGTTGAGGAAAACAGGGTGGGCTGGGGTTACAGAAGTTGTCCTCCTAAGGTCATGTGTCCCCATGGGGGGGGCATAGAGAGAGAGGATGTAGGAGAGACATTTGTTCCTCTCACTCTGCAAACTGGTCCAAGAAGCTGAGGTAGGCTTGACGCTGGGGCGCAGCCGCTGGAATGAAGTGGCCACCGGAGTGCATGAGGGTGATGGCTCCAGAGAATCGACTAGCCAGCTGCATGCTCTCTTGGGAGGGGATCACGCGGTCAGTGTCTCCAAAGACATGGAGTGAAGGTAATGACAGGGGTCCCCGCTGGAAGGGTTCTTTGAGGCCAAACCCTCGAGGGCAAAAGCCAGACACCAGGATGGCAAACCTTGGTAAAGGGAAGCGGGGATCGCCCACGTGGCCTAGGGCACACACAAGGGCTGCTAGCGCGGCGCCCTGGCTGAATCCCAGGAGTCCGTCAAAGGGCCCCAGCTTGTTCAGCGCCTGCGCCACTGCTCCCAGGGCTTCCTGCAGACCTCTGCACACTGCGGGGTCTTCCAGGGCCGAGAAGACGTCTGCCTCCTGCTCCGAAAACCACCAGCCTTTAGGTTGCTCCTCCGGAGGGCGGGGTCCTACAGCGTTGGGGGGGAGAGGGCTGGGTTAGGGCGATGGGAAGGGAGCGGGTGGGGATGTCAGGAAAAAGAGGCCTAGATGCGAAAAGGAAGTTAAGTAAACACACGAAGATGGGGAAGGCGATCAAGGTGGAAGGCAAGGCTGAGGGGCTGGGAGGGGAGCTCAGGCGTGGGCAGGGGGTGGGTATCTGAGGCTGTTCGGGGAACCTGAGGGGGCAGATCGGGGCATTTCCGAGATAGGGGACGGCGCTCCTCTCACCAGAGTCTGGCCCGGCGCCGTCCGGAACCGGGTGTGGGCCGCTCAGGCACACGAGCTCAGCGCGGCCCCGCAGCGCCTTCCTCAGCGCCCCAGTTTTCTCGCGGAAGCCCCGCTCGCTCTGCCGGAAACCCGCCAGGCACAAGACCCGCAGAGGCCTCCGCGAGGACATAACGCGGGTGAGAGACCCGCAGAGGCACCGGAAGACGCCTTTCCCCGAGCGAGCGGAAGTTGAAGAGCAGACGGGGCGGGACTATGGGCCGGGACCACCCAGAAGGCGGACTTGAGAGCGGAAGGGCGTTCCCTTGGCAGCAGGGAGGGGCGGATACCTGGGAGCCCGGAGTATCTCAGCTAATGGGGGCTTCACCGTGTCGTCTCTGCAGCTGCAACTCTCGCACACTGTGGCTGGGGAAGGGCTCCCAGAGCCCACTTGCACCTAAGATCACAGACATGCTTCAGGGGCCTGTCTCTGCCCTCCACTCCACTCCATGCACTTCCCAGGCCGACCACAAGGTGGCGCCTTTGGCTCATATGACCCGGGAGGGGGCCAGTGCTAAGGCCACACCCAGGGCCGCCTCTCCTTCAGTTCTTGCCTACCTTCTCCAGCTGGGGCCGGCCTGGTGCCCGCGGGAGCCGCTCGCGCCCGTGGTTCACTGTCCACGGCCCCAGGGAGCTGCCTGCATAAAAGTCCATCGGGTAAGGCTGCTGCCAGGAAATATCCCTCAAGGCCACAGCCGCCTGGGGAAGGAAAAATGGACAATAACATTAGCTAACATTTTTCTGTGCAGAATTATTTAATTCAGCCACGATAAAGAAATCTCAGGCCCAGAGAGGTTAAGGCTGTACAGCCGGAAAGTGACTCAGCTGTAACCAAGTGCTGCCGACCCATCCCACTCTACTTCAGATCCCTCCCCTCACAGAACCAGATACAAAAATCCACTGTCCCAGATATTTGCAAACCTTGGTGTTACCTCATAGGGTGTCAGCAGTGGCTTGGGGAAGGCTGTGCCCCAGTCAATGGAAAGGCGTGGACAGGCTACCTGCACCCACCTAAAAAGGGAAATCAAGTGAGACTCAACATGGGTCCTCCCTTCTCCTGGGAAGCATGCTGAAGAAAAAGGACTCGGTCCTCAACACACCTAATGAATGCTTCCTGTTAACTGCCAAGTAAAACTATCACCTGCTGCTGTCTAGAATAACGCCCTAGTATTGCCTGTTTTCTCCTCTTTCCTCCCTTTACCATGAGCCTTCTGAGGGGCAGAGCTTGGCCAGCTCAGGTACCAAAGACCCCTCAAACCCATTTCACACAGGACAACTGGACTGTGATCTAGCCATAGCTAATAACCCTGAAGCCTCAAAGTAGGTATGACGACACAGCCAAGGGGATCACATGCTCCTGCTAGATGCATGCTCTAAAAACATCAAAACTTCATACCCAGAGGAGAAAATTCCCACTGACTTGGGCATTTAATATGTGCTGGACAACAGGACCCAGATTCTTTTTATTTGTTATTGGATAGAGACAGAGAAATTGAGAGAGAAGGTGGAGATAGAGAGGAAGAGAGACAGAGAAACGCCTGCAGACCTGCTTCACTACCTGTGAAGTGACTCCCCTGCAGATGGGAAGCCGAGGGCTCCAACCGGGATCCTAACTGGTCCTTGAGCTTTGCACCACGTGCACTTAACCTACTGCGCTACTGCCTGACTCCCAGGACCCAGATTCTACGCTTCTTTAGCCAGAGTCATAGCTAGGTAGGTAAGGTAGAGAAACTCACACATCCACCTCAGGAAGCAGACTAAGCTTGCTGGGGAAGATCTCAGAGAGCAGTATCCTCAGGAAGGGAAGTCCCAAGGCTTGCAGCCGAGATTCCAAGTGCTGTTGAGAGAGGGAACTAGAGCTGGGGTAACAATGGTCAAGCAGTCAAAGGTAAATGCTTTAGACTACTGATCTTCCCAGTTGAGTTTTCAGTCGGCCTGTTTCTAGGTGCCACACCAAGCCCTCTGACCTCCAGAATCTTGGGGCTACCCTGACGCCCCAAAGTGCCCAGGATAAGACCCCAGGATTTCGCTGAGCGGGCAGTGGCTATGGCTTCTTGGCGGTTTGCTTGCATGCGCTCGTGGTCATAGTGTTCTCGGGACAGGACTTTGCTGTAGGGGTCATATCTGGAAAATAAAACATTTGTTTTGGATACAAAAGTTAAGTACTTGTGAAGCAGTGCTGCAGATGTCTTTCTATCTTCCCCTCCCTCCCCTCTCAATTTCTTTGTTTCTATCCAATAAATGAATGAATGAGAAGAGATATATGAGGTGGGGGAGAGAATGCTGTCAGGGCCATGGGTATAGCCACTCCCTACATTCAGGCTGTGTATCTAACCGTTAGCTTCCTAAAGTCTAAGCTGACAGAGGGTCTACTGGCAGGGATTCCATTCCCTCCCCAGTTGGTCAACTTGGCTCAGTCCATACCGGTAAGCAGGGACACTAGGGTTGGCAATCATGACAGACTCCAGATGAAATCGGCCGTCTCCAAGATATCTGCAGAGGATAGAAAGGGCTGTAACGTGGGATAGCACAGAAGAAAGAAGCAGCAGGCACTGGCCTGGAGATCCAGAGTACTGAGGGTTTTTTTTAAATATTTTAATGACATAGATCACAGCTCTGGCTTGTGGTGGTGGTGGTGGTGGTGGTGGTGTGTGTGTGTGTGTGCATGTGCGTGTGTGCGTGTGTGTGTCCTTGGTGTCTCAGGCATGAGTCTTTATGCATAACCATTATGCTCTTTCCCCAGCCCAGGAAACTGAGTTCTTAGCTGGCTAAGATAAATAAGTCATCATTTCACTTATTTTATTTTTTCACATATGAAGTAAGGAATTCAAATGGGAAGACCATAAGCTCCCTCTAGTTATGTAGTGCAAAACCTCAGAATCATCCTGCCCCCACCTTCTGGGGTTGGGGGAGCCAAGGAAAGTAAAATCACTCAGACTTCAGAGACCCTAACTTGGTAGGGGACAGATTTCAGATTTTCCCTTACCTAGTTCAAGGTATGAGAAGCAGTGTTCAGGATGCCCCCTATGGTATAAATGAGCTTTCAGGGTACACGCTGTCTACCCAAATCACTGGACTGCCAGGGGTCATGATGTATTTTTCTATGCAAAAATGAGTCATGACTTTACCGAAAATCCAACAGCTCTTGGGTCCAGTTACTGTGTTATAACACTGGCTACTATTCATTGGACCTGCTCCTTCTATGTAACAGACCTGGGCTAAGCCTGTTCTAAGTTCCAACTTCACTTAGTTCTATCAACCCTCCAAGATACCCTATAATCTCCCCCACTTTACAGAAGACAAAGCTGAGGTGTAGGAGTATTAAGAAATATGCCTGGATCCCAGTTTGAGCCCCTGGCCCCCCAACTGCAGGGAAGTTGCTTCACAAGCGGTGAAGCAGGTCTGCAGGTGTCTATCTTTCTCTCCCCGTCTTTCCCTCCTCTCTCCATTTTTCCCTGTCCTATCCAACAATGATGACATCAACAATAACTACAACAATGGCAACAAAAGGGAGTAAATAAATATTAAAAAAAGAAAGATGCCCAAAGCAGCCTGGGAGGTGGTGCAGTGGACAAAGTGTTGATCTCTCAAGCATGAGGTCCCCAGCATTGCATGTACCAGAGGGATGTTCTCGTTCTCTCTTCCTCATTAATGAATATTTAAAAGGACAAAACAAACATGCCCAAAATGAACTACTAGCAGTATATCTGGAACTTGACTCTAGGCTTAATGCTAGACTGTACCCAGCAGGCCCTAGCAGGTGCTACTTTCAACACTACCTTCCTTCCTCAGAGATCTCGGCCAGCGTGGAAGATGAGTCTCCATGACAACTCTTTCTCCCTTGGACCTCACGTCAAATTTTGACAATCAAGACTCAGAAGGCCCTTCCCTCCAATGCATATCTTAAAGCCCCCAAGGGTAGGTATGAGCTCAGAGTTATGCAGGTATAGGCACAGAGGCAATGTTCCTCTGGGAGCAGGAAAGCCAGGGCTGGGCTGGAAATGGCCCTGCGGTGGGGCTGTCTAGGGGCAGGGGCATCATGTGTGGGTGCAGCAAGGTCTATGGGACTGGCGTCGTCCCTGCTAGTGAAGCTGAGCTAGGGGAGTGCCCCTCCTTCCTTCCCGGCCATTAGCTGGGAGCAGGACTTCCCTCTCCAGTTCCAGCCGGGGGAGCTGTTGGCTCTGAGGCTGGCTGCATTCACACAACATTAAGCATTTCCATTACCTAAAATAATTAGGCGGCAGGAGACACGCGGCTCCTGCTTGTTAGCTGTCCGGATGCTAAATTAATGGGGCTGCAGTCTGGGCGTGCACATCCATCTTCTCCAATTATATTTCCACTATTTCTAGCCCACCCTCACCTCGCCATCAGACCCTCTAATTCCTGCCCCACCCAGGGCACAGGCCTATAGATGATGGATAGAGCAGGGGGAAGGAGGCAAGGAACTGAACGCCCTTTTTGGTCCCTATCTTTGAGGGTGACCTTGAGCAGTTAAGGGACTTGAGACTCAGTTTCTTTTCCTGTACAGTGAACCTCAGGCTACTCCCTAGGGTACACTTCTTTCTTCTTCTTTTTTTTTAATATTTATTTATTTTCCCTTTTTGTTGCCCTTGTTTTTTTTGTTGTAGTTAGTATTGTTGTTGTTGTTGCTGGATAGGACAGAGAGAGATGGAGAGAGGAGGGGAAGACCGAGAGGGGGAGAGAAAGACAGACACCTGCAGGCCTGCTTCACCACCTGTGAAGCAACTCCTCTGCAGGTGGGGAGCTGGGGGCTCGAACCGGGATCCTTCACTGGTCCTTGCGCTTTGTGCCAGGTGCGCTTAACCCGCTGCGCTACCACCGAACTCCCCCTAGGGTACACTTCTTAGGTCTCTACATCTGGTCCCCCACTTTTCACTTACACAACAGCTTCCACCTCTTTTGGTAGGCGGGGGGACGTGCAGCCCAGAATCTCCCCAGGGGACAGGGGCTTGCACTGTGGAACACTCACACGATACTCAGCTTTCAGCTCCTGGGCAGCTGCCTGTGAGGATAGTGAATGAAGAGAAACAAATGGATGGGGAGGAAAACCAGGGCCAGAGTCAAACTGGAGCACGTGATCTGGGGACCTGGGGACAGTCTAGAAAGTGGCTGACTTCTTACCTGCAAGGTTGACACAAACTGAATGGTGCTGACCAGAGCAAGGGCACTGGCTGGGGGGAAAGTGAGGCGGATAGAGTCCAGTAGGTGTGTAGTGTCTATCCGAATGTCTACAAAGACGTACAGCACTCGGAAGTCTTGGGCTGAAGTGTCCATGGGAACTAGGAAGGAAGAGGCTTTTGTTTTTGTTTTGTTTTTTTGCCACTAGGATTACTGCTAGGGCTCAGTGGAGGGAAGAGTTTGAGAACATTTGTTTTGAAAGGTAGGAAGGGGAGAGGGCCTCACTTGGGTCAAGGTCTCTGGGCAGTTAGGACACAGTAGTTTCAGCCTGGGGATAGGAGGAAGGGTTTAGAAGAAGGGGTGTGTGGTCCGGGAGGTGGCACAGAGGATAAAGCATGAGATTCTTGACCATGAGGTCCCAAGTTCAATCCCCGGCAGCACATGTACCAGAGCGATATCTGGTTCTTTCTCTCCCTCATATATTTCTAGTGAATAAATAAACTCTTAAAAAAAAAAAGAAGGGGTGCAATCACATCCTAGACGCTCCCCTCTCTGTTACTTGGCCAGAGTCCAGCCTGCTTTATCATGAACAACTTTTTAAACACATGCATCAGGGTAGCAGTATGGTTTCTAAGGCAACCAAATTCAAAGGAAAGATTCACTTGTGGGTAGGAAGGCTGGGGCCCACCCCGGAACCAGGAGTGATGAGGACTAGCTTGCAGAAGCGCCTCCTTGCCAGTCTTGCCAGAATCCAGGTGGCCTGCCCCACCATACCCAGGCAGCTGTGGCCATAGTGCACCAGGAAGTCAGCTCCCAGGGCCCTTGCAGTAAAGTCGTCCACACAGCAAGCCCCATAGGTCACGTCACCCATCACCATCACTTCCGCTTCTGTGAACCTGTGAGAGCAGGAAACAATGATACCAGGAGTGAAGTGGGAGAGACACCTAAGTAGGGACATATCTCAGGGCCCAAGTCCTCTCTCCCTGCTCCGAATCCCTTGGTTGGCAGCTGTCACTTCTGCCAACTAAGAGTAGGAGGGGTACAGCTGCCACCTCCTCCAGCTCTGGCAGCAGCTTCTGGAACTGTTGCTGTATGAGGATTGTCTCTGTGGCACCCTGATTCCTCTGCTCAGGCTTAGACTGCCAGAGAGAGGGACCCCAACTCTTGGTCTGGCATATGGGGTGTATGTGTGTGTGTGAGTGAGTGAGTGAAACGTGGACCTCTGATGCCCAGCCTCATCCCACCACAGCAGTGAGTGCACACATGCAAAGCTCTCCTTTCCCCATTCTCTTTCCATCCCCCCACTCCTACAAGCTGGCATTGGTGTGTGTGTGTGTGTGTGTGTGTGTGTGTGTGTGTGTGTGTGTGCGTGTGTGTTCGCACTCGTGTGCATGCATATGAGAATCAGCACAGCCTCCCTGTCACCCAGACCCCTAGTATCTCCCCACCTTTAGTCAGGGCTCTCTGTGCCCAGGGTGGGGGGACCCAGGCATAGCTCCCCCACAGCACATGGCATCGCCCACATGCCTCATGTGTCAGGAAGAGTGGGCTCTGGCCAGCACATTGCCTTGGGATCTGTTGCCAAGCCTGAATCACTGGGGGACAGGGGTGGGTGGGGAAGACCCTACACTACCTGAACTCACCACAGGATTGGAGCTGGAGGACCAGCGCTTTCCTGAGCGACCCACCCTGAGCCAGGGGGGTTGGTTTAGTGACTCGGGGCTCTCCACTCTTCTCCTGAGGGCATGGTGGGCAGAGCTAAGCTGCTTCTAGGCAGCCCCCACTCTTCATCCCTCTCCCCCAAATCAGGCTATGCACAGAAGCAGATTATTCAGCTCCTTAGAATGCAGCCCAGGCATCTGAGTCAGCTGGAGCACTTAATTTTTTATAGATTAAAATGTATGCAAATTGGCCCAAGGCCCAGAGAGCATCCCCAAGGGGCAAAAGGGTGGGAGCAGAGAAGTGAGTCTGTGGCAGCAGGATGAGGAGCAGGGTGGGGAGAAGATAGCAACAGGGAAGTGGGAGGTTCCCATCACGAGATGAGAGATGACCTCCCCTTTCTCCATCTCCATCTCCCCCTCCCTGTTCATGTGCTGGTTCCAGATGGCTGCGCACTCGTCCCCCTCCCAAGGATGGCTCACTATCTTGAAGGAACTTAGAAGAGGAGGTAGAGAAACTGAATGCCATCTCCAAGGCATCATTCCTCCTGCCCTGCTCCTCCAAATGTTCCAGAAATAGAGGTTCCTCTTAGCTAGACCCCACACTGACCACCCCACAGTCAGCTGAGGATTCTTAGGCTCCTCTTCAGGCCCCACGCTCTGCTGTGTACCCAGCTTTTAAAATACTGGAACTGAGTTATTCCTCCCTCTCAGATGTCTTAGGGGAAGGGAAGTTTATGCAGAGAAGCAGTGGTCTCAATAGGCTGGGATTTTTCATTTTAGGCTTTTCCATTTGTGTATAGATGGTCATAGAAAGGCTCCCGATAAAGCAGAAATCCAGAAGGAAAAATGGCACCAATAGGTAGAGCTGTGATGGGTATGGGAGAAGTCCTGACTCAGTTTCCTCTGCAAACCCCCAAGGCTCACCTTTCCAAGATATCTACAATGGTGCAGGAAAACAGGAGGAGGCCTTCAGGCATTTGCAATGCCACTGCAAGATAAAACAGAAATATGAAAGGAAGGATAGGAATACTGTCCCCAGCTGGTCCAGACAACTTGTCAACCCTCAGCCCAGTTCAAAGCTTGGGGGCTCACCTTTCTTGGCCTGGGCCTGTTGGATTCTCCAAATGGTCTTGGGGATCTCAAAGTTATAGTTGGAAGGCAGGACTTGGATGGCTGCCTGAAGCTGGGAGTTGTTCAGGATCTCCGGTGGGATCTGATTGGCCAATCGTCCCCGAGGGGGCCGACCTAGGATGAATATAAGGTCCAAGTTGGTACCTAGCCCAAACCATAACCACACCCAGCTAAGTGGTTAGCAAGCTTAAGGCCCAGATCCCAGATGCCAAGGGGGCTGGCACAGCCTTCTTCCCCACTGAGTTCATCCTGAAGCTGAAAAGAGAACTCATTAAGCCAGGATGAAATCTGCATACTTAATGTCCATGTTGTGAGATTATTGGGAACCAAACACTTGAGTTTATGAATAAGGTGAGGTTTTTATCCCTTACACTGGGGGAGCAAATGATGTCAGGGGACTGAATGGAGGTTCAAAGGAGAACGTTCACACATTATTTGATAGAAAAGAGGACAAACTTGGGGGAAAACTATGAGTCTAGCTAACTCTACCAGTCTAGGAAAAAAGTGTCTCTCCTCCACCCCATCACCTGGGGCCCTAGTCAGGGAGTCCTGGGATTCCCACACAGACATGATTGGCCTAGACCTCTAGCAGATCCCTCTCACCACTGTCACTGGCCATCTCCATCAGTAACAACATAATGAACCCCTCTGTAGGCCCCCATAGGACTTTGCCCTCAATGTGGATCAACAATGGTAGAGACTGTTCCATTCTCTGAAGGGAGGTTGGACAACATACTCTACCTACTGCCCAAGGAAGATGGGTCCTAAAATCAGTGCAGCCTGCAATGTTCTTAGCCGTGACCACAGAATGCCAGCTCAGACCTACAGGGATACAGAGGTTACATAGGCTCCTGTGCTGAATAGTGGCACCCCATCAAATTGATGGGGTTTACAGTTAGCAATATTTATATACTTTTCCCAAATTTGGGAGCTACTCTCTTCCGTGACCCAGATTTATAGTCCTTTTTCCAACTATGATACCATCTCCCCAGACACTAACTTGGGCCCACCTGCATATTAGATGTCAGGTGCAGGCAAAAACTAGTAAAGTCATGGCCTCCTTGGAATATACCTAAACTAGACCTACTAGCTTTTTCCAAAACAGAGACCCCAAATTTTCATCTGTAATATTCTTGCTTTTAGGTTCATGATTAGTCAACAATTTGTTCTGCTTTATAGCTTAACTTTTTTTCAGCCACCAGCTTCCAGATGCTACCATGATGCCAACCTGACTTCCCTGGGCAGACAACCCCACCAATGTGTCCTGGAGCCCTGCCTCCCCAGACCCCTTCCCCACTAGGGAAAAAGAGAGACAGGCTGGGAATATAAATCAACCTGCCAACACCCATGTTCAGCGGGGAAGCAATTACAGAAGCCAGACCTCCCACTTTCCGCACCCCATAATGACCCAGGGTCCATACTCCCAGAGGGTTAAAGAATAGGAAAGCTATCAGGGGAGGGGATGGGATAGGGAGTTCTGGTGGTGGGAATTGTACCCCTCTTATCCTATGGTCTTGTAAATATTTCTATTTTATAAAAAATAAATAAATAGTCAAAAAACATGTCCCTCGGGGCTGGGCAGAAGCACAACAGGTTAACTGCACATAGTGCAAAGCGCAAGGACCTGCATAAGGATCCCGGTTCGACCCCCCTCCCCCCCCCCCCCCCCCCCCCGCTGGCTCCCCCATCTGCCTGGGAGGTTGCTTCGCAAGCGGTGAAGCAGGTCTGCAGGTGTCTTTCTCTCCCCCTGTCTGTTTCTCTCCAACAACAACAACAGCAATAACAACAATATAATACATAATATAATAATAATAAACAAGGGCAACAAAAGGGGAAAAATAGCCTCCAGGAGCAGTGGGCAGGCACCAATCCCCAGCGACAACCCTGGAGGCAAAAAAAAAGTCCCTCCTCCCCATCCCAAGAACATCTAGAAATTGGGCCCAGAAGATAAACATAATGGTTATGCAAAAACACTTTCATGCCTGAGGCTTTAATAGCCTGGGTTCAAATCCCCAACATACCATAAACCAGTTAAACAGTACTATGGTTCAAAAAGGAAGAGGACTAGGGAAACAGCAGAATGGTTATGTAAAACATCTTTCATGTCTGAGGCTGGCATCCCAGGTTCAATCCCCATCTCACCATATCATAACCAGAGCTGAACAGTGCTGGGGGACGGGGGATGGAGACAAAAGAAAGAAAAGAAAATCTCTAAATTCGAAGGTCCTCCATATGAGTTCTTTAAGCAAACTGTTTTAAGTACTAGTTTTAAAACTGCCCTTCTAGGAGTGGGGGAGATAGCACAATGGTTATGCAAAATGACTTTCATGTCTGAGGCTCCAAAATCCCAGGTTCAGTCTCCAGCACCACCATAAATCAGAATAGAGCAGTGCTCTGATACAGTCTCTCTCAATAAACTAAAGCAATATTACAGTGTGCAAGGATCAGGTTCAAGCCCCTGGTCCCTACCTGCAAGTGGAAAGCTTCACAAGCAGTGAAGCAGTGCTGCAGGTGTCTTTCTTTCCCTTGTTATCTCTTTCTTCTCTATCAATTTATCTCTGTCTCTATCAAATATTTTATTTTAATGAGAGATACAGAGAGAAAGGGTGGGGGTAGATAGCATGATAGTTATGCAAAGAGACTGTCATGCCTGAGGTTCCAAAGTCCCATGTTCAATCCCCACCACCACAAGCCAGAGCTGATCAGTGCTCTGGTTACAAAAAAAAAAAAAAAAAAAAAAGATACAGAGTGAAAGACACAAAGAGAAAGATGGAAAAACACTGCTCAGTTCTGGCTTATGGTGGTACTGGAGATTCATCTTAGGAGCTTGGAATCTCAGGCATGAGGTTTTTTTTCTCTCAGTGCTGGCACTTCAAATCCACTTTTTTATTGGATAGGACAGAGAAATTGAAAGGGGAGAGATAGAGAGAGACAGAAAAACACATGCAGATCCTCCCTCCACCACTTGTAAGCAGGGGATTCAAACCCAGGTCCTTGCATGGGTCCTTGTGCTTAGTACTATGTGCATTTAACCAGGTGGTCCACTGCCCAGCCCTCCAGCACGAGTCATTTGCATAAGCATTATGATGTCTCTCCAGCCCCAAATAAAATATTTAACAATAATAAAATTAACATGTTTCCTAGTCCCATTGTCCTACTCCATTTGCCACCCTAGGAAAGAAGAGAAGACCATACTCTAGTCAGGACTGTAGGCAAACAGGTAAGAACAGAAAATTGACCTTGCCTGTTAGGAGCTAGTAGTCTAGTGGAGGCAAATGCAGGTATAAAATAATTACAACTCCGCGATTGAAGGAGAAAGCATTGTAGCCTTTAAACAGAGTTGCATCCAGTTAATCACATCCTATTCCCCACAATTCAGTTTAGTACAGCTCCCAGCTTTTGGGGGAACAAGGAGAAATGTGACAAGACAAGAAACTAATTTTTGAGGTGTAAGAATCCTGGTTTGAGCCCCGAGCTCCCCACCTGCAGGGGAGTCACTTCACAAGTGGTGAAGCAGGTCTGCAGGTGTCTATCTTTCTCTCCCCTTCTCTGTCTTCCCCTCCTCTCTCCATTTCTCTCTGTCCTATCTAACGACGACTTCAACAACAACAGTAATAACTACAACAACAATGAAAAACAACAAGGGCAACAAAAAGGGAAAACAAACAAATATAAAGAAAAATTTAAAAAAAAAGAAACTAATTTTTGAGTCTATTCTATGTGGCAGAACTGCTCTGGCCTCTTAACTACAAATAGGATGGTGGTGATGGTGCTGACTAAAACTAGCATTGGCAAGCTAGAACTTCGAGATAAGATTTGCATGTTATCACTACCACGGTTTTTGCTCAGAAATTCAAAGACTTTGGAACAATGATTCCAGTTTCCCTGGGTCCTCACAAAATCACCTGACGGGACCAAGTCCCTTGAGATGGTGGAGGTGAGGGAGCTTCTATTTTCCCAAGGGCCAGTAGTTGTCTCCTCCTCCATCACAAGGCAGCAAGCTTGTGTTTACACGCACATTCCTCAGTAGACTGAGATCCCTTAGGGTAAGGCTGTATTCTGCTTCCTGCACCTAGCACGGGTCCATTAAAGTGGGTGCTCAGTCAGTACCAGGTGAATCAAACTATGTGCCTCTACCTGGACGCCACTTGTGGGATGCCCGCTGTGACACCTGGCTCCTTCCCTTACGGCGGGAAGAGTCTCATCAGTGAGTCCCCAAGTCTGCCAGCTAAGGAGAAGGAGCCCTGTTTCGTGCTAAGCGGAGCCGCACCCGATCGAGCCTCACAGCTGCAACAGGAGATCGGTCCCCCTGGGTTTCAGTGACAGTCCCCCAAATCCGGTGACAGCGGTCTTCCGCGTCTGCCGGAGAAAGACGCCGCGGCCATTAGAGGGGGTTGGTCTTGCCCTTGATTTGGAGGCCCTACCCGAATATGTGAGGTCTGAAAGCCGCTGCGCGGTAGCACCCACCTTTAGCTGGGCCTTTTGGGCCACCCGGCTCCGCCACCTCCGTAGCAACAAGCGCCGCCATCACCGGCCTGGCCACGTGGAGACCAAAAAGACAGCGCTAGCAGAGCGCTGAGAGCTCAGACATCGCAATCGATCACATATCGATCATCCAGGGGCGGGGATTTGCTGTGCGGGGGTCCCAGAAAAAGATGCCCACAGAGCTATTATGTGGCCCTCGGATCACCAGGGAAGGTTGGGACACTTTCAGGAGATCCTGGTGGTCCCTGGCCACTGTGGTGGCTCTCTTCCAGAGACCTTGCCTCCTCCTCTCCGGCTTGCCGAAACTTGTTACTCCCCAGACAGTGCCCTCCCTATTTGCAGAGTCTACTTCTTTTCCTTTCTGCTCCCCTGTCTGTGTCCCCTCCAGTGGACGCTTTGTGGGTGGAATTACATTCTCTATCTTGGAGGACCCTACTGTTGGAACAGGACACAACTCAAGAGAGACAACTTGCTGAGTTTGATTTCCAGAGTGCTGGGTGCTTACTACCTTATTAAACACACACACACACACACACACACACACACACACACACACACACACACACACTTTTAGGACCAACACCACAATACCACCTCCTGGGCCACCTTAATTTATTTTTATTTTTATTTTTATTTTTATTTTTATTTTTATTTGTTAGATAAAGACAAAGGAGGCAGAGAGGCAGAGTAAAAGATCACAGTACCGAAGCTTCCTTCAGTGCAGTGGGGGCCAGATCTGGACCTGGGTCATGCACATGGCAAAGCAATGCACTAAGTGAGTCATTTCACCAGCCTACCTTAGTACCTTAGTCTTTTTTTTTTTTTCTTGCCTCCAGGGTTATCTCTGGGGCTTGGTGCCTGCACTTCGTACTAATCCACTGCTCCTGGAGGCCATTTTTTTCATTTTGTCGCCCTTGTTGTTATTGCTGTTGTTGGATAGAACAAAGAGAAATTGAGGGAGGAGAGGAGTCAGAGGGAGAGAGAAAGACACTTGCAGACCTGCTTCACCGCTTGTGAAGCAACCCCCCTGCAAATGGGAAGCCTGGGGCTCGAATCCGGATCCTTATGCCTGTCCTTGCACTTTGCACCGTATGTGCTTAACCCGCTGTGCTACCACCTGGCCCCACTTAGTTATTTTTTAAATTATCTTTACTTATTTATTGGATAGAGACAGCCAGAAATTGAGAGGGAAGGGGGTGATAGAGAGGGAGAGAGACAGAGAGACACCTGCAGCCCTGCTTCACCACTTGGAAAGCTTTCCCCCTGTCTGTAGGGACTGGGGGCTCCAGGTCCATGCGCATTGTAATGTGTACTTAACCAGGTATGCTACCACTTGGTCCCCTTAGTTATTTTAAAAGATGTGTTATCTACTTAAAGAGATAGAGAACAAAAACTGAAGCATCACTCAAGCTTATACAGCGTTGGGGACAGGAATGCTGGACCTCAGGCATGCAAGTCCTGTGGTCTGCCAGTGAGCCACCTTCTTCGCCTTTAGAACAGACAATGTGAAAAACTGCTCTTGGGGGAAAGCCCTGATTCTGAGGGTGCTTTCCTAGGAAGGTTGGCACAATTCTAGAACCTCTGGATTCTGGCTATTTGCTCTGCCTAGGCATCCCTCTCATTCTCTCCAGTCTTGCTCTTGGCATCCCAAAGAGAAGGCAATGAGATAATCTTGGCCTTTGGGAGAGCAAAGTATGGCAGGACTGGCTTTTAGCAAGGTTTGCCCCAGGAAGGAAGAGTGCCCCAGGGCTATTTGCCCACCTGGTCCTCTGATACTATTTTCCCCTTTCTGCTAAGGTGAAACAGAGCACCTGGTGCTTTAAGGAAGCTTTGTGGCCTCAGGCTCCCCTGGAGGCCCGCCCTGCTAGGAAACTCCTAATTAAAGCGATTGAGAGAAGTGAAAAAACAAGTGGCTGAGAAGCTTCCCAGAGAGGAAGGATGACTGGGCAGGCTGAGAGTGAGCAGCCAAGGGGAAGACCAGAATGGGTCAGTGCTCTGCCTTGCAGGCTACTGACCAATAATGCTCTTATAATAGTCACAGTTCTGGAAAAGAATGTGGTCAACGTAGATCCCAGGGACAACCTCATACCTTTAATGAAACTCCAGCCTAGACTGTCTCATCTGCTCCAGCTTCTCTGGAGCCGACAGGGTATAGGATTTCAATTTCAGAAGTCTCCTTTATTCAGTCCCGCTCCCTTCGGGGCACTGAAGCTTAACCTTCTCGGTAGCTTTAACTCTGTAGCTGTGAGTTCCAAAACGGGTAAATATTGGCCTCAGGTGTGGCTGGGAGAATGGCTCAGCTGGTAGATTGTCAGATTTGCATGTCTGAGGTTATTCTGTTCAGTCCCCAGCACTGCGTGTACCAGTTCTCTGACTCCCCCTCTTCTACTTTCTCTGTCAAGTGAACTGTTAGTGACTTCTCTCAGGCAGGTACCGCACCCTGAAGAGTCTTTCCTGGGCCAGAAATGGGGCCTTTGGATGATGGTTCCCGTTCTAACACTGCCTGGCCTCTGTGCCTAATGAACCTCCTTGACCCTCAGTAGGAAACCAGGAGAACTAGACCTCATGAACGGGTATGAGCATGTTTCCCAAGACCCTGCATAGTAGGATTTTGGGGGCTGCTTTTCAATTTGGGCTGAGAACACTCCCATCTGGCTGTGGGGGGTCTCCCTGCCTGAGTTACTCAGCAGTCTGAGTAATTACTGCCTGACATGAAGGCGGGCACAGTGCACCCCCACATTAAACCACAACACCCGCCTACAGTCACCCCCACCCCCTGGCTGGACTCCAAAGCAGCACCCAGCCCTCCTAAGGCCTGAAATAACTCTGAATCTCACACTCACGCCCAGCTCCAGCCAACTTTGCCTAAATACTGGAGTCTGTAGGGCAAGAAGTCATGGGGAGGCAGCACAGGGAAGTAGAAGGAGGATTAGTGTGTCCTGATCCAGGCCCACATTTTTTTTTTTTTAACAGAGAAATCTAGATATCAAAGCAAATATTGATATCAAAGCAAATCTAGGTATCAGTGCTTAGGTCTGGCATATGGGGTCTAGGGATCAAGACTAGATCATAGATGTGCAAGTCCTATGTTCTGCCCCTGAGCTTTCCCCACCCCCAAGGTCAACACGCAGGCACAGATCTGCTGTCACTAATTCAGCCCTTCTGAGTGTCAGTTTACTTGTGGAGGACCTCTGCAAATCTTGGTGTCATGAAGCTTTTAGTGTTTTCCTGATAGAGCTCAAGCAGGATGTGGGTGAGCCCAGTCCTGCAGCTGGTTGAAACAGAGAAAAGGTATTCACCACAGAAGAGATCCAAAAGGCCGAGAAACACATGAAAAAATGCTCCAAGTCTCTGATTGTCAGAGAAATGCAAATAAAGACAACAATGAGATACCACTTCACTCCTGTGAGAATGTCATACATCAGAAAAGGAAACAGCAGCAAATGCTGGAGAGGATGTGGGGTCAAAGGAACCCTCCTGCACTGCTGGTGGGAATGTCAATTGGTCCAACCTCTGTGGAGAACAGTCTGGAGAACTCTCAGAAGGCTAGAAATGGCCCTACCCTATGACCCTGCAATTCCCCTCCTGGGGATATATCCTAAGGAACCCAACACATCCATCCAAAAAGATCTGTGTACACATATGTTCTTGGCAGCACAATTTGTAATAGCCAAAACCTGGAAGCAACCCAGGTGTCCAACAACAGATGAGTGGCTGAGCAAGTTGTGGTATATATACACAATGGAATACTACTCAGCTGTAAAAAATGGTGACTTCACCGTTTTCAGCCGATCTTGGATGGACCTTGAAAAATTCATGTTGAGTGAAATAAGTCAGAAACAGAAGGGTGAATATGGGATGATCTCACTCTCAGGCAGAAGTTGAAAAACAGAGACTCTCATACCTGAGGCTCTAAAGTCCCAGGTTCAATCCCCTGCACTACCATAAGCCAGAGCTGAGCAGTGCTCTGGTAAAAGAAAAAAAAAAAAAAGGAAAAAAAAAAAAAAGCACAAGTGGAACCTGAACTGGAATTGGCGTATCACATCAAAGTAAAAGACTCTGGGGTGGGGGTGGGTGGGTGGGGAGAATACAGGTCCAAGAAGGATGACAGAGGACCTAGTGTGGGTTGTATTGTTATATGGGAAACTGGGGAATGTTATGTATGTACAAACCATTTTATTTACTGTTGAATGTAAAACATTAATTCCCCAGTAAAGAAATAAAAATTAAAAAAAGCACACGATAACAAAAAACTTTGGCAAACAAAACAAACAAACAAACAGACAAACAGAAAAAAGGGGAGTTGGGTGGTTAAGGGCATCGGGTTAAGGGCAGGTGGCTTGAAGTGTAAAGACCAGCATAAAGATCCCGGTTTGAAGCTCTGGATCCCCACCTGCAGGGGTGTCACTTCACAGGTGGTGAAGCAGGTCTGCAGGTGTCTATCTTTCTCTCCCCCTCTCTTGTCTTCCGCTCCTCTCTCCATTTCTCTCTGTCCTATCCAACAACGACATCAACAACAATAACTACAACAATAATAATACCACAAGGGCAACAAAAGGGAATGAATAAATAAATATTTAAAAAAAAATCAGAGAAAAGATTTCTGTCTTTCTGTTCCCAGCCCAAGAGAAACCAGTCTTATCACTCTTCATAACAAGGTCATTTTCTCACCCCCAAGCATTTGTATATTCTCTCCTGCCTGACATGACCTTTCTCCCTTTCAACCTGATGGACTCAGTCAGCTCTTTCAAAGTAGCCCAGGGGCACTTCTGCTTCTTGTGTGAAACCTTCCCTGATGACCTTTCACCTCTCACAGAACAAACACAGCTCCTCCCACACTTTGTTTCTCCTCCTCTCACATTAAAATATGTGTATTTATGGGCAAGGGTAGACAGCATAATGGTTTTGCAAACAGACTCTCATGCCTGAGGCTTCAAAGTCCCAGGTTCAATCCCCTGCACCACCATAAACCAGAACTGATCAGAGCTCTGGTAAAAAAAAAAAAAAATGTATTTACGTTACTTATTCATTTATTTGGTCATCACAGGGGCATGCGCATATCTCTGCTCTGGAATGATTTTTTGTTTCTTCTGATAGAGACAGAAATAAAGGGGAGTGAGAGGCACCACAGTACCAAAGCTTCCTCCAGTATGGTGGGAACTGGGCTTGAACCTAAGTCAAGTATATGGCAAAGCAGTGCACTATCCAAGTGAGCCATTTTACTGGCCTTTGTTTATTAACTAGAGAGGGGGAGAGAAAATATGAACTAGAACATCACTCTGGCACATGTGCTGGAGATGTTGGGGATCAGCTCAACACCTCACGCCTCAGAGTCCAAGGCTTTACCCACTGCACCACCTCTTGGTCCACCATCCTCCTCTCACATTCTAAGATGACTTGTGGTTTTTTTTCTCCCCCTCTATGCCATAAGTTCCTGGAAGTCTAAGCTTATGAGGTCAGTTAAAATAGGACCCTCAGTATCACTGAATGTATATAGGAATCAGTGAAAATTTTATTCCTTCCTTCCTTCCTTCCTTCCTTCCTTCCTTCCTTCCTTTCTTTCTTTGCTAGGGTGGAAAGAAATTGAGAGGGGAGGCCATCCTAGAAAGGCAGAGAGACAGAAAGACATCTGCAGTACCTGTTTTATTGCTCATCAAGCCTCCCCGCCTAGCAGGAGGGAAGCAGGGGCTCAAACATGGGTCCTTGGGCACAGTAGTGTGTGCACTTCACCAGGTGCACCGCCAACCAACCATCTTTTTTTACTTTTCTCCAAAGCCGACTTTTTCTCTAAAAGGAAAAAACAATGGCTAAAATATCTTACTTATTTTTTAAAATATTTACTTGTTTTCTATTATTATATCAGAGCACTACTCAACTCTGGTTTCTTTTTTTCCCCTCTTGCTACCAGGTCATTGCTGGGGCTTTGGTGCAGTTATCTCTTTTCACTTTTGATAGAATGTGAGACAGAGGAGAGAGAGACACAGAGACAGAGAGGAGAGATACTAGAAGCACTGTTCCACCACTTGTGAAGCTTTCCTCCTTTTCCTCCTGGGGGCTTGAATTTGGGTCCTTATGCATGGTGGCATGTACTCGACCAGGTGCATTATTATCTGGCCTGCTCAGCTCTGGCTTAAGGTGATCTTAGGGATTGAACCTGGGACCTCAAAGCCTTGGACATGAAAGTCTTTTGCATAACTATTATGCTATTTCCTTGACCCTGAGATTTATTATTTTTATGAAAGAGGGGTACAGAGACAGAGAGAGGCCAGAACATCAATCAGTTCTGGCTTATGGTGGTGCTGGGGATTGAATTTGGGCCCTCTGAGGCCTCAGGCAGGCCAGTGAGATCTCTGCTTAGCTGTCCCCTGATCAGAATTTGCTTTTCTTCAGTGCTCATGTCAGTTCCAGAACAGTCACTGGCTTTTCTTCCTCCTCCAAGCACCAACTCATCTGGGTGGGGCTCATCTGGGTGTGGCATTTTGTCCCTGTCAGACTATAACTCAGGGACCTTGGCTCCCCCACCCCACATCGGTTCAATTCCTAGTGATAGTAGTGCCCCTATGTGATAGAGCCTCGGTATATGTGTGAACTGAGTGACTTGGCGTCTCTTGGCTTTCCCAGAACCCCTCCTATCGCAAGCCAGTAGGGGGTGCTGGCCTCCACTCAGGATCTCCCTGCCCTGGACCTTCTCTACCCTCAGACCTGTCGTTCCCCTGCTCCCCTGCGGGACCTGCTTTCTAGGCGGTGCCTCCTCCATTTTCTACGAAGCCCCAGGCTGGGTCTGTGGGCCAGGGAGATCACCCCATCCCGTAGGTCGAGAGAGCCCATTAGAGTCCCACATTAGTTGCTCTCTCTCCAGATCTGCAGCTGGGCCTTCCCTCGTGGTTGCTTTCAGGTCCAGCCCAGCTTGGGGACACACCACACTCGCCTCCACTCCGCTAAAGGGGAACAGTGTCCTGGGATTCGGCATGCGAGGCGGCTGGGCCCGCCGGAGCGGTTCCGGACAAGGGGGAGCCGTCGAGCCTCGGCGGAGAAGGGGGGGCGCCAGCCTGAGAGGCGATGGGCTGGACTGTGGACTTGAGATGGGAGGCCAGGGGGTGGGGGTGGGTGGCCCTGCGGTCCCCGGCGGCCGGCGGAGCGCACACTTCCAGCCGCTTCTCCCGGTGACCTCCAGCCGCGAAGGGCGAGCGGGCGGGGCTGGGCTGCGGGTGCGGGCTCCGGGAAGCCCGGGGCCCGGGAGGGGCTTTCGAGTGGCCCGACGAGCGGCCCGGGAGCTGGGGCAGGTACTTGGACGAGGGCCGAGGACCGTCCCCGGGGGGCGGGAGCAACGAAAACACCTTGGGAGGCGGCGCCACGCGGCTGAGCGCCGCTGCCCTGGGAATAGGACGGCGCTCGGCACCGCTAGCTGAGAGCACTTTCATAAATTTTGTATGGGAGGCGCTCCGTGAGCGGGGGCGGGGAGCGGAGGGAGAAGGAGGGAGCTAGTGAGCAAGGGAGGGAGGGAAGGAGGGAAGGGGGGGGGGGAGGACGCGAGGTGGGGGAAGCCGGGGGGGGGGTGGAGGAAGGGAGGCGCCCTGCTCCGCCGCTCGCTTGGTCCTGCAAGCGCGCGAAGGGCGCTTTCCCCGGAGCTCGCGGTGCGTGCGGGCGCCCTTTGCAGCAGCCGCGGCGGCTGCCCGAGGGGGCGGAGAGAAAGGGGCTGCGGCCGGGCAACCGGGCAGCCGGGGGGCGGCGTCCCCTCTCAAAACCGCCTGCAAAGTGCTCGGGGCTGCAGAAGCAGGCCGCCGGCTCCGCCGAGCAAGCAGCTCGACCCGGCGTTGAGCGAGCGCACTGGGCTGCGGGGCAGCGCCGCGGTGGCTAGTGGGCGCCGGTGCCCTGGGCGCGGGGCTCGGGCTCACCATGCCCCTGCGGGGCCGCGCCGCCGGGCACCAGTGGATCCCGGGCTTGCCCCCGCCACAACGCGCTCGGATTAGCTGCAGCCGGCACTCAAGGATTTGAATACCGACCGGGGAGGGAGCACGCCTAGGCCGACCTCGGAGTGGCGGCCCCGCGGCCAATATGCTTCGAAAAGGTGAGTTGGAGCCGCAGGGGCAAGTTGGAGTTGGATGCCCACCCAGCAGAACCCGGAGTCGCGGGAGAGCTGCCGGGCGCTCGGGCTCCGAGCCCGGGAAGCAACCCCTGGCGGGCTGGCTGGCTTCGTCGGGAGCCCCCGCGGCAAGGGGTGGCCCGCTGGAGCGCAACCCTAGCTGGGGGCCTCTTGTGAGACGCGGGATTTGCCCCCCTGGACCGCGCAGTCAGGCCTGGGGATCTGATTCGGCGAGGTCATTTGGAATCCCGAGTGAACTGCCCGCTACGGAGGGGGATCTGGCCTCCCGGGACCTTCGCTTTACCATTATAAAGTTTTGCAGTCGCTGGCTGCATCCCCGCGCGGGCACACACTGCCAGCTCCTGCCGCCTCGGCAGGTCCGGTGCAGCCCGCAGCGGTCAGTAGCCGCTGCGCCGCCCGGGTGCTCATTGCGCGCCCGGGTCACACAGCGGGGCCGGGCTCGGGAGCCTTCCCTGCAGGCCCGTCTTCGGCCCCCAGGGAAGGGCTCGGGTGCCCCAACCAGCGGCTGAGAGGAACTGCCTAGCGCCCGATGTCCGATTCTTCAAACTTTCCTTGTGCCTGGAGTGCAGGGATGTGAGAGCGGAGACTGGGCGGGCAAGTGTGCGCGCCCCGTGCCAAGCTCAACTTGGGGACCGAGAGCCCTGCGTCCCTCTCCTCCCGCCCCACCCCCTGCCTGGCTCGCTGCCAGGAGCTGCAAAGTTGGCGGCGGCTCTGGGGAAGTCCCGCCGCGCCCCCACGTGGCTGCCGCGCGGAGAGCTGCCCCCCCCAGCCCCTGGGAGGGCAGGTGACCATGCGGTGAGCCCCCCGCGCTGCCACCCGCTGCCCCAGCCTCGCGCCGGCCTCGCTTCCCTCCAGGGTCCTGGCGGGCTGGGACGCACCCCCCTCCGCCACGTCGGGCCCCGGGCTCCTGGCCCGGCCCGCAGCTCTCACGGCGCCTGCGGCTGGCTGCTCCGGCCCTGCGGGAGCTGGCAAATGCGAGAGCTCAGGTAGCCGAGGGGCCTGATCCCTGCGCTCCTCGCTCCAGCCTTAATCCGCCCCTGTTTCCATGGCAACAGACCGAGGTGTCGTAAGCACAGGATTCTGACCTCACGGCAGAATGGGGAAGGAGAAAAACGGGCAAGGGGAGGTGACAGCGGAGGGGGAGGTGAACCCCCAAGGTGGATGGGGAGGAGCAGATGTGGGGGTGATGGGGAAGAACCCCACCAGCGGGCCGGACAGGTGTATGAGGAGACCACGCCTTCACCGGGAGCAACGAGGCAGTGCGGGAGCCCAGTTAGCTGAGGCCGCCGGAAAAGCCTCGCTTTGCCTCGTTGGTCACAAACTTGCGCGTGACTTGTGCCCTCCACGTGGGCTTGTGGAGTTGGGGGGTCTGCGGAATGCTGACTGCCTTTCACTGTGGTGTGGGGAGAGGTTCCGTGGCTCTTTGGAGAAGCCACTTCACTGATACACTCTGTCTTTTCCCTGCAGAAAGGAACAACTAAAAGGAAAGTCCTTTCAGCTGTCAGCCTTGCTGGTCAGCGGCTACACTGGGAGAATGCTTTTTAGAGTTGAGCACAGGTCTAGGGACCTGGAGCATGCAAACTTAGCTCCAGTGGGGAAGTCTCCTCTATCAGTATGTCTGTGTGTATTTATTTATTTATTTATCTATTTATTGTCGTATCCAGGGCTTCAGCACTCTGAGCTCACTTTTTCAAATAGAGACAGAGCAGAGTGAGAGAGAGAAAGAGAGAGACATCACAGCACCCAAACTTCCTTTAATGCTTGAACCTAGATTATGCACATGGCAAAACAGCCCAAGATATTAGTGAACTATTTCACCAGTCCTCTCCTAGCAGTTTTAAAGGGCCACCATGGCCACAGGTCTATCTGTGATGGAGATGGAAGTAATTGAGAGAAACTGACATCTCATTTTCCTTTTGGTCTTTTGTCTTTTGGCAGTTTACAGTTAAAAATGAGCCATGATGCAGCCCACATGCTTTATTTATACAGGTTAGGTGCCCAGGAAGACTTGAGCAGCCCCCAGAAGCCTGCCTTTCACATCTTTGCTAAGCCAGAGGCCCGGTTTGGGATGAACCCAGTGCATTCTGGGGGATACTCCCAGGAGTGGGGAGGCTCCTTACCAAGCTCAAGAGGTGGCCACTGGAGGCTTGGCAGTCACGTGTGTTTGCCACACGGGCTACTTTTCCCTTCCTACACAGCTTAGGTGGTGCAAGAGGTTCTGTCAACTAAGAGATTTCCACCAGAACTGGCCTGGGGAAACAGCAAAGAAGCTCTTTGCTGGGTTGGGCTTGGTTGTGGTGGCCTGGAGTCTACTGCCAGGGTATTATTTTGGCCCCTTTCTGGGCAATTTTCTCCCTCAGTCTCTGATCCTGATTGCTGGGGCCCAGGTGTGTGCACAAACATACAGGACACTCAGACTGCATGGATTCTGAGTAAGGTATGCCTAAGGTGAATGCCAGGGGAGGTGACCACTGAAGTTTCTGTCTGTTGAGTTGTTCCCCAAGGCCCCAAGCTAATCACTGTAGAATGGGCTCAGACAGCTGTTACTGATGCCAGCATGTCTCTGCCTATCAGGTGCAGTGCCCTTCATGGGGCCCTAGGCCAGAGGGATTTTTTTTTTTTTCCTCCAGAGTTATTGCTGGAGCTTGGTGCCTGCACTAGGAATCCACTGCTCCTGGAGGCCATGTTCCCCCCCCATTTTTGTTGCCCTTGTTGGTGATATTGCTTTTTTTGTTGTTGGGTAGGACAGAGAGAAATGGAGAGAGGAGGGGAAGATAGAGAGGGGGAGAGAAAGATAGATACCTGCAGACCTGCTTCACCTCTTGTGAAGCAACCCCCCCCCTGCAGGTGGGGAGCCAGGGGCTTGAACTGGGATCCTTATGACAGTCCTTGCACACTGTGCCATGTGCACTTAACCCCCTGCACTACCACCTGTCCCTCGAGTTAAAAAAAAATTTTTTTATTATCTTTATTTATTGGATAGAGGCAGCCAGAGATCGAGAGGGAAGGGGAAGATAGAGAGGGAAAGAGACAACTGCAGCACTGCTTCACCACTCGCAAAGCTTTCCCCCTGCGGGTGGGGACTGGGGGCTTGAACCCTGGTCCTTGTGCTCAGCTAGGTGCACCACCACCCGACCCCCTGAGGGAGTTTTATAGTTTAATTATGATGTGGAAAGGGAGTTGAAAGATGAAGAAAGTGTGAGTAGCCTTCTCTAGATCCTGGGGGAATGGAGGGATGAGAAAACACACACACACACACACACACACACACACACACACACACACACACACCTTTCTGAGCAAGGTAGGGCTATGATTTTGTCAATGGAGAGTTTGTGGAGTTTGCTCAGTGGTATAAAGCTCAAGAAGGGTCATCTCTGGTTCTGTTTGTGCTATTATAGAGAGCAAGATGTAGTCCTCCGGCAGAACATTGTGGGAATGGGGAGGGAGAGGTGTGCCTTTCATCCCATAATGAACAAATTCTGCTGATTCCACAGCCCCATTTCTGTGCACCTGAACCACCCTGAGTCTCCAGCAGATCTTGTTGTTGTAGTGTTAGAGGCCTCAGCAGCTGCCCTGCCTCTCCCACCCATCTCCTGGCCTACCCCCACAGAACCGGGGATATAAAAAGAAAGCCTCTGGTCAGAGATGAGAAGCAGGCAGGGCAAGTGTGGCCCTTAGCCACCCAGCACCCTCCAGGAAGGAAAGGCTGCCTGCTGGGGTTTTGCTTTGCCAGAAGTGGCCTGCTTAAGGTCAGCATCTATGGTGTTCATTTTTAGAGCTATAAAAACAGAATGCAAATCAACAGCCTTTGGGCTAATACAGAACCTTAAAGTTTTTGCCTTGTTAAGCAAGGAAATAGAGTGCCAAATAGGCTTTGTTAAGTGGCAGTCTAATTAATAATTTAAAATCTTCTAGCTGTCTTTCATTAGAATTTATCTGTACATCAGCCACAAAATCAGTCAAACATACTCATTTATAAGTTAATGCCATCCCTGAATAATTCAGCTAGAGCTAGATTAAGGCCTGCAACCCAGTAAAGATGCATTTTGTTCTTTGGGTTTCCATAGCCAGATGGGCTGGTCTGGTGGCTGTCCTGGGTCTTCTTTGTGGAAAGAAGGGAGGGCAGAGAAGAGAAGGACTATGAAGTTGTCAGGTTCCTGGGTGATTTGAATACAGAGGTTCTGTAGGCGATCAGAGAGTCTCCATGTGGTCAGGTGGGACCAGGCTCCATCTCTGGGAACTGCAGGTAACACTGTCCTCTTTAGCCCCAGTGGAGAAAGGAGGTAAGAGGTGTTCCATGGATGAGCAAGGTGTTTTTCTACTGCAGAGGGACTATAGGTGGGGGATACAGGAACTCTGCCCAAGAGGTTTTTTTTCTTAATGCAGGTGCAGAAATGGAAGAAGTTCAGTCTTTCCAGCCCAGTTTTGTTGTGCTCAAGAAATCTAACCTGTTGAAATCATTAATTGGGAGTGTCTGGTCTTTTCTTCTCATCCTTTTTCTCCCCCTCCCTCTCCCCTCTTCCTACCCCTTGGACTTCTCCCCCTCCTCCTCCTCCTCCTCCTCCTCTCCTTCTCCCCTTCCTCCTCCTTTTACCCCTCGCCCCCTCCTCCTTTTCCCCCATCCCTCCTGCTTCTCCTCCTCCTACCCCCTGCCCCTGCTTCTCCTTCTCCTTGTTGTCAGTTTCACCATTCTGGGTGGACTTTTTTTTAAGATAGAGAGAAAGAGAGAGATGGGGGACAGGCTCAAAACTGGATTATATGCAGGACAAAGCAGGCACCTTCCTGGATGAGCTATCTTGCCAGTCTCCCCCCCCTTCATACTTGTGTGATCTTACTATCCCACCCACTTTTTTTTCATTTACTTATTTATTTTTTAAAGAATTTATTTATTCATGAGAAAGACAGGAGGAGAGAAAGAACTAGATATCACTCTGGTACATGTGCTGCCGGGGATCGAACTCAGGATCTCATGGTTGAGAATCCAGTGCTTTATCCACTGTGCCACCTCCCGGACCACACTTTTTTCACTTTTTAAAAATATTTATTTATTAATTTATTCCCTTTTGTTGCCCTTGTTGTTTAATTGTTGTAGTTATTATTGTTGTCGTCGTCATTGGACAGGACAGAGAGAAATGGAGAAAGAAATGGAGGGGAAGACAGAGAGAAGAGAAAGATAGACACCTACAGACCTACTTCACCACCTGTAGGTCCCCTGCAGATAGAGAGACGGGGGCTCGAACTGGGATCCTTAACACCAGTCCTTGCACTTTGTGCCACCTGCGCTTAACCCGCTATGCTACTGCCTCACTCCCACTTTTTTCATTTAAAGTGACACACACACACACACACACACACACACACACACACACACACACACACACAGAAAGAGAGATTGATTGATTGAGAGAGAGAGAGAGAGAGAGAGAGAGACTGCAACATTAGAGCTTTCTCTCCTGCCATAGCACCTTCTATGTGGTACCAGGGTTTGAACTAGGGCTGTTCAGTGATAACAATGGAGGTGTCCCACAAAGTGAGCTTTCCTCTGCCCTACTCCTAGATTTTTTCTCACTTAAAGCTCCTGGTCCTTATGTCCTAAAAATGAAGTCAAGAAGAGGGGAACACCAGGGCACTCTAAAGAAGAGAGGCAGAGGGAGTTGCTAAATAAAACCCATGTAAGTGCTTTCTCACCGGCAAGCAGAAGGAAAGCTGTATAATGTTCCCCTTGTGAAGTCAAACGATGTAAGAAATATTTTGGTTTGGTTCCTGTCATGCCAACATGGGGCCCATTCCTCACTGCAGTTTTCAGGTCCATTTTCTACAGAGAATCTGTTCAAGACCTCAACTCCCAGCATGGACAGTGGGAGCAAATCCCAGAGTTTCTGGTCTTTTTCTCAGCCCATCCACACTGAGTGACAAATGGCTCTGTTTATGGAGACCAGGGTGATAACTGGAGCACAGAGTGAACTTGATGCCAGGAGAGGTTGTTGGCTGAGTTAGAAAAGAGGAAGTCTTATTAGGAAAAGGAAAGGACAGGGGGAAAGGGTAGCTATTTGCCCCTTAACCTGTGGCCATATTGACAACAAGCAGATGGGACTGAAGAGGAAGGCGTGTGGGCTGAACCCAACTCTAAGCTTTGTAGTTGGGACCTGAAAAAGGACAGAGCCGAAGTTCACTTGGAGGAGATGAGAAAGAGGGGGCAGGCATCATGAAGGATGTCAAGAACGGATCTGTCTGGTACCATCTGCAGTGAAGTAGTGGTTAAGGTTAAAGCAGAGAGGAGATGACAGGGAGGGAACAGATGGCTGAGGAAGCAAAATAGCTGGTGAAACAGGAACAGAGTCTTCAGGGACAGCAGAAAGCAGGACCTCCACACAGAGCTGGAAGCAGCTCTCTTCATGGGGTGCCCTGGCCAGGCCACCCTGTGTAGAAGTGAGTCAAGGGGAAGAGTGGAACAGTAGAACCCAAGGAGAGAGGCTTCCTCAAGGCCTGAGAAGTGACCTAGGGAGACAGCAGCCCCAAGGCTAGGGGGGCCCAGGAGCAGGAACTTCCTTAGATGTCATTGAACTGGAGAGAGGGAGCACAGCTGTCTGTCTTTCTTTAAAATTTATTTTTATTACCTCTACTTACTTATTGGATAGAGACAGTCAGAAATTGAGAGGGAAGGGGATGATAGAGGAGAGAGACAGGGAGACACTGGCAGCACTGCTTCACCACTTGTGAAGCTTTCTTCCTGCAGGTAGGGACTGGGGCTCAAACCTGGGCCCTTGCACACTGTAGTGTATGTGTTCAACCAGGCGAGGCACCACCCAGCCCTACTGACTTGCTTTACAGCACTAGAGTGAGCTGGAGACACCTGGGGCCTCAGAGTATGCCTGGCTGAACCTGCTGCAGGGAGTCATGGAAGTTCTAGAAACAGAGGCATCAGAGAACAAAATAATCCTTCCAACCGGCTTTGGAGCCACTGTGGCAGCCCTGGCCAAGTACTGACAATAGTTGCTACTCACCATGGGTGTGTTCAAGTGAATGTATTCTGTGCCTCATCTCATGTCATCTCCACAGACACCCTTCCAGATGAGTCTGTGCTTGTTACTATTATACAGAAAGGGAAACTGAGGCCCAGAAAAATGGAGTCCTTTGCCTTGTGCCCCCCCCCCACGTTGGCACGTTGGAATGTCTAGATGCAATCCGGGTCCCATCTGTCACCACGCTCTCCTCCTTGTTCTCTTAACCTCTAGCTCCACTGTCTCACGTGCCCATCTGCCTTGATTTATGACATTTGTTTTGTCGGCTGCTGGGCACTGCTGAATCATTTGCATCTTGTGACAGAGCTCCCTGGTGGTCCACAGGCACTCCCTTCCCTGCTTGTCCTTCTGGCACAGCTCTGGCTGGGGCCTTGGGCTTTTGGACCACAGTCACTGCCTTTAGTGTCTTCTCCTAGCCTGCCATGCTTTGTGTCAGTGCAGACAGAACCCTCATAGACTTGTCTCTGATTTCATTGAATCTCTTCCACCTCCTTTCCTGACCTTGAGAAAGACTAGACCATGGTTTATTTGGGAGCAGGTGCCTTCCCAGAGGTTGGTTTCTTCAGTTTCCCTCCCAGGCTGACCTGGTGGACTTGCTAATCTAGTCACACCCCACACTGACAAGTGGTTGTCTTTGGAGCAACAATCCTGTAACAGCACACTGTCCCAGGTGGGTGGCAGCTGGCAGCTTGTGTGAGGAAGGCCTTTCCACCTGGACCCACCCTTCCTCCTCCAGAGCTCTCCCTCCCTCCTGGAGTTCCACTACGGAGCCTTAACCTCTTAGATGGATGGTAACTGAGAACTCAGGACAGAAGGGACTTCTCTTGATCTCCCTCCATCTCTTCCTCTTTCCGTTCCTTCTCCTTCTCCTAGTTCTCCTTCTTTTCTTCTCAACTCCAGGGACCACTCTTGACCACAACTTGACCACTCTGGGCTGATTTTTTTTTTTAAATAAGAGATAGAGAGATCAGACCTCCAAAACTTCCTTCAGTGTGCTGAGGCCCAGGCTCAAAACTGGGTGGTGCACATGGCAAATCAGTGCACCATCCAAGTGAACTACTTTGCTTATCCATCTTGTTCCTTTCTGCCCACAGTCAAGTTCCAGAGAGGCCAGCACTTGTTGTGCTTGGGAAAAGACAGATGAAGTAAGGCCTAGAAGAGCAGGCTCCCTACTGTGAGTGGGGAGCTCCTCTCTACCTCAGGAAGGTGGGATGTCTAATCTAACTGTATGGAGGGTCCTTCTCAGCCTGTGATTGCTGTCTCATCAGCCAGGGGAGTTGGGGTCCAAAACTGCAAACAGCCCCTGCTCCCTGATTCTCAGGATTTGCTCTAGAGGCATTCATACTGGCACAGCAAGAGGGTACACACACACGCACACACGCACACATGCACACACATGTGAGGTGAACTTGATAACCACTACACTACAGAAACAGACACATGAGTGTACATATGTATGCATACATGTACACAGAAACACCTTTCAAGTGTACAACAGGTTCTGGCACCATGGACTCCTTGATCCCCTGCTGTAGAGAACACCTCAAGTGCACAAGCCCAGCTTGCCAGCCGGAGTCTACATCCACACTGACACCCTGAGTCCACTAGCCTGCCATTGGCACCAGGGCGAGCTGTGAGCCATTCAGTGGGGGGTGGACGTGGATGGGACATTGCTCCATGTGCCACAAGTTGGGAACAAAGCTGGATGAGTGGGTGCGCGGCTTGCCTCAGCAGGGGTGTCCAGGCACGACTCAGCTCATATCTGCCGGGGCATAGACCATGAGATGGCCCCCCTGGAAGCTTCCCGGGCTGCCTCCAGAGGTCAGTGGCACCATAGTTAGTGTGGGTCTTCAGGAAATTGAGCAAATGTCTCCACCATATTAGGAGAGGCTGAGCTCCTTACTTGCAACCCACTTAGGTGGTTTGAAGTTTGCTCCTGCCTCTAAAATTGTCCTAGCTATGCCCAGCTCTCTGAGCACCTGAGTCAACACATGGTGAAGGGGGCCTTTACGTACGCTTATGCACTGAGATTCATGAGGCCCTGGGGGGAAAATTGGCATTCTTCTTACGATGATTTATTTATAGGGTGATTGGATGATGGGGATAAGAAGGCTAAGGTGCCTCCATTAATGAGAATCGCACAAGGCAGGAAGCCTTGCTCTGCATTTGACATTTAGTGGGGTGACTCCTACCAGGGAGCTGCCTTTTCTTTTAGGTTTTGCCTTTAATGTTCTATTCATGGGCTTGTCTGATCAGGTTGGAAGAAGGAAGGAGCATGTTGTGAGGTGGGCTTTGGGGGCCAAGGTTGGCTAGGCTCAGGGGGCAGGCCAGGCTGGGCAGGTTATCTAGCGCTGGGCAGGTTAGACGCTAGGGACGTGGTCTGCTCTGGTGCCAGCCTGCTTTCCAGCCCAGCTGCCTTGGTAGCGTGTGCTGCATGCAGTACACTGGATGGTGTTTACTTTTCTGTCTGTGTCTGTCTCTGTCATCTCTGACTGCCACTCTCTACCTCTAACGGTGGCCCTGTGTGACTCTGGTGCTGCCTTGCCACAACCCTTTTTTCCCCTAGGGACAGTGAGATTGTGGAAAGAACATCTAAGCTCAAGAGAGAAGAGGCTGCCTTTGGTGGTCCTCACATGCCCCCTCCTCTCCTTTTTTAAAGGTTTATTTAGGGGAGAGAGAGAGAAAAAGAGAGAGGGAGAGAGAGGGAGAGAGAGATGGAGATTATGACAACCAGTGCATCACTCTGGTACTTGTGATGCTAGGGAGAGAACTCAGGACTATCTACTAAACCACCTCCTGAGTTGCTGCTTCTGCTTCTGCTTCTGTGGCTGATACACTAGGACCCTGAGCCTGTTTCCTCACTTTAGTTTCCAAACTATAGTACAACTAGATCAATGGTTTTTCAGTCATAGAATTCTCATTCCTTCCTTCCTCACTCCTTCCCTTTCTTTCTTTTTTGAAGATTAATTTTATTATATATGAGACAAAGTTTCACATGAGACAGAGAGAGGGTGGGGAGATAGCATAATAGTTATGCAAACAGACTCTCATTCCTGAGTCTTTGAGGTCTCGCCACCATAAGCCAGAGCTGAGCAGTGCTCTGGTAAAACAAATAAAAACAAAACAAAAGAGAGAGAGAGAGAGAGAGAGAGAGAGAGAGAGAGAGTAGAAGAAGAAGAAGGAGGAGGAGGAGGAGGAAGGGGAAAGGAAGAGAGAAAGGAAGAAAGAGAGAAAGAAAGGAGAGAGAGAAAGGAAAAAGAGGGGGCCGGGTGGTGGCATACCTGGCTGAACAGATGTTATAATGCTCAAGGACCCAGGTTCAAGCCTCCAGTCCCCACCAGCAAGGGGAAAGCTTCACAAGTGATGAGGCATTGCTACAGGTGTCTCTCTGTCTCTTCCCCTCTATTTCACTCTTCCCTCTTGTTTTCTGTCTGTATGTACAATAAATAAAGTAAGTAAATAAATTTTAAAAAAAAAGAAAGAAAAGCCAGAACACCACTCCAGTTCATACAGTGTTAGGGATCAATCGAACCAGGAACCTCAAGCATCTAAGTTTAATTCTCTACCAGTTTGAGCCATCTCCCCAGTTGTGTTTCTTCAAGTGATACCTGGAGTCAGACCAGAGACAGGTAAGTGCAGATGATCCTGGTCAGAGCTGAGGTTGGGGCCCCGTCCAGCTTCACTACCACTCTGTGAGCCCCTCCAATTGGGAGGCTGAGAACCCCCCTGTGGTCCCTCCTACCAAGACCGTAGACCCAGGAAGATCGCTGCGTGTGCCGCATGGTGTGCAGACCAAGGACACTGCACCTGGGGAAAGGGTGCTCATCTGCAGCCGGCTGGTTTCTGCTGCTGCTTTTGGCCCTTCTGGTGGGAGCTGTCCACCCTTGGAGTCTCCTTGCTTTTACGTCTCTCTCCCTGCTCAGTCTGCACTCCAGCCATCAATTTTGTCACTCTACTGTCACAGTGCCAGCTTGATGCTGACCCTACCATGTGTTTTTTTTCTTCTCTTTTTTTTCCCATTGTTGCTGCTGCTGTTATTGTTGTTGGATAGGACAGAGAGAAATGGAGAGAGGAGGGGAAGACAGAGGGGGGAGAGAAAGACAGACACCTGCAGACCTGCTTCACTGCTTGTGAAGCAGCCCCCCTGCAGGTGGGGAGCCGGGGGCTCGAATTAGGATCCTGTGCTGGTTGTGTAATTAACCTGATGTGCTACCACCCGCCCCCCTGTTTCTCCTTGTCTTAACTAACATTCTGAGGACCTCTGACTGTGTGGTCATAGCTTTCTGGATGATTTTATGCTGGCAACTTTCTTGGTTATTCCCCTAGCTCTGTGGCTGTTCTTTCCCTGTCTTCTTGGGCAGCTTCTTTACCTCCTGCTGGCCTCCAAATGTGACACCTCCTTAGGTGTTGCTATGAATCCTCTCTGTGCTCATTGCTGGGAAGTTCAGCTTCTCTATGACTGTAGCTCCCCCTTGCCAGCTCCCCTCTTCCCATTCATCCCCAGTTGAGACATCGCTTCTGATGTTCAGAGACATCTGTCCAGCTACCCCGCACTCCCCACAGCCATAGAGGCCCTTATACCCAGCATATCTGAAACTGCTACTACTTCCTCTGGAGAGAGCAGCAAGTTCACTCTTTCCCCTTTCCCTCCATTTTGACACCTGGCACTATCATTCACCCAGGTACCCTCAGCTGAAGAACTGAACCCACAGTTGGTCCCCTCTTCCTGCCTCCACCCTTTTAATCCATCTTGAAGTGCTGCCTGTTCTCGCTTGGCACCCTTCTCACTTCTTCCTCACCCTGTTCCACCCTAGTCCAGGCCACCCCAGCATCCTCCACCCAATCAGGTTTTACTTCCTGGCCAGATTCTGCAATCTTACATGATCGAGTCCCATATATATATATATATATGCCTTCAGTGACTTCCTTATCTTTGTGTGTGTGTGTGGGAGGGAAACTGGGTAGCCCAGACTTCCTAGGTTGACTGTCAAGCCCTTCCATCTTGCCCCACTTGCAGCTCCAGCCTCCCCTCTCCTCCCAATCCCTACTTTGAACTCTGAGATCCAGGTCTAAGGAACTTTCAGTTCCTCAGCTCACTCATGTGCTCACTCTCTTAGGTTTTATACGGGGCAGCTCATTCTGCTTTGAACAATCTGCTGCCTCTTGCCCTTCACTCCTGTCCTTCAAGACTTGGTTGATAATTAATTAACTAGTTAATTAATTTACTATTACTGGGGCTTCACTACTTCAGGATATTTCAGACAGATAGAGGTAGAGATTGACAGAGAGAAAGACACCACAGCACCAAAGCTTCCTTCAGGACACTGGGGACTAGACTTAACCATGAACCTGGATTGTCTTCATGGCAAAGCAAGTGACTTATCCAAGTGTGCTATCTTGCTAGCCCCAGCTGACAGATCTTCCACTACTCCCTTGACTGTGGGAGGGGTCCTAGATGTCTCCTAGTGCTCAACCCATTTTTCTTCCTACTCAACCTACTGAAATTACTTTTTTAAAAATATTTTTTATTTATTTTTAAATATTTATTTATTCTTTTTGTTGCCCTTGCTGTTTTATTGTTGTAGTTATTATCGTTATTGATGATGTTGTCATTGTTGGATAGAACAGAGAGAAATGGAGAGAGGAGGGGAAGACAGAGAGGGGGAGAGAAAGACAGACACCTGCAGACCTGCTTCACCGCCTGTGAAGGGACTCCCCTGCAGGTGGGGGGCCAGGGGCTCGCACCCGAATCCTTAAGCCAGTCCTTGTGCTTTGCGCCACCTGCTGTGCTACCGCCCGACCTCCTGAAATTACTTTTATATTATCTGCTCTTCCCACTGGATGTCATATTCCATAAGGAGACTGGTTTCTGGTCTGTGATTTTTTTTCTTCTTTTCTCAAGGGGGAGACTAGAGTACCACTGTGTCATATGTGGTTCCAAGAACTGACTAGGTCTCATAAATGCAAGACATGCCCTCTACGGCTGAGCCTCCTCCCTGGTCACTGCTTACTCGTTACCCTTTGACCCTCCAAACCTGCTCTCCACCCTGCTCTGCTACCTCACTTTAGCACAAGGCTCCTTGGCCCTTTCACTCCAGCTCCAACTGGGTTGATCTAATGGCAGATCCTCATGGGCTCCCTGTATCTCCCCACCACATTCCACCCAAAAGCTTTCTCAGAAATACAGCCTGACTAGCTAGCTGGTGGTGCACCTGTTGAACTGGTTGAGTGCACAGGGTTCAAATCCCCCAGTTCCCACCTGCAGAAGGGGAAGCTTCACAGGCAGTGAAAGCAGTGCTGCAAATATCTGTTTCTCCCTCCCTCTTTCCTCTTGTTTTCTCTGTCTTCATCAAATAAATAAATAATAAACATTTTTTTTTAATGAAGAGAAAAATAAACCCACAGAAATGAGAAAAGCAAAAAGGAAAAATAGCCCAAGACAAGGATTCAAGGCTTCAGTGCAGCCCAGTCATTTGGGAGGGCTCCTGGGAAACACCCGCAGATGAAGTGAGTGAGGAAGTGAGATGGAGAAGAGAGGAAGCCAACAGAGGGTCTTTTGTCAAGTAAGTTAAAACTGTGGGAACATAGAAAACAGCCCCCTGGGGGGACTTTGGGAGACAGTCTAGAACATGCATGTTGGGCTGGGAGATGGCTTACTTGGTGGCGTGTACACCTTACCAGGCCTTGGGGTTTAGCCCTGGCACCTCATGGGAGCTCCCCAGATGGTGGAGCAGTGCTGTGATATATCTTCACTCTCTCTAAAATAAATAATGAAGAATTGGTCAGAGGAGACAACACAGGGGTTGTATCACACATGTATGAGGTTCTGGGTTCATTCCCCAGTAATGTAAAAACAAACAAACAAACAAAAAAGTACCTCAAAATACCTTTGAGCCAGCCAAAGGTGAGGGAGCTGGGGTATTTATATACCACTCCCACCAGACTTTGGCTGAGTGCTATTTCTGTGGTATTCATTCCACTGCACTTTAGATTTACTCTGTGGGGGGAGCAAAGCCAGCTCCACCGCTAGAAAAAGCCCTCAGGCAAAGGAATGCAGATTCTGGCAGTTGGAAGCCAGGCATTGTGTGCTCGAATGGTAAAAGTGAGGGGTCTGGGCAGGCCCTCAAAGCATCTGCTACACAGCTCACTCCTGCCAGCACATCTCCACATCTGCCTCCAGACTCAGTCAGAGCTCCTTCTCCTCACTCAGTCCTGGGATGAAGGACACCAATTTTATCTCTTGGGGCTTCTCTAGCACTTGTTCTCTCACCTTTATTATATACTCGTCAACTTCCTTAAGCTGAGAAGCAGTGCTGTCTCTTCCCTATCAGGACCAGACTAAAGCAGCACAAAAATGAAAGGTAGCTTACAGTGATGTTTGGCAAATAGTGTAGAATTAATAATGAATCCCATAGTTGTGAGTTGATTGGGAATGTTTATTGAATGATTGTGGGCTTAAGCTGAAACCCTAGAAATTGAGTATCAAAATTCTGTGGAGTTTTGTTTACTTGTTCATGGAGCAGGGTCTTGAACATGTGTGATCCCACCACTCTAGGGACACTTTCTTCTTTTTTTTTTTTTTAACTTAAAAAAAAATTTATTTATTCCCTTTTTTGTGGCCCTTGTTTCATTGTTGTAGTTATTATTGTTATTTTTGTTGGATAGGACAGAGAGAAATGGAGAGGGGAGGAGAAGACAGAGAGGGGGAGAGAAAGATAGACACCTACAGACCTGCTTCACTGCCTGTGAAGCGGCTCCCTTGCAGGTGGGGAGCCGGAGGCTTGAACCAGGATCCTTATGCCAGTCCTTGTGCTTCTTCTTCTTTTTTTTAAGATAAAGAGCAGAAATAGATTTTTTTCTTTTAATATTTATTTATCTGGGAGAGAGAGAGAGAGAAATAGAGGGAGAGGGAGAGAGAGAGAGAGAGAGAGGACCAGAGCATTACTCTGATGTTGGAGATTGAACTTAGGATCTCATGCTTCCAAGTCTAGCCACTGGCCCACCTGCACCATCAGACCACTTTTTCATTTAGACAGAGAAACAGGTGAAGGGGGAGACACTACAGCAACTTCCATATGGTGCTGGGGCTCAAATTTGGGCTGTACACTTGGCACCCTACCTGTTGAGCAATCTCTTTGATTCAATATCTAATATTTTAGTTGTTTTATCATGATAATAACAACTAAATTGTTATAACCCAGGGTTTAAAAAAAAAGGGAAAGTGAAAGAAACAGTCCAGGAACTAGAAAGAAATCTTTTTTTTTTTTTTTTACAAGAGGAGATTGTAACAAAAGGGGGTCGCATGGTTTTCATTGATTAGTGCTTTATTTGAAGCAGAAAAGGAAAATTTTATTGGCCTCAGGCTGTAGGTGAAGACACTGGAGCCCAGAGGTGCTGAAGGCTCCTTTACGGCCCAGGGCTGTTGTCTCCCCAGCCCAGCCCAGCTCTGTCCCTGTACAACCAGTAGGCACAGGTATAGCAGCTGACTCGCCCACAGAGGAAGCCCCGCTGGCTAGGAGCTTTATGAGGGAGAAGAAACAGCACTCTCCCTTGGAAAAGTTTAGGGTTGTACTTGGCAGATTTTTATGGAACAAAATTTACACTATTGATTCCATGGCAAATGAAAAACCTCTTGTGGACACTCTGGGCTTCAGAGAACTGAAATGTTTAAATGAGGCTGGACTGAACAAGAGGAGATAAAATTGCCAGACGAAGCTAAGCTCAGGTGGTGCTGGGGTGAGAAGACTCTGCCTCTTTTTTTTTTAATTTTTTTTTTTTTTGCCTCCAGGGTTATTGCTGGGACTTGGTGCCTGTACCACGAATCCACTGCTCCTGGAGACCATTTTTTTCCCCTTTTGTTGCCCTTGTTGTTTTATCATTGTTGTTGTTGCTGTCGTTGCATAGGACAGAGAGAAATGGAGAGAGGAGGGGAAGACAGAGAGAGGGAGAGAAAGATAGACACCTGCAGACCTGCTTCACCATCTGTGAATCGATTCCCCTGCCAGGTGGGGAGCCGGCGGCTCGAACCCGGATCCTTACGCTGGTCCTTGCGCTTTGCGCCACATGCACTTAACCCCCTGCGCTGCCGCCCAGCTCCCAAGACTCTGCCTCTTTTGTCTTCTCTCCCATCTGTGAAAATGACTTGTTACTTTGAATTGCTGTCTCTTCTCACAGAGAGGGCACTCTGGTTGTTGCCCAGACCGATGATTGAAACAGAATCTCTGGGCAGGAGAGGAGAGGCTGGGGTGGTTCACAAGGCCAAGTTGAGGAGAATACACCTGCCAAAGGGAAACTTTACCACCAGCTCTGGGGACACAGCTCCCCAGGGCTGTTCAGAGACAGCAATGGTTAGCAGTTTCCTGTAATTGGCCTCCTGCCCTCCATGGGCATCTATTTCTACCTTTGCTAGACAAATTGTATTGCAGGGATTCAAGGTAACTGGTTGGAAATGGAGGATGACCACAAGGAGATGTGTGACCGAGTCTGAAAGTGTCCTGGAAAGGGAGGAGCTCTAGGAAATAGTAGCCTCTTGAGACCCCTCTTGGGGCTTGTCTGCCTCCCTCTCTTACCTCAGCTCCCACCGCTCCTCACTTTGCCCAAGGCTCAATATGGCCACCAAGTCTGCAGGTTCTTTAAGATTGTCTTTCATCTTCTTCTCCCATAGTGAGTTATTTTGTGTCCTTGGCAGTCCCAGCTTTATTTCCCAGAAGAAAGACCTAGTTGAGCCAACTGCATTTTCCATATCTGACCATGTTCTAGATCATGGTCACCTGGGGATTGTATGTCCTGTCAGTCAGGAACAGTGTTGGAGGGCTCTCTCCATTTGACAGACAGTTAACAGCTATTGAGTGTTAGCTGCTGACTTGGCATCAAAGATGACACATTGAGTAGAAAGCAAGTTCAGGGAGTCGGGCTGTAGCGCAGTGGGTTAAGCACAGGTGGCGTGAAGCGCAAGGACCGGCATTAAGGATCCTGGTTCGAGCCCCTGGCTTCCCATCTGCAGGGGAGTCGCTTCACAGGCAGTGAAGCAGGTCTGCAGATGTCTATCTTTCTCTCTCCCTCTCTGTCTTCCCCTCCTCTCTCTATTTCTCTCTATTCTGTCCAACAACGACATCAGTAACAACTACAACAATATAACAAGGGCAACAAGAGAGAATAAATAAATAAATCAATAAATAATTTACACTATCTTAAAAAAAAGCAAGTTCCTTGTTCTTGTGGAATGAACACACACACACACACACACATTTACACACACACATATTTACACACACACATATTTACACACACACATATTTTCTTTTCATTTCTTAGGGAGGGCATCACCAGTGCTTCAATTTTCCAGAATAACTTTTTCAGATAGAGATGGAGTCAAAGAGAGGGCCAGCTAGTTGAGCGCACACATTACAGTGCACAAGGAGCCAGGTTCAAGCCCCTGGTCCCCACCTGTAGGAGGAAAGCTTCACGAGTGGCGAAGCAGGGCTGTAGGTGTCTCTCTGTCTTTCTCTATCCCCCCTCCCCTCTCAGTTTCTTTCTGTCTCTATCCATTCATAAATAAAGATTGAAAAAGAAAGAAATGACTTTAAAATAAAGAGAGATGGGGAGTCGGGCGGTAGCGCAGCGGGTTAAGTGCAGGTGGCGCAAAGCGCAAGGACCAGCTTAAGGATCCCAGTTCGAGCCCCCGACTCCCCACCTGCAGGGGAGTCACTTCACAGGCGATAAAGCAGGTCTGCAGGTGTCTGTCTTTCTCTCCCCCTCTCTGTCTTCCCCTCCTGTCTCCATTTCTCTCTGTCCTATCCAACAACAACAACATCAGTAACAACAATAACTACAACGACATCAGTAACAATAATAACTACAATAAAACAACAAGGGCAACAAAAGGGAATAAATAAATAAATAAATATTTGAGAGAGAGAGAGAGAGGGAGAGAGGCCACAGCACCAAAGCTTCCCTCAGTGCAGTGGGGGCTGGGCTCACACCTGGGTCATGCACATGGCAAAGGAAGAGCACTATCCAACTATCCAGGTGAGCTATTTTGCTAGCTAGGAGCTTATATTCTAATGGGGGACACATATGATAAATGTTTTGGTAGGTAGGTGTTAGATGCAAATGCTTTGAAGAAAATCTAAGGAGGGTTAGGTGTGGGGAGGTGGCTCGGCAGCAGAGCACCCGTGTTTCGAATGAGGGATCCTGGGTTTGAGCCCAGTCACCACCTGAGAGCAATAAAGACAAAGTGAGCAGAACTTCATGGATGGTGGAATCATGTGTCATCCTATGTCTGCTCCTATCTCATGCATAAAAGAGAGAGGAAGAGAGGGTTGATTAGGGAACAAAATGCTGTTATTTAGGGAGGCTGACCTTTCTGATAAGGTGACATCTCAGGTCTAAATGGAGAGAAGGGGCTGTCTTCAGCTATTAGCACTGCTTAGGAAGAACTTTCCAGGCAGAAGGAATAGCAAGCACAGAAGCCCTAAGGCAGGGACTATCTTTCACAATACCTTAATGCTGCCTGGCTGTCTCTAGGGCTTGGGCTGAGATCAGGGCAGGCAGTCTGAAGTGTAGCCCTCAGCTTAGTTTCATCCCGAGGTCTTGAATCTGAGTCTGCCAGATGGTGTTTGCTCGACCACCCTACTTGGAAAGGCTTAGCCACTCAACCCTGCATGAGCCCTCTCCTCGCTCTGCAGAGGAACAGAACTTGGGATCAGCACCAAGGCCACTAGTCACCTGGGCAGGAAAGGAGCCAAAGCAAAGGGGTGTGTAGGGTAAGCACAGGTGGGTCTGGGGACCCCCATTCTTATTGGGCTCAGCCACTTCTCCTCCTTGACTGTTGATGTGTCTTAGTCTACAGTCTGTGTACAGGGTAAGAGAGCAGTACCTGTGAGCAGTTCCCTTTTGCTCAAAGCATGAAAACAGAACTTTGTGTTTTTCTGTGTGCAGTATTGTCTTTCTACCTGCTCCCTCATTTATACATTAGCTTTTTTATTTCTAGAGCAAAAATTTTTGAACTTCCCAAAGTAAGGCCCATATGTGGAAAAAAAAATCAGAAAGCCACAGATTAGCAAAAAGTAAAAAGGGACGCTAAGTCTTCAGCCCAAAGAGTGAAGTGTGGGCGAGTTCTCTCACCTCAGGGCATTTGGTGCATTGGGCTGGTACATCCTGGTGTGCCGCTTCCCTACAGCCATGCCAGTGTCCCCTTCCTTACCAAGTTAATAGTATAATAACACCTTACTTTTTCTTTTTCTTTTTTTGCCTCCAGGGTTATTGCTGGGGCTCAGTGCCTGCACCACAAATCCACTGCTGCTGGAGACCATTTTTCCCATTTTTGTTGCCTATTGTTGCCCTTGTTGTTATTGTTGTTATTTTTGCTTTTGCTGTTGTTGTGGGATAGGACAGAGAGAAACTGAGAGAAGAGGGGAAGACAGAGAGGGGGAGAGGAGGATAAGCACCTGCAGACCTGCTTCATCATTTGTGAAGTGACCCCCCTGCAGGTGGGGAGCCGGGGACTGGAACTGGGATCCTTAAGCCGGTCCTTGCACTTTGTACCATGTGCGCATCACCTGCTGTGCTACCGCCGGGCCCCCAACACCTTTCTGGTTTTTTTTATATTTATTTATTTATTTTCCCTTTTGTTGCCATTGTTGTTGTAGTTATTATCATTGTTGTTATTGATGTCATTGTTGTTGGATAGGACAGAGAGAAATGGAGAGAGGAGGGGAAGACAGAGAGGGGGAGATAAAGATAGACACCTGCAGACCTGCTTCACCACTTGTGAAGTGACTCCCCGGCAGGTGGGGAGTTCGGGGATTGAACCAGGATTCTTACATCGGTCCTTGCTTTGTGTCACATGTGCTTAACCCGCAGTGCTACCGCCCAACTCCACCTTTCTGTTTTTTAAAAGATTTATTTATTTATTATGAGAGAGACAAAAAGAATGAAAGGGAGAGAGGGTGATGGAGGGCCAGAGAACTGCTCAGCTCATTTAAGGTGGTGCTGGGCATGGAACCTGGGACCTCTTGGGGCCTCAATTAGTTAGAATGAGCTATTTCCCCAGCTCAACAACACTTTTCTAGGGTGTTGTTTGACTCTAGTTGCATTGTATGACTGCCACTCCCTCTGGGTTGTCGATAGACACAGATTCCAGCTTTCTGTTGTCTGAGACCATGCCACAGTCAACACTGTACACCTGCATTGGCCTTTGTGCTATATGGACTTGTGGGCAGGGGAGGAGGAGAAGGGTGTGAGGACAAGGCCTTCACAGGGTGCTGGGTGTGTGGGGGTCATTGTGGGGGGGCCAGTGGCACTACCTGGGTAGGTGGGCTTGACACTACCCCAAATGGGAGCTGACAGGAAGCTTCCTGGTTTGAAGAGGAAGATCTGTGATATTTGTATGTGTGTGTGAGTGAGTGTGTCTATGTGTGTATGACCATGAACATGGCCTAGATCTCCAGTCTCTTCTTCTAGCGTTTGCCCTTCTTCCGTAGCCAGTCAACAGGTCAGGTTGAAAGCTGTCAGGAGCTGCTTGTTGCTGGCTTTGAAAGTGACTGGGATCCATGTGGATTCAGTCGGCTAGGAAGGATCGTCAGTTTCCCCAATGAATGGGTACTCACGAGATGCACCACGAGAAGGTCAATCCAATGCATCCCGTTTTATTATTGTTGTGGTTATTATTATTGTTGTTATTGGTGTCATTGCTATTGGATGGAACAGAGAGAAATGGAGAGAGGAGGGGAAGACAGAGAGAGGGAGAGAAAGATAGACACCTACAGACCTGCTTCACCGCCTGTGAAGTGACTCCCCTGCAAGTGGGGAGCCAGGGGCTCGAACCAGGATCCTTAACTCTGGTCCTTGTGCTTTGCACCCCCTGCACTTAACCCCCTGTGCTACTGCCTGACTCCCCTTTATTTATTTTTTATTATTATCATTATATTGTTATTATTTTTTACCAGAGCATTGCTCTGCTCTGCTTTATGGTGGTACAGGGGATAGAACCTAGGATTTTAGAGCCTCAGGCATGAGAGTCTGTTTGCATCACTATTATGCTACTAATCCTGCCCTAAATAAATATCTTTAAACATAAATAGATTAATGAATAAACAAATACATTTTCAAAAGGAAGGAAGAGCACATTCTTGTACCAGGCCATTTCTGTGAGTTTGACAGATTCACAGAGTCTTCTAAGTTCAGAGCTAGAAGTAAACGTATACCTTTACTGAGGAAACTAAAGCCCAGAGAATTGCAGTGCCTTACCCAACATCACATGGCTGTAGGAACAGTTGGCTGGTGTTTCCTCTAGAATGCCTAAGACAAGCTGTCCGATACCACTAGTAATGCTCCCTCTATCCAGCCCTTTACATCCAAGAGCATAACACCTAGGCAGACAAAAGTTCAAAGCCTCAGAATGACTTTATTTCTCTGAACTCAAAGTTCTCCATCTATAAAATGGGCCTAGAAAATAAAGTAAAATAAAATGGGGCTAGTAGGAGCATCTGTCTTTCAGGTTGTGTCTTTCAGATAGAGGGAGACAATGCTGGTAAAGTTCTTGTCACTTTGTTGTAAAGTCAGAATAAAAGCTCAATGAACTCCGTCCACAATACTAGTCTTAGTGGTGGCAACTTTCTGTATTGTTCTTCCTGAAGGCTGGACACAACTCCCTTTTTTTTTTTTTTTTTTGGCCTCCAGGTTTATTGCTGGAGCTCCGTGCCTGCATCACGAATCTGCTGCTCCTGGAGGCTATTTTTTTCCTTTGTTGATGCCCCCCCCCTTTAAATTGTTGTTGTGGTTATTATTGTTGTTATTGATGTCATTGTTGTTGGATAGGACACAGAGAAATCGAGAGAGGAAGGGAAGACAGAGGGGGAGAGAAGGATAGACACCTGCAGACCTGCTTCACTGCTTGTGAAGCGACTCCCCTGCAGGTGGGGAGCCGGGGACTCGAACCAGGATCCTTACTCCAGTCCTTGTGCTTCACGCCATGTGCACTTAACCCGCTGCGCTACTGCCCAACCCCCACAACTTCTCTTTTTTAAAATAGTTTATTCAGTTATTTATGAGAAAGGGCAGGAAGAGAGAGAGAGAGATCGAGAGAGAGAGATTGAGAGAGAGAGATCGAGAGAGAGAGAGAACCAGGGCTTCACTCTGGCATGTGTGATGCTGGGGATGGAACTTGGAACCCTATGCTTGAGACTCCAAGGTTTTATCCACTGAGCCACCTCCCAGACTGCATAACTGCTCTTTGAAGCTTTGCCTCATGTTCTGGGCTGAGTCCTGGAGTGGTCAGATCAACACAGGTCAAGCTTGGGCAGAGGCAGGGGTCTCAGGATCAGCTGGCGTGGGTCACCTTGGGTGGGGAGTACTGCCTGTCTTCTTTCCCACAGTGGACTTTGACACCCTTGCAGGATGCCTGGGCATCTTTGCATCCAGCGGACAACCTGCTTGCCCTCCCTCCGTTTTTTTTTTTTTTTTTCATCAGGCTGGTACAATCCTGCAAGCATAAGGGTGTGTCCAGGGAGCTGACAGAGCCTAGGGTAAAGTCTTCAGAAGCCTGGGGCAGGAGCTTTCACCTCCCCTAAAAAGGAGAAAGCTGGAATGGATTTTTCTCTCTTACTCTCTTGAAAAGAGCAGCCATGCCAGGGAAAGCCTGTTATTGGTGCAGGGTCTGTCCTGATAAGAGCATCTGGGAGAGAAAGAGCCAGGGAGGCATGCCCACTGTGGCCTGGTCTGTGCTGTGCAAAAGGGGGGCACAGCCCATCCTGTCCCACCCTCACCCCTCCCTGCACCTGGGGGGTAGGCTCAGTGTCCACAGGCTCTGCTCACAGCTCTGGTACCCATCTCTTCCATCCGCCCACTGGGAACTGGCCAGGGTATTTTTACTAACAAGCTAGTCGTGTTACAATCTGAACAGAATTAAAAAAAAAAAAAAAAGACAGGAAAAAGGAAAGGAAATAGTCCTTGCACAAATGCTGCTGCAGTGTCTGCCAGGACCTAAGATCTGGTACTATCTATTTTTTAATAATTGAGGGTAATAAATATGTATTTCTTTCTCCTCACTCCCCCCATCCTCTGCAGCTTGTCAGCTCTCTGCGTCTCTCCTCTGATCAGACCAAGTCTTCCCCAAGCAAAAAAGAAAAAAAAAAATCCTTTAAGCAAAAAGGATTAAAGCCTTGAAAGTAGGTCTGCCTGAGCTCGCCCCTGCCCCTTCCTCCTCCCTTCCCCCAGGGTTGGTGGAGAGTGGCTCCTCAGGGGAGATGAGGACCAGGGGGTGGGCTGGGGGTGGGCTGCACTGATGCAGCAAGTCCTGGGTAGGAGCTTTAGGAATCAAGAATCAGACTGGTCTCCTTCCCAGCAGCCCACTGAGTTGGAGCCCCGGGCTAGCCTGGGGGAGGCAACCCAGTCCAGGTCTCCACTGGCACTTGAGGAGGGGTTACTCACAAGACCCCAGTCCTCTTAGTCCATTCTTCATAGGGACAGCTTGGTTCTGCCACTTAGCTTTGTACTCTAGGGGTCCATGTGTCCTAGGAGTGAATACCCAAGCCTTGGCTTATCTCTCTGTAAAATGGAAATATAAACAGTGCTTTCCTCATAGAGGCTCAGATAAGCTAGACATGGCTCTAAGCACATGGCCAGTACAGAATAAGTGAAATAAATTGTAATCTTTGATTTTTCTCAGGCAATGTGGTGGGGTTGTCTATAGCATCCCTCCTCCTCCTGCAGAGTAAACTTCACCCCATGAAAAGGGGTCTGAGCCCAAGGCCTGGTTGGGGCAAAGGGGGAATTATGAAGGGGGGATGGAAGGGAGAAGAGGGGTATGGTTAGAAGCTTTGTCTGAGTCAGGTAGACCAGCAGGTGCTTGAAGTAGAACTTCCTCTCCCACTTCTTGTCCTGATAGCCTTACCTTCCCACATCCCAGATTGGGTCCAGGAACCAAACCAACCCCAGAGCGGCCTGGCCTGCCTAGGAAGGGAGAGCCTAGGGCAGCTGTACCTTCTGCTTGGTCACCACCTCCCTCCCCCTGCAGCTGCCGTCCTCTGCAATTCTGCTGAGGCAGCAGCCCTGGCCCAAGTGGGGCTCCCTCCCTCTGAGCTGGGCACACTCATACAGAGCTGGCTGCAGGTGGTGGGCTCTGCACCCTCACCCCCATCCAGGCCCCAAACCCCTGCCCTGGCTTGCCCTGCCCAGTGGCTAGAGCTCTACCACAGGTCCTCCAGGGCCCCAACTGCCTACCTCCCTTAGGCCTGCCCCAGCTGCTCTGGGCCCGAGGCGGGAGAGGAGAGGCAAGGCCGCCAGGCCGGAGGGCAGGAAAAGTGGGGAGGGAGGTGGCTATTTATAGCCAGCTTTGCTTTTGTTCCTTTTCCAGCAATGCTTCTCTTTAAATAGGAGCAGGGCTGGAGGCTGCAGCTCTTCCCCAGCCTGCGCAAGTGTGTGTGTGTGTGTGTGTGTATGTGTGTGTGTATGTCTGTATCGAGACACATATATTGGGATGGGGGGGCTGGGGTGTGTGGGTATGCATGTGTGTAAGGATGGTGTGTATGTACCCACATGTACAGGAGTGGAGATGAGTGTTATGTGCAAATGTATGTTGGCACACATACATGTATACACACAGACATACAGACGTACACAGTTCTTTGTGTGTCTGTGATAGTTGGGTCATGACAATGGGTGGGACAGCCACTCCTTAGTTGATGTGTGTATATGTGGGCATGATACACACGAGTGTGCACATGAGTTCAGAGGCAGGCAAGGGTGTGTGTGTGTGTGTGCTTTCATGTGTGAAAGGCTGTGTGAACAGCTCTTCAGGGTTGGTCTCCACCTATTCGTGGGGTTGTTGGGGAGCAGTCACTGCTGTGTGTGTGTACAGGGCTGTGTCGGGGGAGGGGATGGTAGTTCTAATTTTTTAATATTTATTTATTCCCTTTTGTTGCCCTTGTTTTTTATTGTTGTAGTTATTGTTATTTTTGTTGTTGTTGTTGGATAGGACAGAGAGAAATGGAGAGAGGAGGGGAAGACAGAGAGAGGGAGAGAAAGATAGACACCTACAGACCTGCTTCACCACCTGTGAAGCAACTCCCCTGCAAGTGGGGAGCCAGGGGCTTGAACCAGGATCCTTACGCCGATCCTTGCGCTTTGCGCCACCTGCGCTTAGCCCGCTTAGCTCCCGGTAGTTCTACTTTTTATATATCACACTATTCACACTATTTTATATATCACACTATTCACACTAGGGGGGCAGGGGCCCAACTGTCTTGTACTTAACCCCTAACTGTTCTGTCTGCTGTGTGGATGAATGGCTCGGGGTTGTGGGAGTCCGTGAGACTCTGGGGGTCCCCTCTGGCTGCTGTTAGACCTGCCCACCCAGCAGGTGTTTTACCCATTTCCTGCTCAAAGCACAGGAGGGGTGGGAAGACAGCCCAGCCTGTTAGAGCACCAACTTGCATGCCTGAGGCCCTAGGGGTTGCAGGTTCAAACTGCAGCTCCATTTTAAGCCAGAGTTGAGCAGTGCTCTGGTCCTATCTCTAGTTCTTTCTTTCTCTCTCACAATAAACAAACAAACAAACAAACAAATACTGAAAAGAGAGAGCAAGTAGTGTCAGGAGGCAAAGCCAGCAACTCGACACCCCAAAGTATGATGAGGAAGCTGCAGGGCAGTGGAGGCCTGGGAACCCAGTGTGGTCCAGCATCCACCCCACCGCCCTCCTTTCTGCATCTGCTTTATCATCAGTAGAATGGCGAAGGGGGAGCCCTCTCAGGGCTTTGGTTTGGATCAGATGGGACCTAGCACAGTCACTGGGAACCAGGTCAGGGCTGGAGCTGGGAGTGAGGGGCGGGATCTGGGGTCATGGGCAAGATGCACTGGCTAAGAGTGAGTTCAAGTAGAAGGTGGGGGACATCATTCCTGGTCCCTCCAACCCCTTCTCCCTCCCACGCCCTCCCAGGGGCCCTCATGTAGGACTAGTTTCCAGGCACCCCGGCACCCCGCACCCAGCAGTGCGGTAACCCAGATCTGTCAGTTCCCAGGGTCTGCCCAGCAGCGAGAGTCCCCTCCCCACACACACATATCGGAGGGGTCAGCTGGGGGGCGCTCTCCTTGGCCTAGGAGGGCCCCGCCCTCGCTCCAGGGCCGCAGGGCTCCTAGGCAGCTCTAGATCAATGCAACAGCCCTCCCTGCCCCTCCCCCAAAGGCCAAACAAAACATAGTAAATATTTAATCCGGGCCGAGGAGCCAAGGAGGCCTCCCTGCCCCCTCCGCAGCCGTCTGGCTCCTCTGCCAACCCAGCAGCCCTCCCTGGTAATGAGGCTGGAGAGGCAGGGATCGATCGCGGCCTGGGCAGGGTGGGCCAGCGCCCGTGGGTGGTGTAACTGCTCACAGCCAGGTCCCAGACCCTGGGACACCCCGCCCCCCCCCCCCCCCCCGTTGACCTGTGCCCCCAATTTTCCCAAGAAGGCCTCTCCCCTACTGCCCACTCCTGCCCACCCTGGTCTCAGAGATGCTGGTGGCAAAGGAAGGGTCCAGGATGGACCAGGAAGGCAGGAGAAGCAGGACTTCCTAGCTCCAGGTTGATCCTTGAGCTGCTGCCCCAAGGTGAGGCCTGACTTCCCAAAGACCAGCCAGTGGCCTTAGGTGAAGGCTAGGAGGGGCCCAGGCAGCCAGGGAGGCCCAGAGAGAGGCTGGCAGGACATTGCTGTGGTGCCCCTAGTCCAAGCCTCCTGAGTATGGCCCTGGAGGACACCTGGAGGAGGTGTGACATCTGCTTTGTTCATTCATTCACGCAGCAGGTAATTACTAAGCACCCACTATGTGGTTAATAAGTCACATAGCAGTCAGGGAGGGAGGTGGTACAGTGGGTAGAGCCACAGACTTGCATGTGTGAGGTCTCAAGTTATTTTTTTTCTTTTAAAGATTTTATTTATTTTATTAATGAGAAAGATAGGAGGAGGGAGAGAGAGAGCCAGACATCACTCTGGTACATGTGCTGCCAGGGATTGAACTCAGGACCTCATGCTTGAGAGTCTAGTTCCTTAACCACTGCATCACCTCCCAGACCACAAGTTGTTTTTTTTTAATATTTATTTATTTATTCATTCTTTTTTGTTGCCCTTGTTGTTTTCTTATTGTTGTTGTTGTTATTGATGTCGTCGTCATTGTTGGATAGGACAGAGAGAAATGGAGAGAGGAGGGGAAGACAGAGAAGGGGGAGAGAAAGATAGACACCTGCAGAACTGCTTCACTGCCTGTGAAGTGAATCCTCTGCAGGTGGGGAGCCGGAGGCTTGAACCGGGATCCTTACACTGGCTCAAACCCAGGTCCTTGCACATTGTAACATGTGCACCCAGCCAGGTGCACCACTGCTTGGCTCCATAAAAAAAAAAAAAAGTCACACAGTGAGACGCAATTTGGAGCCTATAGCGAGACTATTTTTCAAATGAGGAAATGATAAATAAAAAGCAGTGAAGGTGATATGAGACAGTAGCTGAATTCATTGTGAATAAACAATAAATTTGATGGTGTGCTTGACTGGGCATGGCACTCACTGGGGTCCCCTGGGAGCTGGACCCTGAATGCGGGTCAGACCATTTACAGCAGGTGCAAAGGCCCCAAAGACCAGAGTAAGACTGGCCATCCCAGACTGGGGAGATGGTTTCTCTGAGTCAGGAGTGGTGTGAGTGGAGGAGAAACAGGCAGTGGCAGATCCCTTAGGGTTTTGTAGGCCATGGGAGGAGTTTGGATTCTGTTCTAAGTGCAGTGCTGAAGCATTAGGGGTTTTAAGTAAAGGAATGGCATGATCTGATTTACATTTTTAAAAGCTTCCTCTGGCTGCATTGCAGAATGTAGAAGGTGGGGGAACTAGGGAGGAGGCAAGGATTAGTAGGGGTGTGTGTGTGTGGGGGTGCAGTGGTGCATGAGAGGAAGGCTGGTGTCCAGCCTATCCCAGGCTCCATTGTGAAGTGGCCATTCTAAAGCAGCCAGAACAGCGTGCTCCTGAACTCCCTGCTCAGAAAAACCCCATCGGGCCTGAGCGGAGGCCAAGACCTGGGGTGAACCCCCTCCTATCTCCCTAGCCCAGACTCCACTGTGGGCAGCCCAGGAAGTTTTTTAGGAGCATTAGAAAATGTTGACATGTTTTTTGAAACAATTTCAGATCTGATATCTCAGGCAGATTGAGTTTGTAACCAGCTTTATTGTTTAAGCCTGCTGGGATTTCATCAAAGGCGTCTGCTGTTTACCCAGAACCATTTCATTGGAGAAAACAGCAAACAGACCTGCATTTCTATCTGATTTCACTTTTTTCCCTTTTCTCATGAATTTAAGTGCTTGTGAAAAGCAAGGCTGATAAGGCAAAGCAGTGAGAATCAAACCCCAAGGAGTCTAGAAGGAACTCAGCTGAGGCTTATTATGAAGCAGAGGAGTTAGGGAGGGCTGACCACCTCTCAGGCCAGCTGAGAAGCGCTCCTGTTCAGCAGCTGCTCTTCCACTGGTGGGGGGGGGGACTGGGGGGTAAGGGTGGGGGCGGGGAGAGCAGAGGTTTCTAGGCCATCGCTTGGTGCCTGCTGTCCTTGCCAGTTTCCAGATGATTTCAGAGAGTGGCAACACTAAAAGACTAAACATCAGCTCCCACTTAGAAAGCAGGGGCAACCCAACCTCAGAGATGAATTTGGTGAGACAGGCCCAAGCTTTCCTGGGAAAAGACTGAGTGAGGAAACCAACCAAAAGGCAAATGCAAGCCAGACCATGAGAGTGCCAGGGAAAGTCACACTTCCTCTTGCACTGCCAGCACTTGGGAGGCAGCCCCTTCTCTGAGCAGGAGGCTTGAGCCAGTGCAGTGCTCAACCACCCTCTGCCTCCCGTAGGAAGGTTAGCACCATTCAAGGGAGAGGATCCAGGATCCGGTGCTTTTAAGCAGGCCTGTTGATCCAGCAAATGTCTTAGCCGTGGGTGGGGGGAGGGGGGGCTGCTGGTTCTGTAGCCTATCAGGAGAAGGTACTTGGAGAAATTTGGGTTAATGTGCCTTCATCAGTTGCTTGAGTGACTGCTAGTTAAGTGCACGGGATGCTTGGCATATGGGCCATCTTTTTACCAGTTGTACATTAGATACACTTATAAGGTCAATCGATTTGGACCAATTAGCAAAGGGACAAGGACTTGTTTATCTTTAACCCACAATAGATCTTGCAGCAAGCCATAGAAGGAGACAAAAGCTACAGAGGTGCATTTCTGGTGTTGCACAACCACTGTGCTCCCCTGCCTGCCTGTTGGCAGATGGTGCTCCTCCAGATGACCTGAGTTGGTTCCCTCTTCTCTGAGTGAAGCTGTGAGGAAGATAGCTAAGGAAGACTGAAGGTCCTGTCTTCCTGGCCAGTTCTGGGCCCTTCTGCTTGCCCTCCTAGCCTCCTTCCACACCCCCCACAGTGAGAGCCTGGTGGGCTGCTGGCCTCATGTCTGTCCCTGCAGGCTTGGGGCATGGCCTGTGAGATCTCCATGCTCAGATGTAGAGCCTGCACCTGAGGGCCCAGTGAGTACTGGCTGCTTCAAATCCACTCCCAGGTGTGGTGACAGGTTTGGAGACAGGCAGGGAGAAGATGAATGTGGGCACTTAGGCATTTTCTGGACTGAGAACATCTGCAGATGAGGAAAGTTCAAGTGGGTCTCTGGTTGGGCGAGTCTGCAGGCCCAGAGTTATGAATGGTGTGTGGTCGGCTGGGGAGACCGCTCAACTTGTCAAGTATCAGACCTGCAGACTTGAACTTGCTGGGCTGATTCCCACCGCTGCAAGTGCTAGAGTGTTGCCCTGCCTCTCTCTCTCTGTCTCACATGAAACACTTTCTCAAGTATAATAAATCTTTAAAAAGACAGATCAATCAATCAGTAAATAAGCTGGGTGTGGTCATGGGGAGACACTGCTTTGTGCTCCCTAGGACATCTTTTTTTTTTTTTTTTGCCACTGGGGCTCAGTGCCACTATGAATCCGATGCTGCTGGACTCTATTTTTTCCCTTTTGTTACCCTTGTTGTTTATCATTGTTGTTATTATTGTTGTTGTTGCTGCTGTCATTGTTGTTGGATAGGACAGAGAGAAATGGAGAGAGGAGGGGATGACAGAGAGGAGGAGAGAAAGATAGACACCTGCAAACCTGCTTCACTGCTTGTGAAGCAACCCCCGTGCAGGTGGGGAGCCGGGGGCTCAAACCAGGATCCTTATGCCAGTCCTTGCGCTTCATGCCATGTGCGCTTAACCCGCTGCACTACCGCCCAGCCCTGGGACATCCTTTATCTTACCCAGCACCCCTATGAAAGGGTGGGGAGGGGACTGGGAGGTGGCACACTCTGTAGAGTGCACACATTGCCTTAGCAAAGACTGGGTTGAGCCCTAGGCCACCCCATGGGAACACCTGCAGAGCGGAAGCTTCACCGTCAGTGAGTGGAGTCATGCAGGCACCTGAGCCCAAACAATAAATCCTGGTGAGGAAGAAGGAAGAAGGAAGAAAGGAAGGAAGGAAGGGGACGGGGACAGGCAAGCAACTCCATCCTTTCAAATTCTCCCTTTTTAATCCCCAATAAAGAAATTAAAAACAAAGCAAGCAAGCAAACAAACAAACAAAAAAAAAAAAAAAGAAAAGAAAAGAAAAAGAAAAAACCCCAAAACTCTCCCTCCCCCCTCTTTTAATTGCCCCCGTGGCTATCTCTGGGGCTCAGTGTCGGCTACACAATGAATCCATCACTCCTGGCAGCCGTTTTTTTCTTTTTCTTTCTTTTTTTCTCTCTCTTTTTTTTTTAAAAAAAATTTATTTATGTGGTCCGGGAGGTGGCGCAGTTATAAGGCTTTGGACTCTCAAGCATGAGGTCCTGAGCTTGAACCCCAGCAGCACATGTGCCAGAGTGATGTCTGGTTCTTTCTCTCTCCCCCTCTTTCTCATTAATAAATAAATAAAATCTTTTTAAAAAAACATTTATTTATTACTAGATAGAGACAGAGAGAAATCGAGAGGGGAGGAGGAGATAGTTAGGAAGAGAGACAGAGAGACACCTGCAGCCCTGCTTCACCACTCGTGGGGCTTTCTCACTGCAGGTGGGGCCCGGGGGCTTGAACCTGGGTTCTTGTGCACAGTAATGTGAGTGCTTAAGCAGGTGCGCCACCACCTAGCCCCTACTTTCCCCTTTTGTTTTTATTTGATAGGACAAAGTAGTTGAGGGGGGAGGGAGAAATATAGAGAGAGATACCTGCCGGGTCCGGGTGGTGGCACACTTGGTTGTGCACCCTCCCCCAGCACACGGAGTCACGCCCTCCGTCTTTCCTGCAACCTGGCTCTGCAGCTGTGTGTGCAGCTGCTTCTTGAGTCCTTTAGGACTCTGGGCTCTTCAGAGACAGGTCCACCACCTCCAGTGATCAGGAACCCCACTTGCTAGTGGGACAGCTGGTGGGCCCTCATTATGGAGTCAGCGCTGGGGCTATGGTGTCTCTCTCTCTCTCAGCCTCTTTCTATTCTTTCTCTCTGTCTCTCTACCTGAATGAAAAGACACATGTTACAATGCTCAAGGACCCAGGTTCAAGCCCCTGGTTCCCACCTTCAGGGGAAAAGCTTCAAAGTGGAGAAGCAGGGTTGCAAGTGTCTCTCTGTCTCTCTCCTTCTCTATCACTCCCTTCCCTCTCAATTTCTGGCTATCTCTATTCAATAAATAAATAGAGATCATAAAAAATATTTTAGTGGCGGGTAGATAGCATAATGGTTATGCAAAGAGACTTTCATGCCTGAGGCTCCAAAGTCCCAGGTTCAATCCCCCACACCACCATAAGCCAGAGCTGAACAGTGCTCTGATTAAAAAAAAAAAAAAAAAAAAAATATATATATATATATATATATATATATATATATATATATATTAAGGTTTTAAAAAAGAGATACCTGCTGCACTGTTTTACCACTTGTGAAGCTTTCCCCCTGCAAGTGGGGACTGAGGTGAGGGCTTGAACATGGGTCCTTGCACATGATAATGTGTGTGCTCAACCAGGTGCGCCAGCAGCCGGTCTGCTCTGAGACTCTTACCCACCACTGTCTTCTTAGCTCCTCATCTTTATGCCCAAGGTCTATGAATTGCACCAGAATACACACTTCTCAGAGGTAACAAATTCTGCTTTGACTCTGGAGCCTGGGAAGTGGTGATACAGGGAGCAGGGCCAAGGAGCAGAGAGGTGTACTTTCTCGCAGAGGGATTTTGAATCTAAGTTTCCCCAGGAATGGTCCAGCTGTGAGCAGTCAGTGAGGGAGGGGGCTGGGGAGGCCATGTTATTATTCCAGTTCTGCTGTGCTAGCTCAAAACAGTTGACAAGTTCTTGGGAAATTGCTTCAGATCTCACAGCATTTTCTTCTTAATAGCCTCGACACTGGTGAATCCTTGACCTTTGAGGGTGGGTTTGATTTTTTGGAAAAGGCCAAAAGTAATTTGAAACTGTGTTGTGAATGAAGGGGATGAGCAATTTGCAGAATGCAGTTTGTTTTGTTGTTGGGAATTTTATTTTACTTTAAGTTTAAAACTAATGGGACTCTGAAGTGATGGCAGAACCTTGAAATGGGGGCTTGGGTCCTTTGACAACAGGGCAGGAGAAGGGAATTGATATTTTATTGAGTTGCCTCTGCATGCCATCTCTTTATATACATTATCTCAGTGGCCTGAAACCGTTTTTGGAATACGGCCAGTCTCTTAAAAAAATTCATAAATAAATTCATAAATATTCCATTATGTTGCTTATTCCTTACAGTAATCCTACTGGAATAAGCTCTACGTCTATTTTACAGGTGAGAAAATTAAGGCTCCAGGAAATTAACTGACTTTCTGAGGTCTTTAAGCTTCTACGTGTCAGGATTAGGCTTTGAACCCAAGTCTGACTAGCCTCCAATTCAAGGCTAATTCTTTTTGGGTACTTCAGTTCGGGCACAACTACCCTACTTCTCCATGCCCCACTCACTAACACACACACACACACACACACACACACACACACACACACACACATTTAGCTTTATTATGTCATGATGACATCATTTGGGCCACATCACCCCTTAAAAAAGAAAACAGGTCATAAAGGAGTCACGTGCCAGGGAGAGATGCTGACTGTGTGTGGTAGCAGACATTAGCTGGCACCAGGGAATGTGTGGGTGACAATGGCAAGGCATGAAGTATGGTGTTTATTAGGTACTGGCAAAGGCCCGGGAGTTCCAGATGCCAAACGGTGATAAGTGGGAACTGCCTGTCTCAGCTCTCGCCCAGCTCCAAATGCTGAGCAGGCTTCCAATTCTGTACCTTTGAGTCAACTGGACTTTTGGACAAGTGAATCTTGCGAGCTTTCTTGGCAACTGTCAAGACATGGCTCCCTCTGATATTAACTGTTATTATTCAAATCTCTGAATAGGAATAATTATTATTCTAAATATAGCTCGTGCTGATGGAGCACTCACCTGCCAGGCATGTGCTAAATGCTCTGCCACGAAACTTCTTTCTCCACACTCTTAGCCCCCCAACTGGAGTGGGTCTACACACTCTCAGCTTTCAGCTGGGTCCCCAACCACACAGTCTGGCTCCTCTGACCTGGAGAGGAAGCCTTCCCATGCATGCAGTTCAAACCCTTCCTGGGTGTGCCCACATGTGAGTGAGCCACCAAGGAGCTTGTCTACAGGGAAAGAAGGTGTTTTGAGGTTCAGTACACACCATATCCTTTCCTGGAGACTCAGCTCCAGCTAGACTTCTCAGCTGCAATTATAGATGCCCAGAGCAATGGCAGGCTGAGGAAATGGCTTGGCAGGTAGAGGGTTAGATCCCCAGCACTGCATGTGCCTGAGTGGTGCTCTTATCCTATATTTCTCTCTTCCTCTCTTGTGTGAATCATAATCTCTTGTGATACAAATTAAACACATCTAAATAAAACAGACAGTTTTGCTTCCCTGAATTTCTCTTAGGGCCAGCCTCCCACCTGTGAGTGCACATACAGAATCATGCATGTGATCAGTGCTTGTGACAGCAGGGGCTGGAAACATCCTAAATGCCCAGCAGTAGGGCATCAGTTCAGTAGATTTTAGCACCCTGTACAGTGGGATTTTGTACTCCATGGAATGGGAGACTTCATATGCACTTCATTGTTATTGATTTATTTATAACAAAAAATATTGACAAGAGCATAGGATAAGAGGGGTACAATTCCACACCTTTTCTATCAGCAGAGTTCCGTATCCCTTCCCCTCCCTTGAAAGCTTTCCTATTCTTTGTCCCTTTGGGAGCATGGACCCAGGGTCATTATGGGGTGCAGCATATGCATGTTTATGGGAAGGATGCCAAGATGTATGGCTAGGTGAAAAAAGCAGTGGCTGTTTTGTACTACCATTTGGGTCTTAGAAAGAAAGATATACTTGTACATGATAGAAATTTTCTGGAAAGGCACAAAAGAAACTGTTAACAGTAGGATGCTTCTGAAGAAAGATACTGGGGACTAGAGGTCCAGGAGAGGAATGGAAACTTATTTTTCATTGCATACCCTTTTGTATTCTTTGAAAACATTTTTTTTTTTTACTATCTGCATGCATTACCCTTTCAATTAAAGAGAAAGTGGGAGGAAGTTTGAGAAAAACAAATCCCCAGGTTTTATCTGGCTTCTCAGTCTACTTTTTCTTCCCTGTCTCCAGTCAGGTTCTCTGCCCTGATTCACAGAGCACTTCTCAGCGCTCCCTCTCTGCCCCAGCCCATGCTCGCCCCTCCCCAAGGCATCCATTACTGCCTCTTACAGGTACTTAAGACCTATCCTTTATTTCTTTATTTTTGCCTTCAAATACAAATAACTCTAATCTGGTGTGAAGGCTGAGCTTCATTGCACTTATAGAACAGACGGAAATCGGCTGGCACTGAGATGCTCGATAAATGTTTGCTGAATCTGCAACTTGGTTGGTTACACCAAGCAAGGGACTAATTGGCCAAGGTCAGACACCCCAATCTCACACAGGCTGGCTCCCCCTACATCCAGGCTCTGTTCTTGCTCTAATGTGGTTGCTTGTCATGCAGGAGTGGGGGGGTCTGTGTGTGCAAGAATGAGGTTGGATTTTGATTTGTCGTGAACCACATTACTGTTCAGAGATGCAACTCAGTACAACTTTAGGAAACAGCAGGATGGAATGGTGGTGTGGTAGAAGGGAAGGCTCAGGGGGCAGGGTGATCTTTCACCTGGTTGAATGTACACATTACCATGTACAAGGACCAAGGTTCAAGTTCCCCTTCTCCACCTGCAGGGGGCAAGCTTCATAAGCAGTGAAGCAATGCTGTAGGTGTCAAGACAGCTAGCTCTCCCTGCCTTTTCAGTTTCAGTTTCTCTCTGCTGTATCAAATGAGAGAGAGAGAGAGAGAGAGATATTAGTGACTTGATAATGGTTTACAAGATTATAAGATTACAGGTATATATTTCTACATTCCACCTACCACCAAAGAACAATGACACACCCCCATGCCCCATACCCACGATAGTTCTCACAAAGTCTTAGAAACAGTTTGGTCACTTTTTTTTTTTTTTTTTTTACAAGTTATGTGTTTCAATTCTTTATAGTCCATATACAAATAAAACCACCCAGTTAATTGCCTTTCTCTTCTTTACTTCATCCTCTTCTTTATTTCATCGAGTATAATCACCTCCAGTTCAACATGATGACCTTTTTTATTACATTTTTTATTATCTTTATTTATTTATTGGATAGAAACAGCCAGAAATTGAGAGTGAAGGGGGTGATAGGGAGAGAGGTAAGATGTCGTATGCCTTACATTGGTTTGTTCTAGCCCTCCCCCGCCAAGAGAATTGGATCAGTCCTATTAATTTCGGGGGCCTGCTTGGCCCCGCCCCAAGGAACCCCGGGAGAGGGTTCCTGAGTTCGAGAGTAAGAGAGGGTTCCTGAGTTCCTGAGTTCGAGAGTTTGAGAGTGACAGAGTAAGAGAGAGTTCCACAGTGGAAGAGTTTCAGAGGGTTCCCAAGTACGAGAGTTCCAGAGTGCCAGAGTTAGAGAGTTCCTGAGTTTGAGAGTAAGAGAGAGTGTGCCTGCGCCGCCGCAAAGAGACAGCAGAGTTCTGTTTGGTGATTAGTTTGTCTTAGTTTATGAATCGTTGTTCCTGAATAAAGAAATACAGCTTCCCTGCCCAGCCGTTGTCTCCGCGTCTCTGTTACCCGCCGTGAAGCTAGCCGGCCGGCAAGAGCCATCCGAAATTTTAACAACAGTAAGAGAGACACCTGAGGGAGTCAGGCAGTAGTGCAGCGGGCTAAGCGCACGTGGTGCAAAGCGCAAGGACCAGCGTAAGGATCCTGGTTCGAGCCCCCGACTCCCCACCTGCAAGGGAGTCACTTCACAGTTGGTGGAGCAGTCTGCAGGTGTCTATCTTTGTCTCCCCCTATCTGTCTTCCCCTCTTCTCTCCATTTCTCTCTGTCCTATCTAACAACAACAACATCTACAACAACTACAACAACAATAAAAAACAAGGGCAACAAAAGGGAAATAAATAAAATAAGAAAAAAATTTTTATAAAGAAAGAGACACCTGCAACACTGCTTCACCACTTGCAAAGCTTTTCCCCTGCAGGTGGGGACTGGGGGCTCAAACCCAGGTCCTTGTGCACTGTAATATGTGCGCTCAGCCAGGTGCACCATCACCCAACGACCTCCTTTTTTTAAAAAAAATATTTTATTTATTTATTAATGAGAAAGATAAGAGGAGAGAGAGAAAGGACCAGACATCATTCTGGTATACGTGCTGCTGGGGATTGAACTCAGGAACTCATTCATGCTTGAGAGTTCAATGCTTTATCTACTGCACCACCTCCCAGACCACGACAATGACTTTTTTTTTTTTGCCTCCAGGGTTATTGCTGGGGCTCGGTGGCTGCACTAAAAATCCACTGTTCCTGGAGGCTAATTTTTCCCTTTTGTTACTATATATATATATATATATATATATATATATATATATATATATTTCCTCCAGGGTTATTGCTGGGCTCGGTGCCTGCACCATGAATCCACCGCTCCTGGAGGCCATTTTTCCCCCTTTTTGTTGCCCTAGTTGTTGCAGCCTCGTTGCGGTTATTATTGCCATTGTTGACGTTGCTTTGTTGTTGGATAGGACAGAGAGAAATGGAGAGAGGAGGGGAAGACAGAGAGAGAGGGGAGAGAAAGATAGACACCTGCAGACCTGCTTCACCGCCCGTGAAGCGACTCCCCTGCAGGTGAGGAGCCGGGGGTTCGAACCGGGATCCTTACGCCGGTCCCTGCGCTTTGCGCCACGTGCGCTTAACCCACTGCGCCACCGCCCGACTCCCTTTTAATATTTTTATTTATTTCCTTTTGTTGCTCTTGTTCTTTTATTGTTGTGGTTATTATTGATGTCGTTGTTGTTGGATAGGACAGAGAGAAATGGAGAGAGGAGGGGAAGACAGAGAGGGGGAGAGAAAGATAGACACCTGCAGACCTGCTTCACCGCCTGTGAAGCGACTCCCCTGCAGGTGGGGATCCGGGGGCTCGAACTGGGATCCTTCCACCGGTCCTTGCAGTTTATGCCACATGTGCTTAACCCGCTGTGCTACCGCCTGGCTCCCCCCTTCTGTTACTTGCTGTCATCGTTATTGGATAAGACAGAAATCAAGAGAGGAGGGGAAGACAGAGAGGGGGAAAGATAGACACCTGCAGACCTGCCTCAACACTTGTGAAATGACCCCCCTGCAAGTGGGGACCCCGGGGGCTCGAACCAGGATGCTTAAACCAGTCCTTGAGCTTTGTGCCATGTGCACTTAACCCGCTGTGCTACCGTTTGGCCCCATGATACCTTTTTTTTTTTATTTCTTTATTGGGGAATTAATGTTTTACATTCACCAGTAAATACAATAGTTTGTGCATCCAGAACATTCCCCAGTTTCCCATATAACAATACATGATGACCATTTTTTAATGGTCACTAGCACAATAGTTCAAAGTAGAGAAATCCTCAGCAACTACTCCCTAAGACCACTTGATCTCTGCCAAAGTAGTGCATTCTTGCTCAGATTTGGCGTATGCTCCACATACATTTTCCAAATAGTGACTTCTAGGGTCTCTTTTAAAATTTTTTTAAAAATATATTTATTTATTTTCCCTTTTGTTGCCCTTGTTGTTTTACTGTAGTTATTATTATTGTTATTGATGTTGTCATATTTAGATAGGACAGAGAGAAATGGAGAGAGGAGGAGAAGACAGAGGAGGAGAGGAAGATAGACACCTGCAGACCTGCTTCACTGCCTGTGAAGTGATTCCCCTGCAGGTGGGGACCCGGGGGCTCGAACCGGGATCGTTCCACTGGTCTTTGCGCTTCATGCCACATGTGCTTAACTTGCTGCGCTACCACCCAGTGCCCCCCTAGGGTCTCTTCTTAAGCAAACTTTTCTCTGGTCTCTGAAATCATCCAGTTGTATTGCTGTCCAGGAGAGAGAGGAAAGGGGAGAGAGATAGGAAAGGGAGAGAGAGCTATGTCTTGAAAGCCTCTATAAACAGATGTTGGTAAAATAGTGTTGATGTTTCTGTATTTTTCTTTTGTCTCAAACATTCCCAGTCCTGGAGACATTAGAGGGTGTGTATCCCTTGCCCATGACTCCTTTCTCATTTTTTAAATGAACACACCTCCCCACCTCCCCCTGCTCAGGCCCTCTGGATGGCCCTCTTGGTGTGTGATGCTCTAGTCCCTTTCTCAAGGCTGTGATCAGTAGCTTGTCACAGGCTCCAGGGCTCCAACTCATTCACAGTAGAGACTTTTTGTCCCAGTAAGAGTTATCATGAGGAAGTTTTTGCCTGCAAGCGCAGTGAGTCAGAAAGTTTGATGTGCCTTCCAAAAAAAAGCATCTGTAATCTCTGGACACATTAATAGAAGTGTCCAAATCTAGGACGGGAGGACTGGCTCTGCTCCATACTGAGCACCACTGAGCCATCCTCTCTCCCCCGTCATCATCCACCAATCAAGTCCATCAGCCGCTTAAATTCATCTCCCCACCCCATTTCTTTATTTCCCCTGCCTCTGCCATCTTGAACCCTAGTCCTACATCTCTTGCTTGGACTGTGGCAGTTGCCCCTTGGTTGGTACTGTAGTGTCTTCTCTTGTTTCCAGGCTCTTTCCTCACTGCAGACAGGTGATGTTAGGGAACATGATCTGATCATACCACTTTGACTCCTTCAAGTCCCTTCAGGGGCTTCCCACAGCTCTGGGAACAAGGTCCCAGTTTTTAATAGCACTTGCAAGCCTTGTGTGAGCTGGCCCCTGCCTACTCCCTCCACACCACCCCTGCTGCTTCCCCTTTGTGCTGATTGTCTCTCCTTACATGTGCCGATCTCTCCCTCCACATCAAGATCCTCTCACAAGTGTCCCTGCCCCCCCACACCTGGATAATTCTTTCTCTCCCTTTAGAGTTCAACTCAAATGATGTTTTCTCAGGAAATGATCTCAAGCCCCCCCCCCCCCCAGACTCCCCCAGGTCCCTGATGACACATACTCACAGTATCCAGAACTCATTCATTAGCTCAACAAACATTTAGTGTCACCATGGTGCCTGGGTGCCAGGCATGCTCCTGGGTGCTGAGGTCCAGTGGTGAGCTACACAGGTGCAGCCACACTCGTGTGGAGTGCATTATGGGGTATCATGAGTGGAGGTCATGGGCAAGATGGCAATGCTTGAGCTAGTGAGGACGGTGGGGTGAGCACTCAAGAAGTGAGGGGTGGCAATTTGGGATAAAGTCTCAATGAAGCCTCAGGAAGTGACCAGAGACCAGATGAGCTGAGGGAGGGAGTATATGGCTGCGGGGGCCAGATAGGAAAGGACACGTGCAATGTCCTTGAGAGGTGAGGGTGTTTGCTTGGTGCATTCCAGAAACAGTGAGACTGCCTCAGTGGGGCAAAGGGGCAGAGGATGCGAGAGGGGGCAACTGATCAGATCACACAGGGCTTTGAAGCTAGGAAGAGGTCACTGAATTCTGTATCCACCATGCTAGGCATCTATAAGAGACCCTGGTTTACATTTTTAAAAGTGGTTTTATTGTTTAAGAATAAGACAGGCGCTGCGCCAGGTGGTGGCACACCTGGTTAAGCACTCACATTGCAATGTATAAAGGCACAGGTTCAAGTCCCTGGTCCCTACCAGTAGGGGGAAGCTTCACGAGTGGTGAAGTAGAGCTGCAAGTGTCTCTCTGTCTCTCTTTTTCTCTATCTTCCCCTCCCCTCTGAATTTCTCTGTCTCTATCCAATACTAAGTAAATAAAAAAAAAAACTATTAAGAAAGAAAAAGAGAGAATAAGCAGATCATTCACTCTGGCATATGCGGTGTTGGGGATCAAACCTGACACCTCATGCATGCAAGTCCTACAGTTGACCCTGGTTGCTGATTTACATTTTTTTTTTTTTTTTACCAGAGCACTGCTCAGCTCTGGCTTATGGTGGTGTGGGGGATTGAACCTGGGACTTGAGAGCCTCAGGTATAGCATAACCATTATGCTATACCCCCATCCTGGTTTACATTTTTTTAAATAAAGTCAATTTTATTTATGAAAAAGATAGGAGGAGAGAGAGAGAAAGAACCAGACATCACTCTGGTACATGTGCTGCCAGGGATCAAATTCAGTACCTCATGCTTGAGAGTCCAGTGTTTTATCCACTGCTCCACCTCCTGGACCACCTAGTTTACATTTTTTAAAGGATTTATTTCATATAAGATATAGAATAAAAGATTTCAGAGCACCACTCTGTTACATGCAGTGCTGGGGATAAAACCAGGAGCCTCAGAAGTGTAAGTCCAGTGCTCTATCACCTGAGGTATTTCCCTGGTCACTGACTTACATCTTTAAAAGATTCAGTGGTTGGGTGGTGGTGTACCTAGTTAAGTACACACATTACCATGTGTAAGGACCTGGGTTTGAGCCTCTACTCCCCACCTGCAGTGGGAGATGCTTCACAACTGGTGAAGCAGGGCTGCAGGTATCTGTCTTTCTCTCTCTCTTTGCCTCCAGGGTTATCACTTGGTCTTGGTGTCTGCATTAGAAATCTACTGCTCCTGTGGTCACTTCTTTTGATTTTTTTTGGATAGGACAGAGAGAAATTGAGAGGGGAGGGGGAGATAGAGTGAGGAAAGAGACAGAGAGACACCTGCAGGCCTGCTTCACTGCTTGTGAAGCAATCCCACTGCAGGTGGGGAACCGGGGCCTTGAACCAGGATCCCTACACCAGCTCTTGCGCTTTGCAGCATGTGTGCTTAACCTGTTGCAATACCGCCTGGCCCTCCTCTTTCTACTTCTCTTTCTTCCCTCCCCCCTCAATTTCTACTGGTTCTATAAAAAAAGAAAGGAAGGAAGGGAGGGAGGAAGGAAGGAAGGGGAGGGGAAGAAAGAAAGAGGGAAAGAGGGTGAGGGTATAGCATAATGGTTATGCAAAGAGACTTTCAGGCCTGAGGCTCTCAAGTCCCAGGTTCAATCCCCCACACCGCCATAAGCCAGAGTTGAACAGTGCTCTGATTAAAAAAAAAAAAAAATGAAAGAGGGAAAGAGGAAAAATGGCTTTCAGAGAGGTACAAGAAAAAAAAGATTTGTATTTTGAGGAGACTGTTGCGACTGTCATATGGGAAAAACTTGGGGGCAGATAAAAGAAAGAGGAGCCAGGAGACACTGAAGTGCCTAGAGGCATGTGATTGCTTGGACCAGAGTGGTAGCTTGAAGTTGAATGTCTGTGTCAGTCATTTAGTCCTGGGATTAGTCTTGTGTGTCTCTGGACTGTGAGTACAGAGATTATGTTCGAGTACTTCCTTTGTATCCTCAGTTCTCACCTGTGCTAGGCACACAGTAAGTGCTCAGGAAATACTTGTTGAAGGTTTGTGAACTAGGAAGTAGTGAGGATGCTAGCAATAATGTGTCAGTAGGAACTGCAAGGGGGCATGCAATCGCTGGTCTGGAGGAAAAGCCATGGGAGAGGCATCTTTAGAGGCATTAGGGAGTCAAATTCAGAGGATTCAGGATGTTACCTGGAAGCAAAATGGTCTTTCTGCCTGAGGTGTTCGGGGGCTCCTGGATGAGCAGTGCCTGTGTGCAGGTGAGTCTGTGAATGCCCATCTATGCACTGCAAGAAATTGTACATCTTGTGGATTCTGGCCCTAAAATCACACTGCTTTGGAGGTAGACAAATCCTTAGAAATTGTTGTGTCTGGTAACCTGAGGTCTGAGAGGTTACTAATGAGAGAAACCCAAACTGTTGGAACAGAAAAAGAATCTTATAGGATTCTGAAACTAAGATTCCTCTTCAGGTGCAACTTGATCACTGTGGCCCAGGACTTGGGTTCTTCTCTTTATTGGCATAGTTTCTTATTTATTTATTTATTTATTTATTTATTTATTTATTTTACCAGAGCACTGCTCAGCTCTGGCTTAGCAGAGGATTGCAGGGGATTGAACCTGGAACTTTGGAGCCTCAGGCATGCAAGTCTGTTTGTATAACCATTATGCTGTCTACCCCTATTGGCATAGTTTCTTCTGAGACGGCACCATGCTCAGAAGGCTCCAGCAGCTCCAGGTTTACATCCACCTCCTCCCAGAAAGAGAAAGTTCCTCTTGTACCCAACACTTTGAGCAAAAACGGACCCGATGTCATTGCCCCGAATTCAGCCGGAACCAGCCACTAACACCTGGGAATATATGCTGATTGGGGTTGAGGGAAGGCGCTTCCCTCAGTCCCATCAAAACCCTTGGGCCTGGAAAGCTGAGAACAAGCAGTTCTCTCCAAAAAAATCCTCACAGCAGGAATGTTATTCTTATGGATGGTCCGAAACTTAGGCAAGTAGACAGGTGTAGTACACCTGCAGTTCACAGGTGCTGTGCTAAGTCCTTTTTTTACTTTTTGCACCTGATTAACACAATCAGAACCTTATTTATTCTTCTTGATATGACAGCCCCAGAGGTGTCCCCACTTCTCTTGTCCAACCTCTAGGGTTCCAGAAGAGAAGACCAAAGATCAACAACTTTTTTTTTTCTACCAGAGCACTGCTCAGCTCTGGCTTATGGTGGTGCAGGGGATTGAACCTGGGACTTTGGAGCCTCAGGCATAAGAGTCTGTTTGCATAAACATTATGCTGTCTACCCCTGCCCAACCAACAACTTCTCAAGGTCATACAGCCCAGCTATAGTGGAGCTGGAACTTAGCACCTAGGCTGTATGCGTGCGCGTGCATGTGCGTTTGTGTGTGTGTGTGCGTGTGCGTGTGCGTGTGCGTGTGTGTGTGTGTGCATCACCTGGTGGATAAAGCAGGATGTGGAAGGTTAGCCTGGCAGATTTGTATCCTGACTCTGCCATTTGTTAGCTGTGGCACTTTTTTTTTTTTTTTTTTTTAGCAAATTGCTACAAATTCAGTGGCTTAACACAGCAGAAATGTATTTTCACAGTTCTGGAGTCCAGAACTCCAAAATCAAGGTGTTGACAAGACATGCTCCCTCCAAAGTCTCAGGGGGGACAATCTGTTCCTTGATGTCCCCAGCTTCTGCCGGTGGCTGGCATTTCTGGTGGCTGCATTACTCTTGTATCTTCCATGGTCTTCACAAAGCTCCTCTCTTCTGGCTCTTATAAGAACATTTGTCATTAAATGAAGGGCCCATCTGGGTAATCAAGGATGATCTCATCTCAACTTCCTAACTTAATTACATCTGCAAGTATTACTTTCCAAATAGGATCCTAGTCATAGGATCCAGGGATTTAGATGTGGACATACCCATTTTTAGGGGTGGGGGAGGGGGAGGCACTTAACCTCTTTGAACCTCAGTTTGTCATCTACAAAGTGGGGGATAATAACAGTACCTACTTCAAAGGGTTGTCACTGACAATACAGACTGGTCCTCACTGAATCCTTCACAGAGTGCCAAGCACTTAGTCAAGTGCTCAGTAAATGTTATGGTTCCGACCCCAGATCCAGTCTGGTCCTCCTGGCTGTCTCCCAGGTGGCTGTCTTCATAGGTAGACTTGGCATCTTTCTGCTAGTAGTAGCAGAGATGAGACATGTAGTTGGCTATCGGTGGAGAGAGAGCTGCCAAGGCTAATTCAAGTGTCTTCTTCCTTGCCTCTCGGCTGAGACGAGCCTTATTGTTCCAGCAGGCCCAGATGCTGAGGCCTGAAACCGAGAGGCAGGGCAGCATGAGGAGTTCTTCTGCCAATCAACCTCTTGCCTCAGCTCCAGACTGGCTTAGGAACCCTGTGATTTAGAATGATGAAATGTAAATTGCAGGGATCCACACTTCCCATTCAGCCAAGATCCCATCAGCATCTCATTCTGCCCGACTAGGGGCTCCTGGAGGCTTCATTTGGTGGATTCTGTTGGTAGAGCACCTCCTTGGTGACCACGATGACTTGCTTCCTACATCTATCACACCTGCACTGTGACAATGTAATTTTTATCTCTGGTTGTTTATTTCTCAGATGGAACTACTTGTAAATTCCAAGAAGAAAATATATCCCTGTGTGTGACAGAAGCAGCCCAGGGCGATTAATCTGGGCTTTTAGGCTGGAAATTCAAACCTGGTTGATGTTGTTTCATGCTTAAGTGTCCAGTGATCAGCCACAGCCATTAATTGTCCCCTGACAGGGCAGTGGTCCCAGGAGTGGCTGGACTTATCAGGACTTGATCCAGCTGGATGAGAATGGGGGTCCTCATTTCCCATCTGCCAGGCAGCTTGCAGGCTCATGGGACAAAAGAGTGGGAGGCAGGTGAAGCCAAGAGGTCTAAGAGGTGGAGAAAAGGATGTATATTAAAGCAGAACTGATTGTGGAAGAAGAAGGAGAAGGAGAAGAAGAGGTAGAAGGGGACACAAAAAAGGCACAGAGTTGTACCATCATACAGATCCAAGTTCACGTTTAAGTCCCAACACTTACCATGAAATTTAAGGGTGTGACTTAAGCCCTCATTCTGACAAAGGGATTTTTTTATTCCCTTTTTGTTGCCCTTGTTGTTTTATTGTTGCAGTTATTGTTGCTATTAATGTCGTTGTTGTTGGATAGACCAGAAAGAAATGGAGAGAGGAGGGGAAGACAGAAAGGGGGAGACAAAGATAGACACCTGCAGACCTGCTTCACCACTTGTGAAGCAACTCCCCTGCAGGTGGAGAGCTGGGGGCTCGAACCGAGATCCTTCTGCTGGTCCTTGCCCTTGGCGCCACCTGCGCTTAACCCGCTGCACTACCTCCCGACTCCCCAAAGGGACTTCTTGACATGTGATGCTGGGGGGTGTGACATGAAGCAAAGCGTGTTTGTATTTGCTCTGACTGACATTTTAGCCCACCTGGGAGGGAACCTCTTTGCAATGCAAGTGACCCAGGTTTCAGTCTGGTACCCAAGGCACTGGGAGAAGCTCCAGTGCTGTGATGTCTTTACCTTTGTATCTCTGCCTCTCTTTATCTGAAAAAGTAAGCCCAGAGTGGTGAAGCTCCAGCGATGTAAAAAAAAAAAAAGAGGGAGTCGGGTGGTAGTGCAGTGGGTTAAGCGCACGTGGCGCGAAGTGCAAAGACTGGCATAAGGATCCTGTTCGAGCCCCTGGCTCCCCACCACAGGGGAGTCGCTTCACAAGTGCTGAAGCAGGTCTGCAGGTGTCTATCTTTCTCTCCCCCTACCTGTCTTCCCCTCTTCTCTCCATTTTTCTCTGTCCTAACAACGACAACATCAATAACAATAATAATAACTACAACAATAAAACAATAAGGGCAACAAAAGGGAATAAATAAATAAAATATATTTAAAAAGAGAGAGAGGATAGTTGTTCTGTAGCATAATCAATAGAATTAAATGAACAACAGGTGGAAATGCTTCTGTCAGAGGCCAGGACATAGCTCACCCAGTGGAACACACACACTACATATACAAGACGGCCTATGTTCAAGCCCCTGGCCATCAGCATATGAGAACACCACACAATGGAGAAACTTTATGAGTGGTGGAAGAATGCTGTGGTGTCTCTCATTCTGTCTTCCTTGTCATCTACCACCTTCTATTTAAAAAAGAGCCAAGTGGGCCAAATGGTGCATCTGGTGGAGTATACAATGCACAGGGAGCCTGGTTCAAGCTCCTGGTCCCCACCTGCAGGGAGGATACTTCAGGAGAGGTGAAGCAGTGCTGCAGTATCTCTCTCTTTCCTTCTTATTTATTTATTTATTTATTTATTTATTTAACCAGAGCACTGGTTAGCTCTGACTTATGGTGATGTGAGGGATTGAATTTGGGACTGCAAAGCCTTAGGCATGACAGTCTCTTTGCATAACCAGTATGCTATCTAACCCCACCCCACTCTCTCTCTCTTTCCTTCTTATCTCCCTCTTCCCTCTCAGTTTCTATCACTATCCAAAATATAAATAAAATGTCAGGAGGGGGGAAGAGTCTCCTGGGAGTGGTGGATTGTGCAAACACAAAGCCCCAGTAAAAATACAGGCAGAAAAAGAAAACATTGGCTATTCACTTAAGTGACATTAATGAAATGGATACTCACATAAGTGACCCAGCTTAGGGGTCAGTGCACAACCCTGCAGAGGATACAAGTTGCAGAACTTATCAGAACTCTGAATTTAAAGAGCACAGTGTGAAGCCCAGTGAAGGACTGGGGAGCTGAAGAGACAGAAGCTTGAGCGGATCCCTGTCTCCTGACTATCAGCATCATGCAGCATCACATCAGCTTCCTTGGCGGGGCTCCCACCTGAGCGTCCCAGACTCCTGCAGGGCCCACTGATGGGTCTCAGGCAGCTGTAACCCCCAAAATGACATGCACTGCTCCATGGGTGGGCATTCTGGTGTATCCACAACTATCACCAGATTCTCAAAAGGCTCCTGATTAACAACATTTTTGGATTTGGTGATAGTTTGGATTAGGGAGTAAAGGGGGGTGTGACTGCCCACCCCTTCCACCTGAATTTGGTGTATACATAGACTCCATTGTGAGCAAGATCTAGTTGTGATCTGGGGGTTTCCTTGGCCTCAGGGCCTTATCATCCCTTCTCATTCTCTCCTGGTTCTAGCTCCTCCTCCCTAAAGAAAACCAGCTGACACTTCCCAGCCTGGAGCAGGGTGTGGGTGGAAGGAATTTCCAGGTTTTGGAATCCTGGGTTGGATCTAGGTTTTGTGGAGCCCACAGCTTATTACAACTTAGGAGTTCCTTTTGTGGATAAGACGAGATTGGATGTGTTCAGAGTGGTATGGCCATTGACCCTTTTGTGGAAAAGCAAAACAAGTTGTGGATACAGAATCAGGCCCTGGGCGGGTAAGGAATGGTGTTAGGATCACTGGTGGTGGCACAGGGCAGGTGTCCTGGGAGAAGGTGGTGTTTCGGCACAGTTCTCCCACAAATGACCTCCTCCATGGTCTGTTGCCACCCAGACATGTTCTCCCAGGGTTGTTTTGTTACTGCCCTGCCTTCAAACAGCTCTCCAGCAAAGGGACACCCAGTTTATAGTTTATAGTAAGCAGTGACTAACTGTCTGCTGTTGCCCAACCTCAGATTTCACTTTGCTCTTTGCTGTGTTTCCCCTGACTTCTGTTCTCACCTCCTCCTCCACTTCTTCCTCCTCCTCCTTCTCCTCCTCTTCTAGATAGATAGATAGAGTAAGAGACCACAACACAAAGATTCTTCCAATGCATTGGGGACCAGGCTTGAACCTGGATCGTGCACATGGCAAAGCAACACATTATCCAAGGGAGCTATTTCACTGGCCCACCTTGGTGTATCTTCTATCTCTGCAAGGTTTCCTAGCTCAATCCTCTTTTCTTCACTTCCAGGGTCACCCAGGATTTTGGAGTCATAAGGCAGCTCTGGTTGTCTGCCACTTTGCAGGAAGAGGTGAGGGCTTCCAAGGAGGGGCTCTGGTGCTCCCCATAGTTCCTGTTGAGACGAGCAGAACAGAACACTGAGTTTGGGCTCAGGCTTTGGGCAAACATACTGAAAGATGGGCATTGGAGCATAGGAGCTCTGGTTTGCCTCCCTCCCTCCCTTATATCCTCAGCTATGATGTGCTGGGCATTTGCTATGTGCCAAGCATGGCACTGGTGACAGGACGGTGAGAAAGATGCAAGAGGCAGACCACAGAGAGCCTGGGCTAGGCTCTTGCTCTGCTATTTCTACTTGTAGCTGAACCTCTTTGAGATTCAAGTTTGTCATCTAGTAAACAGATAATAACATCTACCTGTTTGGGGGTGTTAGAAGGTAAGGAAGGTAAGAGGTCTCATAACAGAAGGATGAATATGGGATGATCTCACTTTCAGACAGAAGTTGAAAAACAAGATCAGAAGAGAAAACTCAAGTAGAACCTGAACTGGAATTGGCGTATTACACTAAAGTAAAAGACTCGGGGGGGGGGGGGGGGGGAGAGAATACAGATCCAAAAAAGGATGGCAGAGGACCTAGAGGGGGTTGTATTGTTATGTGGAAAACTGGGAATGTTATGCATGTACAAGCTATTGTATTTACTGTCAAATGTAAAACATTAATTCCCCAATAAAGAAATTACAAAGAAAAAATAAAAGAAAGAAAAACAAAAGAAGGTAAGAGGTCTCACACATGTGGGATCTCATGCCGGCCCCATGGTCAGCCTCTGTAAATTCTCACTCACTAGCTTAGAAGAGTTGGCTCTGCTCCTTGGGGCTACACCTTGTCCTCTTTGGTATCCTAGTGATATTCTTTTCAGCCAGGCCCTGTGACTTCCCAGGAGAAGCATGGTCAGGGCTGGGACATGGACAGAGCTCCTGGGTGTTGTCTTGGGCTTCACTGGCTGCATCAGGCTGGTGGCAGGCTGAGTTGAAAGGAGGCTGTGGGTTATGCAGGACTGGGTCATAATGGGCAGCTGCAGGGCTAGAGGGTGGATAGCACTGCCTATTTCCCGAACATCTCTAGAGAGACAGAACTGAGCAAAGGGACAGTCCTGGCTGGGGTCAGCTTCATCTCTAGACCTCAGAAGGGGACCGTTTCTGGCTGATGGCTTGGGCAGATGACTCCCAGGCAGCTGCTGGCCTCTTGCTGCCCCTGTGACCACAGCCACTTCCTGGAGGGGTCCCCAGGGGCTCATCTGGAGTACTTTGTCTCAGCAGTGACTTCTGCCTACCTGTCCAGTGTGCTTCCAGGAAGTGGCCCAGAGCCAGGGCCAGGGGCCAGCTCTGCTCTCTGGGAGGACCCTGCCATACCTCTGATAAGGATTTAAACAGGATGCTGAGCAAGACTACTAATTACTCCTTTGTTTATTTTTATTTACTATTTACTTCTACTATAAAAGCAATACATGCCATCTGTGAAAAATTTGCAAAGTAGAGCTATAATGAAGGGGGGGGGGATAAAAAAGCCCAACTGCCAAAGCAGAGTCAAGCCCAACTGTTAACATGTTAATATGCTGGCTTTTCCACTGCAAAGCAGACATTTAAAAACTCCATGTAAATGTCAGTGTCCAAGGCTGCCTGGGTTGCCATGAAATTATTCATTTTAAAGGAAATATATCTAAGGCAAAGTGGACTCCCCTGCCCCTGGTCCCTGGCCCAGGGACTGTTGGAGCCAGTCAGGGCTGTGAGCCTCTGGGGTTCAGAGCCGCTTCCTGGGTGCCTCTCAGGTGGCTGGATGGGGGGTTGCTTCAGCCATAGATGTTTCCTTTACATACTTTGCAGCTTGCCTGGCAGTAAGGGAAGGTAGAGAAGGGCAGAGGAAAGAAGGAAGGGGTAGGGGAGGCACTCGCCAAACAGAAAGGCTTCTCCACCAGGATGGAGTTTCTAAACTGACGGAGTTGTGCAGTGTGGGGCTGGGTTCAGGGAGTGTGTGAGTGCTCAGTCCTGCTGAATCACATGAAAGCAGTGGCTGTGCTGGGAAGACAGAGTCTTCCATCCGTCAGTGAAGACTGCTGAAGACTCCTTGGGGGAATTTGGCTTTGGGGGTGGGAGCCCATGAGTGTCCCCTATTGCTCCTTAGCATTTTTCAGGATGATTATAAATGGTGCCAGGAGACAACAAAGGCAGAGGTCAAATCTTCTGCTGGTTGAGCCTGACCAGCACATGGGGAACAGTTACTGTGTATGGGGAGAGGCAGAAGGAAGGAGGGAATTGTACTCTGGGTGGGAGTCTCCTCAGCAGTTGGGGGCTTGGTGATGGCAGCTTCAAGGTTTAGGATTTATGGAGCCCTGAGCTAGTTTAGTTGCTTGATATACTTCTCCTCCTCCTCCTCCTCCCCCTCCTTTTTTTAACTTTATTTATTTTACTTGATAGAACAAAGAGAAATTGAAATTTAGAGAGGGAGGGACAGAGACACTTGCAACACAGCTTCACTGCTTATGAAGCTTTCCCTTTGCTGGTGGGGGCTGGGGACTCGAACCCCGGTCCTTGTGCATGGTAATACATGCAGTTAACCAAGTGTGCCGCCGCCTGCCCCCGTGATGTGTGTTCCCTTTAATCTGCACAGCAGCCTAAAGCAGTTCCTGCTTCTTCCCAATTGACAGAAAAGCAAACTGAGAGGTTACATGGCTTGCTGGAGGCTCTGTCACTGGCATCCAGAAGCAGGTCCAATTTCTGCTCCTCTGGGCCGCTGGTGCTGAGGGGAGAATAAGAGAGCCCATCTGGACTCTTCTCCCTGGGTAGCTATTGCAGGAGTGTACCCCAATGCTCTGAAGGCTTCTGTTCCATCAACACTTCCTCTGGGGACAGAAGCAAATGTACTTATGTGCCAAAGAAGAGCCCAGATCCCAGAGAGAGAGAGGTGCCTCCTAGTCACATTCTTGGGCTTCTCTGAAATGCCAGGTTTGGGCTCGGGTGGGTTGGGGGTCAGGGCACATGACCTCTCCCCCAGAATCCCAAGCCGGTGACCCAACACTAGTGAGAGACAGTGGAGAAGGCAGGATAACCAGGGCGTTGCCCACTCGTGACCCCTAGGGGTCCGTGATTTCTTGTGGGCGTGCCTTCCTCCCCCCCCCCCCCCCCCCCCCGCCCCGCCGCGGATGGAGGACGCAGATATCGATGTGGACCCGCCCCTCCTTTCCCACCTGGGCTTGCCGGGCGGGCGGTACTGATTGGCTCCCCAGGAGCAACCTCACCCTATCACACACCTGCACAGTTGCCAGGCGACTGGGACTGTGTAGTAACACCTCAGTGGCGATGAGAGTCTGCATGTTTTTATTTCCTGATTGCTCCAAGTGTCTCCTAAGAAGTTGTGGTGGGGTGGCATTTGGTCTCCCTTCTCAGAATGGCTGACACCCTCCCCTTACCCCCCAACACACACACACATACACACCCAATCCAGCATCTCTGGGCAGACCCGCTACAGTATTCCCTGCAGTTCACTCCTGGAACCCTGGCACCCAAGGCAGGGGGTCTCTGGTGACTTTGCACAGCTTCCTCATTTTGGGAAAGTCATCCACAGGGGAGTTTCCTCCTGAGCCAGGTTGTGGGTCCAGGGAGGACCCCAAAGATGAGGAAGGGAATCTCTAAGATTACCGACCTCTGAACAACCTTGAGAGGACTGCTGGGTGGGTGTGGGGCCAGGCTTATGGCTTTACAAACAACTTGTTATCTGGGTGTTTCCCAAACTTCAGTGTCTGCCTCACACCTTCCCAGCATCTCATCTGTGAGCCACCTGCACTATTTTTTCACTTTTCCCTTCTGTATATTGACCCACTTTAGCTTAAATAAATCTATTTAAAAAGGAAACTTGATAACACGTCTGCAGAGGAGACTCAATATCACTTGCCATAAATAGAAAGTAGCTGTATAAATAAATACAAAGAAAGAAAATGTTATTAAATTTTAGCACATGGAGTCTGATCTGGGAGTGCCATAATTATTACAAAATAACTGCTTATTAAGCACTTAAACTGTGCCAGGCACTAGCCAAACACTTTACAGGGATAATCTCATTGAATGTGGTAATATTAATGTAGCCATTCCACAGGTTAGGAAACTGAGGTTCAGAGATGCCAAGGGTCTTGGCCAGAGGGCACATAGACTCTTAATGATGAGCTAAGATTCAAAGTTAAGTTCCATGCAAAGGCTGGCCATTCAGTATGGCCTGTACTGTCCTGCTGCATAACAACACTTCTGGCTCCCTGTCCTGGTGACTGGCCAATGACCCTTTCCAGAACTGGAGCAATGGTCAGAACCCATATGAGGTACTATTACAGTTAAACCACTCATTCTACCAACAGCATGATGACATTTCTTGTTTTATTTTACTTATTTTTTAAAAAGAACATCCTTTTAAAATTTATTTATTTATTTATTATTGGATAGAGATGGAGAGAAATTGAAAGAGGAGGAGGAGGAGTAGAAAGGAGAAGAGACAGAGAGACACTTGCAGCCCTGCTTCACCACTTGTGAAACTTTCCTCCTGCAGGTGGGGACCAGGTACTTGAACCCAGTCCTTGCACACTGTAATGTGAGTACTTGACCAGGTGTGTCACTGCCTGGTCCCCAAAATGTCTCATTTTATAGCTCAGAGGGGCACAAGCTGATAGATACCGAGCCACCTGTTCACAGTCACACTACTGTCATTTGATAGGGCTGGGATGTGTGTTCATATCCCTCTGCAGTGCTAGTGTGCAGTGTGTGTGTGTGTGTGTTTTTCTATCAGGGTTAAATTATTGCTGGGTCTTGGTGCTGCACAATGAACTCACTACTCCTGGTGGCCATTTTCCCCCGTTGCTTTTTATTTGATAGGATAGTGAGAAATTAAGATGGGAAGGAGAGATAATAATGGAGTCAGAGAGCAGAGAGACACCTGCAGCACTTCGGGACTTGAACCCGGGCCCTTGTGCATAATAATGTGTACATTCAGTCGAGTACACCACCACCTGCCCCTGCTGATTTGATCTTAAATCTCACTGTAGCTCACTCAACCTATGCAGAAAGCAGACTTATTCTTAGCAAAATTTACAGCAGAACTGATCCTTCTTTCTCAGAGAATCAGATCTCCACCTGCGAAAGTGAGTAGATACCTCACCTGAGTCTTGTCTGATTTCTGGTAACATTACCTTCAATGAAAACGTGAACTCCCCCCACCCCCAGGGCAGGGGCAACCCCTGAACCACCCCACCTCTTAGGCAGTAGCAGTAGGCAGGCATACTTGCTTGACTTACTTATCTGCCTTCCTAGAAACATACTCCCTCATCTATCAAAACAAGTGACTGTGTTTCTCACTCCAGAGCTAGCTTATTTTTACCTGGAAGGGAAAGAACAAGGGAGCCTTTGGAAAGGGAGAAAAATCATATGTTATTTTTAAAAGGCAATTTGAGTGAGTGCTGAATAGAGTTCAAGAAAATTGCCTTAAAGACCTGTTCTCCATGGGGATGGCATTTCTCAGGGCTCCCAAGTATTTGGAAACTTAATTGCACATTTGTACAGGCTACTGTTTTTATTTCTTTCTGGTCTCAGAGGTGGGCTTTGAAGATTGTGCTCTCTCTGTAATGGTTTTCTTTATCTTGAATAAATTTCACACACCTGCAAGGAAGCACTGCTTAAAAGAAACTGTGTCAGAATTGGCTCTCGATTTAATAAATCTGCAAATGGGCAGGGTTTGGTGAGATGATGTGGCCTTAGCTTGCCCTGAACCTCCTGTCGCAGAAGAGCAGCCCAATGCTGCCCCTCAGAGGGGTTGTACCCTCTCCTGATGGTCTGAATTGCTAACCCTCAGCCCATGTCTTGACACCCTTTCTCTCCCCCAAGATGGAAGCCAGTCAACTTGGAAGAGACCACATCTATGTGGGTGTTTGGGGCCTTCTAGGGCAAGACTTTAATTGGAGGCTTTTAGGCTAATTGCAGCACCACCACTTCCCTCTGCTGGGTACTTCCTTGAACCTGCCTCACAGTACTTTCTCAAAGAACTAGAAGGCTCACTTTGGGGTCAGAACAGCACAGTGAGCAAGACTGGGGTGAGACTGTGATGTGCAAGGTGGATGGAGGTGCTGACATTCAGGGCTGTGGGGGGACTCAAGGCTTGTGAGCTCTTCTCTGGACTTCTCTGGTTTTGCTTCAAGAAGACAAGATAGTAGGAAGGCTGAATGAGTGCTCCGGGAGGCAGAGTATCCTGAACTTGAATGCAGGTCCTGTCATCAACCGTGAAGATGCTAGGAAATGCCACACTCCCCCCCCCACTCCCACACCTGGAGGCGAATCTCTGTGTCCACACCTGTGGGCTTCTGCCCTCTGGTTTCAGGTTCAGCCAATGGGAGCACTAGCAGGTGTTCAGATGGAAGAGGGAGACTGGTGACTGGAGATACGGTTTTTAGTTTATGCAGTTCAGGAGATCCTTCAGGGTCTGATGAATCCTCCCTCTTTTTTTTTTTTTTGCTTCCAGTGTCATTGCTGAGGCTTGGTACCTGCACTAGAAATCCACTGCTCCTGTGGCTCCCCCCCCCCCCCCATAGGACATAGAGAAATTGAGAGAGGAAGGGGAGATAGAGAGGAAGAGAGAAAGATAAATACCTGAAGACCTGCTTCACTGCTTGTAAGGCGACCTCCATGCAGGTGGGGAGCCAGGGCCTCAAACTGGGATCCTTGAGTAGGCCCTTGTGCTTCATACTGTGTGCACTTAACCCGGTGTGTCACTGCTCGGTCCCGAATCCTCCCTCTCTACACATGCACTCTCCCGCTGAGCTACCACCCTAGAGCTTATTTGGAGGGTTTAGCAGGAGAGTTCTGCTGGATTACCCTCTAGGAGACCCTCAAGAAGACCAACGTTCTAGAAGGTTTTCCTCTTCAAATTCACACAGCTTCGGGAGGGATGCGCATGGATCAGTGAGGAAGGAAGGGGACCCTCACCTAGATGAATCAACCCCAGCTATCAATGGGGTGAAAAATGTGACAGTCTGATGGCTTTCATACCCCCTCACTCCATGAGAAAGTGAGGTAGAGAGCAAGAACACTGTTCTACTGTCCACTCAGTGTCTTTGGTATTCATGGGGGCTCAAACCCAAGGCTTCAGGCTTGCAAGGCAGGTGCTTCACCGCTGAGCAATCCTCTCCCCAGCCTGGCTGCTGGGTATTGCTTTCCCCTCACTCCAGGCTGCATCCATCTGACCAAAGGTCGCAGCTCTTATCAAGGGAGCTCTCTCTTCAGAGTTCTAATTTCTTTTATTTTTAAGATGTTATTTATTTATTTATTTATTTATTTATTTATTTATTTATGAGAAAGACAGGAGAAGAGAAGGAAGAATCAGGCATCACTCTGGTACATGTGCTGCCGGGGGTTGAACTAAGGACCTCATGCTTGAGAGTCCAATGCTTTATCTACTGCACCATCTCCTGGACCACCAGAGTTCTAATTTCTAGGCCCTTCTCTCCCTCCTTTAAGCCAAGGGATGGTAACACTGGTGATTTCTCCCTGTTATTCTCTTCCTTGTGGATTCCTCATACCCCGCTCATACCTTTGCCAACTGTCCCTTTACTGGACTATTCTTACACTATCTGGTGACACCTGACAGGCACAGAAGTCCTGGGCAAGTCTCTTGCATTTTAAATGCAAAATGAGATGTATCCCCAATAGACTGAGAATGCATGGTATGACATCTTCCTCCTTGAGCCTCAGTTTCCCCATTTGTCAAGTCATAAAGGTCATGCCAGTAGGTGCTCTGTGTATGGATGAGAGACACTTCTGACCTTGTGGTGCCTGGCAGTCAGCATGGAGCAGAGATGGCTCAAGGTCAGCAGAGATTCAGGTGTGGGAGATCATGATAGTTCAGACAGAAAATGGGCTCTGGTTGGACTAAGGGACTGGAACCTTCTGAAAAGCCCTTAGTGACCTCCTGTGATGACAGATAGTGGCCAGGGACAATAGAATCAAAGGGTGTGGCCTGTGAGTGGTCGCGCTGGGATTCTATGCCCCCTGTGTGATGTGCCCCCTCCCCAAAACACCCCAGAATCTTCCCCACTGCACCCTGTGACCTTGCTTCAGATCCCACAGAATGGCTCAGTGTTCACCTTGGCCATCCCTGTCCTTCCTCTGTGCCATCCTTCCCTTCTGAGGTGTCACCCACCTATTGAAGGCCTAAAGTGAACCCCCACCTACCCCATCCCTTCTAAATCCTATTTCTTCCCCCTCCTCAAGGGCCTCAGTGGCTCTTCTATCAGAATTAAATTGACCTCACAGTGTCTACCTGTGGTCTTGGACTGTGGGTGGGAGAGATACATAGTGGTTCTGCTAAGAAAGAATTTCAACCTACAGGGGCAAGTTCCATGAGCGTGAAGCAAGTGCTGCAAGTGTCTCTGCCTCTCTACCTCCCTTTCCTTCTCAAATTTATTCTGTCCTATCAAATAAAGGTATAAAGAAAAAAAATAGTAAAGTGAGCTTTGTTATTACACAGTTTTTTTTTTTTTTTTGCCTCCAGGGTTATTGCTGAGGCTTAGTGCCTGCACTACGAATCCACTGCTCCTGGAGGCCATTTTTCCCATTTTGTTGCCCTTGTTGTTACCCTTGTTGTCATTATTATTGTTGTTGTCATTGCTGCTGTTGTTGTTGGATAGGACAGAGAGAAATCAAGAGAGGATGGGAGACAGAGAGGGGGAGAGAAAGACAGACACTTGCAGACCTGCTTCACTGCCCAAGAAGCAACCCCCCTGCAGGTGGGGAGCCAGGGCTTGAATTGGGATTCTTTTTTTTTTTTTTTTTTTTTGCCTCCAGGGTTATTTCTGGGACTCTGTGCCTACACCATGAATCCACTGCTCCTAGAGGCTATTTTTTCTCCCCTTTGTTGCCCTTGTTGTTTTATTGTTGTTGTGGTTATTATTTTTGTTGTTATTGATGTCATTGTTGTTGGATAGAACAGAGAGAAATGGAGAGAGGAAGGGAAGACAGAGAAGGGGAGAGAAAGATAGACACCTGGAGACCTGCTTCACTGCTTGTGAAGCGACCCCCCTGCAGGCGGGGAGTTGGGGGCTCAAACCGGGATTCTTATGCTGGTCCTTGTGCTTTGTGACACATGCACCTAACCCGCTGTGCTACTACTGCCTGACCCCCAGAACCAGGATTCTTACACTGGTCCTTGTGCTTTGCACCATGTGTGCTTAACCTGCTGTGCTACCGCCCCACCCCCACAGTTTGTTATTATACATTGAATGCCAAGTGCTTGACCCCTGGGCTAAAGATTAGTTAATTTGGCCCTCAGACTTACCATCAGGGGCAAGGTCAGCTCTTGGGGACAGAAATGGTGTGTGTGTGGGGTTGGGGGGGACTGGTCAGTCACCTTTGTCCTGGAATTTATGGAAATGCAAGACTATCCTCTCTGCTTTTTGAGTCAGTCTCTGCTGGCTGGTGGCCTGGTTCGAGTGGAGGGGGGGCAGAATCTCACAGAATTCAAGAAGCTGCTACATCTTTTGTCTTTTGGTTTTCCATAGAAGCGATCCATCCGACCCACACAAACCCATTCCTTTTATTCTTTCCTTATTATTGGGAAACAAAGAAGCTACAGATTTCATGCACCATGGTGTCCCTTGAGAGTGAAAACAAATAAATAATGATATTAGGGACCATGTATTGGTGTACCCATGTGTCAGGACCTGGATTCAAGCCCATAGTCCCCACCTGCAGGGGGGAGGGGACTTAAGAGCAGTGGAGAGGACTGGTGAGACAGCATAATTATTATGCAAAAGACTTTAACCCTGAGGCTCTGAGGTCTCAGGTTCAATCCCCAGCACCACCATAAGCTAGAGCGCTGTTTTTTTTTTGTGTGTGTGTGTGTCTTTCTCTTTGTATCTCTATCTCAGTAAAATAAAATAAATATATTTTTAAAAAAAAGACCGATGGAGCAGGGCTGTGGGTGTCTCTCTTTCTCCCCCTCTTTCCCTATTTCTCTCTATCTCTATAAGAAAAAGAAAGAAGGGCTGCCGGGAATGGTTGAGTCATTGTGCAGACACTGAGACCCAGCGATAACCCTAGTGAAAAAAAAAAAGAAAAAAAAATGAAAGAAAGAATTAGTGGTATCAGATAGCCCTGTTTGGAGTTATCAGGTTGGTGTGGGGGTTGGGCCAGGCTCTCAGACATCATTTCAGCTGCCATTTCTCCACCCAAAGGAGACGTGTCCAATTCCCAACAGCCTCTCTCTGGCCTGGTCCATTCTGAAGCATTGAGCAGCATTGGGGTTTGAAAATTCAGCAGCCAAAAGCATAACAGAGATGATGGGCTGGGGGAGGAGTCTGTGAACTGCTCCTGTTGGTGTGAGTGCCTGTTTGGGGAGGTGAGAAAAGAGAAGCTGCAGCTAAGTGGGGAAGCTGGCACTTACGAGAGCATGAGTGCCCCAGGTGAAAGATAGGGTGAGCAGGTGATCTACCTGGAGAGAGACAGGAGCCTCTCAACCTCTGCTGAAGACAAGGGCGAAAAAGGCATTTCAGGACCTAGAGACAGCTCATCAAGTAACACACATGCTTTGTGTGCAGCCCAGGTTTGAGCCTGGCACCATATTGGGAGTCCAGGGCACCAGGGATGCTCCAGTGCTGGGGTGTCTCTGTCTTTCTGTCTAAATAAAAAGGTGGTTCTGGTGCAGCCGTGGAGGTGGCACAGTGGATTAAGCATTGGACTCTCAAGCATGACGTCCTGAGTTTGATCCCCAGCATTGCATGTGCCAGAGTGATGACCTGAATCTCTCTCAAGTCAGGTAAGGGACCTGCTGCTGGATGTAATGACAAGCTCAGGGCAAAGATCTCAGCCAAGGGCCACTGTCATTACTGTGATGCAAAATTGCAAGTGATTACAGCAGAGGCACACTTCTCTAGGGAGAGGGTCTCCTACAGCTTTCACAAGATTCCCTAAGGGGTCCCTGATTCAAAAAATGTTAAGTACCACTCACTGCTTGAGAGGTTTAAAAATAGAGGCATGTTGAGCAGCAGAGAGCAATGTTCCTGCAGAAGTAACGTTGTGGTGCGGGCCTGGGGGCAGGGACATCAGTGTGGAACCTTCTTGCCCATATGTTAGCCCCACCACCTTTCCATGCTGTTACTCCACCCTCAAGCCTCACTGAGCTCTGACTCAAGCCCCCTACTAGATGTAAAGGGCCCTGAGACCAAAAGCAGACTCAGTGGGGCAGGAAGATGTGCAGCAACCAGACTTCACCCCGCCCCCAACCTCTGTACTATAATCATGTCCTTGTGGCCCCTTCAAACTTGGAATCTGGGCTGTACCTGACTTGATTTATCCAGTGGAATATTCTGGAAGTGAAACATTCTATCTCCAAGCCTTAAGCAGACTGGCAGTCTCACTTTTGTGGATTTCAGAGCTTTGAGCCACCAGATAAGTTCAGCCACCCTGCTGGAGAGAGAAGCCCTTCAACTAACCACATGGAGATGAGGGTCGGGGGTCCCAGTATCTTAGGTCTTTTCCCAGGTGACTTCAGCACCCGCCTCCTCCCAAGAAACCCCACATGAGAACAAAGAAAGAATCATTCTTCAGAGCCAACTCAACCCACAGAAGCATGAGGTCATGATGTAAATGGTTTTGTTTTAAACCCTTAAGTTTTGAATAGTTTGTTACACATCTGAAAATGAGTGGATATTCACCAAATGGGAATCGGAAAGGGCTCTTTAGTCAGGGCTTGCTGTTCGAAAGCAGACAGCCATGGTCGCTTACATTCTGGCAGAAGGTCAAAGGCAGGCAGAGGACTGAAGAGTGAAGGCTTCCAGTGCACCTGACTAAAGACTACTGGTAGGGGTGCTGGCAGCAGGCAGTAACTAGATGTGGACCACCCTCTGTAATGGGGTGCATATTTGGTTTGCTCTGATTGACCCAAAGTGGGAGGTGGGGACAGAATTTAGGGAAGCTGGTAGCCATGCCACCTAGAATAGACCTGCACTTGGAAACTAAGCTCAGTCAGGCTTGATTAGTCCTTGGGTGAGAAGCTAGTCAGGTCCGGACCATGTGGGGTCATTTGTCACAGGAGCTACTCTTTGGCTCCCTGGACAGAAAGGTAGAGATGCAATCTGGTTATCCTACCAGGTAAAGGCTGCCTTCTTGGACCGGTTACTATAGCCCGGAGGTCAGAGTTCTATTTTTATAGAATATAAAAATATTCGAGGCCTAGCATTGCCAGCTTGTGTATCCCATCTCACACGTAACGCTAGATACCTACATGCAAGCTGACAACTGAGGCCATGCTGTAGGGAAAGAAGATTCTAGGTAAGCCCAGAGGGGGGGGAGGATCTGTCTGCATCAAATTTGAAGGACAGGTGGAGACCAGCAGAAAGGTCAGGGAAGGTAGGGCATTCTGGGAGGCGACAGTAGGACCCAAGGCCTGGGGATAGGAGAGAATACAGTATGTTCAAGAGACTTACGCAACTGGCATGGCCAGTTCATTGTGGGACGTGATGTTGGCATAGGACCAGGGACTCCGGGTGGAGTTAGACATCCTCTTGAAGTGAGTGTCACAGACATTTGGTTTCTTTAATTTTTCTTTTTAAAATTTTTTTATTATTATCTATATTTATTTATTGGATAGGAACAGCCAGAAATATAAAGGGAAGGAGTAGATACAGAGAGATAGAGACAGAGAGACACCTGTAGCCCTGCTTTAACACTCCTGACGCTTTCTCCTTGCAGGTGGGGACCGGGTGCTCGAACCCGGATCCTTGTGCACTGTAACATGTGTGTTCAACTAGGTGCTCTACCACCAGGCGATGGTCACAGACATTTGGGAGGAAATACTTAAGAGTCCGGTTTAAGGAAAACTCTTCAGGGACCAAGCAGTGGTGCAGCCAGTAGAGCACACCTGCTACTATGGGCAAAGAATCAGATGCAAGCCCCTGGTCCCCACCTGTGGAGTAGAGGGAGTTTCACAAGTGGTGGAGCAGTGCTGCAGGTGTCTCTTTTTCTTTCTCCTCCATTCCTCTATATCTCTGTCTCTATCAAAAAGGAAAAACTCTTCAAATAGGAACACTTGTGGGGGACAAGGATGAAGGCCGCTGTACCAGGGTTCTGCAGGCAGAAGATATAAGTCTTGGTGACCGAGGAGGAAGGAAGGAGGCTAGGATGGAGGAGTTGACTTGGAAGTATCTGGGAGAGCCCAGGAGGTGTGTGTGCAAAGAACCTTGGGAGATTTGGACAGGAAGACCCAAGAGGAAGATAAATTTCTAGGGATCTTGGAGGGTTCCTAAAAACTGTGGGTAAAAAAGGAAAGAGCAAGAGGTGTCCTGGATAGGGGCTGAGAAGGAATGCCTGGAGTACAGCCCAGGGTCCAGTGAGATCATTCCCCTGGCAGGGCGTGTGCTTTATATAAGCACATGGTCTAGGTTCAAGCCCTGCAACATGTGGGCATGTCAAAGGACTGGGGGAAGGCCCAGTACTGTGGTGTCTCTCTCCTTTCTGTCTCTCTACCTGAATGAGAAAGCTGGTCCAAGAGTGGGGAAATCACACATGGGTGAAGCCTCGGCCAAACAAGCAAAGCACTAGAGTAAACCCCAGTTAGAATAGACCAGGAGACAGCTGTGCTTGGAATGGGGAAGGGAAGATTTCAAGGGCACTTAGCCCCAAGGGCTGCTGAAGTCTCCTAGGGACTGGAAACTGCTGGATTTGGACACAAGCAAGGGGTTTATGTGTGACAGAGGGGTTGGGATCCCAGGCATAAAGGGAGAGGGAGAGGGGGAGGGGGAGGGATAGGATATAGGGACAGGGAGAGGGAAAGAGAGAGAGAAGAAGGAGGGGGGAGGGGAGAAGTAGTGGGGATGGGGAGGACAGGGGAGTCAAAAACAGAGAGGGCCTGCAGTGTCCAGGTAGACCTTCCTAGCAGCATGCCCCTGCCAGTTAGGAAGAGGCAGGGTCTGTGAGACGCCTCTGGCCAGGCGGGGTTCCCTGTTCTGTGGGCAAGACCTGAGCCAGGCAGAGGGGGAGCCATGGGGAGCAGAGTGGGAAACTGCAGGGTGATGGGTGGTGGGGGGAGGAGCAGCCAGACAAGGAGGCAGCTGTTAGAAACCTCGGCCTTGGGTGGAATCTGGCTGCTGGCTATGTTGGCCCACACAATGTTTTGTTTTTGTGCTGAGTTACATTTGTTACTGATAGATTGCTTGTAAAAAACAAAACAAACAAAAACCCTGATTCCCAGCCTCTGGCAAGATCAAAAGGCCCAAAACATCCAGGATCCCCTTCCCATAGGGCAGCAATAGGGGGAGAGAGGGTGGGGGTAGCTTTTCAGGTGGGTCTAATGTCCCCCTTGCAGGTCCTTCTTACCATTGCCTGTTTCCTGCCTGACCCTCTATAGGCACTTTAAATTTAATCTAGTCAGGTAGAGGCTCCAAAGTGAATTGTGTGCAGATGCTGAGGTGAGAGGCTAGGCCAGAGGTAAGGGTAGGGACTTGAGAAGGACAGGTTTGGAGTGGCCACTGTGGGCAGTAGGAGAGGAAGCTCGAAAGCCTTCTGGAATAATCCTGGGGCAGTGTAGGGACCAGGCCCCACTGGGGGGCACAAGATGGGGCTGAAAGCATAGGAGCCTTTCTACCTCCAGGAGTCCCTGCTCCCAGCTCTGTCTCTCAGCTGTGTTAGAGGGTGGGGCTGAGATGGGGGCACTCAGATGGGGTGGCTTTCCGGTTCCGGAAACCCCCTGCCTCACTAAGGAGCACACTGAGAAGCTCTGTTGGTCACAGAGGAGGAAGCTGCCTGTGAAGCCCTTGCACTGAGATTCTGATCAGAAGACTCTCCTAGCTGGCACCCTCCCCCAGAACCCTCTTCAGGAAGTCTCATTTGTCATACACACACACACACACACACACACACACACACACACACACACCCCTAAGGTCTAGTCACTCAGGCTGCGGGTTGCCCATGACTGAAGAGAGGGTCACCCCAGTAACAGCTCCCAAGCACACTTCAAGATTAGACATTTCCTAAGAAGCAGAAGATGCCTCATTGGGTAAAGTGCACACTTTACATCATGTGGAGGGTCCAGGATTGAGCCCCTGGCCACCACATGGGAGCACCTGTATGGGGGGAGTTTTATGAGTGGTGGAGTAATACTGTGGTATCTCTCACCAGTTATCTGTAAAAGGAAAAAAAAGTCCTTGTAGCACTGGAATCATGCCAGCACAGAACTCCCCCCCCAAAAAAAAAAGGGGAGCAGGGCAGCAGTGCAGTGGGTTAAGCACATGTGGCGCAAAGTGCAAGGACCAGTGTAAGGATCCTGGCCCCTGGCCCCCAGCCCCCAGCTTCCCACCTGAGGGAGTTGTTTCACAGGTGGTGAAGCAGGTCTGCAGGTGTCTATCTTTCTTTCCCCCTCTCTGTCTTCCCCTCCTCTCTCCATTTCTCTCTGTCCTATCCAACAACAATGACAGCAACAACAATAATAATAACAACAACAGTGATAAACAACAAGGGCAACAAAATGCGAAAAAATGGCCTCCAGGGGAGTCTGGCGGTAGCACAGCGGGTTAAGCACATGTGCGCAAGGACCGAGTAAGAATCCCGGTTCGAGACCTCAGGAGAGTCGCTTCACAAGCGGTGAAGCAGGTCTGCAGGTGTCTATCTTTCTCTCCCCCTCCTCTCTCCATTTCTCTCTGTCCTATCTAACAACGACAACATCACTAGCAACAACAATAACTACAACAACAATAAAAAAACAAGAGCAACAAAAGGGAAAATAAATTAAAAAAAAAAAAAGGCCTCCAGGAGCAGTGGATTCATAGTGCAGGCACCGAGCCCCAGCGATAACCCTGGAAGAAAAGAAAAAAAGGGAAGAAAAGAAGAAAAAAAAACACTCAGGTGGGCATCATCTATGGAAATGCTCTCCCTGGACTCTGGGCATCTGTGTGGCTTGGATACATGTCACTGTACCATGTAGAACTGGAATGTAATTAGGCGCTATTGGAGAAGATTCCATCTGTCTCCTGGGAATGCTGGGATAATGAGCCATCACAGAGGATTGAGGAGGTTGGTGGGGGGCCACTGCCCTGAGCTGAAGGCACCTGTCATTCATTAGCTCCAGGGTGCTCTTGATTTTCCCCTGAGCCACTTGCTTCGTAAGTGGGCTGACCCCCTTCTCCAGCAGGAAGCAAGAGCACAAGCAGCCAGCCTGCAGAGGTGTGCTGAGCTTTGAAGCAGGGAAGTGAGCAAGCTGTCCCTTCTGGTGAGAAGACAAGAGTCCCAGACTCACGGGGGCACCACATAAACCCAGCCCTGGTTGGCAGGAGATCCTAAGGCAAAGCACCAGATATTGTGGGGACACACTGAGTATATGGATGGCAGGGCCAAGGGTAGGGGACCCACTCTGGAGGACAACCAGAAAAGACTCAGGCCAATTCTTATGTCTCTGTAGACATAAGGGGTCACCAGGCCCACTCAGATGGCTCCTGACCTATCCTTGACCTCCACAGTATGCATGCTGGAGCCCCTTCAGAGGGCCCCCTCCCCAGGGATTGGAGAAGAGATCCAGGCAGACTTATTACTCCAGCAGGCTTGTCCCCGTGTGGTGTCATCCCCGACTCTGTTGCAAAGGAGGAGCTGGTACCTTGGCAGCCTCTGACTCCACCCCACCCCCTCTTTCCCAGGTGGGGCCCTCTAGCTGGTGCCTTCAGTCCCATTCTGGGCACACCCGACCCCCACACCATATTCGCAGACTCTTCTCCTAGTGGAACTTCAGCTTCTGGCATTAGACTCATCCACCCTCACCCCACCAGGGACCTTGCTTGCTTTGCTCTCTCTCCACTCTCCTTCAACTTCCTTTATTCTTCTTCCTCTTCCAGCTTTCCTCTTGTTCTCTCTCCCCTCTCTGCTATCTCAGGTTGGGGACCTGCTAGCCAGAGGGTTCTGTTTGCCCCCTTCCCAGAGCTGTCTCCTGGTGCTTTCACAGCTCCTGCCCCACCCCCCAGACTACAGGGGAGTCTATGGGTCTGTCACCCTATGAGATCATGAGTCACTCTGGGGGTCCCCCGGTCTGTCCTGCCTGCAGCTGTATCTGCAGTGCCTGTGTAGCACTTGGCTCCAGGTAGGTCCTCACCTGGGCTTGGAGGAACAAGACTTGGCTGCAAGACTTCCTCTGATTTCACCCCAGGCCACGCCCTCCTAGAACTTCTCAGGGCACATATTCTATGCAGGAGTCATTGCTCTACCAACCATGCTCACTGAGGGGCGCCCTCTGAGTAGACATTAGGACTGGTTTCCTCCAAGCAGTGGCACTTTGGAGACCTGCACTGGTCTTCCTACTGCTTCCCTCCCCCAGAGAGCAAGAAGTTCATGGGTCCGATGGGAGGAACCAGCCAGGAGTTTGTGTCCATTACTCATGAGCAATTTCTGTCCACTGGAAGTAGTCACATTAAAAATGTAGAAGCTGGGAGCCAGATGGTGGTTAAGCTCACATAGTACTATGCACAAAGACCTGGGTTCAAGCCCCCGCTCCCCACCTGCAGAGGGGATGCTTCACAAGTGGTGAGGCCGTTCTGCCTCTCTCCCTCTGTATTTCCCCTTCCCTCTCAGTTTCTCTCTGTCCTATCAAATAAAATGAAAAAAGAAAAAAGTAGAAGCAACAGGTGGAATACATTTTTAAATTTTTCATTTAACGATACATTCAAAATACTAAGAATTTAGGGTCAGGGAGATAGTGCAATGATAGCACACAGGATTAGCATGAGAAGGGGGTCTCACTCAGGCTTGCTCTCTGGCACCATCAACAACCAGAACTGACTGATGCTCCAGTAATATCTACATTACCATTTCAACGTGCAGTTGATATAGCAGGTATTCTTTGTGTGTGCTAAGTATCTGAAACAGCCGCATTTCAAGTGTTCAGTACCCACATATGGTCAGTGGCTACTGTAGTGGACAGCACTACTCTAGACCACACTCTCAGTACTTGAAACCTCAGAATTATCTGCTCAGATGACCCAGGCTGCTTCTGGGCTCTTTTCCACATTAAGATTGCTGATTTCAGTCCGAAGGTGGAGGGACAGGAAAAGTCAAGAGCTAGGCTTGCCTTTAAGGATGGAACAAATTCTGCTCCTTAGCTCAAGATCTACTCTGGTCACAGAAGCAGGGATGGGGGAGTCAGGCAGTAACGCAGCGGGTTAAGCACATGTGGCATAAAGTGCAAGGACTGGCTTGAGCCCCCGGGTCCCCACCTGCAGGGGAGTCGCTTCACAGGCGGTGAAGCAGGTCTGCAGGTGTCTGTCGTTCTTTCCCCCTCTCTGTCTTCCCCATCTCTCCATTTCTCCCTGTCCTATCCAACAACAATGACATCAATAACAACAATAACTACAACAATAAAACAAGAGCAACAAAAGTGAATAAATAAATAAAAAGAGAATCAGGGGTGATGGGATCTATGGGGCATGGGAGAAGGGGGGGTTGGATATAGCTTAGGGGGGTGGGGTTCCTTGAGGAGATAGGAGACTGGGACTTAGCAGAGGCAGCTGAGGAGATTTGACTGGCAGAGGGGAGAGAAGGCGGGGGTGGGGGGGCACTGCAGTCCACAGACAGGTTAATGGCTCCTGCCTTACACACAATTGAATTTGCCCTCCTGAGCCTCCTGGCTTTGGGGAAGGGCCTGTCCTCTTGGGAGCTCAGCTGGACTCCCAAAGCCACAGGGCCTGGATCATCTGGGTCTGATTGAATCAGGAGAAATGAAGGCTGCAGCCCAGACAATCTAGCACCCAGAGGGGCTGGGAGCTCAGCCCTGCAAGATGAGACCAGGGTGAACTTTGTGGGAGCCTCCTGAACCCTCAAAACATAGTTAGCAGGGGTGGTGATGTAGCTGTTGAGCACACATTACCATGTGCAAGGACCAAGGTTCGAGCCCCCACTCCCCACCTGTAGGGGGGATGCTTCATGAACAGTGAAGCAGGTCTACAGGTGTCTATCTTTCTCTTTCCCTCTCTATCTCTTCCTCCCCTCTCAATTTTTCTCTGTCCTATCAAATAAAATAGAAAGGGGAAAAAGTGGCCATTGGGAGAGGTGAATTTGTACTGCCAGCACCAAGCCCCAATGGTAACCCTGGTAGCAAAAATAAATGAATCAATTAATTAATTTAATTTAATAAACCCACAGTTAACAACTATGTAAAATAGGTATCATTATCTCCTTCTGCTCTCCCATTTCTCTTAAAGGCTGTTGTAGAATGACTCAAAGTCAGAAAACTTGGAACCAGTCTGGTTTTCTGTATGTCTGTGGGGGTGTCCAGCACATGCCAAGATGAGAGAGGGGAGAAGAAACAAAAGAGAAAGCGTCCATCATGTCTTCCTTCTCAGAACCTTACATCTTATATCAAGTCTGTCCATCTCCTGGGTATGGGCCATAGCTCTTCTTTGTAGGAAGCCAGTGAAACAGGACAAATTTCAAACTAAAGGAGAAGTATGATCCCACTCCAGAGTAGACATGCTGTCTAAGGCCTCCAAGCTTTTAACCTCACAGATCCTCCCACAGTCCTTCCTGCTGAATGCCAGCTGAGATTTTTTAAAAATATATTTTTATTTATTTATTATGATAGAAACAGGTTGAGAGAGGAGAAGGAGAGAGAAAGAGAGACAGCTGGCGCCTGCACCACTACGTGTGAAACTTGGCTTCCTACAAGTAGGGAACAGGGCCTTGAACCCAAGTCCTCATGTGTGGTGACTTACACACTTTACCAGTTACACCACCTCCCGGCCCCTAAGCTTCTACACTTGCCCCTGGAGGCTGCCTTCCGTTTGTGACGCCCCACTCCCTACAGCCTTGCTTTTCCTCTCCCTTACCCTAGCCTGTAGTGCACTGTAGATGGCTCCATTCCAGAGCTAAGAGTGCTTGTTCACTCAACCCGCAACAGATAATTGTTACGTGTCTCCAAGGTGCCTGGCACTGTCCTGGGGTGGGGGGGCTGGGAACATCACAGGGAGCAAGTTGACGAGGGGAGAGACAATAAACATGCAAACAAATAATTAAACAAGATACTCTCAGAGAGTGCTAAGTGCTGAGAGGGAAATAGAGCAGGGTACTTATGTAATCAAGAGTGACTGGGCGGGAGTGGGCATCTGCTTACTCAGGGAGGCGGTGCTGGTGCCCAGGCCTGTGTGCACAGAAGCAGGTGGTCCTGCCAGGGCCTGGGGCAGAGCAGCTCATGCAGGAAATCAGCCCTAACACTCCAATGCAGACATTCTGGGATCATTCCAATTGTGTGAAATATCTAGAATAGGTAAATCCACAGAGACAGAAAGCAGATTAACAGTTGCCAGGGGGCTAGGGGTGGGCTGGGTAGGGGGAGGATGGGGAATGACTGCTAATGTGTATGGCTTTCCCTTTGGGATAATGAAAATTTTCTAGAACTAGATAGTGATAATGGCTGCACAACAGTGGGAATGTGCTCAATTCCACTGAACTGCATGCTTGAAAATGGCACTTTTTAATGCTATGTGCATTTTACCATGTAAACAAACACCACCAAGGCAAGGAGGAGCTCGTGTGGTCTAGGGGCAGAACAGCTGGTGCAGGTGGGGATTGGGAGAGTGGAACGGGATGGGGCTGGGTTAGTGAGGGGGCAGGTGGCCGTGAGTCTGTAAGGAATCTGCGTTTCATTTGGGGACAATGGGGAGACTGGCAGATTTCAAGCAGGAAAGTAACATGATAGCAGGTAGTGGTTTTGAAGCTCCTTGTGACCATGGTGTGTGTTGTGGGCATTGTGGGAGGAGGTGAGGCCAAAATGAAAGCAGGGAGGCCACGGCCAAGGTCTGGGGCTAGGGCTTGGCCTGCTGGGCCAGGGTGTAGGTAGTGGAGCGGGAGTGATATGGATAGGTTTAGGATCTAGTTCAAAAGTAGAAACAATGTAACTTGACAGATTAAAGAGAGAGTATGAAGGAAAGAGGGCCCACAACACAGCTCACTTGGGTAGTGTGTTTGCTTTGTCACAGGCAGAACTCAGGTTTGAGCTTGGCCCCCACTGCATTGAAGGAAGGTTCAGCTCTGTCTCTGTCTTTCTACCTGAAAAAGCTAGCCCAGAGCAGTGAAGCCCCAGTGACAACAACATCAAAGGACAATAAATAAAAATGAGAGAGGGGAAAGGGAATGGGAGAAATGGAGAATGACATCTATATTTCAGTTTGAACAACCAAAAGTATGAAGTTGTTATGTACCAGGGTCAGGAAGCCTGTGTGGGAATCACCTTAAGGACAGGTTGAGCTGAGCTGTTCATTAGACACCTATGTAATAATGCCAGGTGGGCCATTCATTGAGTGGACTGGACTGGAGCTTAGGACTGAGACACATGTGTGATCAACATCCTCTTGGAGATGGTATTTGAAGTCTAGGTACAGAAGAATTTACCTGGGGATAGAGGTAGCAATGAATGAGAGAAGGACTGAGGACGAGTCCTAGGGGATGAGGATATACTGAGACCGGACAGAGAAGGAGACACCAGAAATGCAGACCAAGGTAGGAGGGAAAAGAAAGAAAGGAAGGAAGGAAGGAAGGAAAGAAGGGAGGAAGGAAGGAAAAGAGAAAGAAAGAAAAAGAGAAAGAAAGAGAGAGAGAAAGAAAGAAAGAAAGAGAGAAAGAAAGGAAGGAAGGAAGGAAGAAAGAAAAAAAGAAAGAAAGAAAGAGAGAAAAGAGCAGAGCCTTGTCTCTGAAAAGAAAGTGTTTCCAGAAAGGGGCTCTGCTGTGTCTAGTGCCACTAGGAGGGTGAGCAGATGGCAGATCACACATTATGATCCCTGTATGGCCTCTCTGCTAAGTCTGAGTGCCCAGCACATAACAGGCGCTTACTAAATGCTGGAGGACTTGAATGTTCATGGTCTGCCCTGTGTGGCATCAGTCATCCAGGCATAGAGCTTGGAACTGGAAGGTGGGTCTTTGGGAATGTGGCCAAGGGCCTTCCAGGAGCCATTGTTGGAGGAGGCTGGAAAGCCCAAAGAGGAGATCAGATGGTGACGCTCTGGGTTAAGAGCACATAGTACGAAGTGCAAGGACCCGTGCAAGGATCCAGGTTCAAGCCCCTGGCTCCTCACCTGCAGGAGGTAGCTTCACAAGGGGTGAAGCATGTCTGCAGGTGTTTCTCCCTCTCCATCTTCCCCGTCCCGTTCTCTCAATTTCTCTCTGTCCTATCAAAAAAAAAAAAAAAAAGGCCTCCAGGATCAGTGGATTTGTAGTGCCGACATCAGGCACTACAAATTTTGCCTCCAGTAATAACCGTGGAGGCAAAATAAAATAAAATAAAATAAAATTAAATTAAAAAGAAAGCCCAAGGGAACATAGGATTCCAGTTCTCCTAGCAGCACATTTTTTTAAATTCTTTTTAAAAAATTATCTTTATTTATTTATTGGATAGAGACAGCCATAAATTAAGAGGGAAGGGAGTTACAAAGAGGAAGTGAGACAGAGAGACACCTACAGCACTGCTTCATCACTTGCAAAACTTTCTCCTTGTAGGTGGGGACTGGGGACTCGAACCCAGGTGCTTTCATAGTGTAACATGTGCGCTCAACCAGGTGTGCCACCACCCAGACCCACAAGCAGCATATTTTTGAAAGGGCTGCCTTTCCATTTCTTTCTCCCTTTTCCCTCTCAGGAGGTGATTCATATTTCAATATATTCCAGCTGAAAAAAAGGATCAGATTTTGAGCAGGTGGTAAGTCAGTACACGGAAATTTGATATATTTTGACTAATGCATTTTGAAATTTGAAAACTGCAGACAATTTTATTCAAGATCCATTTTTATACCAACTCATTATTGGGTGGAAAAGGCAAGATTTCAGGTTTTCTGAGAGAGGACATGTGAACCCAGGCCTGTCACCGCCAAGCCCAGCTAAGCAGCTTTGACCGGGCTGCCTGGGCCTCCTCGCATTCCTGCTGGAAATGCCTTCTTTAGCAGCTGCTTTAAAGTATCCCCCATGGGGTTACTAGTCCAATTTAATCTGACCTTCAGCCCCACCTCCGTCGCACCAACTCCAGCAAATCCCCGGGGCTGGCACTTAAGACAAGTTTTGTGATACAGACGATGGTCTTACACAGAATTTCCACTTCCTTCCCCATCTGCCTTCTCCACTTCCTCAGTTTTATGAGTATGAAGCACAAGGAGAGGAAATAAATAATGAAGAGAGAGGGTAATGAAGTGACTGGCCTGGGAACAAGGACACAGGCCATGGGATGTTGAGGTACTGGATGGGGGTGCTGTTGCTGGAGGATCCTGAATGCTCTCTGAGGGAGCAGAAGCCTGGTAGGGGAGATATTTCTCCTCCCTTTTTTGGACTCCAGATCCACCTCAGTCTGAATTCTAGTCTCACCATCCTGGGTGACTCAACACGCGTTGCTGTAAAATTGAAAGAAAATGTATGGCGGGGGGCTGGGCACTGGTTTACCCAGTTAAACTCACATACACGGTTCGAGCCTCCAGCTCCCCAACTGCACAGGGGACGCTTCACAAATGATGAAGCAGGTCTGCAGATGTCTCTGTCTCTGTCTCTCTTTGCCTTCAAGTTTATCACTGGGGCTCATTGGTGCCTGCACTATGAATCCACTGCTCCTGGAGGCCATTGTTTCTCCTATATCTTTCTTTCTCTCTCTCTTTCTTTCTTTCTTTCTTTCTTTCTTTCTTTCTTTCTTTCTTCCTTTCTTTCTTCCTATCTATCTCTATATATGATAGGACAAAGAGAACTTGAGTGGTGAGAGGAAGATAGACAGGGGGAGAGAAAAATAGACACCTGCAGACATGCTTCACCGCTTGTGAAGTGACCCCTCTGCTAGTGGGGAACCAGGGCCTCAAACTGAGATCCTTGTGTGAGCACTTTCACTTTGTACTGTGTGTGCTTAACTCCATGTGCTACAGCCTCCTACCTCCTCCTCCCCTCTCAATTTCTCTCCATCCTATCCAATAAAATGGAAAAAACGGCCACCAGGAGCAGTGTATTTGTAGTGCTGGCACTGAGCAATAACCCTGGAGGCAAAAAAAGATTATAGTTAAAATATATATATTAAAAACATTTTATTTATTGGATAGAGACAGAGAAATTGAGTGGGAAGGAGAAGATAGAGAGGAAGAGAGATAGAGAGACGCCTGCAGCCCTGCTTGATGTCTTATAGGACTTACCCTCTGCAGATGGCGACAGGGGCTTGAACCTGACTTTTCACACGGTAACATGTGCGCTGTGCCTGGTGAGCCACTGGCCAGCCCCCTGCAAATGACTTGCTGGTAATTTATTGAGAGAGTACTCAGTGAGCATCTGTGGACACCCCCAGTTTGGGCAGGTCTGGCACACAGAAGGATCCAGGACATGTTTGCTCCCCCAGCTCTGTGAGCCTCTCTTTATATAAGGCCCCTGCCTCTCATCTCCCAGGCAGCTCCCAGCCCTGTGGGGAAGGGAAACAGGAAAGGACTGAGTCTGAAAAAAAAGCCAGGGTGCTAGTTTTCTGGGTGTAAACCTCAAGGTTCTACTGTCTAGACTTTCTGGGAGAGGACTTGTTCAAGAGGACTTAGACTCTTGATAGCTCACCAAGTAGGGCATGTACCTTGCCATAAGTGAGGACTTGGGTTTGAGCACCAACACCACATGACAGCACTGGAGGGAGAGGCGGGGGTTCCATAGATAGTGGAGCAGTGCTGGAGCAGCTGTCCCCTCTCTCTTATCTATCTCATTTCTTCTCTCCTCTCTTGGAGACAGAGAGGGGGGAAAAAAAGCCAGAGTATGATATTGGCATGGTATCCATTAAAAAAGGGGGGCAGGGTATTCATAAAAAAGAGAGAACGGGGGGGGGCCATGCGGTGGTGCAGCAGGTTAAGCAGGGACTGTCATAAGGATCCCGGTTCAAGCTCCCATCTTCCTACCTGCAGGGGAGTCACTTCACAAGCAGTGAAGCAGGTCTGTAGGTGTCTATCTTTCTTTCCCTCTTTCTGTCTTCCCCTCCTCTCTCCATTTCTCTTTGTCCTATACAACAACAATGAAGGCAGTAATAATAATAATGATAAAAATCAAGGGCAACAAAAGGGAAAAAATAGCCACCAGGAGTAGTGGATTCATAGTGCAGGCACTGAGCCCCAGTAATAACCCAGGAGTCTCACACACACATACAAAGATAGATAGGGGAGTCGGGTGGTAGTACAGTGGGTAAAGTGCAGGTGGTGCAAAGCACAAGGACTGGATTAAAGATCCCGGTTCAACTCCCCACTTGCAGGGGGGTCACTTCACAAGTGGTGAAGTAGATTTGCAGGTGTCTGTCTTTCTCTCCCCCTCTCTGTCTTCCCCTACTCTCTCCATTTCTCTCTGTCCTATCCAACAACAATAATAACTACAACAATAAAACAAGGGCAACAAAAGTGAATAAATAAATAAATATTTTTTAAAAGATAGAGAATTTATTTTTTAAAGGTATTTAAAAATATTTACTTATTTATTCCCTTTTGTTGCCCATGTTGTTTTTTTATTGTTGTAGTTATTATTGTTGTTGTTATTGATGTCATCATTATTGGATAGGACAGAGAGAAATGGAGAGAGGAAGGGAAGACAGAGAGGGGGAGAGAAAGACACCTGCAGACCTGCTTCACCACCTGTGAAGCAACTTCCCTGCAGGTAGGGAGTCGGGGGCTTGAACCAAGAATCCTTCTACTGGTCCTTGTGCTTTGTGTCACCAGCGCTTAACCAACTGCGCTACCGCCCCACTCCTGAGAGAGAGAGAATTTTGAGGACCTGGGCTCAAGCTCTTTATCCCCACCTGTGGGGAGGGGTGGGTGGGTGCGGATGGGGGAAGCTTCTGAAGTGCTAGAATGATTTTAGGCGCCTACCCTTCTCTTTGTATCTCTCCCTCTCTCTGTCTCTCACCTTATATTAAAAAAATGCCCAAAAGGAATGGTGGAATTGTGCAGGTGCTGAACGCCAATGACAAATCCTGATGGCAGAGAGAGAGAGAGAGAGCGAGCGATGGAGAAATGAGAGAAAGTAAAACTTTGATCCAAAGAATCTGATTTAGGACAAGGGTAAAAAAAAACAAAACTAGGTAATTAGTCTGTAGTTGTCTATCTCTCTCTCCCCCTCTCTGTCTTCCCCTCTCCTCTCAATTTCTCTCTGTCCTATCCAACAACAGCTATAACAACAACAAGGGCAACAATAACAACAATAAGGGCAACAAAATGGGAAAAATAGCCTCCAGGAGCAGTGGATTCATAGTGCAGGCACCGAGCCCCAGTGATAAGCCTGGAGGAAAAAAAAAAAAAAAGGAGGTAATGAGGCCCAGGAGGTTGTGCATGGGTGGAGTGCCAGACTTGCAAAAGTGATGCTCTAGCTTCTCTGTCACTCTCTTGAAATAAACAAAACAGATCTTTAAGAAAAGTTCACAAAGTGCAAGGACTGGAGTAAGGATCCTGGTTCAAGTACCTGGCTCCCCACTTGCAGGGGAGTTGCTTCACAGGTGGTGATCTGCAGGTGTCTGTCTTTCTCTCTCCCTCTCTGTCTTCCCCTCCTCTCTCCATTTCTCTCTGTCCTATCCAACCATGAACGACATCAACAATAACAATAATAACCACAACAAGGGCAACAAAAGGGGGGGAAGATGGCCTCCAGGAGCAGTGGATTCATGGTGCAGGCACTGAGCCCCAGCAATAACCCTGGAGGCAAAAAAAAAAAAGAAGTTCGGACCAAGCTTTATGAATAAAAATATTCACCCCAGGATCCAGGGGGTGGCTCACCCAGTAGAATGCATCCTTCACCATGTGTGAGGACCTCAGTGTGAGCTTCTGCCACTGTATGGGAGCACTGTGCAAAGGGGAAGGTTTGACAGCAGCGGAGCTGTGCTGGGGTGTCCCCCTGGCCCCCTCTTACACACACACATTCTATTAAAAAAAAAAGCCCTGGAATCATGAAAGCATGAAGCACCAGCAGAAACACTGGCAGAAAAAGCAAATTAATTTTTAAAAGATGTTCATGTCCACATTACTTTAATAGTTTTAATTTAACTGAATTTATTTTTTTAAAGATTTTATTTATTTATGAGAAAGATAGGAGGAGAGAGAAAGAACCAGACATCACTCTGGCACATGTGCTGCCGGGGATTGAACTCGGGACCTCATGCTTGAGAGTCTAAAGTTTTACCACTGTGCCACCTCCCGGACCACTTAACTGACTCTTAAAAGAATCCACAGCGGGAGTCGGGCAGTAGCACAGTGGGTTAAGTGCACATGGCGTGAAGTGCAAGGACCGGGTAAGGATTCTGGTTCGAGCCCTTGGCTCCCCACCCGCAGGGGAGTCTCTTCACAAGCAGTGAAGTAGGTCTACAGGTGTCTATCTTTCTCTCCCCCTCTCTGTCTTCCCCTCCTCTCTCCATTTTTGTCTGTCCTATCCAACAATGATGACATCAATAACAACAACAATAAAAAACAAGGGCAACAAAAGGGAAAATAAATAAATAAATAAATAAATAAATAGAACCCATAGGTACAAGGGCTGGGTGGTTGTGTACCTGGTTGAGCACATATGTTATCATGTGCAAGGACCCAGGTTCAAGACCCCAGTCACACCTTCAGGTGGGAGGAAAGCTTCATAAGCAATGGAACAGTGCTACAGATGTCTGTCTGTCTGTCTATATCTCACTGTTACCTTTCAATTTCTGTCTGTTTCTATCCGATACATAAAACAATAAGTAAAATGTTTTTAAAAGAAATTTTATTTAAAAAAAGAATCCATAGGCACATTCATATAGTAATAGACTGGAAGGTCATAGGCAGGTATCCAGTGGGGTGCCCCTCACCCCAATCAAGGAGTTACCAAGTAAGCTTGTTAGGAGGCCACTAATATTGCCATGAAAACTTGTAATAGTGAAAAAATGAGAAACAATCTCTTTATGCAACACACAGATAGGTAGTCATCTGTCCATACAAGATGATACCAGCAGTCCCTCGAAATCAGGCCTGTAACCACACCATTTTTGGTTACCTAACTGTGCCTTTGATTTTGGGCTCTCAGCATATGCTGACCCCTCTGCCCAGTCCACACCCCATCCCAGTACCATCCTTCTCAGTCTTCAACTCTCCCAGCCTCCCCACCTTCCCAAAGCCATGGACTAAAGGATTCCCCACCCCAGTCATTCTCATAAGTACCTAGATCGCTCTCTCTCTTTACTCCTTATGGGGTGTGATTATGTATGGCTGTGGCCTTCTGATAAATGCCTTTTCCCTATTGGGTTGTCCTCTCCTGGAGGGAGGGGTCACTGCCCACTGGGCTCCCCATGGCTACCTTCTCACAGAGCCTGGCAGACTGGTACCTGGGGACATGCTGAATGGCCTGAGAAAGCAAAAAATATAAGATATAGAGCCGCATATGTAGCATGATCCCACATCACTTCTTTAAATAAAATTTTACTTGTATATTTTATATATCCCTACATAAATGAAGGAAATATTGAAAGTACAGCAAAGCACTGTGGATGACTGTCAAGGGACTGGGGCTGTAGTGATTTTTCTTGCTTTTAACTTTTACACTTTTCATATTTCCCACAATTGGCAAGCACTATTTTTTATTAAAATAAATGATGAAGAGTGATTAAAAAAAAAAAAAAAACCTTTTATGTGGGAAAATAAGGTTTGGAGAGTGTGTAGGGAAGCCTGTGCTGAGTCCTGCATCAAAGCTCCCTAGCCCAGGGTCAGAGGCTGTCTTCTGCTGGCTGGTGGAAGGTGACCCCTGGAAAACTGAAGGGCTCTGGCTTGTGAGGAGGGGGAAGGGGAGCGGAATGAAGAAGAGCAGAGGTAGAGGAAGCAGTTCAAAACCAGGGAGTTGAGAGTCAGGCAGTAGCACAGCAGGTTAAGCGCAGGTGATGCAAAGTGCAAGGACTGGCGAGAGGATACTGGTTCGAGCCCCTGGCACCCCACCTGTAGGGGAGTCACTTTACAGGCGGTGAAGCAGGTCTGCAGGTGTCTATCTTTCTCTCCCCCTCTCTGTCTTCCCCTCCTCTCTCTCCATTTCTCTCTGTCCTATCCAAAAACAATGACATCAATAACACAACAAGGGCAACAAAAGGAAATAAATAAATAAACATTAAAAAACAAAACAAAACAGGGACCCAGTAGACCACATATAAGGGTCTGGCACAAGGGAACCTTGAACAAAGACCTAGGTTCAAGCCCCTGGCCCCCATCTGTAGGGGGGAAGCTTCGTGAGCAGGGAAGCAAGTGCCGCAAGTGTTTCTTTCCCTCCCTATCTCCCTCTCCCCTCTCAATTTCTCTCTGTTCTATCAAAGAAAGAAAGAAAATGAGAGGCCAGTTGGTGGCACACCTGGTTAAACACACACATTACAGTGTGCAAAGACCCAGGTTCAAGCCCCTGGTCCCTACTTGCAGGGGCAAAACTTCACAAGTGGTTACACAGGACTAGAGGTCTCTCTCTCATTGTCTATCCCCCCCACTTTTAATTTCTCTCTGCTTTTATCCAATAATAGATAAATAAAAATATTTTTATATATTTTTTAAAAAAGGTAACATGGGGGGGTGGGGCAGTAGCACACTGGATTAAGCACATAAAGTGTGAAGCACAAGAAGCCGCGCAAGGATCCTGGTTCCAGCCCCCAGCTCCCCACCTGCAGGCGGTAGCTTCTCAAGCAGTGAAGCAAGTCTTCAGGTATCTATCTTTCTCTCTCCCTCTCTACCTTCCCTACCTTACTCAATTTCTCTCTGTCCTACCCAATAATAACAGCAGCAGCAACAACAATAACAACAATGGGAAAAATATGGCTACCAGGAGCCATGGTTCATAGTGCAGGCACCAAGTCCCAGCAATAAACCCTGGAGGCAAAAAAAAAAAAAAAAGTAAAATGTCTACTGGGAGTGGTAGATTCATTGTGCAGGCACTGAGTCTCAACAATAACCCTGATGGAAGAAAGAAAGAAAGAAAGAAAGAGAGAAAGGAAGGAAGGAAGGAAGGAAGGAAGGAAGGATGAGAGAGAAAGAGAGAGAGAGAAGAAATCTAGGATCTGAGATTCTTAGCTACAGTGCTGGGTGTCTTTTGTTTCTCTTTTCTATCAAAAAAAAAGGGGGGGAAGAAAAAAAAGAGGAAAAGAGGCCACTAGGAGCAGTAGATTTATAGTTGCTGTTATTGAACTCCATTGATAACCCTTGTTGGGGAAAAAACTTGAATATTAAAAAAAAAAAAAAAGCACCAAAGCTTTCTTCAGTGTAGTGGGAGCTGGACTTGAACCTGGGTTGAACATATATAACAAAGCAGCACACTATTCAAGTGAGCTATTTTACTGGCCCAAGAATAAAATCAACATTTCTGAATCTCCTACTCACCTTAAGACACAGCACAGAGGGAGTCGGGCTGTAGCGTAGCGGGTTAAGCGCAGGTGGCGCAAAGCACAAGGACCGGCATAAGGATCCCGGTTCGAACCCCGGCTCCCCACCTGCAGGGGAGTCGCTTCACAGGCGGTGAAGCAGGTCTGCAGGTGTCTATCTTTCTCTCCTCCTCTCTGTCTTCCCCTCCTCTCCATTTCTCTCTGTCCTAAAAAAAAAAAAAAAAAAAAGACAGCACAGATACTTTTGAAGCATTTCTTGCAGGATGTCTTAAGTCCACATTCTCTTCCCTGCCTCCATTCTCAGCCAGTGGCCTACTTCCAATCACATGGAGAAGGAAGCTCCGAGAGGCCACTTCCACCACCTTCTTCTGCACACACTATACCCCCTCCCATTGGTCTTGGAGCTCTGGGTCTCAGTGTCTTTGATCCTCTCGTTCTTACTGTTTCAGTGTTTGCTTTTCCCTCTCTTCCTTCCTGAATGCTGTTTACAAGCTTATAAACATGCTCTAGTTTCTTGCATCTTTGAAAAGCACAGACCCTGAACTCAGGAGGTAGCATGGTAGATAAAGCCTTGCATTCTGCAAGCATCAGGTCCTAAATTCAACCCCCAACATCCCATGTGCCAGAGTGATGTCAGGTTCTCTCTCTCTCACTAACAATTTATTTATTTATTTATTTATTTTTAAATATTTATTTATTCCCTTTTGTTGCCCTTGTTTTATTGTTGTAGTTATTATTGTTGTTGTTGTTGGATAGGACAGAAAGAAATAGAGAGAGAAGGGGAAGACCGCTTGTGAAGCGACTCCCCTGCAGATGGGGAACCGGGGGCTCGAACCTGGATCCTTACACCTGTCCTTGTGCTTTGCGCCACATGCACTTAACCCGCTGCACTACCACCTGATTCCTCTAACAAACAAATATTTAAAAACAAATAAACAATCAAAGACCCTCCACAACCCCCCCCCAAATCTCTACCATTTCTCTGTCCTGTCATAACTTCCTAAACAAGTGGTCCCTGCTTGCCTTAAACCTCCTGTTTCTGACCTCCAGTGCTGCTCTTTCCTCCCACAGCACGACAAGCTAGGTCATGTGGCCAACTTTGGCCACCAAAATGTAAGTCAGGGTGATGTGTGTCCCAGAACAGAGCCTCAACTATAATATTTGAGTGAAACACCAGCATTTGTTGCTGAAATTCATGGAGATTCTGGCATTTGCTTGTTTATTTAATTCATTTTATTATTATGGTTATTACTGGCACCAGGGTTATTGTTGGGGCTTAGTACCTGCACAATGAATCCACCATTATGGGTGGCCATTTTCCCTTTTTTTAAATTTATTTAATTTGTTTTTTATTTTATAGGACCAATAGAAAATGAGAGAGGAAGGGTAGGTAGACATGGAGAGAGAGAGACACCTACAGAACTGCTTCACCACTTGTGAAGCATCCCCTTCCCCACAGATGAGGAGTGGGGGTTTGAACCTGGGCCTTCACACACATGGTAATGTGTGTACTTAACCCTGGCATCACTTGTTACACCTGCACACCTGCCCCTGTCCTGACTGATACAGTGACTGGCTCACCTCCCAGTCACTTTCCATTGTACTAGCTAGTATGCCTTCCAGCCCTTCTTTTCTATTTGTTGTTTGCTTGTTTGTTTTTATGCTATGCCAGGGGCTTTATGCCTGTGAGATTCCACTACTTTTGGCAGATTCTTTTTCTTCCCATCTGAGATGGAGGCAAAGGAGGAAAGAGACAAAGAAGAGAGATACCAGAGCACCTTCCATGCATGGTACTCCCATGCAATGCTGAGGGCTCAAACCTGGGTCCTCACACTTGGTAAAGTGTTTGTTCTACCAAGTGGCCTATCTCCCAGCCCCACCACTAGTACTTCTTCTTCTCTTTCTCCTCCTCCTCCTCCTCCTCCTCCTCCTCCTCCTCCTCCTCCTCCTTCTCCTTCTTCTTCTTTTTTTTGCCTCCAGGGTTATCACTTGGGCTCGGTGCTGGCACCGTGAATCCACTGCTCCCAGTGGCCATTTTTTCCCCATTTTTTATTGGATAGAACAGAGATAAATTGAGAGAGGAAGGAGAGAGAGAGGGAGAGAAAAAGATAGACACCTGCAGGCCCGCTTTTCTGCTTGTGAAGTGTCCTCCCTGCAGGTAGGGAGCCAGGGGCTCAATCCCAGATCCTTGTACTTAGTACTATGTGCACTTAACTGGGTTGTCACCGTCTGGTACCCACCCACTTTTCTACCAGAAATTAATTTTCCAGCATCACCAATTTGCTGTGTTGCCAGCTCACTGGACACTTTTCTGTCCTCATGTGAACTCTCAGCAACCCCCCAGAGACCTGACTCCCTCCTCCTCCTTGGAACACTCTCAGCTTCAGCAACATCCCCTCCCTGCTGCCCATCAGACCTCAGGAACCATCCCCTCTGCTTTACATCCCCTTCAGAATTGTGTTGCCAGAGACCTCATCCCCCTGTCTTCTCTCTTGATGCTTGTAGGTGACTTCATCCCACAGACTAAAATACCATCTCTATGCGATGCCTCCCCAGTGTGCTTCTCGCCTCTGGGCTGGTTTTGCATATCCCTGCAGCTGCTAAGAACCACACAGGACTTCCCAGGCTTTAGCTTCAGGAAAAACGAGCCTTTGTTGCCCCCTTTCCTCACTTGTTCTCTGTCTCTGTTGCTCTCCCTGAGGTACCTGGTGGACCTCCCCACCCAGCCCTCACTCTAGTCTCTGTGCTTCCTCTTAGAGCTGCATGCTAGACAATTCTTTCTCCCACTATTATGGGGCTCCATGGCCTCCACCCTCGTGGGTCCCAACATCTTTCATGAGAAGAGTCGCGGGCTTCCCTGATTCCCCCTCAATCAAGTCATGCCGCTCCCTCCCCATGCTCTTCAGTGGCTTCTTGCCACACCCAGAATTAAATCTGAACCCTTTACTGTGGCCTTTAAGACCCTCCAAGGAAGGGAGTTGGGCAGTAGCACAGCGGGTTAAGAGCAGGTGGTGCAAAGCACAAGGACCGGCATAAGGATCCCAGTTCGAACCCTGGCTCCCCACCTGCAGGGGAGTCGCTTCACAGGCAGTGAAGCAGGTCTGCAGGTGCCTATCTTTCTCTCCCCTCTCTGCCTTCCCCTCCTCTCTCCATTTCTCTCTGTCCTATCTAACAACGACAACAATAACAATAACAACTACAACAATAAAACAACAAGGGCAACAAAAGGGAATAAATAAATATAAAAAATTAAAAAAGAAAAACCTCCAAGGGCTGGCTGCTCCCTTCCCTTCTCCACACCAAGGGGCTGTGGTCCCTCTTGTTCCTTCTGCTTGGAAGTCTGTTCGAGTTTCAACTCAGCTGTCACTGTTCAGGAAGACCCCCCTCCCATGAGCACAGAGCTAAAGCTGGTTCCTCCATTCATCTCAATGTTTTAAATAATTTTATTTCTTTAAGAGAGAGAGAACCAGAGCATCATTCTGGCACATGTGATGCCAGGGATTGCACCTGGGACTTTATTCTTATTAGTCCACTACCACTGAGATCCACTATGCCATCTCCTGGACCACCATTCTCTCACTTTCAGCCACCTCTGGTACTTCCTGTGTTCTTTCTTCCTTTGCCAGTTTGGGCTTAATTGATTCCTTGTGCTCACTCATCATCCCTGTGTAGACTTTCTAGGGGAAGGAGCCATATTTTTTATTGCTGCAGTACTAAGCACAGAGTTCAATTTCTTGCATGGCAGAAGGAGTTGGGGGACAAATTCAGAATAGGGTGATTGGTATGGGCTGTCCTCAAAACCCCAGGTGCCAACAAAGAGGCTATTCTGGGCTAGAAACAAGGGCTCCAAATAGAGAACTCTGTGCCTGCTTCCCAAAGGCTGGCTTCTGTCTTCTGTTTTGTGTTGTCCAATGTCAGGGTTCTTGGGACTTGGCAGACCTCCTTCGCACTCCTCCCCATCCTGACAGGTCCTCACCTCTCACAGACACCCCACCCCCAGGCATCTCAGCTAACACTTGCCCTCAGGGCTGTTGCACCTCCCACAGAGGTTCCCTGTCCCACTAAACACAGCTAATCACCCCCCATTTCAGTGGTCCTGTATGGTTACAGATGGGTCACAGTGTGATGTGGTTTGAAGTACAGTGGGGTACTGTGGTGGAGGGTAGAGCTGGCTCTAAAGATCCAGAGGAATAAGGCAGGACCTTAGCTCATCTCCAGAACTTCCAGGAAGGGCTGCCTCAGAGGCCCTCAGCCTCCAAGATTCTGGGCTACCACAGCTGGGGTACAAGGGCCTCCAAACCAAGGAGTGAATTTGAGTAATTTGGTGCATATTTTATCTCCTGAGATGACTACGACACTGGACTTCCTACAGAGAGCCAGCAGCTTGGGGTGGAGGTGGATGGACTGAGAGAGGGACAAAATGTGAGTGAGGACAGGAGCCCTCCCCTCTTGCTATGCCCTAGGAGCAGACAAGGCTGGCCAGGGAACTTGAGCTCCAGGATTGATTCCCCACTGGCCATCTGGTCTATGAGGTTCCTCTTCCAGGCCTCTGGGGTTTGGAAACACTTTGTTAGGATATGGTCAAATCTAAGGGGTTGAGGAGCACCCTAAACACGGGAAGGGGCAGCTCTGCCCCAGCCTGCCCAGATGAGGGTGCACCTGCTGGGGCTGGTCCCAGGTCCAGGCTGTTCTTGGCCCCAACTCTTCCACCGCCGTGAGGAGGTGGTAGACACACAGAGGCAGAGGACAGGGAGCCTGCGGTTGCTCCTAAAGGTCCCCTGAAGCCTTGGCAGCCTGATTAGCAAGGGCCGCCCCAGCCTGCTTGCTGAGGACTGGCAAGGGGGGCGATACACAACAGATGAAAGCTGGAAAGTTATTCCAATAAGGGGCCACCCCATTCCCGGCTGAGCCTGATCCTGGTGCTGGCAGGACCTGGAGTGGGGACATAATTCAGCGTGTCAAGACCAGAGTGGCAGCTAAAGGCAAAGCCCGAGTGAGTGCTGAGATAAGGTGGCTATCACAGGCCTGGAAGCGTGTCACTCCTCAGAAGATAGGGAGGGAGCCAACTACCAGCCCCGATCCAGACACTTCCCAGGCACACACATGCCGTCAGATGCATGGGCACACGCACAGGCACACACTGGTGCAATCTTGTGTGTGTGTGTACATGTGCGTGTGCACGGTCTCCATCTAGGCCCAGGTTTGAGCCTGCCTGCTCATCCCCTCCCCTTCCTGCACCAAAATTTCAGGGCACAGTCTTAGCCCCCAGGTAGGTTGACGAACTTGCTCTCAGGCGTCTGGAACGCTCCAGTTTTAGCACGGGAAGTCCCGCATCCTGGGGAATCTCTGAGTCTGGCAAACCTTGACTAGTCTCCTCCCCACAGCTCTTCTCACTTCTGTCACTTCTACGGTGGCCAAAGGCCTGCAGGACAAAGCCAAAGCCCTGTGTCCACTGTCACCCAGAGGTCTTGGTACTCGGCAGAGTCACTGCTTATGGAGCACCTACTACAAGAGCTGGCCACTTAGGGTTCTGTTGCTGAGTACCAGCTGCATGCAGCACCACAGTGAGTGGGCCCTGGGGTACAGCAGAGCGCACACCAGACAGAAACACTGTCCTCACAGAGTACACACTCAGTGGGCACGACAGAAAATGAGATAAAGAAGCAAAGGCAGCATTTAGCAGGAGACAGTGTATGTTATGGAGACAAAGGGGAACAAGGCTGTGCAGGAAGGCCTCACTGAGGAGGCACCTGGGAGAGGAAGAGTTGAGGTGGGTGCGGGAGCCCTACGGCTGTCCTGGAGGTGTTCCAGGAGTGGGAACCACCTGTGTGAAGGCCTCGAGGCCACAGCCACAAGTACATTACAGGAGAACAGGGCAAAAAAAAAAAAAAGTGTGGCCTGGGCAAACCAGCAAGTGAGTGAGGGGAGGGAGAGCAGCCTCTGGGCTGGCCTTACTTACTTCATGATCTCTACTGTGGGTGACAGGGCCACCTGCTCAGGCTCAGACTTCTCTGCTCAGTTAGCAGAGATGACAGGCCCAGGGTGGAAGCCCAGGGCTGCTCAGGGGCCTGTAGTGATGATTCCTGGGAGGTGGTGAGAAGCAGATGGATTCCAGGTATGATCTGCAGCTGGGCTGTCAGGATTTCTGATGGACTAGGTATGTGGAGGAAGGGAGGGAGGGAGAGAGAGAGGCTGAATCAGAACATCTCAGGTGTTCTTGGCCTGAGCCTCTGAATACAGACACACCTGAGATGAAGATGCTGACAAGCAGGGAGTAGTGGAGGGAGAGGGCAGCAGCAGCACTGGGCTTTGTAACATAAGCATTTGACAGGTGCTGACAAGCAGTGAGCACCTGCTTCTGCAGACAGAGTCAGACTGGAGCTCTCAGTGGTTGTACCCATTCTATAGGCAAGGAAAGGAGACTCACACATGCATTCAAGGGGCACACTTGAATGTTAAGTCAGACAGCTGGCAGTCAGATCCCTTCCCATCTCCCTGGGGGATGGGGCAGGGAGCTGTGAGCTGTCTAGCCAGACTCCCCATGTCTATCAGGAGGGACTGAGGCAGGAAGTCCAGTTCTGCGCTGCTAGCTTTCTGACTCCAGGGCTGGGCCAGGCTGGGGGACGCCCACCAGGAAGTAGCCTGCGCTTGGGTGCACACAGAGGGACAGTGCCAAGTGGCTCAAGGCACCAGTGGCCCTGTGAGCAAAACAAGCCTGGCCTGAGGCCAATATCTACCAACAGAGCCCCTGGGTTAGCATCGATTTTTTTAGAGGCACATCTGACGCGGCTGGGGCAGGAGGCAGAGAGCCTGGCCCCCTGACAGGGAGCACAGGGACAGACCTGGCTGCAGAGGCACAGGATTGACTTCCAGGCTGATCCACCCTGCAGAGTGGCCTGGAGCCTGTGTGCCTGTCAGTCCATCAGGCTCTGTCTGCATGAGTGTAGGGAGGGGCAGCCCCTTGGGAGCTGGCAAGTGTCAGACCCCAGGTGGAATGAGGTCCCAGCCCTAAGCTGAGGCTGCCCACTAAGCCTGTGCAGTGTGAAACTCCTGGATTTGGACTGTTAGGCAGTGTCTACTCCATTGCCCTGCTCCCTACCTGCAAGTCCTGACCAGCTGCCTCCTGTGTGTGCCTACTGGTCTCCCTTGCGAAATGAGTCAGGCCCTATGAGAGCAGAGGATGCCATGTTCAGATGCACACTCAGGACTGGTCTGGGTGAGTTTCCAAGGGAGCTGCAGGGCCCCTGCCACACTGACCAGCTGACCTGGGTCTGGAGCTGGGCCCTATCAGTGCTGGTCTGGCAAACGCTAGAAGAAGAGCTGATCCCATGGGGAGCTCTCTGCTTTCTACAACCTTGGGTCTTACTTCCTCCATCCAGATGCTCTGCCATTATAGCCTTCTCAGAAGCTCTGGCTGCTTAGAGGTTGAAAGTGGGGGCCAAGGCGAGATGAGGGCACACTCACCTCAGTGCCCTTGTGTTCACTGTGCTCGTTGCCTGCGACACCCTCCCACCCATCTCATCACATTTGATGCTGGTAGGGCCATTTGGAAGCCGAGTGGATTGGGTAAGCTGCCTGCCCGTGCTTGGACTGCTCATCCCTGCCCAGCATAGGAGAGGTCGGGTGTCTGCAGGAAGGAGAACATGAAAACACCACCAGTTTTCCCCTGATGTGAATCCTACACACCGGCAGGGGTTCTGGGGACTTCATGCAGTGGGCACCACAGGGCTGGTGGGGACCTTCTGTGAGCTCCCCTTCCCAACCCTGGCCCATACATATAACTCCTAGTGGCCTGCTCCAGGACCTAACCAGACTGCCTGGTGGTGGACTACCCCCTCCCCACCATCTTGTGAGCCCACGTGGACCTACAGGGCTCACTCCCAGGCCCCTCACTACTCTGGCTGCTCCAGGACTCCAGCTGTGAATGGAGGGAGGGATGAATGAGGCTGCCGAGCCAGCAGTGGGTGAGCAGGAGGTTCAGGAGTAGCAGAGACTTCGCTGTCTGCTAATTTGCAATCTTAAAATGCACAGCAAAGGCAGCAGCCTCACTGTGAGCACATTAATCAGCAATCAGCAGGCTGGGGCTCCCACAGGCCACAGAGGGGGCTCCGGAGCTGAGGCAGCACAGTGCCAGCCTCCCTGGGATGGAACTCGGCAGGTGATGATCCAGGTTAGCAGCACCCTCTGGGCTGGTTGAGGGGTACTGGAGGTGGATGGGGGTGGTAGGATGGCTGGCACAGGGCCTTGGACATGGTGGAGATATAGAGTCTTTTTGTTTTTATTATTGAATAAAGATAAAGAGAAATTGAGAAGGGAGGAAGAGATAGAGAGGGAAAGAGACAGAGAGACACTTGTAGGCCTGCTTCACTACTTGCAAAGCTTTTCTCCCATACAGGTGGAGACCAGAGGCTTGAACCTGAGTCCTTGCACACTGTGATGTGTGTGCTTATCCAGGTGCACCACCACCTGGCCCCCAAGACAAAGACCCTTTGAGGTGGAGATGCAGACTTGACTGAGACCTACTGAGATCACAGTGCCTGTGATGTGCAGGGCAGGAGGAACTGCAAAAGCAGCTTCCTTATCTAGGTCCCCAGCATCTGGGGAGCAGTTCCTGCCAACTTTGGGGACTCTTAGAATAAGGGCTCCATGGGGGCCAAGCAGTGGCACACCTGGTTGAGCACACATGTTACAAAGCACAAGGACAATTCCACACCTGCAGGGGGAAAACTTTGTGAACAGTGAAGCAGTGCTGTAGGTGTCTTCTCTGTCTCATTCTCTGTCTCCTCTTTCCCTCTTGATTTTTCTGTCTCTACCCAGTAAATAAAAATAAACAGATAAATAAATCATTAAGAAGAATGGCACCATGTCTCCTGCTAGTAGATCCTCTCTCCTGCCAAAGTGTGTTCACACACCAACTGTTAAACCCATGCATAGATTTGGGGCTGCCAAACTGAGATATCGTCTGATTTCCCCTAAGGGTGCCTGCTTCATGCCTGGGGGGGTTGTGCAGGGGTCTCCATCCCCCTCCTCAGCTTCCCTGGGGACCATTTCAAAAAACCTCATTTCAGGGCCATAGGAGAGGGTGTCACAGCAGAAATCAGAAGGGCTAACTTCCCCCACCCTAGGCCGGGTGGGGGAGGGCAGGCAGGAGAACCCCCTCCTGCCTCTAGCCCTTTACCACACAGGGTAGTTCTGAGGCTCAGAGGAATGTCAGCAGAAGCACTTTGTCAACTCCATAAGCTGCACAAATGCCAAGTGGAATTAACACTGAGCCGGCCACAACTCTCTGACCCCCTTCCCTAGTGAGCTTCAGGGAAGGAGTTGTTGTTTGGGTAGGACCCCCTGGGGGACCTGGTGTGACCACAGTGCAGGTGCATGGCCCTGGCCTTGTCATCTCCAGCACAGTGAGCACAGAGCTATGGACAGCCTTGAACTTGGAGGGGTGCCCTGGGCTCCCTCTCAGCGGGAGGGTTCAGGCTGCCTCCCCGAAGGCAGGGTTCCTGGAAGGTAGCAGGCCGGGCAGGGATGAGGGGTGCTGGCTGAGAGAGAGGAAAGAGAGTGAGCCAGGGCTGGGCCTCTTCGCAGCTCTGTGTGTGGAAGACTAGGGACAGGGGGAAGATTCTCAGAGTCAGCGGGGGTTTGGGGTTCAGCCTCCTATACCTTCAAAGTTCTGTACTGGAGGGCAGACCAGAGCCCCCACCTTGGGTTACGGAAGGGGAACCTGAGGCCTCAGGCCATCTGGTGACTGAATGACTGCAAGCACTTGTGGGGGCTGCAGAATGAGGCCTGACCCAGAAAGGGTCCTCACAGCTGCACTGCTGCTCCTGCCACCACCATGGAGGTCATAATTGCTCTGAAATCACAACCCAACCCAATTATGCAAAAACCAAATTATGTGCGATGATTTTTATGTGTTGGAGACGTTCAGTCGAAGCCGGGTGATTACAGAGGGATGGGAAGCAGCTGCCACTCTCTGGGAGCCCATAACTCCCAACAGCTGGGAGCCGTCACTTATTTACCATGCAGTTTCTGCCATGAACAAGGGGGTGGCAAGACCTTCTTGGCCTAGAGCCTGGTGGTTGGGGTAGCAGGCTAACCTGAGAGCAGGGCCGGCCCAAGAGTGTTGGTTCTCAGGCTACATATCATCATGCATAACCAGTAGCAGGAGGACTCAGCCCAAATAGCACCCCCCCATACACACACACACACAAGAGGATAGGGTACCAGGCTAGAAGGGAAGGGGCAGGTGGCCAACCCACTCGGCCTGCAGGTTGGGAGCCTCCAGGCTTAGAGCCTGTGCCCCCCACACTGACGTGCCTACCAGGCCACCAGGGATGGCTATGACCCTGGAAAAAGGCAGGTAATGACGATGGTCCATAATGAGACTACTCCGATAATGAGCATGGGGCTATTATCAGACCACAGGCTGGACACATCCGAAAATAAATTATTTTAAGGATCCATTAACGAATGCCTAATTAATGCCCAATTAGAGGAAAGCGACAGAGGAAATACTCCGGACAGTCACAAGGCAAGGACTGGTTTGCCGCCGCAGCTCAGAAAATAGAGTGAGGCTGGGGGAGGGAGCAGGACAGAAGGTGGGCTGGAATGGGGGACAGCCTCCAGCTAACGGCTTTGTGGGCCTTGTAGCCCATCAGTCATGGCCAGTCTACGGCCCTTCACATGCATGTATTCTCTCATTACATCCTCACCACTCTGTAAGGGACAGCTATTGCTGTTTAAAAACATGGGTGGTGAATCAGGAGTGGCGCAATGGGTAAAGTGTTGGATTTGCAAGCATGCGGTCCTAAGTTCAATCCCTGGCACTTCATATGCCAGAGTGATGCTCTGGTTCTCTCCCTCTCCCCCTCCCTTTCTCTCTCCTTCCATCTACCTACCTCTCATGAAAGAAATAACATATCTTTTTTAAAAAACTAGTTTTGCTTTCTTTTTTTAATTAAAAAATATACACATTTAAGATTTTTTTTCTTTATTGGGGGATTAATAGTTTACAGTCGACAGTAAAATACAATAGTTTATACATGTATAACATTTCTTTTTTTAAAAAAAGTTTATTTCCGGGCAAGGGAGACAGTATAATGGTTATGCAAACAGACTCTCATGCCTGAGGCTCCTAAGTCCCAGGTTCAATCCCCTGCACCACCATAAGCCAGAGCTGAGCAGTGCTCTGGTGTTTCTCTGTGTGTGTCTCTCTCTACATCTCTCTCAAAAATAAAATTAATTAAAAAATTTTTTAAAAAGTTTATTTCTTTTTGTTGCCCTTGTTGTTTTATTGTTGTAGTTATTATTGTTGTTGTGATTGATGTTGTCGTTGTTGGATAGAACAGAGAGAAATGGAGCGAGGAGGGGAGGACAGAGAGGGGGAGAGAAAGATAAACACCTGCAGACCTGCTTCACTGCTTGTGAAGTGACTCCCCTGCAGGTGGGGAGCTGGGGACTCGAACCCGGGATCCTTCTGCCGGTCCTTGCACTTTGTGCCACCTGCACTCAACCTGCTGTGCTGCTGCCTGATTCCCCATGTATAACATTTCTACATAACAATACAACCCCCACTAGGTCCTCGTCTGCCGTCATGTTCCAGGACATGAACCCTACCCCCCACATTTAAGTTTTTTAAGATTATTTATTTATTAATGAGAAAGATAGGAAGGGAGAGGGGAAAAGAACCAGATTACAACTCTGATACATGTGCTGCTGGAGACTGAACTTGGGACTGCAAGCTTGACAGTTCAGGGCTTTATCTACAGTGTCACCTCCAGGGTCACAATAGGTCAAAATAGAAAGAAAGGGGGAAAGGGAGGAAGGGAGGAAAGAAAAAAGGAAGGAAAGAAAGAAGAAATGAGAGAGAGAGAGAGAGAGAGAGAGAAGCATACCGTAGAGGATGGGCATGGCCTGTAAATGAGGTGTCTTTCTCGGTGAGCTTTGGTTCACGCCTGCATGCCTCGCTTGTTCTTGGGAATAATTTAAATAAATAGACTCCTCAGAACTCCATGTGAGACGCGATTGACTTCACTGGAATAGTGGTAGGCACCACTATCTGTTCCCAAGAGTCATTACTTTATGTTCATTCAGACAGTGGCAGGCGAGTGGTAGAGCTGGGACCAGAACTAAGGATGAGATGCCGCATCTGCGATTTGTGGTCCCCACCCCACTGGGCTAGGAGGGCTAGGGGTGGGGCTGAAGAGTGTCAGGGAGATCTGAACCTTCACCCTAAATTCAGCTCACAGTCCAGGCTAGGGACAGAAACCCCAGCAGGCTGAGCAGGGTCAGATGCCCCCAGCCCCACACCCCTCACCCTATTTTCTGCCTCCTGGGCAGCCCCTGACCTGGCTGTGCTCTCTCCCTGCCAGGGTACTGTGTGGAACTGCTGCTGCTGCTGCTGGCTGGGGAGCTGCCCCTGGGCGGCGGCTGCCCCCGGGACTGCGTGTGCTACCCGGCCCCTATGACGGTCAGCTGCCAGGGCCACAACATCCCTGCCATCCCCGAGGGCATCCCGGTGGACAGCGAGCGCATCTTCCTGCAGAACAACCGCATCACCTTCCTCCAGCATGGCCACTTCAGCCCCGCCATGGTCACTCTGTGGATCTACTCCAACAACATCACCTTCATTGACCCCAGCACCTTCGAGGGCTTCGTGCACCTGGAGGAGCTGGATCTGGGTGACAACCGGCAGCTTCGGACGCTGGCGCCCGAGACCTTCCAGGGCCTGGTGAAGCTCCATGCCCTCTACCTCTACAAGTGCGGGCTTAGCACCCTGCCCGCCGGCATCTTTGGCGGCCTGCACAGCCTGCAGTACCTCTACCTGCAGGACAATCACATTGAACACCTCCAGGATGACATCTTTGTGGACCTGGTCAACCTCAGCCACCTGTTCCTCCATGGCAACAAGCTGTGGAGCCTGGGCCAAAACACCTTCCGGGGCCTGGTGAACCTGGACAGGCTGCTGCTGCACGAGAACCAGCTGCAGTGGGTCCACCACAAGGCGTTCCATGACCTCCACAGGCTCACCACCCTCTTCCTCTTCAACAACAGCCTGTCAGAGCTGCCGGGCGACTGCCTGGCTCCGCTGGGGGCCCTGGAGTTCCTCCGCCTCAACGGGAACGCCTGGGACTGCGGCTGCCGGGCGCGCTCGCTGTGGGAATGGCTGCGGAGATTCCGAGGCTCCAGCTCTGCAGTCCCCTGTGCCACGCCTGAGCTGAGACACGGCCAGGACCTGAAGCTGCTGAGGGCCGAGGACTTCCGGAACTGCACCGGGCCGGCGTCCCCGCACCAGATCAAGTCGCACACTCTCACCACCTCCGACAGGGGTGCCCACAAGGAGCACCACCCTTCCCACGGTTCCGCCAGGGACAAGGGCCACCCACACGGCCACCTGCCTGGCTCCCGGCCAGGCCACAGGAAGCTGGGCAAGAACTGCACCAGCCACAGGAATCGCAACCAGATCTCAAAGGCGGGTGGCGGGAAGGAGGCCCATGAGCTGCAGGACTATGCGCCTGACTACCAGCCCAAGTTCAGCTTTGACATCATGCCCACGACACGGCCCAAGAGGAAGGGCAAGTGTGCCCGCAGGACCCCTATGCGCACCCCCAGTGGGGTGCAGCAGGCCTCCTCTGGCACGTCTCTTGGGACCTCGCTCCTGATCTGGATTCTGGGGCTGGCGGTCACTCTCCGCTGAGGACCCAGGACGCCAACACCCAGCACTGCCACAAGTCCACCAAGGAACTGAATTCCTTTCTTCCTTTTTTTTTTTTTTTTTTCCTTTTTTATTTAACAAGTGGAGGATCTGCTGGGTTTCATGCAAAGGCTGGTAGAGGCTTTGGCTGTCATCTGGGTTCTGCCCAGTGGATTGTCAACCCAAAGTGTACAGCCCCAAGCTGATGGGATCCGCGTATCTCACCAAGCCGTCCCGGCCAGCCCCTGCCAGGCCCCAAGGACAACACCAAGCCAGCAAGGTGGTTAAAGGTTTGCAAAATGAGTCCTTCACTGGCTGCAATGGGACAGTTCCCTGCAAGAGCTGGGGTCTGTGGAATCCTGGAGAGGCCTCAGGAGCCCCTGCCATTCCTGGAGGAATCAGGACTCATAGAGGAAGAGACGAGGCCCACCCAACAGGCCGGGTCTTTCAGCCATCTGGGTGCACATGAGCAGGTGGCCTTTGGGCCCTTGCCACTCAGTCAACCCACCCTGAATCCAACCATGTGCCACCTTCAGTCCCTCCCTCAGGGGTAAGGCCTCTCATTCCTGATGTCTCAGGCAACCCTGGCAGCCCCAGGCCCAACTGCTGGGCTCCAAGAACCAATTACCAAAGGAAAGATCACCAGAGGCTGAAATGTGGAACTTCAGGTGGAGCGAAGTTCTCACAGAAGGTGCAGTTTTATAACTATGTCCACTCTTATATATATTCACACACATTCTACATATTATATACACACAAATGCACAGGATCCCCCTCCCCCTTACCAAGCTGTATGTCTTCTCCTGTTTATAAACTATACGGAAAACTATATCTGCTGAACTAAGGATTGTATCGGTGATTTCTAGCAAGAAGAGTTCTAGGATTTTTGTCTAGAATCCACACCTGGCAGTGATAGTTTCCATGTATGCCGGGCTTGCCAGGGGCCCGGTGCGACGTGTCCGTGGGGAGGGTCAGGGAGACAGTGAGAATCACTTCAGGGGACCAATATTCTTAGAGACTTAGAGCATCCCTTTGTTTTTATATGCAACACAAGCCTGATGTGCTGGAGCACTCCCTCACCCTCGCCCTGGGAGCTGTAGAGCCAGAGTGAGGAGTGAGAGGCTGGATGTCAGGGACCCAGGCCCTGGGGGTGGAAGGAAGGGGCTGGGAATTTCTTAGGCCATGGGGCGAGGCAGCATCCACAGTGTTAGTCCTATAGGTTGGGCAGTGTCGTCAGCCTAGCATTTTGCCAGTGACTGGTCTGGACAGGCCAGGGAGACTCTGGGCATGAGCCCAGGCTCCCAGCATGGCTCAGCTGCTGAATTTTTCCTTGATGCTCTTTGATGGGTGTCCCAGGAAAGGTCTTGTATAGGGTGGCAGGAGGGAGAACCTCAGGGTACCTTGGCAGAGGGGAAGAATGAGGGCATTTCTAGAACCATCTCAGGCGCCTCTGCAACTTAGAGGCCCCATCTCTCTCCTGACCCTGCTGAAGATGCCTGTGAATAAACAGAGTGTATATCAGGGTGGGGAACACAGACTCAGGAGCCATGAGCCAGGGGGCTGTGCCCAGAGGAAGCAGCAGGCAAGCCCAGAAAAGGGACGGGGGCTTTGGTCAAGGTCAGCCACACTGCTGTCTTGGGCCTGGGCAGGCACAATCTCTTTTGGGCTTGGCACACAACCTGAATTTCCCAACAGAGAGATGTGTGTGAGGAGAAAGCAACACTGAATCCAATTAAGAGAGAAAAATAATAATAAAAAAAATTCTCTTGGACAAGAAGCCTGTTTCTCATTTCCTAAGCCTGCACTCCTGAAGGGGTGGCAGATCCCAGGCGTGTGTGGGGAGAGGGAGCTGGGAACACAGCAGATTCACAGGCAGAAGGAGCCATATGGGGCAGGGCACGGTGACTCATGGGGACTCGTATGCGCCTGTGTGTGTGCTCCAGCACACGCTCACACTTGTTCCCCGGCCCCTGGCTTCCCCTCACCCGCACATGACATGACTCACTCCCACACCCCAGCTATGTGGAGCGGCCCCTGGTCCTTCCCAGCCTGTTCCCGAGAGCCCCCTCGGCCAGCCGCAGCCGGGCTGCTGGCTCATGGCATCTAGGCTTTAGGTGGTGACTGGAGGGTGGGAAGGGGAGGGAATGCTGGTTCCTGGGAGCCAGAGGGGCTATCAGGAGATGGGCTGACCCAGACGGCAGGATGGGGTGTGCAAGCTGCACCTGCTGCCCTGCCTTGAGAGAAAAGAGCCAGCTCCCTGGAGGAAAGAAGGGGGGCTGTGTTTTCAGGCCTGGTTGGGCAAATTCTGTTCCATCCCAGGCTTGAAATGTGCACGGAAAGGAGTCCAGTGATGGCAGAACAAATTATCTTCGGCCTGTACTTGCTCCCCAATGGCCTGTCCACTCTTCCCCAGGCCGGTGCCAGGGCCTGTAGTCCCCGAGCAGCTGAGATGTTGTTATGCTGTTGATTTCATTTCCAACTTTAGACATCAGAGCCCTTGGTGGGAAGATCGAGAGTCCAAGCACTTTATTAAAAAAAAAAAAAAAAAGACTTGCTAAGTCCTAGAATATGGAAGTGGAATGCCAGTATGAGAAATGCTAATGTTTTCTAAATGATCCGCTTCTGTCAAGAGCAGCACCGTCTCTGGTTGCTGCTGACTGTTATTAGAGGTGAGGCAGAGGGACCCAGGACGTCAGGTGTATTTTTAGCTGCTTTCTCCTGGTCGAGGAAGAGGGAAGAGAAGCAGCTCAACTGTGGGTGACGTCATTTGTCACTCGGCAGCACGTGGACCATGCAGTCACACAGCTATGAGGGCACCGCTGCCCCAGATAACAGAGCTGGGTAACAATTCAGGGGTAAGTAGGAGCTTCCTTTCTCAATAATACCCCTCTGGGTGGTTCAGGGCAGAGGTGAGGGTTCCTGCCCCCTTGTATTCTGCTTCCTCCCAGGGACAGAACTCATCTTTGCTTGTCCCCAGTGGGGCCGGCCCTTCTGCCATTTCACTCATCACACCCTCTATACCCTCCAGTGAAATCACTCAAGGGTGCCACTTTCTCACCTCTGTCACAGCCCTCCACTCTGGGGGGTGGCCTGTGGGAGGGGTGAGTAGCCAGTGCTGGTCTCAGAGTTTCTGCGTGCAGGTTTCCCCTCATGACCCCAACGTTTACTCTATTCTCTTTCTTTCATCCAACAAGTGCTGATTGAGATACATGCCAGTCAGTTACTGGCCCGGCATCAGGGAACATAAAGGCGAGAAAACAAGCGACCAGGGCCAGGAGACAGCTTGTTTGGTAGAACATATGTGTTACCATGTGTGAGACCCTGGATTCATGAGAACTCCTTGGGAACATGGCACCCAGGGAAGCTCATGGACGGTAGAGCAGTGCTATAGGTCTTTATATCTTTTCTAAAGTAAAAATAATAAAAATGTCAGCCAAGAGTGATAAAATTATATATGTAGGAGGCTTTATGCCCCCAAAAAAGGAAGGAAGAAAGATAGGATTAGGGCAAGTAGCTCACTTGGATTGCTGCTTTGCCAGGCATGTGACCCAGGTTCAAGCCCAGCCCTCACTGCATTGAAGTAAGCGCTGGTGCTGTGCTCTCTCCTTATCTTTCTTTCCCCGCCCCCTGCCTCTCTGTCCCTATCTAGAGAGAGAAGAGGGAAAAGGGGGCCAGGTGGCAGTGCACGTGGCTGAACGCACATGTTTCAATATGCAAGGATCCAGGCTTAAGCCCTCACTCCTCACTTGCAGTGGGGGAAGCTTCAAAAGTGGTGAAGCAGTGCTGCAGGTGTCTCTCAGCTCTCTCAATTTCTCTGTCTCTATCCAATAAATGATAAATATATAAATAAAATATTTTTCACCAAAAGGAGAGAAAGGAAAGAAGGAAGGGAAGAAAGGGGGGCCGGGTGGTAACACACCTTGTTAAGCACTCATATTACCAAGTGCAAGGACACAGGTTCAAGTCCCTGCTCCTCACCTGCAGAGGGGAGACTTCGTGAACAGTGAAGCAGGTTGGCAGCTTCACTGTCTGTCTTTCTCCTTCCGCTCTCAATTTCTCAATCTAATAAAAATTAGAAAGAGGGAGTCGGGCGGTAGTGCAGCGGGTCAAGCGCACATGGTGCAAAGCGCAAGGACCCGCGGAAGGATCCTGGTTCCAGCCCCTGGCTCCCCACCTGCAGGGGAGTTGCTTCACAGGCGGTGAAACAGGTCTGCAGGTGTCTATCTTTCTCTCCCCTTCTCTGTCTTCCCCTCCTCTCTCCATTTCTCTCTGTCCTATCCAACAACGACGACATCATCAACAACAACAATAATAACCACAACAATAAAAAAGGGTGTTGTTAAAATTTCGGAGGCTCTTGCCGGGCGGGCTAGCTGGCTTCACGGGCGGGTAACAGAGACGCGGAGACAACGGCTGGGCAGGGAAGCTGTATTTCTTTATTCAGGAACAACAATTCATAAATTAAGACAAACTAATCACCAAACAGAACTCGGCTGTCTCTTTGCGGCGGCGCAAGCACTCTCTCTTTCTCTGGAACTCTGGAACCCTCTCTTACTCTGGAACTCAGGAACTCTGGCGGGGTCCCTAGGGGCGGGGCCAAGCGGGCCGAAATTAACTGGACTGATCTAATTCTCTTGGCGGGGGAGAACTAGAACCCAATGTAAAGCATACAACAAAAGGGCAATAAAAGGGAATAAATAAATAAATAAATAAAAGACATCTAAAAATTAGAAATAAAGGGGGAGTCAGGCGGTAGCCCAGCAGGTTAAGAGCAGGTGGTGCAAAGTGCATAGGGATCCCAGTTCGAGCCCCCGGCTCCCCACCTGCAGGGGAGTCGCTTCACAGGCGGTGAAGCAGGTCTGCAGGTGTCTATCTTTCTCTCCCCCTACCTGTCTTCCCCTCTTCTCTCCATTTCTCTCTGTCCTATCCAACAACAACGACATAAATAACAATAATAATAACTACAACAATAAAACAACAAGGGCAACAAAAGGAAATAAATTAATATTTTAAAAAACTAGAAAGAAAAGAGGAATAAATGGCCACTGGGAGCAGTGGATTTGTAGTGCCAACTGAACCTTAGTGATGACTCTTCTGGCAATAAATAAATAAATAAATAAATAAAAGGAAAAAGAGAAAGGAAGGGAAGAAGGAAGGAAGGAAGGAAGATGTGACAAATGTGGTTCTCCTGCAAGGAGCCTAAATGCGGAAACAAGTATAAGACTGGTGAAAGCAGTGTGGGATTGGTGTCTCTGTTAGCCAAACACACACACACACACACACACACACACACACACTGAGAAACTGAGCTGGGATGGGGATGGGGCATTCAGGGGGGATTTCCAGGAGGACGTGACATCCCTATGACTCTCAGAGCTTGAAGAAGAGAACAGAGAAGAATATGGGGAGCATTCCAGACAGAGTCCTGGAGGCAGGCACTAAAACTGCACATGAAGTCTCCTACAGAATTGTGAGGAATGGGGGCCAGGTGGTGGCACACCTGATTGAGTGCACCTGTTACAATGCACAAGAACCCAGGTTCAAGCCCCTGGCCCCCAGCTGCAGAGGGAAAGCTTCACAAGTGGTGAAGCAGTGCTGCAGGTGTCTCTCTGTCTCTCTATCTCCCCCTTTCCCTCTCAATTTCTGACTGTCTCTATCAAATAAATAAAATAATTAAAACATTTTTTTCCCTCTAAGGTTATTGCTGGACTCGGTGCCTGCACCATGAATCCACCGCTCCTGGAGGCCATTTTTCCCCCTTTTGTTGACCTTGTTGTAGCCTCATTGTGGTTATTATTATTACCATTGTTGATGTTGTTCGTTGTTGGATAGGACAGAGGGAAATGGAGAGAGGAGGGGAAGACAAAGAGGGGGAGAGAAAGAGAGACACCTGCAGACCTGCTTCACCACCTGTGAAGTCACTCCCCTGCAGGTGGGGAGCTGGGGGCTCGAACCGGGATCCTTATGCCAGTCCCTGTGCTTTGCGCCACGTGCGCTTAACCCACTGCGCCACCGCCCGACCCCCCTAATTAAAAAAAACGTTTTTAAAAAAATCGTTAACAAAGAATTGTGAGAACTGGAAATGCTCTTTGGGGAGCTCTGGGAAGGGAATCTGGCATGTGGAGAGACTAGGGGTGCTACTGAATAGGGATTTGAATACTATTCTGGAAGTGGAGGTGCTGCAGCCTCACTTGGAGTTCCCTTCCTCACCCCCAGCCCCAGCCAGCATCTTCCCAAGCACACAGCCCTACCCACCCCCTCCCATGGCATGCTTGCTAGTGTTCCTCAATAATGGGTTTCATCATTGCAATTTGCCTCTTCTGCTTAGCCAGATCTTTCCTTCATGCCAGCAAGCTGGAGCGCTCCCTGGAAGTCTGCCTGGGCCAGAGTCCCATTCCCAGACACCTGCTGCTTCCAGGCTCAGAAAGTCTCCCCTAACAGTTGTCTCCTGCGCTCTCTTCCCTCGTCCACACAAGGCTTAGTTCTCAGCCTCTCTCCTGGCTTCCAAGCTCACTATCCAACCACTCTCTAGACTATTATTACCTGTGCAACTCTGGCTGGCCCTTTGGAATCTCCAGAACTTCATCTTCAAACTATAGCTCCACCTCCCTTTTTCTCTCCTGTGAGGGCTGTTCACTACCAGGGAGTCAAGGATTCCATTTAGCAGATGTTTACTGTCACCTAACTAACCACTCAGCACTCTGCCTGCCACTGTGGTAGGTGGGGTGATTCTAGAAGCCCCTGGGCAGATTGCAGGCCATGCAGGGAGAAGGATGACCCAATTGCTTTTGAAGATGAGTGGTCTGTGGACCAGCCCACTGAACTGCTACTCAAATTAGCCATTCCTTGCATCAGGTCCTCCTTTTTTTCACCCCTCTCTCTCTCTCTCTCTCTCTCTCTCTCTCTCTCTCTCCTCTTACAGGAGTCCTGTCAATGTGGCACCATAGCTTCTCTTTTCTCTTTCTCCCCTGGGACATCCTGATCTCTTGGCCCAGTGGAATTTTTAGGGTCTCAAATCAACCCTGATTTCAATCTCTTTCTCCATATCTCTCTGTTTTAGTAGGGGAGCTGGTCGCCATGCATATGCATAATTTTTACCACATATAGGCAGACTTCCATATATATATATATATATATAATTTATTTTAATGAGAGAAAGATATCAAGACAAGAGCACTGCCTTCATCCCCCCAGAATATTGCTCAGCTCTGGTTTATGGTGGCACAGGGAATTCAGCTTGGGACTTTCGAGCCTCAGGCATGAAAATCTCTTTGCATAACCATTATGCTATCTCCCTCACCCTTCTTTAATATATTTTTAAACAGGATTTTTTTGTTTGTTTGTTTTTATATTTTATTTATTAATGGGATAGATAGGAGGACAGAGAGAGACAGAACCAGGCATCACTCTGGTACATGTGCTGCTGGGGATTGAACTCATGACCTCATGCTTGAGAGTTCAATGCTTTACCCACTGCACCACCTCCAGAACCACCTTTAATATATTTTCTATTATTAGCAATTTACCCTTGGCTTACAGAGTTGTAAGATTTCATGGATGTAGTTTTACATGTGTATTTTGTACAGCTCACCTACCACCAAAAAATTCTAACTTGGGCTATATTTTTTATCCAGATAGAGAGAGATGGGGACTGGATGGAAGTAGCCTTGGTGCTGCTATGGTACCCCCAAATGGTACTGAGGTTTGAACCTAGGACACATGCATGGCAAGGCATATACCCTACCCATTGGGCTATCTCTTTGCCCCTCCACTACTCTTTGCTTTGTTGCTGTTGCTTGTTTATGATAAAGACAGAGAGGCAGAGGTGGAGAGTGAAAGAGATCACACACCAAAGCTTTCTTGAGTGCACTGAGGGCCAGGCTTGAACCTGGATTATGCACATGGCAAAGCAGTACCCTATCCGATTGAGTTATGTCACTATCTAGTGCGTCTCTTTGAGGCGAGCAGAAAGATTGCCTGAGTGAGAGCTGCAGGGGGGGAGGGGGAGGGCGTCACCATTGTGCTGAGTCTCCCTCCAAAGGGAGCAGGGCAGGAAGTCTTCTAGCTCTGAAGTTCCAGGTCAGGGAGAATGAGTTTGCTGGAAGGGCTCCCTGGAGCCAGCTGAAGCCTCAGGGATGGCAGCTCCCAGCAAACTCTTCCTCATATTCCCATCAACCCTCCAGGCTGTTCCCTCCTGTGGGACTGCAGCTCCTCCAGGCGCTTGGGGACACAGACCCAGGGGCACAGACTTTCTCTGTGCGCATTCTGTGAGTGGCTGGGACACACATTCATTTCAGTGAGATCTTGGCTAGCGGATATTGTTCAGCCTCCTCCTGACCTGGTGGTCGCTTTCTGACTCATCTCCTCCCAGGCTGGCTCCTCAGCCTCACCTCACTCTAAGAAGGAAACGGCCATTACTCCCATCTATGTCAGCGATCCCCCACTATCAGCTTGTAATGGGCCAATTTTCTTTTACCTTCTGTCTACTTGGAAAATATCTCCAGAACAGTTGATTGTGCATTAAACTATCCTTTACAGCTCTCTGCTCCATATCTCTTTCTGCTCCTCTAATTGTCCCTTTTAACTCACTGTGCTTTCAGTATAAATCTCCTGGTCTCCCCCTTTGCAGGCTGTTAATAAATACAAGCCCTAGAAAAAAAATGCATAAACATTCATTGTTGGCTAAACAACTCCTGGTATGATCAGAAAGTTGGGGGGGGGGCATGTTCAGCACCACAGTGATGCCCACCTGCTGTCACTCAACCATGCTCATGCATCTCCTTTCTGAGGCCTATTGGAACCAGGGTGCTATGAGGCCCTAAAGATTCTACTGGGCCAAGAGATCGAGGACGTCCCAGGGGAGAAAGAGAAGAGAGAGGCTATGGTGCCATGTTAACAGGGCTCCTGTAAGAGCAGAGGGGTGGGGGTGAAGGAAAAGGAGGACCTGATGCAGGGAATGGTGGCTAATTTGAGTGGCAGCTCAGTGGGAGGGTCCACAGACCCCTTATCTTCAAAAGAAGTGGGTCAGCCTCCTCCCCGCACTGCCTCAGCCTGCCTCCCATCTCTCTCCTTTCAGCTCTCATTTCTCATTAACGTGCTGAGTTTCTAAGCACCAGGAGGGTGGGGACGGAGATGTCTTTTGTGTCACTGAGTTGTGTGTGCAGCGTGCACACTAATGGCATGCCGGAACTAGCAGCAGGATTCGACACTGAGGCAGCACAATGTGCTGGGGTCATGGTGCTTTCTGCATCATCTGAGGCTATACCAACCCCTCCTTCTGCACCCAGGCAGCGGGTGGGGTGTGTGGAGGGGTGGGGGAGGGGCTGCAGCTGCAGTTTCTGTTGTTCCTTCTCAGGCCCTCGAAGAAGGCAGAGGAAGTGAGAGATGTATTAAACTCTTCAATCTCTGTAAGTGCCTGGTCTCTAAGCATCATTTCCCCAAGGTGAGACTGGAAGGAGGAAGGCATTGTGCTAGCTCAGGACTTCAACAGGTGTGGCCTCAGAGGCCAGCAGCTCCCAGTCATTGTCCTTCACCCCTAGCCTTGGGGACAGTTGCTGACATGACAAGGGTGACCTCCAAGTGGAGACTGGTGATTGAAATGCGATAGTGTCCAGGCAGAACTCACCATTCCAACCAGAGGGATTCAAGGGATAACCACCGAAATGCTTGATTTGTAGCACTAAGACCTCAAGTATGTGGGATTCTATTGCTCCTGGGTCGACTTTTTCATTCCTTTTGTATTTGGCAGACAGACAGAGAGACAGACAGACAGAGAGAGAAAGAATGGAGAAGAGAGCAGTGATCCCAGAGCACAGGTCCACCATCCATGGAGCTCTCCCATGATGCTCTCATGTGGTGCTGGGGCCAGAACCCAAAGACTCGCAATGCGTTCTGCCAGTGAGCCCCAAATAAAACTTTTATTTATTTATTTATTTACTTATTTCTTATGACAAGGAGTTAGTGGGTCAAGCCTGTGGGGATCAGGTGTGGACTGGATGGGTAAGGAACGGTGGGGCTGGAAGAGGTCTCAAAGAACACAGAGACAGTATGTGCCCCTCTCTTAAAGAGCAAACGCATGGCCCTACAGGGCACTCCTTCAACCACAAAATCAGAAGCTTGGTTGGACTTGAAGGAATCATGTTAAGGAAGATAAACCAGAAAGAGAAGGATGAATAGGGGATGATCTTACTCAACAGACAGAAATTGAGGAATAAGAACAGAAAGGGCCCCTCCTATCCAATGGTTTTTATCAGTGTTTCCTTTTTATAAATAAAAAATAATAATGATAAAAAGAACAGAAAGGGAAACACAAAGCAGATCTTGGACTGGGATTGGTGTATAGCATCAAAGTAAAGGGCTCTGCAGAGAGGGGAGGACCTAGTCTGGTGCTGAGAGTGCTTAGCAGAAAACTGAGAAATTTACACAGGTACCAACAACTGTATTTACTGTAAACCGTAAATTCTCCCCTCCCCCCAAAAAAAGAATCAGAATCAGGGAGAGATGCAGACAGACAGGAGGCACAGACTCCACTCAGGCATTGCATCACCTTGTCATTGTGCCTTCTGCAGGAGAATGCGGGACGTTCCTGGGCCTGATGCTGTGAGAATAACAGGCCCATTCACACAGAGCTTTTGGTGGAAAGAGAGCCTTCTCCCTTTATTGGATTACAAGAGGGGTATTCAAGGGAGGGGCAGAGGGGCCTGTGGAGGGGCAGCTAGTCCTGACCCCCCAGACACTCTCACATGCTGGTGACCACCCACTAGGGGCACCAGCCAGAGCCTGGATGCCACACTTCCCACAGAGCCTTGACCCTGAATGAGAAGTGTCAACTCCGTGAAGAGACACTGGGGAGGCCAGAGTCCTTAGTCCCCCCCACACACACATACACTCTGTCACAGTGTCCACCGAACCCCCTTGCCTTCCCACCCTAGTTCCCCACCCACAGGGCTGCATTGACATTCTCCCCCCATGCTCCAGGTCACAGGGGTCTCCAAGGTGTTTTATTCTTTATCCCAGCATCTGAGGCTCAGAAGCCCTGAGGTCCCTGACCCCTGTCTTGCCTGCCACCTGGGAGTCTCTCACCGTTTTATCTATGTCATTTAAAGTGTCACTGAACGTCTGGCGCTTTGCAAGTCTAAGGCACAGACTCTTCTGAATTTCACACCGGCCCCCTTTCCCAGGGCCACCCCCCAGGCTGCTTCCTCACCAGGCGTTTTTGTCAGCAGAGATCCACAGTTCACCACGGAGAAGGCTCACACCCACCCAAGAAGAACCCTGCTTTGTTCTTAGCTCCATACCCAGAGGGGAGATGGCAGCTGAGGCTGGGCTTATGGAGCTGCTGTGGGAGCAGCTGTGGTGAACTCCAGGCCACTCTCAACTCCAGACCTGACTGCTGCTCCCTCCCCCTTCACTGCAGTCACTCCTGCCTCCTTAGGCTCCTCTCTCCTCCCTACTGCCCTGTCTTATGCTGGACCCCAGCCTGGCCCAGGCCACATCAGAGCCTGCCCCTCTGGCCCTTACCCTCTGCTTTGTGTTCGCACTCAAAGCTTTAATTAATTAATTAATTAATTAATTTATTTATTTATTTATTTATTTATTTATTTTGGGGTGGCATGTCCTGTGTAAAGCCTTATCCATGTGGAATTCTGCCATTTCAAGGTCAACTTTTTCATTCTTTGCTTTCAGATAGAAAGGGAGAGACAGCACAGCACCACTCCACTACATAGAGCCTTGGTGCTCCCATGTGGTGCCAGGGCTTGCCCATGATAAGGCACCTTCTCTACCCAATGAGTTATCTCTGGCTCTGTGCCTTTTCACACAGAAAGGGCTTTGTCTCTGGGTCACTGATCTGCCGCCACCCTGGAGACTGGTTCCAGCCTGCCTTCCAGCATCCATTTCCTCTATTCATACCAGCAAGACTGACAGTGAAAACTCAATTAGAATAACCTCCCCTGGGCCAGGTGGTGGCGCACCTGGTTGAGTGCACATATTACAATGGGAAAGGATCTGGTCCGAGCCCCCGGTTCCCACCTGCAGGGAGAAAGCTTTGTGAGTGATGAAGCAGTCCTACAGGTGTCTCTCTGCCTCTCTCCCTCTCTATCACCTCCTTCCCTCTTGATTTCTGGCTGTCTGTATCCAATAAACAAAGATAATAAAAAACTTTAAAAAAAAGAAAATTTGGAAAAAAAAAAAAAAAAAAAAAGAATAACCTCCCCTTCAGGTTTTTAGCCTCCACCATGAAGACCAACTCTTCTGAAGAAACATGACTATAGTTCCCATCTCACAGATAGAGAAATTAATTGCTTAGTTCTTCAAAACTGTGCTTAGAAATTCAAGATGGGGGAGTCGGGCGGTAGCGCAGCGAGTTAAGTGCCTATGGTGCGAAGCATAAGGGCTGGCTTAAGGATCCCGGTTTGAGCCCCCCGGCTCCCCACCTGCAGGGAAGTCATTTCACAGGCGGTCTGCAGGTGTGTCTTTCTCTCCCCCTCTGTCTTCCCCTCCTCTCTCCATTTCTCTCTGTCCTATCTAACAATGACGACATCAATAACAACAATAATGACTACAACAACAAGGGCAACAAAAGGGAAAATAAATAAATAAATAAATAAATAAATATAAAATAAAAAGAAATTCAAGATGGGGGGTAGGGGCATGTGGTAGTGCAGAGGGTTAAGCGTACATGGCGCAAAGCACAAGGACTGGCCTAAGGATCCCAGTTCGCGCCCCCGGCTCCCCATCTGCAGAACAGTGGCTTCACAGGCGGTAAAGCAGGTCTGCAGGTGTCTTTCTTTCTCTCCCCCTCTCTGTCTTCCCCTCCTCTCTCCACTTCTCTCTGTCCTATCCAACAACAACAATGGGAAAAAGATGGCCACCAGGAGCAGTGGATTCATAGTATAGGCACTGAGCCCCAGTGATAACCCTGGAGGCAAAAGAAAAAGAAGGAGGAGTAGGAGGAGGAAAGAATTTCTTCTTGGGGCCGGAGAGTGGTGCACCAGTTAATGTATATAGTGCATGTGCAAGGACCCACACAAGGATCTGGGTTCAAGCCCTGGCTCCCCACCTGTAGCAGGGACACTTCATAAGTGGTGAAGCAGGTCTGCAGGTGTCCAGCTTTCTCTCTCCCTTTCTTGCTCCTCATCCTCACTCAATTTCTTCCATGGAGTCCCATGGAATAAAATTGAGAAGAAAAAAAAGGGAAGAACAGCCACCTGAAGCCATGGATTTGTGGGTTCATAGTGCCAGCACTAAGTGCTGGTGATCACTGAAGGCAAAGAAAGGAAAAAAGAAAGAAATTTCTTTTAATCCTCTTTTTTTTTTTTTTTTAACCAAGCCGAAACAGATGCTTTTTGGCACATTGAATAGCTAGGAGTGGTTTTTTTTTTTTTTAATATTTATTTATTCCCTTTTGTTGCCCTTGTTGTTTTATTGTTGTTGTTATTGATGTCGTTGTTGGATAGGACAGAGAGAAATGGAGAGAGGAGGGGAAGACAGAGAGGGGGAGAGAAAGATAGACACCTGCAGACCTGCTTCACCGCCTGTGAAGTGACTCCCCTGCAGGTGAGGAGACGGGGGCTTGAACCGGGATCCTTACACCAGCCCTTGTGTTCGCACCATGTGCGCTTAACCCGCTGTGCTACCGCCCGACTCCCTCTTTTAATCCTCTTTCTTCCTCTCTCTTCTTCATCAGTGAGCCTTCACTGCTTTGGGATGACCTTCTTTCTTCCTTTCTCTCTTTCTTTCTTTTTTCAGATAAAGAAGGACAGGGATGGGGGTGGCAGGCGGTGGCACACCTGGTTAAGTGCACACATTACTGTGTGCAAGGACCCAGGTTCAAGCCCTTGGTCTGTACTTGCAGGGAAAAAGCTTCACGAGTGATGAAATGGGGCTACAGGTGTCTGTCTCTTTCCCTCTCTACCCCCCCTCCCTTAACTAATAACAAATAAATATTTAAAAAGAAAGAAAGGTATAAAGGAAGAAAGGAGTGTTAATATACACTCCTATTAACTTATAGTCCCATAAATCACTACTACATATACATGGAGAGACAGAGACAGAGAGAGACCACAGCACTGGGGCTGGGCTTGAACCTGTGTTCCATACGTGCCAAAGCAATGCACTGTTCAAGCAAGCTATCTGCCAACCCATCAAGTAATTTCAAGCTCAAAAAAAAACTGATTTTCAGGGGCAGCACACTCATTAGAACACATATTGTTAACATGTGCTAGGACCTGGTTCAAGCACCTGGTTCTCACCTCTAGGGAGGAAACTTCACAAGTGGTGATTTCTCTGTCTGTACCCAAAAATATAAAATGAAACGAAATAGGGACCAGGAAGTGGCACAGCCAGGTAAGCTTACATATTACCAAGCATAAAGACCAGGATTCAAGCCACCACTCCCAACCTGCAGTGGGTCAGATTCACAAGTGGTGAAGCAGGTCTGCAGATGTTTATCTTTCTCTCCCTCTCTCTATCCCCCATCTTATCTCAATTTCTCTCTGTCCTATCTAATAAAATTAGAAAGAAAAAAATAATAAAGGAAAAATGACTGCCAGCACGGGATTGGTAGTGCTGGCACAGAGCCCCAGTAATAATCCTGGAGGCAATAAAAAAATAAAAATAATAGAATGTATATATTTACAAAAGATAGTACAGTAATACACACACTAGACCTGCAAGCCTGAGGGCTCAGAGGTTCCATGTTCAATCCCTAGCACCATCATATGCCTGAACTGATCAGTGCTCTGGTCTTCCTCTCTCTCTGAAAAATATCTCTTGAAAGAGAGAGAGGAAGAGAGAGGACGAGGGACAGAAAGAGAGAAAGGTGAGATATGTTTGACTAGTTTTCAGATTCTTAATCAGGGCTCGTGTCAGGATTGGAAGGGACAAGGGTAGAGTGTACCCACACACCTCCCAGAATTTGATGCAAGGTCTTTAGGAACGTGCAGTTTTCTGTAGAAAACTACATCAGATCCTCAAAGGTGAGAAATACCTGTACAGAATATTCTCTCAGTAATTTCACTTTCAGATAATTCTGGGCATTGCTATAGCTCCCCTCCCTGACCCATAGGTGGCGCTCTGCTATTGGCATGATAATGTGTGTAAGGACTAAAAGATGCAGAACGGGACATGGTTCACTTTGCGGTGTCTGAGCACCTGGGTTAGAACCCTCTGTCTATGCAAAGGGAAAGTCTCACAAGTGATGAAGCAGTGCTGTGATCTCTTTCCTTCTTTTCTCTCACCTGCAATCTGAAATAATAATAATAGTAAGGACAATAATAAAAGATGCAAAGGCTGTGATGAAAAGTCATTCAGAAAGCTGATTTATTTCTTTCACCAGACCACTCAGCTCTAACTTATGGTGGTTTAGGGGAACTGAACCTGGGAATTTGGAGTCTTAGACACGAAAGTTTTTGTTTGTTTGCACAACCATGACACTATCTTCCTCACCCTGGAAACAGTTCTTCTTAACCAGATTGTTTACTTCCCTGTTTCTCACACAAAGGAAAGAAGGAAAGAGGTGAAATAAAGGATGGCTGTTCTATCAAAACAAAACAAAACAAACAGCAGCAGGGTTATTGCTGGACTCGGTGCCTGCACCATGAATCCACTGCTCCTGGAAGCCGTTTTTCCCCCTTTTTGTTGCCCTTGTTGTTGTAGCTTTGTTGTGGTTATTATTGTTGTTATTGATGTCGTTCATTGTTGGATAGGACAGAGAGAAATGGAGAGAGGAGGGGAACTCTAGAAATGAAGGTCACCACCAGGCTCCCAGACACTCCCTCATCCCAATCGGTTGAAGTGATGAAAATGTCCCTTATAGAGTGTAATGCACCAAGGCAAAGGACTATGGGCAAAAGGGAAAGAAATGGGATGGAGCGATGGTGGAATCTTGGTGGGGAGCCGGGGGCTCGAGCTAGGATCCTCAAGCCGGTCCTTGCACTTTGTGCCAGGTGCACTTATCCCGCTGCCTGATCCCCCAAGAGGAGAATTAAAAAAAAATTTTTTTTATTGTGATCCAGGAGGTGGAGCAGTGATAAGGCTTTGGACTCTCAAGCATGAGGTCCTGAGTTCGATCCCCAGCAGCACATGTGCCAGAGTGATGTCTGGTTCTTTCTCTCTCCTCCTGTCTTTCTCATTAATAAATAAATAAAATCTTAAAAAAGAAAGTTAAAAAAATTTATTGGGAGTTGGGCAGTAGCACAACGGGTTAAGTGCAGGTGGCACAAAGCACAAGGACCAACATAAGGATCCCGGTTCAAGTTCCGGGCTCCCCACCTGCTGGGGAGTCGCTTCACAGGACCGGCTCAAGGATCCTGGTTCGAGCCCCCATTCCCCACCTGCAGGGGAGTCACTTCACAAGTGGTGAAGCAGGTTTGCAGGTGTCTATCTTTCTCTCCCCCTCTCTGTCTTCCCTTCCTCTCTCCATTTCTCTCTGTCCTATCCAACAACAACAACAATGGCAACAAAATAGGAAAAATGGCCTCCAGGAGCAATAGATTCATAGTGTAGGCACCAAGACCCAGCAATAACCCTGGTGCCAATAAAACAAACAAAAAATTAGATTTACTTAAAAAAACAAAAAAGAAAGACAGATAGACCAAAGCACTATTCTACCACCCATGAAGCTTCCCACATGCGAGTGCACTCATGTGGTGACAGGGCTTTGAGCCTGGGTCCTTGTGCATGGTAAAATATACACTCTGCCAAGAGAGCTCTCTCCTGACCCCCCCCAGCAGGAGCATTTTAGACCCAAAGTTTCTGCTTTTTATTTTTCCTCATTCCAAAAGCTGTGGCACCGAACATCAGCAGAACTTCTCGGAACAGCAGTTTCCAAATGCCAACTTGAAGACAAGGGGAGCCTGTGATTGTGATGTTACTGATTTGCAATGAAACATTAATGTAGTGAGGTTTTCACTAGGCCAAATTTATTCAATCTAAAGATAATCCTTTATTCTGGGAGGCGAGAATTCTACCACTGAACCACCAATGCCTCACAATCCTTTATTCTGAAACTGCATCCCTGTTTTTGGTTGGAAGAGAGATGTCTTAAAAAATCTTTATTGTGGTCCAGGAGGTGGCACAGTGGTTAAGGAACTAGACTTTCAACCATGAGGTCCTGAGTTCAATCCCCGGCAGCACATGTACCAGAGTGATGTCTGGCCCTTTCTCTCTCTCCTCTTATCTTTCTCATTAATAAAATAAAATCTTTTTTAAAAAATCTTTATTATGAGAGTCGGGCAGTAGCGCAGCAGGTTAAGTGCATGTGCCGTGAAGCGCAAGAACCAGCATAAGGATCCCGGTTCGAGCCCCCTGCTCCCCACCTGCAGGGGAGTTGCTTCACAGGTGGTGAAGTAGGTCTGCAGGTGTCTATCTTTCTCTCCCCCTCTGTCTTCCCCTCCTCTCTCCATTTCTCTCTGTCCTATCCAACAATGATGACATCAATAACAATAACAATAATAATTATAATAAAAAACAACACCAAGGGTAGCAAAAAGGGAAAATAAATAAATATATTTTTAAATTTTTTTTTAAAACTTCATTACTGGGGGCCAGATGGTGGTGTGCTTGGCTGAGTGTATATGTTACAATGCACAAGGTTCTGGGTCCTCACCTGCAGGGGAAGCTTCACAAGTGGTGAAGCAGGGCTGCAGGTGTCTCTCTTCTCTATCTCTCCCTTCCTCTCAGTTCCTGACTATCTCTATCAAATAAAGATAAAGAACATTAAAAAAATCTTTATTAGTATTTTTCAAATGAACGGGGCACAGCAGCTTATACTTTTTCTACATCTCTAGTTGGCTAGATTAAAATGGTTGCAACCCCACATAGGCCCATCAAATTCTTTCTCAATGTTTACTGCCCTGGGGAACTGCAAATTCTGGATGGGGGGCTCAGGAGGAGGAAGGCCATACAGCCTTTGTCTTACCCACCCTTCCCTCTGTTGGTCCCCTCACCATCATGACTCAGGATCTAGGATCCCATTCACTTATGGCAACCTCCCTCCACAACCACCCTGCTTTTTATTACCTGCCTCTCCATCATTTGCAGACAATTATCTGCAATAATTAGCCAATTACCCTCAAAGACAAGTACACCCTTCCATCAGCAAACACTGATGTTCTTTTCTTGGGTTTTTAAATGAAATCATTATCAAAGAGCCCCTTTATTTACATTTGGTTTCTTCAGAGGAGGGTTTGGGTGAAACATTAAAGTGTCAAGCTCTGAAGTGGGGACGGGGTGCTTGGGGGCTGGTGGCTGGTGTCAAAAGAAGATGGGAGGCCTTCTTGAAGCAGAAGGAGCTGTTTTTAAAAGCTAGGGTGCCTAGGGGACCTGGTAGAGTGTACAGCCTGCCCTCCCCAAACTAATGAGAGCTAAAAGTATCAATGCGATGAGCTCAGCCCTGCAAGGAAAATCATTCAGAAGTGCTGCCCTGGCCTCTGTGCCTGCCTTTTACTGACCACAGCTTAAATCTCCCCAGCCACCTCTGGGGACCTCCCCAGCTAATCGCTTCAGGGAGCTTGATTGAAATGTGCTCCTCAACCTCGGCTGCTCAGAAAAGCTTTCTCCTGGGCAAAGGCTGACCCAGAATGAGTGGAGGCATCTCCCAAGTCAGAAGGCAGAAGGTGTTGGCTGGACAGCACCCAGGCTCGTAGAGATAACTCCATATAGTTGTTATCTACCATGGAAGGAAGGAAGGAAGGAAGGAAGGAAGGAAGGAAGGAAGGAAGGAAGGAAGGAAGGAAGGAAGGGAGGGAGGGAGGGAGGGAGGGAGGGAGGGAGGGAGGAAAGAGGGAGGGAAGGAAGGCAGGAGAGAAGAAAGGGAGGAAGAGCTGCAGCATTCACTTGTATCTTCTTGCCAGTGTCCTCTCTGTGATCTGGGCCCTACCTGATGGCTATTTGTACTTGACTCATTTTGGGCAAAAACAACAGTAATATGCACTTTCTTTTTAAATTAGAAGAAGGGGAAAAAAACACCCTAAAGTCTGCTCCTGCTGGGTGTATAAAGAGCTGTTTTCTTCCTGAGCTCCATGGCATGGTGGCTCTAATCTGAAATTTCTTTTTAATCATAGCAGGAGTCCCAATTAGCGTGTTGGGTAATCTTTCAAGTAGAACTGGGAGTTCCATGACCACAGAGAGCAGAGGAAATATTCTGTGTGAAGCCTCTGAGGAGCAGGGCAGCGAAGGCAGGGCTGCCAGGCCTATGTACACACGTGTGTGAATAAATATGTTTGTTTGCAGGCTGGCTTCCTTCTCACAAGAACAGGTGTGTGTGCACGCTGGGTCTCTCAAACCCCAGCACCAAGGCAAGAGTATGGGGTATTGTCAGAGGAACAGGAACCCCAACCTTGGTCCATCTGTGAGCCAATCTACAAGCACACGGGGTCTGTGTACACATCTCCCATCCTTCCCTCACCCCACCCCCAATGCAAGCCAAAATCCAGTGCTATACCATTCACAGGGCAGCAGGCTCAGCATTTGGGGTGTCCTTTTGCTATCTGGGAGATGGGCCTCAACTCCTGACTCAGCCTGCACCACAGCCCACTTCCGACCTGGAACTGCCAGTGACCTATTTTCCTTTGTTGTTGTTTTTGGAAGTGCTGATGTCAATGCAGAATTAAGCAGAGAGGCAGAGAGAGAAGAGGGAGGAGAATGAAGAGAAGAGATAGATAAGGAGAGGGAAGGAGAGAGGCTTGGACAGATATAATGGTGACAGGTTCCTGCAACAGCACTAAACATACTAGCCTGTCCCCACCAAGTCTGCCCAGTTTAGCTGGAATCTGTCTGGGCTCTGTGGCTCAGGGCTAAGTAAACAGGGAGGGGACTTCCTTCAGCTCTCTCTCCCCTTCTGGCACACACAGGGTGGGTGTGATGCCTAGGCAGGCATGCTCAGATGTGCCTTCCCTCAGAGAAGGAGCCATGCATTGTCACCAGGAGCCCGGAGGAGCTGGGTTTGCATATCTGCCAGGCTAGCAGTGACACTATGAGCAGCAGCCACCCTACATGTGGGGCTTGGTGGAGGCTCTGTGCAATTGCTGAGGCTGGAGAAAATTGGTCTTTGGGGACTTGTGTAAGGCATTTTCCTCTGTTCACCTGCTCCTTGGTAACACACATGACAGAGTTTCACCTACAGCTCCCGTGCTCTCACCTCCACTCTCAGGGGAGAGCTGCAGGGCCTGGGGTAGGGAGAGCCCCAGAAGGTCCAATGCACAGGAGCAGAACTGCAGAGAACAATTTCAAGGCATAGTCCCTCTGAGGTCTGGATCTAACCTCTTCTTCACTGCCCGGCTTTCCCATCCTGCCATCAGAGAACTCCAGACCTGCAATGACAAAGACTCGTGCACTTTCTCTCTCTCTCTCTCTCTCTCATTATCTTTATTTATTTATTGGATAGAGACAGCCAGAAATGGAGAGGGAAGGGGGAGATTGAAAGGGAGAGAGACAGAGAGACACTTGCAGCATGCCTTCGCCACTCACAAAGATTTCCCCCTGCAGGTGGGGACCAGGGACCTGAACCAGGTCCTTGTGCATTGTAACATGTTGCCCAACCAAGTGGTGCACCCACCTGGCCCCCATGCACCTTTTTTATGAATTTTTTTTAATTTTAAATATTTTATTTATTTCTGAGACAGGTAGGAGGAGAGAGAGAATGAACCAGACATCACTCTGGTACATGTGCTGCCAGGGATTGAACTCAGGACCTTATGCTTGAGAATCCAATGCTTTATCCACTGTGCCACCTCCCAGACCACCCCCGTGCACTTTCTACTTATTTGCAGAGTCCAGCTGCTGTCCCATGGCTTCCCTCCAGTGGCAGTGGCTGAGCAGAACCCATGGCCCAGGCATATGCTCACCTGGGTTGCCTGTCTCCTTCTCCTGGTCGAAGCAAAACCCACCAGCAACTCCTCTCAGCTGGGGTTGGGGTCACTTGGTCAGCAAAGTCTCCTTCTCCTTCTCCTTCGTCTTCTTTCATTCATTTTTAAGTAGAGGAGGACTAGAACCAGAGCAACACCCATCCTTGCACAGTGATCCAGGGGTGAAGCTCAAACTCAGGACCTATGCTTGACAGTTCAATGCTTTTTTTTTTTTTAAGATTTAAAAAATATTTATTTCCTTTTGCTGCCCTTTTTTTTTTTTAATATGTATTTATTTACTCCTTTTTGCTGTCCTTGTTTTATTGTTGTAGTTATTGTTGTTTTTATTGATGTTGCTGTTTTTGGATAGGACAGAGAGAAATGGAGAGAGGAGGGGAAGACAGAGAAGGGAGAGAAAGAGACACCTGCAGACCTGCTTCACCACTTGTGAAAGATAGACACCTGCAGACCTGCAGGTGAGGAGCCAGGGGCTCAAACCAGAATCCTTAGGCCGGTCCTTGCTTTTTGAGCCACCTGCGCTTTTATGTGCTGTGCTACTGCCTGACTCCCGAGTAATGCTCTATTATTATTTTTTAATATATTTATTTTCCCTTTTGATGCCCTTGTTTTTTATTGTTGTTGTAGTTATTGTTGTTGTTATTGATGTTGTCACTGTTGGATAGGACAGAGAGAAATGGAGAGAGGAGGGGAAGACAGAGACACGAAGAGAAAGACAGACACCTGCAGACCTGCTTCACTGCCTGTGAAGCGACTCCCCTGCAGGTGGGGAGCCGGGGGCTCGAACCGGGATCCTTATGCCGGTCCTTGCGCTTTGGCCACCTGCATTTAACCCGCTGCTACTGCCCTACTCCCAATGCTTTTTTATTTTAACCAGATCATTGCTCAGCTTTGGCTTATGGTTATGTGGGGGATTGAATCTGGGACTTTGGAGCCTCAGGCTTGAAAGTCTCTTTGCATAACCATTATGCTGTCTACCTTCACCCATTTTACCCACTGTGCCACCTCCCAGACTGCTCAACAGAGACTCAATTTCAAATCCATGTTTTCATAAAGCCCAAGGCTATAAACCTCATGACTACACATACACATGAGTTTCATATCTGTGCTGAAGGAACTCTGTTTAGGTGGGACTTGAGTGGGTCAAATTCTCCCTATCTACCATCTATCTGTCTGTTTGTCTATCTTGGTTGGACCCTCTGTCCACCAGATAAGCCTGGTGCATGTTTAAGATCATTCTTCTCTGCTTCATAAACTCATACATTTTTCAGATAAAGAAATACGCAGAAGAGACAAAGCCTTCTTCATATGCTGAAATCAGCCCCCGAAAAATAGGTTACCTGACAATTACTTGCTTCTAAGTGGAGCATGATCTAGTGGTGGAAACACTGGATGAGCTGCTGGGACTGCTGCCTTCTACTCCCAACTTGCTGCCTCTTAACCTCGCTCAGTCCCTTGGTTTAGAGTAGGGATAATAACTCTCTCCACTTCCCGCCCTGGGTGGGCTGGTGGAAGGTGTAATGAATCAACGTCTGAAGCACTCTGAAGAGGCCAGGTTCAGGACGCTGTGTAAGTACACAGCATCACCAGCCACCTCTCCAATCTACATCGAGTTGATTTATTTACTTCCCTTGAAAGAGACAACAATCATCATATTTACACTTCAGGCTGCAGCTTCTGTCTCTCCTCCCATCACCCCTCCCCCTGCCGCTGCTAAGGGCTCCACCAAAGAGACCTCCTTTGCTGTGGAAGGAAGGGAACAGCACTTGCCCAGGCTTCTCTCCCACCTCCCCACCTCAACCTTTTCCCCAAAACCAGTCTGTTGGCACAGTGTGTGCTACCCTGCTGTACATGGGAGGGCCTGGCATGATCATGGAAGCATGAGGAAAATGGACTCCACGGGCACAAAAAGGTTTCCTGGGAAGCCAGTCACTGCCAATGATTCAGAAGCAAAGCAGAACTGTGTGAAAGGTAATGGATGTTGCCTACAGGTCCTGTCTTCTAAAGGTGGCCCAGTGCCGGAGTTCCTCACCCTGCTGAGAAGTGGGGATGCTCAAGACATGTCTTTCTTTCTTTTTAATTTTTTATTATCTCTATGTTATTGAGAGGGAAGGGGTGATAGAGAAGGAGAGACAGAGAGACACCTGCAACACTGCTTCACCTACTGCAAAGCATTCCCCCTGCAGGTGGGGACTGGGGGCTCGAACCTTGGTCCTGTGCACTGTGCACTTGAACCTTGGTCCATGTGCGCTCAACCAGGTGCGCCACCACCCAGCCCCAGGACATGTCTCTCTCTTTTTTTAAATTTATTTTCCCTTTTGTTGCCCTTGCTTTTTAAAATTTTTATTGTTGTTGTTATTGATGTTGTTGTTGGATAGGACAGAGAGAGATGGAGAGAAGAGGGGAAGAGAGAGAGGGAGAGAAAGACAGACACCTGCAGACCTGCTTCACCGCCTGTGAAGCAACTCCCCTGCAGGTGGGGAGCCAGGGGCTCGAACCGGGACCCTTATGCCGGTCTTTGCACTTTGCGCCATGTATGCTTAACCTTCTACGCTACCACCAGACTCCCCAGGACATGTCTTTTACCTCCTCCTCCTCCTCCTCCTCTTCCTTCTGCTTTTCCTCCTTCACACTTCCTTTTCCTTTTTAGAGACTGAGAAGCAGAGATAGGGCAAAAGAGACCGTAGCACTGAACCTTCCTGCAATGAATGAGGGGGTGGGCTCAAACCTGGATTGCACACATGAGAAAGCAGTGCACTATCCAAGTGAGCTACTTTGCCAGCCCTGACATGCATTTCTAGTTGCTGTTGGAAGTAATATTTGATTTTCCCTTTCCTCTGACTTTTGACAGCTCCCTTCATTTTCAGCAGCATTCAGTGCTAGCGCCTTCACACAGTAAAGAATATTAAAGGTGTGTGTGGGGAAGAAAGAGAGGAAACAGTTTGAAAGGTCCTTATTAGTTCTGAGAATCAGAAAGGCCGGGGCTGCTCAAAAGCCCAACCTGGTTGGGCAAATCTGAGGCGGCCAGGATGGTTGATGTTCTGGATCAGCAGGGTCCAAGACAGGAATTGCATGGTGGGCTGGGGGGCCCCACTTGCCAGGAGGTGGGATGAATGGCTCCTGGAGCAGAGCTCAGGGACTGTGATTCCCCAGTACTGGATATGAGGGATATGTCAACAGAGGGCCCCTAAAGAGTGATGTCTCTATTTCCATGCTAATCCTGGGCTGTGTGGAGAAGAAAGGTATCTTTCTGAAAAGCAGGCAGGTCACCATAGCTCAAAGGAGCTCAGTCCCAGTGGTTCAGTGTGCTCCCAGCAGAAAGCAGCTAGTTGGGGGTGGGTGCTGTGGCAGAATAGGCCAGCATTCCTGGGCCCGCCACACACATCTCCCGCTTCCAGATCCCTTTCTGGGTGACCTGCAGCTCCTAGAAAAGTGAGCATTGGTTTGAGCTTGTCTCCAAAGGGATGTCGCTCCTGGATCTTCCAGCTTATCTCCCCAGTGCTTTCCAGATCAAAACCCCCAGACTCGCTAACGAAAACTCTGCTGAGGGGACAGTGCCCGCTGAGGTGCGGAGCGTGGTGCCAGTTCTTTCATTAAAGTGTCTTTCAACATGAAAACTCACTGTTGGCGACAATGGGCACTTGATCGCTGCCAGTTCAGAATAAGATGCTGAAGAAAAGATGAAAACAGCTGTGTCCAGGTCAAAACAGATTAAATTTATAGCTGGCAGACAGTGGCTGGAAGCTGTTTATTACATGTTTGGTGATACCTTTTTGAGGGGGGTGATTTTCAAACTGCCCTTCCTGTGTGTGTGTGTGTGTGTGTGTGTGTGTGTGTGTCTTTTCTTTTGCACGGGCATGGGATTTGTGTGGATGGCTCTGTTGGTATTCATTCTGTGGCTCAGACATCGTTAAGCAATAAAACACCAGCTACTCAGCATATGACCCAATTGTGCCGGATGTGGAAGGAAGCAAAACACCAGGAAGCACTGGGAATAGAGGGCTGAGGGCTGCTCTGAGCAGTGGAGAACAGCCCCCAGGATGGAGGAATTCCTGCTGTTCATGGAACTCCATGCTCCCCACACACCCAGCTGGAAAAGCATCAGGGAATTCAAGATGGTAGAACAATAGTGGGATTCTTTCCCTTGGGCTGCTGAAGCAGATGACCACAAGCCAGGCAGTTGAAAACAACAGAAAATCTATCCTTCCCATTCTGGAGGACAAAGTCTAGAATTAAGGTGTTGATAGTGGTATTTCTTTTAATTTTATTCCCTTCCTTCCTTCCTTCCTTCCTTTCTCTTCTCCTTCTTCTTCATTTTTTTTTACTAGCACACAGCTCAGTTCTGGCTTATGAGAGAGAATTTCACATGAGACAAAGAGGAAGAGAGAGAAGCCAGAGTGCCAGTCTGGTACATGCAGTGCTGGGGATTGAACTGAGAGCCTTGGACATGTAAGTCCCTCGCTCCACAGCCACAAAAGCATTGTTTCTTTCTGGATCTCCCTAGAGAGGTCCTGTTCCATCCTTTCCTTTATAACCAATTGCTGGCATCCTTGGTGCTGTTCGACCTGTTCGTATAACTCCTACCTCTGCCTCTGTCTCTACATCCCCTTCTCTCTATGTCCTCTCTCCTTCCCTTCTAAGAACAATGGCCTTGGTTTTAGGACCCACTCTAATTTAGGATGATCTCATCTTGAGGTCTTTAACATCATTACATATGCAAAGACCCCTTTCTCAAATAAGATTACAACCATAGGTTCCTTTTAGACATACCTTGATAGGGGTGCCACCCGACTCATGATTGCCAGATGATGACCTCTGGAGAACTGTTCCTAGGGAAAAGTCATTTTTTAAAAAGAGTATTTATTTTATTTATTGGATAGAGACTGAGAGAAATTGAGAGGGAAGGAGAGTGGAGGTAGATAGCATAATGGTTATGCAAAGGGACTCTCATGCCTGAGACTCCAAAGTCCCAAGTTCAATCCCCCGTACCACCCCGTACTCAGTCAGAGCTGAGTAGTGCTCTGGTAAATAAAGGTGTGATAGGTGGTGCAATTAGTTGAGCACACATGTTACAAGGTACAAGGACCCAGGTTCAAGTCCCCAGTCCCTACCTGCAGGGGGAAACTTTGCGAGCGGTGAAGCAGGGCTGCAGGTATCTGTTTCTTTCCATTTCAGTCTCCCCCTTCCCTCTCCATTTCTGGCTCTACCCAATAAATAAATAAAAATAATGATAATGAGAGAGAGAGAGAGGAGATAGAGTGGGAGAGAGAGAGAGAGAAAGACTGACTCTTGCAGTACTGCTTCACTACTTATGAAACTACTTCCCCAAAGGTAGGGAGTGGGAGCTTGCACCTGGGTTCTCAGCCATTGTGACATGTGCATTCAACTGGGTGCACCACCACCCAGCCCCAGGACGTTTCCACCCCATGACAAGTCTACCTCTCGTGAGATTCTCTGCCTTGATGGTAAGAATTTTAGGGCACCTGTGATTCTGATTCTGCAACATGGAGTCTTTCCTCAAAGCCAGACCACACCTTACAAATCACTTCTTTCTTTCTTTCTAATTTTTAAATATTTATTTATTTTTCCCTTTTTGTTGCCCTTGTTTTTTATTGTTCTTGTAGTTATTATTGATGTTATTGATGTCGCCGTTGTTAGATAGGACAGAGAGAAATGGAGAGAAGTTGGGAAGACAGAGTGGAGGAGAGAAAGACAGACACCTACAGACCTGCATCACCACCTGTGAAATGACTCCTTTGCAGGTGGGGAGCCAGGGACTCCAAACAGGATCCTCCTGCTGGTCCTTGCCCTTTATGCCACGTGTGCTTAGCCTACTGCACTACTGCCTGACCCCCTTTTAATTTTTTTTATCTGAGATAGATAGTTGTAAAGAGAGACAGGGTCTGAGAGGTAGTACAGAGGTTGTGCAGAGGACTTGTATGTGAGAGATCCCAAGTTCCATCCCAGTAGCAGAAGTAACCAGAGCTGGGCAGTGCTTTACTGAGAGAGAGAGAGAGAGAGAGAGAGAGAGAGAGAGAGAATACAAGAGAGACCATAGCACCAGAGCTTCCTCTAGTACTGTGGCATTCCCATGTGGTACCAGGGTTCAGACCCCTGCAAGGCACACGCTCTACCCAGTGTTCTGTCTGATCCCTTCAAAACCATTTCTCGCCTGAGTATCAACCCTGTGAACTTTCTCACGCAGTAGCTTCTAAGATGGTATGCCATAGCACAGCGTCTTGTCCACAAAGTATCCTAGGGGAGAAAGGGGACCAAAAGGAACAGGGTGAGTAGAACACTGGAGCTAGAGCATGTCGCCTCCTGGTCTGTTCCCACCTGATAATCTAAATTGCAACAGTGAAGCACTGGGCTCTTGTCCTTCAGGGGCTTGACGTATTTACCAGTCTTTTTAAAATTTTATTTATGGAAAATGATGGAAGTTCATCTATTCTTTTTTTTAATTTTCCCTTTTGTTGCCCTTTTTTATTGTTGTAGGTATTGTTGTTGTTATTGATGTCGATGTCGTCATTGTTAGATAGGACAGAGAGAAATGGAAAGAGGAGAAGAAGACAGAGATAGACACCTGCAGACCTGCCTCACCGCCTGTGAACTGACTCCATTGCAGGTGAGGAGCCGGGGGCTCAACCCGGGATCCTTACACTTGGGCTTTGCGCTACATGCGCTTAACCTGCTGCCCTACTGCCCAACTCCCAGTTCATTCTATTCTAAGGTGACCTATTGAGTCACTGGCGGTTCTGATAACGAGAAAATATTTTCTTTGGTTGAGTCAAAACTCAATGCTGGGAATTGGGCGGTAGTGCAGCAGGTTAATCACACATGGCACAAAGCTTAAGGATCCCAGTTCGAGTCTCAAGCTCCCCACCTGCAGGGGAATCACTTCACAAGCAGTGAAGCAGGTCTGCAGGTGTCTATCTTTCTCTCCCCCTCTGTCTTCCCCTCCTCACTCCATATCTCTGTCCTAACAATGACATCAATAATAACAGCAACAGAAACAACAAGGGCAACAAAAGGGAATGAATAAATAAGTAAATAAATAAATAAATATTTTTTAAAAACTCGGGGGGTCGGGCGGTGGCACACCTGGCTGAGCGCTCACATTACAGTGCACCAGGACTTGGGTTTGAGTCCCCGGTCCCCACCTGCAGGGGGAAAGCTTCACAAGTGGTGAAGCAGGGCTGCAGGTGTCTGTCTCTCTTCCTCTCTATCTCCCCTCCCCTCTCAATTTCTGGCTGTCTCTCTCAAATAAATAAATAAAGATAATTAAAATTTAAAAAAACAGTGCTGTCCGCTACTAGAAATGAAGGTTATCACTGGGTTCCCAGACACTCCCTCATCCCAATCAGTTGAGGTGATGGGAATGTCCATGACAGAGCACCAAGGTGAAGGACTATGGGAAAAAGGGAAAGGAATGGGATGGAGGGATGGTGGAATCTTGGTGTATGATGGGGGGGAGAAGCTCAGGCTGGAGGAGCAAATGTCTTCTAGACACCTAGACATGGGGAGATGAGAGGTAGTACCTATGTGCTGTACTATAAACCATTAAGCCCCAATAAAATACATACACGCACATATATATATATATATATATATATATATATATATTGTTTTTTTTAAAAGAACATTTCCCCCTTGGGGGGTGGGTGGTGGCTCACTCAGTAGAATACATACATTGCCATGTGTCAGGGGAAAGCTTTATGAACCGTGGAACAGTGCTCAGGTGTCTCTCTTTCTCTCTCCCTCTCCAGCTATCCCTTCCCTAGCAATTCTTGGTTTCTATCAACAAAATAAAGCAAAAAAAAAAAAAAAAAAATCAGGGGCCAGGCGGTGGCACACCTGGCTAAGCGCACATGTTACAGCGCGCAAGGACCTGGGTTCGAGCCCCTATCCCCACCTGCAGAGGGAAAGATTCATGAGTGGTGAAGCAGGGCTGCAGGTGTCTCTCTGTCTCTCTCCTCCCTATAACCCCTTCCTTCTCGATTTCTGGCTGTCTCTATCCAATAAGTAAATAAAGATAGTTAAAAAATATATATGGCTAACAGAAATGGTGGATTTGTCGTGCAGCCACTAAGCCCCAGTGATAATCCTTGTGTCAATAAAGAAAGAAAGGATGGGGGCAGGTGCTGATGCACTGGGTTAAGCGCACATAGTACGAAGCATAAGGACCTGTGCAAGGATCCTGGTTCAAGCTCCCAGCTCTCCACCTGCAGGGGGGTCACTTCACAAGTGGTGAAGCAGATCTTCAAGTGTCTATCTCTCTTTCTCCCTCTTTTTTTTTAAAAAAATATTTTTATTGGGGGAGTCGGGTGGTAGCACAGTGGCTAAGTGCATGTGGCGCAAAGCACAAGGACCGGCCTAAGGGTCCCGGTTTGAGCCCCCGGCTCCCCACCTGCAGGGGAGTCGCTTCACAGGCAGTGAAGCAGGTCTGCAGGTGTCTATCTTTCTCTCCCTCTCTCTGTCTTCCCTTCCTCTCTCCATTTCTCTCTGTCCTATCCAACAATGATGACATCAATAACAATAATAACTACAGCAATAAAACAACAAGGGCAACAAAAGGGAATAAATATTTAAAATATATATATTTTTATTGGGTGGGGGAAATAGTATAATGGTTATGCAAACAGACTCTCATGCCTGAGGCTCCAAAGTCCCAGGTTCAATCCCCCACACCACCATAAGCCAGAGCTGAGCAGTGCTCTGGTGTTTCTGTGTCTCTGTCTACATCTTTCTCAAAAGTAAAATAAATAAAATATTTAAAAAATATTTTTATTCTCTTTATTTATTAGATAGAGACAGCCAGAAGTCAAGAGGGAAGGGGAATATAGAGGGACAGACAGAGACACCTGCAGCACTGCCTCACCATTTGCAAAGCTTTCCCTCTGCAGGTGGGGACTGGGAGCTTGACACCTGGGTCCCTTACACATTGTTAACAAGTATGCTGAACCAGGTGCACCACCTCTTGGCCCCTCTTTCTCCCTCTACCTCCCCTCCCCTCCCCTCCCCTCACAAATTCTCTCTGTCCTATCCAGTAAAAAAAAAAAAAGGCCACTAGGAGCAGTGGATTCATAGTGCAGGCACGGAGCCCCAGCAAAACCTTAGAGGCAAAAAAAAAAAAAAAAAAGGAAAGAAAAGAAAAGAAAAGAAAGGTGGTCCGGGAGGTGGCGCAGTGGATAAAGCATTGGATTCTCAAGCAAGAGGTCATGAATTTGATCCCTAGCAGCACATGTACCAGAGTGATGTCTGGTTCTTTCTCATGAATAAATAAATAAATTCTTTTTTTTTTTTTAAAAAAAAGGAGGGAGTTTGTCAGTAGCACAGCGGGTTAAGCGCACATGGTGCAAAGTGCAAAGACTGGCGGAAGAATCCCGGTTCGAGCCCCCAGCTCCCCATCTGCAGGGGAGTCGCTTCACAGGTGGTGAAGCAGGTCTGCAGGTGTCTGTTTTTCTCTCCTCCTCTGTCTTCCCCTCCTCTCTCCAGTTCTCTCTGTCCTTTCCAACAATGATGACATCAACAACAACAACAGCAATAACTACAACAATGAAAAACAAGGGCAACAAAAGGGGAAAAATAAATATGAATAAAAAAAGAAAATCTTTTTTAAAAAAAGAAATAAAAGGAAAGGTCCCCCAATAATGTCATAGGTCAGATCAACAAAAAGAATGTCAGTCAGAGCAACCCTCAGTGTTGGCTTTGAATGGGACCCTGAGAGTCACATGCTTTATGCCTATTAATTCTAATCTCACAGCAGGCCTGAGAGGCATGTGTGCATTATTACAACCTGTGCTTTATGCATGGGGAAATGAATTCTGAGGCCAGCTAGATGGAAGATGTAGAATTTGAACCCAGATCTATCTGTCATCCTGCTGTGTCTCTACTCCCTCCTCCCCAACACTGTCTCTCTTCAGTGTAAAGGAACAGCCTATTTCCGGTGGGAGTTGGAAAGTGGGGAAAGGGATAAAACCTCTCAGAATAGGGTTAGGATAAAGCAAAACTCCAGTTTCACATCTCAACCAAGTAATAATGATTTATATCAATTTCCCTGAGCATATAGTTCAGTTTAAAAAAAAAAAAGTTCAGGGAGTTGGGCGGTAGTGCAGTGAGTTAAGCACAGGAGGCGCAAAGCACAAGGACTAGAGTAAGGATCCCGGTTCGAGCCCCCTGCTCCCCACCTGCAGGGGAGTCACTTCACAGGCGGTGAAGCAGGTCTGCAGGTGTCTATCTTTCTCTCCCCCTCTCTGTCTTCCCCTCCTGTCTCCGTTTCTCTCTGTCTTATCCAACAGCAATGACATCAATAACAACAATAACAATAATAACAACAAGGGCAACAAAAAATGGGGGGGAAATGGTCTCCAGGAGCAGTGGATTCGCAGTGCTGGCACCAAGCCCCAACAATAACCCTGGAGACAAAAAATAAAAATAAAATAAAGTAAAAATAAGGGCAGAGGGTAGATAGCATAATGGTTATGCAAACAGACTCTCTTTGGAGCCTGAGGCTCCAAAGTCTCAGGTTCAATCCCCCCGCACTACCATAAGCCAGCACCGAACAGCGCTCTGGTTAAAAATAATGAGTCGGGCGGTAGCACAACAGGTTAAGTGCAGGTGGTGCAAAGAGCAAGAACCGGCATAAGGATCCCGGTTTGGGATCCTGGTTCGAGCCCCCAGCTCCCCACCTGCAGGGGAGTGGCTTCACAAGCGGTGAAGCAGGTCTGCAGGTGTCTTTCTCTCCCTTTCTCTATTCTCCCCTCCTCTCTCCATTTCTCCCTTTCCTATCCAACAATGACATCAGTAACAACAACAACAGTAACTACAACAATAAAACAAGGGCAACAAAAGGGGATAAATAAAATAATAATACTAAAAGTAAAAATAAAAGGAGAGAGGGAAAGAAAGAATCCTAGAAAAGATGTAATGATTTGAGAACTCACAAAGTTTGAGTGGGAGGTAGAGAGATAGGAGAGTGGGAGGAGGAACCACAGAAAGACCCAAGAAGAGAAGATGTGAGATTTGACTTCGTCTTCCAGCAGGGACACAGGAGACAGACAAGGACAGTCTTCAAGGAGATTGGATGAGATGCCTTTTGAACTTAAATGATCTTCCCACAAGCAACACCTGTTTTCCTTGAGACCCTGCCTTTACCTGGGCAATGTCATTGTTGGCCCCAGAGAGACCAGCAAGACTGGCAGCGACTGTCCCTGCTGCCTCTGGCCAGAAGAGATCTTAAATGCAGGTGTTTCTCTGAGGTCATGCTGTCTAATGAATCAAGGTTAACAGCTAAACACTGAAAAAAAGGGCATTGAACTTACACTGCTATCTCTTTGCTTCTAAGTTAATACTTTGGGGACTGTCTCACTCCGTTGTCAAATGCCAACAGCTCCAGTGAAGGACAGGTTCATGCAGCTGATTGGCCTTCAGCACAAATGAAGTGACATACGGGGGTCAGGCTGGTCTTTGTCTTGTGCAGAACCCCCAGGACAGAGAAAGATCGAACAGTCAAACTTCAAACAATTCTGTGGGGTCAAATTCCCATCCAGGAGCATGCAGATTCTTGCTGGAACTGACTCCGAGAATTTGGCCCTTTCCCTCATGGCATGCGGGAGCCTCCCTGCAGAATTCCCCCAGAGCCCACGAGTCTATTGTTGGGGCCACTCTGCTTCTGTACATGGAAAAAAGAAGAGCTGAGCTTTCTATGGTCATTTCTGTTACAGTAATAAAAGCCTTGAAGTGATCACAAAAGGAAAATAGGAAAATATGCCTCCTAAAAAGAGCGGAGGCAAATTATTATAGCAACTGAATCCTAAAAGGAATTTTCAAGTAAAAATATGGCTCATGTGAAGTTGTTATGGCAACTGACATTTAAAAGTAACTGCATTTGGGCAAGTTTCTTCCTCCACCCTCTCTGCAAAGTCTTGCAGGAACTTCATGCTAAAATTATGCTTTAATTTTAATTAGCCAAATAGGTCATAAATATAGCTTATTCCCAAATCCTTACAATTTCCACCCTGCAAGCAGCTGATCTACTAATGAGAAAATATTTCTACAAAAACCCACTTACTATTAAAAAACCCTACCCAATATTTTTCTAATATAATTTATCAATTTAAACACATTGCATAATGTGATATTCTGTAGCATTCCATTAAAATGATAAATAGCAACGAGGGAGAAAAAAAACCAGGAGATTAAGCATATTGCAAGCAGTGTAACTGTATTTAAATAACCTGGGCCACTGCCGAGGAAAACACACTGTTCCCATTCTCAAATGAAGTCTAAACTCAGACACAGATCCCTGACTGTATGGGTATTAATAGGACAGAAGAAGGGGGGCAATAAGAAATGACAGGCAACTTCAGAAGAAATAAAATTTCTATTAGGCTTTGTTATAAGATTACATCAAAGCAATTCATATGTTTTAATCTGGGAAGAGAAAAAGCAACTACTTGGGGTTTGTGCCTGGGGGCTGCCTCTGTGTATTGAACCAGACAGTTTGCATAATGAATAATTTTCATTCAATCAGGATCTCAGCATAGATAGCTCCCACTCAGAGGTCCCAGACACTGGCTTACAGTTTTTAATTCTCCCAGCTCCACCTGCTGGAGAAATTGCATTTTAACAGGGAAGGGAGGATGTAAGGCAGCTGCCCCAAACCCACTACTGTACATGAAGGTCTGTGAAGTTACAGATCAGGCTGTAAGCATCCCCTCCCAGAGGCTGGAGAAACTCTGTAAGATACCAGAGGTCATCTCCTCTAACAACTCCATCAGGAGGCAGGAAGGCTCGAGGATCTGTGACGTGAAAACCCTATGCCCTTTCCACTGCTAATGGAACTTGGATTTTTGCATTCTGGGCCAAGCACCAGGAAAATTGAAATTGCTGAAGTATACCGAGTGGCCGGTAGACCGGGCCACCATTTAAAATAACATGTGCCATTCCTACCTGGCTAATCATCTTTCAAGCTTCCCAGCTGTCCAGGTCTTCATAAAAAATGAAAAAAAAAAAAAAAAGCAACCCTACTCAAATGGAATTGCATTTTCATGCACAATGGAAAACTTAAAAGCTGAACGAATCAGTTTTTGAAAAACTGGCACAGATGACATTGGCTTGGAGGAAAGAAAGTCCTGGGCAAGCTGGCTGTGCCAGGACCGGGGGCTGTGGCCTAATCCCCCTTTATCCCGGGGTTTAGCTGGGCTCCCACCGCTCCTTTCTCTTCCCAGAGCCGCAGAACCGCTATGCTCCACCTGGCTCCATCCCCAGCGAGTCCACACCGGCTGCTTTCCCGCTGGGAGGCTGTGGTGGGAGGGGGAGCGGCATGAAGCCTTGTGAAACTGTTTTCAAAAACCTGGGATGATCACTTAAATGTTTAAAATATGCACATGGTAATTCAAAACTAATTACCCTGAGCACATCTGAAACATTTATGCCATCATCTCTGGATCCTGCCTGCTGACTGTGCCACGGCACACTCTGGCATTTCTATAAACTGCTCCGGTGATTTCCACTTGCAGGCTAATTCGGGCAGCCTCGGCCCAGCCCCCCACCCCTGCCTGGTGGCAAGACCCCTTCTGTGGCTCCAGGGGAGGAGGCTGAGCCTTCTTTCCCAGGAGGGCCTTTGGTCACGGCTGTGTAGTTCTCACCAGCGAATCATTGCTCTCCTTACTCTTCCTAATTGTCATCTCCATTATTTAATTTAGGCTACGATGACCTCTTTCCTGTCTATGCCTTTTCTCCTAGTCTCTCCCCTCCTCTGCCTCGGCATGTGCCCTCACCCCACCCCCTTTGCTACTTCCTTTTGCTACTTCACCCTACCCCCTTTGCTACTTCCTTTTGGTGCATCAAAAAAGTTCCCCCTCCCCCATTGCTCCTCTATTTGAGGGCTAATAGGCAGATGGGTAATAAGATGGCCATGCCCACCTGCTCTCTTGAGGGCAGGGCTTAAATGGGCCAACCTGAATGAGCAACAGTCCCTGCTGAGCACACTTCCATGGCCACGGGCACACGTGTGGCTGGGCCGCACACACGTGCAACACGCACCCCCCCACACCCAGCACACCCTGCTCACGGACCGGTCTAATTAGACCTCAGCAGGTCCTGAAGCAAATTCATTTCCCCATTTTCCAGAATAAAATGAGTTCTCATCCTTTGGGGGCACTAAACCAGCAGGCGATGAGCTCAGAGAAGGGTGGTGCTTTGGCCGAAATAACTTCAGCTCCCCCAAGTTTATCCAAGGAGACTGACCTCAGCCCAGCCCGGGGAGCTGGAATTGAAAGAGGTGAAATTCTAGCGTCAAGAAATGAGCACTAGCTTCTAAATATGCTCCAGGAAGCAGATAAATGATGGCTGGCTCCCTATTTGTGCTTTTAAGATACCAGTGTCGGGTTTTAGAACGATTAGGAATACAAAACCAGGTTAGATTCTCAGCGCCGGCTGAAGGTTGATAGAGTGATATTACCGGGTTTAACTAGAGCCATTAAGAGACTCTTCATTATCCCCACACCACCACCACCAAAGTTATCACATGAGCCATAATGCAAGTGAGAATTTTCATTCCATCAACAAGAGAGGGAGCCAGTCTATCTTTGTCCAAAGAAAATGAGCAGCCCAGCATGAAGCTTGTGAGGAATTGAATGTACAACACTCCAATAACATCCCCGGCAGGATTTCCTCAGCTATTTAGTTGGCTAAGCAGAGCAGGCTGTACTGGAGCAATCTTCCTGGGCACCTGGCAAGCCAGAGTACCAGAGGAGCAACCAAAAGGTCAATTAAAGACAAAGGACACTGGCAGAGGCCTGCATTCCAAAGGGCCAAAGTATTAAGCTCCAAGCAAAAGGCTGCTCCCCTGACGCCCAGCAATCTCGCCTGCCACCTGAACCACACTCATTCTCTTGCTCTGCCTGGCACCCAAACTACTTTCTCTCTCTGTGGTGCCCACGTGGAGTGCCATTTCTTCAGCTTGAAATGGACTCCTCTTTCCTTCTTGCCAATCCATTTTTCTCACCTCAACACTGACAACTCACACACCGTGTGCCACCCTCCAGCAGACTCCTTCCTCACACCACACCTTCAATCTGCTCAGCACTGCTTATAAACTGTGCTTCCATCTTGTGGGCCTTCCCCTCCTGGAGTAGTATTTTGAGAGAAGGGATCAAGTCTCACGTTTCCTTTGTATTTCTTGTGGCACCTCAAATAGGATTTTCACATTAGCACACCCCATTAGCTAGACTGACTGACCTGGTAGTCTTACAGCTCGAGTCAGAAGACCCAAAAGATGACCCAGCATAACCCCACACTCCAAGCAAAAATTGTTCCCCTCATTCAGATGTTCCTGGCATCCTATCACTTGCCCAAAGCCAGATTTATTGCTCCTGCTGTAAAGTGTATCTTCTCTAAGCCTCACTTAAAAGCTACCACTTGGCAGAAGATCAAGTTAGAAGTGCAGGATAGCAGGTGATGGGGAGGGTGGGGGGACGTGGGGAAGTGGGGTGGAGCAAATAATTGAAGCTCCGAGAACTACCAGCTCAATATTTAACCTAACTGGTAATTTGCTGTGACAATTATGCCACAAACGGAACACTACTACTACGAAAGAACATCGCTCTCTAATTAAGAGGGCCCTGCTTTTCCTAGCCACGCACACTTTAATAACACACGCAGAATGAGACTCGGCTCCAGGAGCTAAAGGTTCTATTAGGAGGCATGTGCATCTGGGCTGCAGCACGCACATCCACCCTTGAGTGATGCTGCCCTGGTAAGCCTGCTAACACCCTCAATTCTCCCTCAGATAGAGCTGGGGAGAGAGCATTCAGGCCTCTCACTACACGAGGCCCATCTGACTGACAGGCATCTTTCCAGAAAGCCTGTGCGTGCTGCCACTGCAAATCAACACTCTTTACAACACGACTCGCCAACCAAGAAGGCTTGGTGTAGGTTTGATCCTTGGAGTAACTTGAATAAGGAGCTCCATAAAAAATCAAAAGTACACGGAAACAAGCCTCTTCCTTAAGGATGGGGAGGAAGACAGACACAGGAACACACACAAACACCCGCTTACCCCTGGCAGGAAGACAAAAGAATATTATTAAAATCATAGCCATCAAGAAGGATGTTGCCTCTTTTAAATTGACTGTTAGATTCATGAAACGTGGCTAAGCAAGACAAACCGTTTTCTGCTTAATTAGTGGCTCCTTTATGGCAGGTTTGCTGCCTGGAGAGAACCCATTAGAGGGAGAGAGCTCATTTACAGGGAGGCACCTTCTAAAGCTATTCAGATTTTAAATAAATAGTGGAGAAGGAAATTGGTGGTGGTGGGAGTTGGGGTGCTATGGAAGCAGCAAAGCTTCTACAAAAGACAAGCTTTGCATTACAAGCCTAAGTGCTGAGGAGATCAGCTTTCCCAGGCAAACCTCTAAGCCTCTAAAATTTTAGGCCAATGGAAATGACCTCTGTACCATGGCTGACTGAAGATATAAATAAACTTCAACATGAACAGCGGTGTCAACTGTGAGAGGAGAGATGAAAGTACAACCGGGGCTTATTTTTTAAAAGTCCTGGTTGTTTCAAGGCAGGGCATTTCAGGAGCACAAAGCCACTGGGCCCTGCAGTGAGCTCCCCTGCTTCACTGTGCACCCAGGTTACCTAACCATCGAAAGATACTCCACCACACACCAGTTAAATATAGGCCGCATGATCCGCATTTTACAAGCACCAAGGATGTTATCTGAAGAAGCTGTCATTTTTAATGACAGCACAAACTTCCAATTACCAACTGGGTAATACACTAGGGAGCAGGTATGATTTCATAAGAATGGCTCACAATTATTAAAAAGTTTACATGATTACTTTTGAGTTGAATATAAATATTTCTCACAAGGCAGGGAGAATTAAGTTTTTCACGTGGTCTGTCTTCAAGGCACGGGGGGGGGGGCAAGGAGGTAGAGATTGCATTCTTGAAAATAATATATTTTATGATTTGTCCACAGCTGAGAAGTAGGGGTTCAAGGTAACAGCCATTAAGAGGTGTAAAAATGGGCAGAGGACCCCACCATGTGTCTTGGAGCCCTGCCTCCCCAGAACCCCACCCCACTAGGGAAAGAGAGAGACAGGCTGGGAGTATGGATCAACCTGCCAACACCCATGTTCAGTGGGGAAGCAATTACAGAAGCCAGACCTTCCACCTTCTGCATCCCACAATGATCCTGGATCCATGCTCCCAGAGGGATAAAGAATAGGAAAGCTATCAGGGGAGGGGATTGGATATGGAGCTCTGGGGATGGGCACTGTGTGGATATGTACCCCCCCCTTATCCAACAGTCTTGTCAATATTTCCATTTTATAAATAAAAAAAAAAAGATGTAAAAATGACCAGGTGTCAGTGTCTCAGGCATACAGCTCCCTGGCAGGTCACAAATTCTTAAGTTCAACACAAGAGTTAGGGATCTGACACAAGTCCCCTTACATCAGATCTGGCCAAATATAATTTATTCAAGACACCCAGTTTCCCTTGGTGCCCTGTTTCCCTTGCAAGACCTCTACATAGCTTCATCTGCTAGGGATTATCTCACATAGACCAGATAACCCCCAAGCTGTGATTTGTAGGTTGCAAATCAACCCCAATTATTTTATTTTCACCACGTGGGTTATCACTGGGGCTCAGTGCCTACACAACTACTCCACCATTCCTGGCATCCATGTTCTCTTCTGATAGAAGGAAAGACAGAGTAAAGGAAAAACCTACAACAGCACTGCTCCACTGTTCATGAAGCTTTTCCCTACAGGTGGGTACTGGAGGCTTGAACATAGATCCTTTCATATGATAACATGCTCTCTACAGGGTATGCTGCCATCTGCCCCCCTACTTAATGTATTTTTAAGATTTGAGTCTATGGGACAGTTCTAGAATGCATGTTACACCTTGCACTAGGTCCAGGTTTGAGGTCTGGCACAGCTGGAGTATCCTAGAAGCACTGATGATGGTGGGGGTGGGAGTAAGGAAGTCCCATGAAGGGTGAAACAGTGTTCTGGTATCTCTAAAATAAAATGAATGAAAAACTCAGCCTGGGAGTGGCTGCACATGTGCTAGACCCTAACTCGGGGGGAAAGTATATATATATATATTCCCTATATATTCCCCAGGGTTATTGCTGGAGCTTGGTGCCTGCACAAATCCACTGCTCCTGGAGGCTATTTTTTTCCCCTTTTATTGCCCTTGTTGTTTATCATTGCTATTATTGCTGTTGTTGTTTTTGGATAGGACAGAAAGAAATGGAGAGGAGGGGAAGACAGGGGAAGAGGAAGATAAGACACCTGCAGACCTGCCTGTGAAGCGACCCCCTTGCAGGTGGGGAGCCAGGGGTTGGAACCAGGATCCTTAAGCCGGTCTTTGCGCTTTGTGCCATATGATCTTAACCCACGGCGCTACTGCCTGACCCTGAAAGCATTTATTTGAGAGACTAGAACAATGCTTTAACCCAAGAGGTACTGAGGATAGAATCTAGGACCACATGCGTGCATGTTCTGTACTCTATCCTGTTGAACCACCTCCCTGACCACTCAGATCACCCACTTGTTGTTTTCGCCGGGCTGGCTTCACGGGCGGGTAACAGATGACCAGGGACTCATGGTTGAGCTGTAGGCAGTATCTCTTTATTCACGCAGGACGCAGCACAATCTAAGACGAGCTAAGCTAAACTCAAGGTACTGTAAAACTCACAATGCTGTCTTTATATATACTTGCCAAGTAGGGTGTAAACAGGATGTGACATAGAGAGGGTGGAGAGAAAAGTGACTGGTGACAATCAGAGTGTGACAAGGAGAGGATCAGGGTGTGACAAGGAGAGGGGGTGGAGCAAAAACATACCATGAAACAGTGGGGATTGAACCAATGCCCTGGAGGGAGGGTAGTGCTTGTTAACAGCGGTTATGTAAATAGAATGAAGTGGTTATGTAAACAGAATAGTGTTAAGCAGGGGGGATTTAAACCAAATGAAACAGAAGGGGTCTCATGCATACCAACAACTTGTGAAATCTTTCCTAATGATTCCAGTGACCTCTCCATTTACTACTACTGCTACTACTATTATTATTGCCACCAGGGTTATCACTGGAGCTCAGTGCCAGCATGGTGAATCCACCACTCCTAGAAGCCATTTTTCCCTCCCCCCTTTTATTTGATAGAACAGAGAGAAATTAAGAAAGGAGGGGAAGACAGAGAGACACCATCAGTATTAGTGAAGCTTCCCCCTGCAGGTGAGGAGTAGGGGCTCGAACCCAGGTCCTCGTGATGATAATGTGTGTACTTAGCTAGGTATGCCACTGCCTACCCCCCTTTTTTTAAAATTAAGATTTATCATCACAAGAGGCAGAGGCCAGAGCACTGTGCAGCTCTGGCATATAGTGGTGCCAGGGATTAGACCCGAGACTGCTGGGACTGGTGCACTACTACTGTGCATCTCCCCAGCCTTCCCTTCACTAGCTCTGGATTTGACTTGTGATTTGCTACTTATCCCCAAGCCCTGTTCCAAACAGAGCAGTTATTGGGGACAGGTATGGTGACTTGATTTTATTTTAAAAGATTTATCTAGTGAGACAGATTGAGAGAACACCATTATACTGGCACATATGGTGCCAGGCAGGGGTTGAACTCAGGATCTCGTGCATGCAAATTCTGTGCTCTTATCACTGACCCGCCTCCCTGGGAGACAGCTGACCCAGTTGAGTGCACACTGTACCATGTTACCCAAGTTCAAACCCTGGTACCACAAAAAAGCACAATAGGAGAACTTCCACACAGGGGAGAGTGGTGGTGTGATATATCGCTCTTTATATTTCTCTGAAATAAAAAAGAATGAAGCCAATTCAAGAGTGGTGGAATTGCATTTTTGTGAGTGTGTGTGTGTGTGATTAATAGTTGGTTACAGGACTGTAAGATTATAGTATATATATAACCACCACTCAAATTCGGTATTCCCACTCTCTCGCCTCCCAAAGACAACCACTATAGTTCTCCCAAGTCTTAGAAGCAGTTTGCTTGCTTCTAGATTCCACATGAATGAAACAACCGGTAGCTGTCTTTTATCTCTTTACTTGCTTTGCTAAGCATAATCACATCCAGTTCCATTCATTTTGTCCCAAGGGACACAATACCACCTTTGTTGATAGAAGTTTCCTATGGAATATATAGTCCATAACCTCTTTAGTCAGTCATTTGTTGGTGGGTATTTAGGTTGGTTCCAACTTTTAGCTACTGTGAATAACGCAGCTATGAACATAGGGGTGCATATGTCCCTTTGAATTAATGTTTGAGTGTCCTTTGGAAAAATGCCTAGGAGTGGTATTGCTGGAGCATATGGTAATCCCATTTTCCCCCCTTAATTATCTTTATTTATTGAATAGATAGCCAGAAATTGAGAGGGGAGAGAAAGAGGGAGAGAGACAGACTCCTGTGGCCCTGGTTCACCACTTGTGAAGCTTTCCCCCTGGAGGTGCGAACTGGTTTTTGAACCCAGGTCCTTGCGCATTGTAACCTGTGCGCTCAACCAGGCACACCACCACCTGACCCTGGTAATCCCATTTTCATCTAAGGGCTCTCCACACAGTCTCCAAAGGTGTGTGGGGGGAGAACTGCATTTTCCTGAAGCATCTGATCATTCATAAAAATAAATTGGGGCTGGATGGTGGCACACCCAGTTAAGTGCATACATTACCATGTGTGAGGACCCAGGTTCAAGTCCTCAGTCCCCACCTGCAGGGGGAATTCATAAGAAGTGGAACAGTGCTGCAGGTCTCTATCTCACCCTCTATCAAAAGGGAAACAAACCAACCAACAAACAAAAACCCTGGCAGCCAGGAAAGGTAGAGCCATGCAAGCATGGAACACTAAGAATAACCCCAGTGGTAAAATAGTAAGTCACGCAGAGAGAGGGTAAGGCAGGCAGACAGTGCTACACACATCTCTCAACCCTTAACAAAACTCTCATCGTGAGTATAATTTAAAGATTTAATAATTGCTAACATCTTTAGGACCAGGATGACTTAGCAAGCCAGAAGCCAATTCTAGGACAGCAGCAGAAAACAAGAGGATTTAGACCTTTTCATGGTCACAGCCCCTTCTGTGAGGTAGGCAGGACAAAACACTCGTCACCCTGAAGCCCACCTTCCCCCTCTTCTCGCTACATTAATCTATCTACTTATGCTCCAAAAGACTCTAGGGCCTGATCAAATTACCTGCCAGCCATTGATTGTATACGGGGTTAGAGGAGGTACCACTGGACTAAGGGAAAGGAAAAACAATCAGAGAATCTTAACAGAAAACAACAGAAGGCATGCATTTTCAGTGACACAAAGGAAAAGTGTTTCTGCACATCAAAGGCCAAGTTTACACCAGTTAGCAAGTATAAGCGTCCAGCAAGTGATCTGGCTGCATGCATTCATACAAGATTACAGCCAAATGCCAGCTAAAGTGATAGATGCATTTTACTGAAATTGGTATTTATTTATTTTGGATAGAGACAGAGAAATTGAGAGGGGTTGGGAGAGAACAGAGAGCAAATACGAGACCTACAGTATTGCTTCACCTCTTATGAAGCTTCCTCCCGGCAGAAGGGCTTTGGGGGTTTGAACCTGGGTCCTTGTGCAAAGTAACATGCGCACTCCACTTGGTGTGCCACTGCCCAGCCTCTTTTACTAAAATTGAGGTGGTTATCCTACAGTGCTAGGAATATTGTGTTAGGATGATATGCACAGTATAATGGGAAATGCAGTTATAGACATATATGCATAGAAAAAAGCAGCTAGTTATACAAGTGATTATTGCCGATAGGTGGGATTATGGATAATTCTTATCTGCAGATTATTTGTCTAGAATGAACATAGATTATTTGTGTAAGAAATGATCAGTGTGGGGCCAGGAGGTAGCACACCTGGTTAAGTGCACACATTACAGTGTACAAGGACCCGGGTTCAAGCCCCTGGTGCCCACCTGCAAGGGAAAAGCTTCATGAATGGTGAAGCAGGGCTGTAGGTGTCTGTCTCTCTCTCCCTCTCTACCTCCCCCTCCCATCTCAATTTCAATCAGTCTCTCCAATAATAACCAAATAAAGAAGTGATCAATGCCCCCAGTAGTTTCCATTTCCTTTTTTTTTTTTTTTTGCTTCCAGGATTATTGCTGGGGCTCGGTGCCCGCACGACAAATCCACTGCTTCTGGAGGCCATTTCCCCATTTTGTTGCCCTTGTTGTTATTGTTGTCATCCTCCTTTATTAGAGCCTCAGGCATGAGAGTCCCTTTGCATAACCATTATACTATCTACCCCCCCTCAGTTTTTTTTTAAAAAAAGAAAAACTAAAACAGCTAAACTGTTGTCCTTTTGGAGAAAACTGATTATTTCCATGTGTTTATAAATGGACCTTCAGTTTATCTGAAGGTTCCAGCAGGGGAGCACAGCTACCCATATACCCTTGACGGAAGACCCGTCTGCCTCTCTTTGGGGAGGGTCAACCTCTTGGACGGAGCATGCAGCTTCGGGAAGGACGCACATGGAGCAGCGAGGAAGGGGACACCAGCCTCGTCAGCCAGATGAGCCAGATGAGCCCTGGCCATCAATGACAGATGTCGCGGCCAGATCGCCCTCACACCCTATAAATGCTAGAACTCTGTCAACAGACTGGATTATAAGTGAAGAGCTAGCACACCACATAAAAAGATAAGAGTGGGGAGAGGGAATCCTCTCTGAGAAGGAAATAATCAATTGACTAGGGAAGCAGTGGCCTTCTAACAAGCGGAAAAGCAGCAAAGGAGGCTAAACAACCTGTTTCATTTTCTATAAACGAAACCTTGGAGGGCACATCGCCAAAGAAACAAAAGTCAATATAAACCTTTATATACTGGACTGCCAAACTTCACTTTTAGACAGTATATTAATTATGTAGTCAATAACCATGGGTTTCATTAGTGTATTAAATACCATGATCAATATTATTTATACTTTTCGAAGACAGGCCACTCAGGGGAAAAAAAAAAAAGTGGGGGAAGGGAAATTTTTGACCTAGCAGTTTAAAAAAAGTCAGAACAGCACACTAGAGATTAGCAAAGCTTTAATGGGAAGCATAAAACACTAAAAATATGGACAGAAATCAGATTACTTCTCCCCTGCCCCAGCCCATCACCTCTTTCACAATGAGACTGGAGGGAATCCAAGAACCATTTAAAATAAAGGCAAAGTGATTAGATTTTTTTTTTCTTAATTGCTTAATGCTGATGTCATGGTATATGCAAGATAAACATTGATCTCTAAGTGAAAGATGAGAAATAGAACATGAACAGCCTTTCGAGGTAAACTATTGAATATATCCAAAAGAATTCTAAGAACTGTGGGCCAGAATCTATTTAGGCAACCCTCAGGGACCTTAATCTCTTAAAAGCCTAACAATGGAGCCAATTTCTGATGCTCCTCTACTGGTGATCTGGTTTTTTTTTAGTAGGGAAATCTGCTAAATATCTTCCCTTGAGGGATCACTCACCCTATCCCCACCCCACCCTGATGCCCTTGTAAATTTCTAATCAAATTAATGTAGATGTTCTGGCTTCATCACATGGTCATTGAGAAACTGTAGTGACTGGTACAATGTGCTACACATGTCACGGCAGTGCGGCTGGTCGATCCTCTTCCTGGGGCAGAACTAACATGCTGGGGAGAGGAGGGAATGCTGGGAGTAGTAGATATAAAAGACTGGTTACTGGACTGAAAGCTAGATTACCACTTCCAACCCACAATTTGTCAATCCACAATAGTGTTGAAGACTGTAATTTTCTAGTCAATGCTTTATAAGCAAGGTCAGACGGAAAAGAGTTTCATAAAAATTGTTGTGGCCTCAGCCAGAAAAACCAAGCCTAGCGACTTGTCTCCTGAGGCCAGAATGCATCCAAACAACTGGTGGGCCTGAGGAAAGAGACCCTCAGTGTTTATTCTGAGAAACGACAGAGTATCCTGCCTACAGCTGCCTGGTTCTGACTCCTCAGTGAGGAAGGCAAAGGATGAACATAAAGGATACTAAGGCTTTATCACTCGGCAGCTCCACAAAGGACCTCTTTCTGCTTTACTTGCACAGACTAGAAGGACCAGGTCCTATGACTATAGGCTGGCTGCAACTCTGCCTCGAAACTTGGGAGAGAGATGTGCAGCAAATGTCAAGCAGTGGGTTGCAAGCAACCAGACAGATAATTAATATGATTAGGAACACACAGACAAAGCATGCTTTTGCTGACTGAAAAGCCCACTAGTGGAAGTCGGGCGGCCGGGCAGCAGGTTAAGCGCACATGGCACAAAGTGCAAGGACCCGCATAAGGATCCCAGTTAGATCCCCGGTTCCCCACCTGCAGAGGGGGGTCGCTTCAGAGGCAGTGAAGGTCTGCAAGTGTCTATTTTTCTCTCCCCCTCTCTGTCTTCCCCTCCTGTCTCCATTTCTCTCTGTCCTATCTAACATCAATAACAACAATAATTACTACAACAATAAAAAAAACAAGAGCAACAAGAGGGAAAATAAATATTTAAAAAAATTAAAAATCCCACTAGCATAATTACTGTTTTCTTTCTTTTTTTTTCAAATCCTTTTTTAAAAAATGTTTTATTTATTATTGTATAGAGACAGAGAAATTGAGAGGGGAAGATAGAGAGGGAGAGAGACAGAGAGACACCTGCAGCCCTGCTTCACCATTCGTGAAGCTTTCCCCCTGCAGGTGGGGACCAGGGGCTTGAACCTGGATACTTGCGCACTGTAATGTGCGCGCTTAACCAAGTGCGCCACTGCCTGGCCCCCAATTACTGTTTTCATACTAGCTCACTGTCTGTACACATTTCAAAGCCTGGTTGGTGTTAAGACTGCTAGACTGCTGTGTAAACATCAATAAAATCCCAAAGTGCCAGATCATCAGCAATCTTGGGCACAATGGCTTTTTGTTTTTAATGTTTTCCTTCTTTTAAAGATGCATTTCAGGGCTGTGGACATTAGGAAGAATGATCTTCGTGTCTTGGACTAATCTTCGAGTTTGAAATGAGTTAACATCTCCCCCCAGTGAACATTTATTATGAAGGCTAATTAACTGCTTTCCAGTTACAAGAACCCTCTGCATTCAAACAAAGTAGGATTCACAAGCAGAGAATATACTGTTTATTCAAACAAAGCAAGGGAAACAAAGGGCTTCTCCTTTAAAATCCCTTCTACTTAACATAGCTTTAATCGGGAAATGAGACATGCAAATGCAAGAAGTACGCACAGGTAGAAGTGTGCACTCACCAACCAAAATGCAACATTAACTGAAGGGAAAACGAAAGCAGTGCTTTGTAGCTCCCTGGGTGTCCCTAGGGGACAGCAAGTCAATGCTTATCAGCCTTCCTCAGAAGAAACAATTTTGATTAACATCAGACCCATCTGACTCAGTCTATTAAACCCTGAAGGAAGGATAGTCTTCAGATATAAAAGATACGTCTTTGATTAATAATTCTACCCTATTGCCATTCCAAGCATTAACAACCATGTGGTACCTCTAGAAAGAGAAAGCCTGGGGGCTGGGCAGTAGCACAGTGGGTTAAGTGCACGTGGCACAAAGTGCAAGGACCAATGGAAGGATCCCGGTTCGAGACCCCAGCTCCCCACCTGCAGGGGAGTTGCTTCACATGCAGTGAAGCAGGTCTGCACGTGTCTATCTTTCTCTCCCTCTCTCTGACTTCCCTATCTCTCTACATTTCTCTCTGTCCTATCCAACAACAACAACAATAATAGTAACAACACTACCAATAAACAACAAGGGCAACAAAAGGGAAAAAATGGCCTCCAGGAGCAGTGGATTCATAGTGCAGTCACTGAGCCCCAGCAACAACCCTGGAGGCAAAAAAAAAAAAAAAAAAAAAAAGAAATAAGCCTTTGAATTCTAGGATATGCTTTCTAATACACCCTGGTTCTGCACAACCACTTCTTGGCTCTCCTGAGAAGAAACCCAGACTGCAAAGGCATTGCCAGTGGAGAAGTGTAAACTCCAGCTCTCTACTTTACTGCTGAAGATTTGGAATCAATTACTTGTCACATAATTCCTGCTTGAAGATAGTAAAATCTCAAAAATAAAAAAAAAAATAAATAAATAAAAAGGCCAAAACCTAGAAACAGAGGGAGTGACTAGTGCAACACCTCCTGTTACTGACCCCTAGGTCTCAAGGTTCATGCCACAGCCATCTGAGCATATTTCCTTTGCCCACCGTGGAACCAAGATGCAGACAGAGAGGAGACTGCCTAGTCCCCACAGAGAGGTTCTACATACAGTGCAGCTAATATGGAATCGTCACACAGACAGTGGGAAGAAATCAGTTTCGTTTCAGCTCTTTATTTTCAAAACTTCTGTGCGATCAGTATTGCTCTTCTCACATTGCTGCATTTTTCCTGATGTTCATGATCAGCCTTCTGCCATATTCTCTATAGTCCACGGGCTTCACATCCATAACATTGGCCTTAATTCGAGATTCATCCTTTAGGAAGAGAAAAAGCAGTTTGTGAGCATGACATGGAGCTGTGGTGATAACTCCCCCTTTGCTTCAGTGGTTTCAATGATTCCAGCAGGAGAAAAATACAAAGACATGCTGGGCTCAGGGTTTACTAAATCTAATAAAGACAAAATAATCCAGAACTTCTGGGACTGGGAGATGACAGGTCTTCCCTTTTATGGAGGACCCTTTTCCTCATGCCCCTAATCAGAAAGCTAGAATTCAGATGAGATGGAGTTTATCAAGTTCAATTCTCTTTCTAGAAGGGGAAAGGAGCTCAGAGGGGATAAATGATTTGCCTAAAACCACCTAGCAAATTTTGGAAGCTCAGCTTTCAAGAAAAGCTGAGGGTTGAGAAATAACAACATAATAGTTATGCAAACTACTTTCAGGCCTAAGGCTCTGATCTCTCAGGTTCAATCACCAGCACCACCATATGCCAAAGCTGAACAGTGCTCTAATAAAAGTAAAATAATAAGGGAGTCGGGCAGTAGTGCAGTGGGTTAAACGCAGGTGGTGCAAAGCACAAGGACCAGCGTAAGGATCCCAGTATGAACCCCCAGCTCCCCACCTGCAGGGGAGTCACTTCACAGGCCGTGAAGCAGGTCTGTAGGTGTCTTTCTCTCCCCCTCTATATCTTCCCCTCCCCTCTCCATTTCTCTCTGTCCTATCCAACAACGACAGCAATAATAACTACAACAATAAAACAAGGACAACAAAAGGGAATAAATAAACATTTTTAAAAAAGATAAAATAAAAAATAAGTTAAATTAAATAAATAAAAATATATGGAAATATTGGCTGTGGTGTAACAGAAAAAGAACCAGTGGCAAAGAAAAACAGAGTTTAGGTTGCATTCTCAGCTTCTAAACTCCATCTTCCCAATCCAGGTCATGAGGTGATTCAGTCTTCAAATCCCTCCTTCCCAGCCCCATCCCACACTCAATGGTTTAGACAGTTGATCTCTTGGCTCATTTACTGCTTCCAGAAATAAATACTTCTACTAGCAAGTATGAAGGTCAAGGGCTGACAATGAGTCGTCTCTACAACAAGCAGAGGTGTTCTTCTTCTTCTTTTTTTTTTTTTTTTGAATTCTCCTCATCACACATTCATTCATATCCAGGGACTGAGTAGTACCTTCAGAAGCAGAGTGGTACAGTGCCCAGAATGACTGCAGAAGTCGAGCTCAGGGGTTCACACACTTTTCTATGCTCAATAATTACCAAGTATAGCCATAATTTATAAGCATATCTAAGAGCAAAGCTCTGAAGTTGGATGGCCTGAGCTGGGATCTATGCTCTCCCTCTTGTCAGCCTAAGACTTCAGGTAAGTTACCCATCCTTAGTATGTATACATTTTTTCATTGGTAAAATAGAGGTAGCAACAGCTGCATCCCTTTAAAATTAATCAATAAATTTTATGCTTTTGCTACCAGTGCTATTGTGAGGACCTGCTGCTCCCAACAGCTACTTCTCTCCTTTCCTCTATATTGGCTATAAAGACAGAGAGAGAAACCCTGTAGCACCATTCCGCTGCTCAGGAAACTTCCCCTCTGAAGGAATTCCCATGTGTTAGCCCCAGGTTCAAACCTAGATTCTTGTGCATGGTTATGTGAGTCACCTACTAGGTCTTAATTTTTTATTGCCAGCACTTCAGATGGGGACTCTGTGCCTACATGATTCCACTACTTCTGATAGACTTTCCTTCCTTTTTTTCCCCAGATAGAGGGTAAGAGATAGTGAAGTAGAGACAAAGGAGAGACACCACAGCACCAATCTACCACTCAGGAAACTCTCCCTCTGTATGGTGCTCCCATATGATGGCTGGGAGATTGAACCTGAATCCTTGCACCTGGTGCATTCTACTGGGTGAGCTTTCTCCCAGCCAAGATTTACTTTTTTAAAAAAACATTTCATTTTTCTTCTCAATTTTTTTTTTATTGTTGTAGTAGCAGTTGTTGTTGTTGGACAGGACAGACAGAAATGGAAAGAGGAGGGGAAGACAGAGAGGAGGAGAGAAAGATAGACACCTGCAGTCCTGCTTCACCGCCTGTGAAGTGACTCCCCTGCAGGGAGGAGCTGGGGGCTCGAACCGGGATCCTTATGCCTGTCTTTGCACTTTGTGCCACCTGCGCTTAACCTGTTGCGCTACCGCCCACCTCCCATTTATTTATTTATTAATGAGAAAGATAGGAGGAGAGAGATAGAACCAGACATCATTCTGGTACATGTGCTACCAGTGACAGAACTCAGGACCTCACGTTTGAGGGTCCAGTGTATCCACTGCGCCACCTCCTGGACCACACCCAAGATTTACTTCTAGGAGATAAAGTGAGCAACTCCAGCATTGCTCTGCTCTGGCATCAGTCAGTGGTGACAGGGCTTGAACCCATAACTTCTGGGGCCTCAGGCATGTAAATTTGGTATGTTGCTACTGAACCATCTCCCCAGCCTAACAGTAGTTCCTATATATAGTGTCAGAATCAAGTGAGACAGTACATGTAAAGGACATCAGAGTAGTATCTGGCAGTATATAAATGCTGTGGTTTTCTTATGACTATACCACTAAATGTTTTATTTTCTTTATTTATTTATTGGATAGAGTCAGAAATTGAGAGAAAAGCGAGGGATAGAGAGTATGAGGGACAGAGAGACACCTGCAGCACTCCTTCACCACTTGTGAAGCTTTTCCCCCTACAGGTGGGGACTGGGGGCTTGAACCTGGGTCCTTGCGCATTGTAACATGTGCACTCAACCAGGTGCGCCACCACCTGGCGCCACAACTAAATGCTATGGCCAGTTTAAGAACTTTACTCAAACGAATTTTAACATGTGCTTCATAAAGTGACCATAGAACCCATATAGTGTGGAAGAGGTGAGTCCCACAGACATTATATTCTTTGTCAATACACAAACAAACCACCCAGGTGTTAACTGAAAAGCAATTTCCCTCCTAGCTGTGACACTGATCAGGACACATTACCTCTAAGTTACTTCCCTCATCTGAAAAGAAGGACATTGGTGGTAGCTCGGTGCTGGGAAGATTCAGAGGGTAACAAACACTGTGGTAAACTGTATGTAGTGAAGTAAGAGTGGCTGTTCACCCTTCTGTAGCCCCGGTGACTTTACTCACATTGTAGGTCTCTAGTTTGACCCTGATCCTGAAAGTGAACGTACGGAAGTTGGCATTGTGGAAAATTTCATCAAGTGCTTGTTCATTCTGCAAAAACAAACATAAAACCTTTAGGCATGGAAATGACTTTTTAGGAAAAATCTTTTTCTATCATTTTTTCTCTTTTTCAATTTATTTACTAATGAGAGGGGTAGGAGGAGAGAGAGAGAGAACCAGATATCACTCTGGTACATGTGCAGCCAGGGATGGAACTCAGGACTTCATGCTTGAGAGTCCAATACTTTGTCCACTGCACCACCTCCCGGACCACTATAATTTTTTTTTTCTGTCATACTCAGGACTTCACTACTCTGAACTTTTTTTTTTTTTTTTTTGTCTATTGGATAGGACAGAGAGAAATTGAGGGGGGAGGGGGAGATAGAGAGGAGGAAAAAAAAAAAAGACAGACACCTGCAGACCTGCTTGTCAAGTGGCTCCCCTTGCATTTAGTACTGTGTGCGCTTAACCAGGTGTGCCACTGCCCAGCTCCCTACTGAGCTTTCACTAGGTAGAACACAGCACTAAAACTCCCCCAGAGCTACAGTACTCCTGTGGAGTGCACCAGGGGGCTCAAACCTGGCTCACACACATGGCAAAACAGGACCTCTCCCAGGTGAGCTAACTTGCCAGCCCTGTAAAAATTCTTAAAAGACTTTGAGACAAATCTGAGATATCAGCCCCTCCACCATGATTTTAAATTACTTAAGAATGACTAATCTACAAGTGACATTTTATTTATAAAACTGTTTAAGTAGAATCTTATTAAAAATTAAAATATTCTACCTAGAGTCGGCAAGTTAATAGGGACAGAAAATAGAATGATGGTTGCTAAGGGCTGAGGGGACTGAAGAGTTATTGTTCGGTGGGTACAATGGGTACAGAGTTTCAGTTTGGAATGACAAAAAACTATGGAGATAATGGTGATGAGGGCTGCACAGAAGGATGAACTTTAAAGTGGTCAAAACAAGGTTGGGGAGATAGCATAGATCTGGGGTCCCAGGTTCAATCCTTGGCACCACCATAAGCCAGATCTGAGCAGTGGTTTTTTGGTAAAAACTAAAAAACATGAGGTCAAAACAGGGGCCAGAGATAGAGTTCAGTGACGGAGAACATGTTGACACCCTCAGTTTGATTGCAAACAAACACAGATTTAAAATGATAAATTTCACAGCTGGGGAAATTAAAAAAAAAAATTAATATTTATTTATATTTATTTTTCCCTTTTGTTGTCCTTGTTGTTTTTATTGTTGTTGTAGTTGATGTTGTTGTTAGATAGGACAGAGAGAAATAGAGGAGGGGAAGAGAGGGGGAGAGAAAGAGCACAGAGCTCTGTAAGGCTTCAAAGTTAATTCTTTTCTCTCTCTATGGAGAGACAGTATAATGGTTATTCAAATGACTTTCACACCAGAGGCTACAAGGTCCCAGGTTCAAGCCCCAGCACCATCAACCAGAGATGAGCAGTACTCAGGTTTAAAAAAAAAAAAAAAAAAAAGCAGGAAAGAGGGAGTCAGGCAGTAGCGCGGCGGGTTAAGCGCACATGGCACAAAGTGCAAAGACCGGCATAAGGACCCCGGTTAGAGCCTCTGGCTCCCCACCTGCAGGGGAGCCACTTCACAAGCAGTGAAACAGGTCTGCAGAGATCTATTTTTCTCTCCTTCTCTCTATCTTCCCCATCTCTCTCCATTTCTCTCTGTCCTATCCAACAATGATGACATCAACAACAACAATAACGAAACAACAAGGGCAACAAAAGGGAAAATAAATAAATACAAAAAAAAAAAAAGCAGGAAAGAAACCTTTTATACTGTAAAAGCTTGTGATATCTGAGGCCTAGTTGAGGCCTGGTAATTTCCCTTTCTTTTTTTCCAGACAGAGGATGAGAGAGATAGGCAGAGAGGCTAAAAGGAAAGAGCACAGCACTACTCGTTTAGCTTTTCCTTTGCCTGGTGCTCCCATGTGGTGGCTGGGGACTCAAAGCTGGGTCCTTGCACATGGTAAAGAGTATGTTCTACCAGGTAAGCTCACTCTTGGCCCCCAGAGGCCTACCACCTCAACCATAACTTAAGAATCGGGAGAAAAACACTCCAAAAAATCCAAGTTGTCATACCTATGATTTCAGCCTCTGCAATGCCAGTTACTGAGCAAGTGTAAAAGACAGATAAAATGAGTAGAGGTCAGGGGAAGTTTAAAAACCACGTTTCTGGGAGATGGGCAGTAGCACTGTGGCTTAAGCGCCCATGCTCAAGTTTTTGTGCTCACAAAAACTGGTGTAAGGATCCCGGTTCAAGCCCCCGGCTCCCCACCTACAGAGGGGGTTGCTTCACAAGCAATAAAGCAGGTCTGCAGGTGTCTATCTTTCTCTCCTCTCTGTCTTCCCCTCCTCTCTCAATTTCTCTCTGTCCTAGCCAACAATGACAGCAATAATAACAACAACAACAGCAATGGCAACAAAAGGGAAAAAATAGCCTCCAGGAGCAGTGGATTAGCAGTGCAGGCACCAAGCCCCAGTGATAACCCTGGAGGCAAAAAAAAAAAAAAAAAGAGAGAGAGAGAAAGAAAGAAACACTTTTCCTTTATTCCACCACTCAAATACTATTTAAGCTTATTTTTTAAAAATAGAAAAAAATTGAAGTCTTTTCTAGACATGTGCATAAACTAAACTTTTAACTACATTCTGTAAAATTAACAGCTCACTCCAGCCAAATATTACCTTTTAAGTCACATGAAATGTGAGAAAGGCTTTGTTATGTAATCTTTGGTTCAATGGTCAAAACACACACACACACACACACACACACACACACACACACACACACACGGGCTTTCAAACATATAATAAAATGTGTTAAGCCTACAGAAAATTATGTTGTCGTTTTCTCCAGGACTGGGGAAAACATGAAGCACACACCCCAAGAATACCATGCTTCCTGAAGGAAGAGTTTCTACATATCCTCATTCGCCAGCAGTAAGAAACAGACAAATATAATAAGCTCATAGAATACCCTGAAAAGCTGTCTCAAATCTGATATGAAAATAGAGGACCAAGCAAAACAGATAAAAGATACCATCATGCTTTAACGTCAATTCCAGTTATTTCTGTATAATGGCTTCTTGGGATTATTTTCAGAAATATCATGGGCAATTTTAAAAAAAGAAGTGGGGAGAGTCTAACAGACAAAATTAAAGGCAGGAAAGAATTAGGAAAAAAAAAAAGCCTGATATAAGTGAAACCGTCTGACAGTTGTCTTTCACTTCTTATTTCAATTTGCATAATCACCTCCACTTTCATTCTTTTTGTCCCTAATGATATAATATCATCTTTGTAAATTGCAGAGTAGTATTCCACTGAGTATGTATCTAAAAATCATTTTACTTATATGTGGAATGTAATAACTAAAGCAAATGAACTTGCTAAAATAACCAAACTGTCATTTAAGACTTTGTGAGCCATGTTCAGCGGGGAAGCAATTACAGAAGCTACACCTTCCACCTTCTGTACCCCATAATGGCCCTGGGTCCATACTCCTAGAGGGATAAAGAAAAGGAATGCTGGGGGCCAGACGGTAGTGCAGCGGGTTAAGCACACATGGCGAAAAGCGCAAGGACTGGCGTAAGGATTCTGCAGATGTCTGTCTTTTTTTTTTCTTCTCTATCTCCCTTTCCCCTCTCAATTTCTTTCTGCCCTATCGAATAAGATGGCTGCCAGGAGCAGAGGGTTCATAATGCTGGCACTGAGTCCCAGCAGTAACTCTGGAGGCATATATATATGACTGTGGAAGTATAGTGGATAAAAAATTTGGACTTTCAAGAATAGGGTCCTGAATTCAATCCTTGGATTCACATATACCAGATGATGCTCTGGTTCTGTTTATCCTATCTCTCATAAATAAATAAATCAACTGTGGTCCAGCAGGTGGTGCAGTGGATATAGCATTGGACTCTCAAGCATGAGGTCTTCAGTTCAATCTAGGGCAGCACATGTACCAGAGTGATGTCTGGTTCTTTCACTCTCCTATCTTTCTCATCAATCAATAAATAAAATCTTAAATCAACTTTAAAATATCATTTAAAAAATACCCGTAAAAACTTGAATCTTTCGTTGCTTTTTACAAGTATTTTAACCAATTTAGAGAAAACAAAAACAAAAACTATTTTACATAATAATTTGTGTGGCTCAGAAAATATAGCTCTGGTCTTCTTTAGATGCTTTTTATGAGCAAATATCTTGTATCTTTTTTAAGTTAGCTAATTGGTCATTTATTCCCTACGTTACGTAACTCCAAAATACGAAACTACAAATTAAAATGAAATAGACAGCACTCACACGCACACACACACAAAAGGCTACTTCATCAGAATCACATCTGGCAGCTGAAGTAGCATGTACCTCATACGTAAATTTAAACCAGGACCCGACTCAAAAAATTACTTCCAGATCCCAAGTGATTGCAAGCATAATAACTTTGGTATGTTAAGAGTAACAGAAAAAAGAAGTGGCTTATAGTTGTAAAGTACTATTTTTTAAAAAATATTTTTATTATTTTTATTTTATTGGATAGAGACAGTCAGAAACTGAGAGGAAGGGGAGACAGAGGGGGAGAGAGACAGAGACCTACAGCATTGCTTCACCACTTGTGAAGCTTTCCCCCTGAAGGTGGGAACTGGGGACTTAAACCTGGGTCTTTGTGCATTGTAACATGTGCTCTCAACCAGGTGTACCACCACCTGGCCCAAAGTAAAGTACTATTTTTGAAATACTTTTTTTAAAAAAAATTTATTTATTCCTTTTTGTCACCCTTGTTGTTTTATTGTTGTTGTTACTGATGTCATCATTGTTGGATAGGACAGAGAAAAATGGAGAGAGGAGGGGAAGACAGCAAGGGGGAGAGAGATAAGACAACTGCAGACCCACTTCACCACTTGTGAAGCGACTGCTCTGCAGGTGGAGAGCTGCGGGCTTGAACTTTCGGGATCCTTTCGCCGATCCTTGTGCTTCACACCACGTATGTTTAACCCGCTACGCTACCGCCCAACTCCCTTTTGAAGTACTTTTACACACATTATTTTATCACTGTATTGTGAGCACACCCAAAATGAACAGTTCTCACATAATCATCAGACTATGAAAAATATACCCATTACCCCCCAAAGGATTTAAAATAATAATAATAATAATGAGCAAAATAAAAGGAGTCAGAATTATAGCATGCGAACTACCAGATTCGTAATAGAAAATGTGGCCAACCTTCTCTTTTAACTCTCCAAGGTAAGCAGCACTTTGTCCAAGGATAGCCTCTGCGGACTCCTGGAAACAAGTGACCCATTGATTCTCGTGAAAATCAGCAATATTTACCTAAAAAACACAATTCTATATTATTTCAGCAAAGAAATAATAAGACACACTCAAGAGACTGAAGCTGAATTTTTTTTACCTACTTAGTAAGATAATTTCCAGGGGGCAACAACAACAAAAAAAAACCCAACACATCATCAGCACATATATTGTTTACATTATAAAGTATGTGAAAAGTATCATAGACATTTCCATTCTAGGGCTGGGTTGTAGTGGGGATAAAATATACTGTGTAGATATGATTTTATTCATCAGTGGTGATATAACCCAACTAAGCACTCCTTCAGACAGAAGCCAGGCACACTAGGCATAGTCCAATTAGCTGCGATGGTGACGACACTAAGTTCTTTTTTCTAATTAAAAAAAAATTATTTGTTATATAGCAACAGAGGAATCTAGAGGGAAGGAGATTAGGGGGGAGAGATAGATAGATACCTGCAGCCTTGCTTCATATTTGAGAAGCTCCTTTTAGCAGCTGGGGACTGGAGGCTTGAACCCTGGTCCTTGACAGGTAACAAGTGCACTCAACTAAAAGTGCCACCACCTGACCCACGGCACTAATATCTTTTAATGTAGGTCCTCTGAACTGCCACTAGGGCCTCATGAATGTGTGATTCTATCACTCTCATTGTGCTCCTCCTGACCGGTATCAGAAACAGGCAGGGGAGAGGAGAGACACAGCAGGAGCACTCAACTGCTTGTGAAGCTTCCTCTGTGCATGATACTTCCATGTGATGCTGGGGTTAGAACCTGGGTCTGTGTACATGGACTAGTGCTCTATTTTTTTTTTTTTTTTTTTGCCTCCAGGTTTATCGCTAGGGCTCGGTGCTGGCACTACGAATTCACTGCTCCTGGAGGCTATTTTTTTCCTTTTGTTGCCCTTATTGTTGTTTATCGTTGTTGTTGGATACGACAGAAAGAAATGGAGAGAGGAGGGGAAGACAGAGGGGGAAAGGAAGATAGACATCTGCAGACCTGCTTCACTGCTTGTGAATCGAACCCCCTGCAGGGGGGGAGCTGGGGGCTCGAATCAGGATCCTTATGCTAGTCTTTGCACTTTGCGCCATGTGCGCTTAACCCACTGCGCCATCGCCCAGCTCCCTAGTTCTCTGCATTTTAAATTTCACACTTTGCAGTCATTAAGAGGAGGTCATAAAGCCTGGAGATTTACATGTTATTTAGTGGTCTTCATTAGCAATAGTTCAGAAACATTTTTAAAAAAATATTTATTTACTTATTTTGGATAGAGACAGAGAGAAATTGAGAGTAAGGGGAGATAGACAGGGAGAGAGGTGAAAAAGATACCCAAAGCATGTTTCATGGCTCATGAAACTCCCCCTTTCCACCCTCCCACAGGTGGGCTTTAGGGGCATTAACTCAGGTGTACCACCACCTAGCTCCATTCTTGAACATTTTAACAGTGGAAATATTAAACAAATGGAAAATTATAATGGCACTATGGTTTTCCACTCTAAGCATTTTCAGTAAAGGAATTAATTAGCAAAAAGTTGAAGACAAATTTAAGTTTCAAAATAAACAAAATAAACAACTTTAAACTGATACTAGTATCCATTTTCTTGTACTTTTATTATCTTTTAGTGGTATTCTATTTTTTAGAAAAATCTTATACAATTCATTTTAAAGATTTTAAAATGGAAAGTATTTTTACAATCAAGAGTTATAATCCTGCAAAAGCTTGCAGTTATGTTCCTCTGAAATCAGTCGTACTAAGGCTAGAGGAGATTATCCGTAAAAAAAAAAATAACTACACATAGACATCAACTGTATAAATGTAATTACTGCTCTCCAGAAATGCCATTTCAAATTAATTTATCTTTTTTTTTTTAAATTTATTTCTTTATTGGGGAATTAATGTTTTACATTCAACAGTAAATACAATAGTTTGTACATGCATAACATTCCCCAGTTTCCCATTTAACAATACAACCCCCACTATGTCATTTATCATCCTTCATGGACCTGTATTCTCCCCACCCAGCCACCCCAGAGTCTTTTACTTTGGTGCAATATGCCAATTCCATTTCAGGTTCTACTTGTGTTTTCTTTTCTGATCTTGTTTTTCAACTTCTGCCTGACAGTGAGATCATCCCATATTCATCCTTCTGTTTCTGACTTATTTCACTCAACATGATTTTTTCAAGGTCCATAATTTATCTACTTAACTGTTAGCAGGCATGTGCCACCAATGCTGTAATTGTATTACATGCACAGAAGACTGAAATCAGTCAAGTACTTAAATGCAACTTTCTAGCATGAAAAATAGCTTTTAGTAGTAGGAAACAGACTGTCATTTACTTGAATGAAAGGTCTCTTACTTTCATAGTTATAGACCAATAATAAGCTCCCTAGCACTTACTCATCTGCAGACTTCCTACAACAAGTGATCTTG